>NC_080546.1:18881019-19556019 GCF_028640845.1 Ahaetulla prasina
GCCCAAGTAGGTAGTAGGAAACTCAGTCAGTGTAAAAACAAACAAACTTTATTAGAGCCGCTGAGAATTACTTCATTCTCAGTGTAGTTCAACTAAACTAAAGCAAATTCCTCCCAACACAATTCCTCAGTCTTATCACCAACCTTGGTCCAATTAGGCAAACTGTCAAAGGCCTTTCTTGGCAAAAGTTCAGAAGACACCAATACAAATGCAACAAGATGAAGTTATCAACGTTTTCTGGCAAAGAGCCCAAACGCCGTTGTTTTAAGCCTTATGGGAGGGGTCAATCATCTCTTGGCCCTACTCCCAAGTCGTCCTCTTTGCTTGAGCTGCTCTTGCCTTCTGGCAGCTCTTCCCATGTGTTTACTAGGAACAGGCTCCTCCTGTTCCTCTGCCTCACTACTGTCAGTCTCTGGAGGCTCTGGAGTCCACACCTCACTCCCCAATGGCCCTGGCCTTACCTCAGCCTCTGACACAGAGCCCTCATTTGGGCCTTCCCCAGCCTCCAGGACTTGCCCAGCCTTCTTGCTGTCCAAGACTATTGCCAGCTCCACAGACTGCTGGCGGACCACAGCACTTCTGTTCTGTATTCCCAGTTCAGAAACAAACTTGGTAAGATATTTTCGTAAAGAGAGTAAGTTTAAGCTGTTTATGATCTGAGCTCTGGTACCAGACTGACAAGGGACTGCTTTCCAGGCAAAGGATGTGCTCCTGCAGAGGTGGTATTCAGCCGGTTTGGACTGGTTTGCCCAAACCGGTAGCGGAGATTGCGGTTGGCCCCACCCCCATCCATCCACTTGCCCTTGCGCTATGCCGTCCTATTTAGCCACATTTTCGAGGCTGGGTGCATGTGGAGAAGGTGCACACGCGAAGAACCAGATATAACAATATCTGAAACCCACCGCTGTGCTTTTGTCCGAATGTGACTCAACCTGAAGTGTGCTATTCCATGCTAGTTGTTATGCTTTCTACCTTTGTCTTGACTGTATTTATGTTAGAGAACAATAACTAGATTTGTCTCAATGCTATTTCAGATAAGCTACTATAATTAAAATATAGGACTGTAGTGTCACTAATTTAGAATAATGAAGGTGGAAAGCTAAATTTGAAAGAAAACAATCTGATTCTGTTTTTGAATTTGCCATGAAAAACCCACTTCAATCTGTGTGGCAAAAATGTTGTTGACCAGTATAATGAATGATAATATCACAATATATACTGCATTTCTTCCTACTTAGACAACGTTATTTGGGTTTATATTTACACATTTACACATGTGGTGGTGGCTTTCATATTTAAATAAGCTATTATCCAACAGTATTTCCAATACTGGAAATGCAATGACTGATTGTCTATTTTTGGGAAGACGGTGCTATTGATGTTCTCCCAGGAATAATTACTGGGTCTCTAACTAAAATGTTGGGGACATTTTTTTTTTCTTACTGCATCTCTGGTGTTTCTTCAGCTGCTTATTGTATTGAACATCAGTCAACACAATAATGTTTGACTGAACATTATAGTTGTGGTAGTAGAAGGAGCTGATCATTCCCCACTTTGAGATGGTCAAAGATGGACTCTCAGTAATGTTTTTCACTTACTGTGCCAACCCCTGGAATGAATTTCCACTTGTGGCATGAAGTGGTCTTCTTAGGCCACCTTCCAAAATATCCAAATCCAACTCTTTTAGAGGACCCCTGTTTGTTTGGTAATTACATTTATGGTCATTTTGTTTTTTCATGTCTTCTACTGCATTTTATTCTTCAGACCAGTGAGAGTGTGGTAGATTGCAATGGTATCAAGATGAAATAAGTTATTTATAGGTTTCCGAAGGTAATTGAACAATAATACAAGATCACAGGCATGCTTAATCAATCAATAGTAACAATTACCCAACCCATGATGAAACTTATTTGGAAAGTTAGTAATTGCTGTACAATCAACCAAGAATGTATCGTGTCAGTACGTAGAGAAATCACTGTATCACTCAAGCGCAATACATTTTCCCTCTCCAATTAATGTTTGTATTTTTAGCATTTAAGAATCAGTGAAGGGAAATGGAATGAAATCAAGGACTATGTTTGTTATGACGTATATATGGTCAAAAAAGAAGAGACCAAAATAAGTACAACTAGAGAAACATTATGCCTTGTTTCTTTTCTTTTGCAATGCCTGCGTGCTACTGATTTATGGCTTTTTTTCCTAGTCGATAGACATTGTTCTTCCTTTTCTGACAATTTCTTCCATCATTATTCTGTACTTAATGTTTCTTATCTGGACTGGGAATCAGTTGCAACTGATTCTTTGTGACTGTGTACATCTATCTCCTGTATGTGGATGAGTACAATATTTGTTTGCAGAAACAGGATAATTTGACAAGACAAACAGTATTATCCTACCATAAATTAAAATGAAATTAGTATTGGATATATTCCTTTATTTTTATGTAAGCAGTCTGTGCCTCTCAAACAGACAGGTCCTTGGTGTAAATGAGAATTAATTGAGGGAAAAATTACTAAATAATGTGAAGCTGTCACTTCAGCTTTTTAGATCATCATTGTAGATATTAGAATTGTTGGGTTCATACCGATCACTCAAAGGGCTTCAGATCAGGGTGAAATGCTCCCGGTTCGGACCAAATTGGCTGATCCGGTAGCGATGGCGGTGGGTGGTTCGGAGAATCGGTAGCAAAAATCCCTGCTCCCCCACCGCCCCAGCAGAACTACGCGATCATCAGAGGGTTTTTTTCCTTTACTTTCAAAAGCATTTTTTAACAACCTCTTCAGCCAAAGAGGTTGTAAAAAATGCTTTTAAAGGGTTAAAACAAGGCTCTGCCGATCCCAGCTGAGGTGCCTGATCATCAGAGACTTTTTTTTAACTTTTAAAAGCATTTTTTAAAAGGTAAAAAAGCTGAAGCCTGCTAGGCAAAAAATGGGGGGGGGGTTGTTGAGGGGGGGAAGAAAGAAAGAAAGAAAAAGGAAGGAAGGAAGAAAGGAAGGAAGGAAGGAAGGAGGAAAAAGGAGAGGAAGAAAGGATTACAAACCTGGCACTAGATGCAGCTTCAGAGGGCTGGAAGGGACCTGGAGGTCATCTAGTCCAAACCTGCTCCAGCAGGACATTCTTAGTGAGTTTCTGTCTTTTGATCCCCCAGTCACATAGCTACGCCCACCCAGTCACATGAGGGCCTCCCCAAGCCACGTCCACCAAGCCACGCCCATCGAACTGGTAGGAAAGAAATTTAGATTTCACCACTTGCTTCAGATCATAACTTTTAAGACAGAGAGTTGATCATCTTCCTTAAGTATTGATTCTGTGGATAATATGACTAATACTGCCTTGAAGAAGATGTTTGTTCAAACTCATGGTATGCCTTCAAACAAAAATAGCATCATTGATTGTTGTTTTCATTGCACAGATTGATTAATCTTGCTGAATAGTAATTTCCATGTTTCCAGATGCTTCGGTGAAACAAGGATGAGATGTCCACCCATAGACTATGCTTGTGTTTTCCTAGGTTTGGCTCTGATATATTTAATCATTTGTTGGTGAACAATACATCTCCGCCTGGTTTACACTTAGCTTACGCTAATTAGTAATGGCTAGATTCAATATCATGGAAGAAGAAACTTCTTCATTATAGATTGTATGTAGGTGGGCTTCAAAAATTTTAGCAAAGGGTTTTCTGCCCGGTTGCTGGATGGGTGTGGCCATGGTGGGCGTGGCCTAGTCGGCCTCCTGCACCATGGCAGGGGAGGGGCATTTTTGCCCTCCCTGGGCTCCGGAGTCTTTTCTCAAGCCTCTAGGAGGTGAAAACGGTCTCCCCAGGCTCTGGAGGCTGTCTGAAGGCTGGAAATGGGCCCTTCCTGAATTTCCAGTAGGCCTGTTTTTTGCCCTTCCCAAGCCTCCATGCGCGCTCTGCACTTACCTGCATCCAAAACGGGCCATGTGGGGACTCCTGGGAGGGGAGGGGTGGGCTGGGCCAGCCAGGAGAGGGATTTGGGGGTTCTCTGAACTGCACAGAATCTTAGCTAGAGGTTCTCCCGAATCCTTGCAAACCCCCAGCAACCCACCCCTGATTGTATGTAAATGAAATGTACAGATCGTATTTTCAGCTTTATAATTAGGGTGTCCAAATTTGTAAGTTAAAGCTAATTCTATACTCCCTTACTCAGGGCAATGAGTGCTTATCATAATTATAATGCTGTCTAGCAATCAATTATATAGTATTTTTTCCTCTGTATTTGTCTTGGAACAATAATACTCTTATAAAGCCTTCGTAAAAGCTTCCAGAAGCTTACTGATATTTTTGTTTGTTTTTGCCTATCTTGAATTTTGCAAACAGAATTAGGAGAGGAGAAAAAAAGAAGTCATCTTAAAAATAAATAAGGGTTTCCTGCCTGGGCAGGAGGTTGGACTAGATGACCTCCAAGGTCCCTTCCAACTCTGTTATTATTATTATTATTATTAAATGATTAAAGTTCGGTACTGAATTCAATCCTTTCCCCAAAACTATCCTTTTGTTCGCAAATAATTTTGAAGAGCCAACAATTGTGGGTTAAAATAAAAGACCATAAAAAGTGATCTTATTTAATAGTTTAAATAGGAAACTTTCAATTACAGACTGTCCATAAGGAGCCTCTCCTATAAATCAATTAATTGAGTAATGTATACACAATGATAATATATCCCAAAACAGATATATGTATAGGAGCAAAGAAAAGTTTTCCATTGAATTCTATTAGGGATGCTGTGCTTAAATCTTCAATTTATTGATTGATTTGATTTGATTTAATTTTGTAAAAATTATATAGCTGCCGAATTGCTCTAGGTGACTTACAGAAAATAAAAACTCAATGTGGAAGGAATAAAAAATAATAATAACCCCTCACACCCCCCTCGGTGACATCACACACTCATAAGCTATTTAATGGGCTCTTTTAATAAAGGCCAATGGTAGGTGACAACACACACTCATATCAGCCATTTAATAGGCGCCTTTAATAAAGACCAATGGAAATGCAACTTGGGAAAATATTTCTTCAACAAAATAGTTCTCCTTTGACAAGCAGAACTAGAAACCATTTATTTTAAGTTGTAATGGGACAGCACCAGAGTTGGTATTCAACAGGTTCTGACCAGTTTTAGAGAACCGGTAGCAGAAATTTTGAGTAGTTCGGAGAACCAGTAAATACCACCTCTGACTGGCCCAGCCCCCATCTATTCTCTGCCTCCTGAGTTGCAGATGATCGGGAGGAAATGGGGATTTTGCAGTAACCTTCCCCTGGAGTGGGGAGGGAATGAAGATTTTACAGTATCCTTCCCCTGCCACGCCCTCCAAGCCATGCCGACAAAGCAAAGCCATGCCCACAAAGCCATGCCCACAGAAACAGTAGTAAAAAAAATTGAATCCCACCACTGAACAGCACCATCTCAGGTCACACACTATGTTCCCCAAACAAGTGAAACAGAAAAAAACATAATAAAATAATAAAATAATAAGAATGGGATTTCCTTAGAGATCAAAAGTGTTTGGTTAATAGAGGTTTCTATTGTGATAAAAAACCATGCCAGTTTCCAACAGCAATGTTCCAAATTCAACTTACATGCTCGAACTGGTAGATTCAGATACCATTAAATGACTGAATTTATAATAAACAGATTTAATATATCTTCTGAATGTCAGTTCTATTTACATAATTATCGTTCCATCTTGAAGACAACAGGTCTTCAAGATGGAATGACAGTTTATATTACAGGAAGCATGATGCCTTACTTCTACTTAATTTCATGTGTAGAACTAATCTTGTGTGCTGGCGATTTTAATGATTTGAAGAAAAAATATTTTGAAACCCACTCCCCCAAAAGAAAAAATAAATAAATAAATCAGATGTGTTCCTGTTCAGACTGAACTAATGGACAATAGAAAATATCCCACTGTTGAAAATAAACTTTGAAAATCTCAAAAGGTATAAGATACAAGTTGACATAGCTTTCTTTCTTTGTTAACATTCTTCCCATATTTTCAAAGATGATGATGATTGTTAGTTGTTATTATATACTTTATTCATTAAACATGAAACTCAGTCAACTTATCATTCAAAAATGCATCACAAATACCATTGACTGATACTAATGATTGATACGGATTGCTGCCAGTGTCCTAGGTATCAACCAAGTATCTTCTTAAGATGTACGAGGTTCCAAGAAGCGCAGTTTTTTGCAGTTCCGCTGGTGTTATTGCAGGAAGCTGCAATTTGTTGGTGTATCTTATAAAATTCTTGGACGTGGTATCAAGTGCCCCAATGACAGTGGGTATCACTGTCACATGTTTCATCCGTAGCCGTGTGGTTTTGATGGCCAGGTCGCGATATTTCATTATTTTTTTCCAGTTCTTTTTCTTAAACTCTGGCGTCTCCTGGTACAGCGATATCAATAAATTGTACACTTTGGCCCTTGACAACCATGATATCTGGCATGTTGTGTTCCAAATGATGATGTGTCTACATCATCATCATCATCATCATCATCATCATCATCATCATCATTATTATTATTATTATTATTACTAACTTTATTCATTAAACATGAAACTCAGTCAACTTGAACATTCAAAAATGCATCACAAATACCATTGACTGGTGCTAATGGTTGATACAGGTTGCTGCCAGTGTCCTAGGTATCAACCAAGTACCTTCTTAAGATTTATGAAGTTCCAAAAAATGAAGTTTATTGAAGTTCCACTAGTGTTATTGCAGGAAGCTGCAATTTGTTGATGTATCTTATAAAATTTTTGGACATAGTACCAAGTGCCCCGATGACAATGGGTATCACTGTTACATTTTTCATCCATAGCCATGTAAGTTTCGATGGCCAGGTTGCAATATTTCATGATTTTTCCCAGTTCTTCTTCTTCAACTCTGGCATCTCCTGGTACCGCGATGTCAATAAATTGTACATTTTGGTTTTCAACAACTGTGATATCTGGCGTATTGTGTTTCAAGTAACGATCCGTCTGTATTCAAAAGTCCCACAAGATCTTCACCTTCTCATTTTCTATAACTTTTTCCACTTTATGTTCCCATGACTTTTTGGATACAGATAAATCGTATTTTTTTACATAATGACTAGTGGATTAATTTAGCAACTCGGTCGTGTCTAGCTTTGTAATCAATTTGTGCGATTTTGCTGCATTCACATATTAAATGTGAAACAGTTTCAACTTTGTTGTTGCAAAATCGGCAGTTTGGATTGTTGGTGGATTTTTGTATCTTTGCTTTCATGGCATTAGTTTGTAGTGCTTGTTCTTGAGCAGCGAGTATTAAACCTTCCGTTTCTTTCTTGATGGTTCCCATCTTAAGCCATGCCCATGTAAAGTTGTCATCACATTTTCCTTCAATGTTTTTCAAGTGCTGTCCATGCAAAGCTTTGGTTTTCCATCTATTTAATCTGTCATCCAGCTGTTTTTCCTTATATTCTGCCTTTGTTTCTGTTGTTTTTATAACGTTCTCTGTTTTCACAGCCTGCAGCAATTTTTCTGTACTTTGGTTCACATAATCATTCAAACTTACTTTTCTTCTTCTACAGTTTGACGGATTTGCAATAGTCCTCTGCCCCCTATTTTTCTTGACAGGTACAACCTGTCGATGTCACTTCGTGGATGTAAAGCATGGTACATATTCAAAAGTTTGTGTTTTCCAGTGCAAGTTTTCAGTTCAGCCAAAATCCAGTTGATGATTCCAGCTGAGTAGCTTATCACTGGAACTGCCCATGTATTAATGGCTTTAATTATGTTTCCAGCATTCAGCTTTGATTTTAATATTTAGCGGACCCTCCTGTTGTATTCCTTTTGCGTTGACTCTTTGACTTTTCCATCAAGATGTTATCCGCTTCCAATATGCCTAGGTATTTGTAATCATCATCCTTTGCTAATGCTTTTACTATGTTTCCATTTCCCAGTTCTATTCCTTCTATTTTTGCATTTTGTCTTGCTGCATGGATAATATAACATATTTTTCAAGTTCATTTTGATGTTGCTGCTGAACAGTTGAACTGTGTTGAGTATTGATTTAAGTTCAGTGGGGCTTTTAGCATACATTTTTAAGTCATCCATGTATAGTAGATGGTTTATCTTGCCATATTGGCTTGAGATTTAGTATCCCAGTTTTGTGTTTTGTAGGATTACTGTCAATGGAATTAATAGGATGTTGAACAGTAGTGGTGAAAGTGAGTCCCCCTGGAAGATTCCTCGTTTGATGTTGACTTCACCAATGTTCCTTCCATTTGCTGTTAAAACTGTTTTCCATTTTTGCATATTTGCTTTCAAAAATGTACAAATATTTTTGCTGATTCCAAAGTTTTCCAGACAGGTGTTAATTCAGCTGTGGGGTAATGAGTCAAATGTCTTCTTGTAATTAATCCATGCCATATTTAAATTAGTTTTTCTTCGTTTTGCATTTTTTTAGTACCATTTTGTCAATGAGCAGCTGATCTTTTGTTCCTCTTGATTTTTTATAATTTTCTTTTTGTTCTACTGAATACAAACTGTTTTCCATCAGATGACTGAATACTGAATTTGCCAGTATTATTGAATTCTTTGCTGGTATTACTGAATTCTTCTTCTCCTTCTCCTTCTCCTTCTCCTTCTCCTTCTCCTTCTCCTCCTCCTCCTCCTCCTCCTCCTTATTATTATTAGGGTTGTGGTAGTGAGAAATAGAAAAGTTACTGATTCTTCCTCATGGAATATCTTTGGCTAAACTTTTATAGATATTCTGTTGAAGTTTGATCTACTTTTGTTTTTGTAACTTGTTGCTAAATCAACCATCTGAATCGGGATTTTTAAAAAACCCTTAAAATCATTGCTGTAATACTTTTTTTTAAAAAAAAAATGTCCAAATCTATTTCCACTAGGATATGTGTTTCTTGTAGTACACTGTGCTCTTGGGATATCACAGTTCCTTTTTCATGTGAGGATACTCCAAGGAAATTCTTACCTCCCAGCAACTGAAAATGGATTTATAGAAGATCATTAGCTTAATGTAATTTTTTCATGCACTTAGTCTAAATAGGTTCCCCTGGAAGGGGAATTAGGCTTACAGGCAAGCTTATTCTGTAAGAGTGCCAAGAAAGCTACATGCTTACAATCACCAGCAGTCACGCTGGCCTTGAGGGGGCCTTTATTTTTGCTAGTTCTTCTAATAAGAATATTTAAGAATTCATGGAAAAAGTTAAAAAGCGTGCCTACCAGATTTTAATAAGATAAATTCATATACTTGCTGCTGTCAATAGTAACTTTTCACAGATTTCAATGAATGCCATGAAAGCTACTATTTTGGGTCAAGAGCAAGAGTGTCAAACTGGCGGCCCGCAGGCCGAATGTGTCACATGCAGGCTATGCCCACCCCAGCTCTGTGAATGGGGAAAATGTTGTGAACCATCACGTGATGGCAACGTGACACCACAAGTTTGCCACCTGTGGTCAAGAGAGATCAGATCTATGTTGCTTAAGATTTGTCTGGTATACTTTTGTCTTTTTGGCAAAACCTGTAATATTCAGAAAAACCCCTTAAGAAAATCCATATTGTTCACTGTATGTTGTACAGGGTTTTTGTGAGTTATACTTAGTGTGCTGTTTGTTCAAAGTATTTTCTATGTTCATAATAAAGACCAAAATAGTCACGGACAATAACAGTATGGTCATGGTCTAAAGACTTGCTTAAGACAATCTTGAATATTTGGGTTCAGCCAGTGGGATTTCTGGTTTGTTTTTTAAATAAGTAAATTCTTTGGGAAAACTGAAAAGAGAAATGAAACCCAGCTGTAAGGATAGAACGTTATCAAGAAATTTAAATGCATCATCCATACAGGTCATTAAAGATTTAACTCCGGTGAGTTTTTAATCTTCATGTAATCAATGGCTACATTTAGAATATATAAAATCTGTCTCTGAAAATAGGCAGCCATAATAAACATTTCTCTAAACTTGCTACAACTTTATTTTGGGCTCTGTTGTAACCTAGGCCCAAGTAGTTATTACCGGACACAATCAGTCCTAAACAAACATATTTTATTACAACAGCTGAGAATTTACTTCATTCTCAGCTTAGTCCAAAGTGATTCCAAAACAAATCCTTCAAAAAAAGTCTTCGGCTTATCACAAACCTTTGTCTTATTTGGCACCCTGCCAAAGGCTTTTCATGGCAAAGCCCCATGAAGTTCAGAAACAAGAGATGTCAACTAGAAACCAATGTATCAACGTTGCTTTCCTGCAAAGAGCCCAAGAGCCATTGCTGCTCTTTTAAGCCTTATGGAAGCGGCCAATCATCTCCTGGCCTTACTCCTGAGTCGTCCTTTTTACTTTAGCTGCTCTTGCCTTCTGGCAACTCTTCGCATGTGTGCACTAGGAACAAGTTCCTCCTGTTCCTCTGCCTCTCTGCTGTCCACCTCTGGAGGCTCTGGAGTCCGCGCATCATTCCCAAATGGCCCTGGCCTCATTTCTCCCTCCGATGCAGAGCCCTTGTCTAGGCCTTCCCCTGACTCCAGGACTGGCCCATTGTCCTCCCAGGCCTCCTCACTGTCCTACTCCACTGCCAGTTCCGCAGGCTGCTGGTGGACCACAATAGGCTCTTGTTGCCTTTCTACCTAGCTTTCTACATTTTTTTTCTCTTTTTATTGACACTTTCTTTTGATTAGATGTATCAGTCTGATAAAGAATAACTCTACTGCTTGTTTGCCAGAAGGGGGAAAAAAATAGTCATTTTAGCAATCTTTTTTCCTGCATTTTAACTGGTGGCTTCTAATATTCTGCCTTTTTAAACATCTGAAACTTTCTCAGGATAGCCACTCATTTCTGTGATATTTTTCAGATAGAGAATTGAACTATTCAAATTATTTCTTCAAGAAGTCCTTGCATTGTTTTTGTTTTTGAATGGCCAACACAACAATAGGAAATTTACACATGCACACTTTTTGAGGGATGGGTAAAGCTTCCAGTTACTAATTAAATTTTCCATTGGAGGGAGTCATTGAAGAGCTATGTTAGGGATTATTATCTGAATAAATGTGACCTTCTAAACTTCCAGCTGCTATTACTGTCAGCATGTGCTATAATTATGGAAAGAACAACTCCTGTATCATATCAACATCTTTCCTGTAATGAAGAAACACCTTTCCTGAGAATTGTGACTGCTCATTTTGTCCCAGAATCATTAGATCTGAAAAATTGTTTACTATAAAAATTATTTAACATACTTAATAATGTTAGAATGTCCATCACTTTAATATTCTTCTTGCTCTTAATGACTTTAGACAGGTTGTCTAATGAATGGTCCATATTTTGTCTGATTACTACTCTGATGTTTTCCAAACGTGTTTGTTGTTGAGTTTGGCATATGAAGCAATTTTGTTCTGTAATAAAACTAATTAAAGTAGGCAGCCATCCACACAACACTCCTTAATGAATTATAATGAGCTCATTAATCGAATCACTCTTGCTCAGGAAATCCACTATAATGGATCTATTACATGGTATAGAAATATAGAAAATCTGGATAAAATAACTCAGTTAAATATATACTTTTCTTTGAATTTTAAAAAAAAGTGCAGTTGCGGAAAGCTATTAAGTTAAATCCTTTATTTTAAAATAAAATGTGAAGGGAACTTATTTGCTTTAGGTTGTTTTGAATAATAGATTTTTGTCTTGGTTGATAGTAGTAAATCATTTTAGAGCATCTGATAAACATTAATAGTGTGCATAGATAAATTGAGAATACAGAATGAGATGTGTGAAGGAGATGAAGTTATATCTTTGCTTGCCCAGCTAGTTGTTTAAACATGCCTTTAGGAAATTAATAATGTCTTATGTTATTCACTGTGAAAATAAATAACTTTGCCCTATACACAACAGTTTCTAAACTTGGTGTCTATTGCATAATAATAAAAAAGCAGTATCTGGATCTCAGTCTTTGAAAATTCAGGATTTTGGATAATGATTGAGCAACGATTCCAGGATTCAGTGCTGAAAATCTAGGATCTCCAGTCTGCTGGCAATTGATGTCTGAAATACTTGTTGGTTTTTTTTCCTTGGTGGTGGTCTTTCTCTGTATCTGATGGTTTTTTTCTGTATCTGGGAGGGTGGGGGGATAGAAGTTCTGAAGTACAACAGAGCCATGTGATTTTAACTTCTTCTGAGACATTCCTCCAGATGTGACTAAGGTTTAAGTTAACACTTCCTGAAACCATGCTAGGCTTCATCGAATTGCTACACTACAAGGCCAAATCAGAGGATTTATTTATTTTGTAGCAAGGGGGGGAGGGAAGAGGAGGTTTGGGCGGGAAGAGGGAGTATGAGAGAGGATAGGAGAGGCTTCTGTGGGGCAAGCCTGAGGGAGAAAAGGGGATAGGATAGGAGAGGCTTCTGTAGGGCAAGCCTGAGGGAGAAAGGTGGAATAGGAGAGGAGAGGTTTCTGTGGGGCAAGCAGAAGAATCCAGGAAGGAGCAGAGGTTGTGAAAGGAGAACTCAGCAGGCAATTCAAGAGAGGGAGAGAGGAGAGAGAGAGAAAGGAAGAAGGGCTGACCAGCCACATGAATACCAACTCATCACATGAGAATACACAACTCATCATGTGAGTTAGCTGGGAAAAGACTGACCATCACCCCACCTCTCCTCTGCTGAGAGGAGACAGACCACCATGACCCTACATGACTCAGGCCAGTAGAAGTGCCTGAGCGAGGAACCAGTATGGACCGGTGGCCATATCAAAAAGGGCCAGGGGAACCCGGACTCTAGCGGCCCTTTCAGAGGTAGCAGTGCTACAATTTATTAACTAAATATAAATGGCCTCCCACTTTACCCACAGGAGAATCTGAGCAGCTCTCTCTTAGATACAGATAAGAAGCAAAACTCTCCTCTTTCTTCAGCTGTGCAGAAGATATTAAAGCAGCCATAGCAAGGAGTGGCAATAAGGATATTGTATCGGCAATGACGTTCTTCAGTCCTTGAATCCTCTCAATTTCACAAATGAGGGCAAAGCTTGAATGATTCCATATTTGCTGAATCATATGGGATGGGTAGTTGGTACCGCCTATTTTTAAATCTTCTTTTTCCAGATTACTTGCACTTTGCTAAAACCCCTTTGACCCATGATATTTTTTTTTTAATGTTTAAAAAACAGCTGACTTCTTTGCTGGATGTTTGATTTATGTTTTTTAATGGTGCTGTGTCAGATGTGAAATCATAGAGTGCATAGAGAATCATAGAGGGACGCAGTGCATCAATCATCCTATCTCCTGTGGCTAATTTTTAGGAGACAAGTTTTTCTGACAAATTTCTGTAGTGGAATTCATATTTCACGGTGTTTTTTCCCCCCTCGCCTAAATCGGAATCTATGTACTTAACGTCTTTCTTTCATCCTATGCTTTAAAAGCTTTCATAACAAATTGCGATGCACTTGACAGTAATGGCTAAGAGACAGCAGGCTTTGAAATGACAACCTGTTCTTCACCTCAGATTTTCTGATATTTGCTATTTTTTTAATTCTTTCAAAGGTAGAGACATACATTTCCCTGCACATCCCAGGTGCTTTTTTGATAGAGATGTTGCTATATTGTAGTCAGTGTCTCGGCTCATATATACACAAGTGTTCCTATACACATTTCACTATATTCTTTCTTGGTTGTTTACCGGTGATAGGCTGTTGGGTAATATTTATCTTAAGTATTTCTTCAACAAACTAAATGCTTTGGCACTCTTTAAAAAAGATATATTTCATTAACAGTTTGCAAGTCCCGTATAGTACAAGTTTAGTCCAATCAATAGCAATGTGCAATGCATGTTGTGTTGTGAATCTCTGAGAAAAGTAGTTCAACTTATTTAGCATTCTGGTCTTTATTGTCATGTCTTATTCCATTCAGCGGAAGTCAGTGTCCTGTTTGCATGTGATTTGGTATAGGCCTTTGGATCCCATGGATATTTCTGTGAGCTACACTTTCTGTGAACTTCTCTGAACGCAGAGGACAACATTTATTGACAGTAGGTTCTTAGGACAGAGATCACAATTGAGTAACAACAGTAGGGGGGGGGAAATCCCACTCCTCTCCTGCTTTCATAACTAATTTCTGTTAATATCAGAGAGGGAGAAATGGCTTTAAATAAGTAGTTTGTCTTGGCTTCGTTTAATGGGAAATGGCAGTTGAATACATGGTATATCCCCTTTCCTTCTGGGGTAATTCAGGACTGAAAGGTTTGTATCACATTGTATTGCTGCCGAATAGCATAGAATAGAATGGAACGAAACAGAATAATAAAGTTAAGGGATCTTGGAGGTCTTCTAGTCCAACCCCATGCTTAGGCAGGAAACCCTATACCATTTCAGACAAATGATTATCCAATCTCTTCTTAAAAACTTCCAGTGTGGGACCATTCACAACTTCTGGAGGCAAGTTGTTCCACTGATTAATTCTTCCAACTTGCAGGAAATTTCTCCTTAGTTCTAAGTTGCTTCTCTCCTTGATTAGTTTCCACCCATTGCTTCTTGTCCTGCCCTCAGGTGCTTTGGAGAGCTTGACTCCCTCTTCTTTGTGGCAACCCCTGAGATATTGGAACAGTGCTATCATGTCTCCCCTAGTCCTTCTTTTCATGAAACTAGTCATACCCAGTTCCTGCAACCATTCTTCATAAGTTTTAGCCTCCAGTCCCCTAGTTTAACTTTTGGCGTTCTGTTTTCTGCCTTATAATAAATATTAGTGGCATTTGACTATAGATAGTCCTCCCGTAATGATCACAATGACTGTCAGGTCTGTTGCTAAGTGAGATATTGTGTGATTGTGACAGATTTATAGATCTCACTGTTGTCCTGGTTATTAAGCAAATTTCCCGCCGTTATTAAGCAGGATATCATGTGATTGTGACGTGATTTTTACTGCTGGCTTCTTCATTGACTCTGCTTATGGGAAGCTGACTCTGTAGCACACAAATGATGATCACATGACCACAGGACTCTGCAATGGTACCCTGAAAAGTGCCTGAATCATGATTACATGACCATGGGGATGTTGCAAGAGACATAACTGTGGGAACAAATCTTAAAGTTTTCAGCATTGACGTAACTTCACTTGGTTGTTGAAAAGGACAGTTGTTAAGTGAGGACTACCTGTATTCAAAAGGTATGGCTAGATTACAAAATGACATAGATTTATGCAAGTTTAATTGTAGTGGCTTCCCATAATAATTCTGGGAGTTACAACTTGATGGCATGGAATGTTCTCAGATAGAGACTTTGCTTACTCCTCTTCAACAGATACAATTAAGCAGAAACGTTGCAAAGCTGGTTGAGGAATTCTGGGAGTTGAAGTCCGCAAGTCTTAAAGTTGCTACGGTTGGAGACCCATGTTCTATAAAATACCAATAGCAATCTCCTTTTCTGAGAATGGGTTTTTGGAGGTAGAAGAATTGGGAGTATTCTGTAAGAGATGACCAGGTGGAGCCCGAAGGTTGCATCAAATGCAACATCAGTCTGGAATCCTTACGCAGCCCCAAGGCAGTCCAGCCCTCCCCATTCATGAATTCCATTGACTCTAGTCTAATGCTAACTTGCCTTGACTGTCGGTAGAGTAGATTCTTGCGTATAAGTAGCATGTAATAAAATTTTAGTGCTTTGAAGTCAAGTCCTGTTCCTGGTTACTTGCACCTGACAAATTCCTTATTTGTCATAAAGCCTAAGGTTTACAGCAGTGGTGGGATTCAGCCGGTTCTGGAGTATTGGTTGTTAAATTGCTAGCTGACTCCGCTCCTCCCCACCCCTTCCAGGAGGCCCCCCGCACCCTGTTTCGGCTCCCAAAAACTGCAGGCAGGCCTACTAGGCCCAAAACGGGGTGCAGCGGGGTGCCGCGCAGGGCCCTCACAGCCTGTTTTTGTTCCCAGGAAACCTACTATGCCCAAAACAGGGCATGGGGGGGCAGTGTGCCCCCCTCATGGCCTGTTTTTGCTCCCAGGGAGGTGCAGGAGGCCAAATGCTACCTGTCATACCCCCTGGCCACACCCACCATGCCCATGCCCACCCAGCCGGTCATTAGGGCAAAGGACCGGTTGTTAAATTATTTGAATCCCACCACTGGTTTACAGTACCTGTTTAATAACTTCAGAATGCTGACATATATGTGAGTTAGTTTGCAAATCTGATGGCTTCAATTGAACGATGAACAAATCAGCTTGCTTAAAAAGAGGGACCTCAATAGGTTTTTTTTATGAAGGAGAAGAACAAGGAAGATATACTGAAAATGTGAGAGGAGGACAGAGGGAGGGGGGAAGACAGAGACAGAGACAGACAGACAGAGAATGAGAATAATTCTTGAAATGCAACAATACTTGGAATATGACTTCTTACATTCTTTAGTACGTATTATCTACCTGTAAGTTCCTAAATTTCTTGTGGGGCTTTTCTGCCTTGAAATAAACCCTGGCCTTGGGAAATGGGGGGAAAAAAAATAATACCAGTGATATAGAGGAATGAAGAAACCTGGAAGAAGGCAAAGCTGCCTGCAGAGAATCTTCCATCAAAGAAAGCACTTTGCTTTGCAAAATATTATGGCAAGTTCCACTTGCAATATTTTATTGCAGACTTTATTATATTCTCTGTTAAATAAACTAATAAAACTGCTTACGTCCATAACTTTCTGAAAAGAGGGGATGAGTAGAAAACCAAGCAAGGCTGGCTGTGTAACTGGACACCCTCCTCCACAGAGCACTGCAGGGGTTTAAAAGAATGACACACTAACCAAATGGACTTATAACACAGGGTTCCGGTCACAGTTTGGTTTACATAATATGCTTGTATTTTGGCAGCATTAGGTTACAATATTTGTATTGCTAACAGAATATGCTATTAGAAATATCACACATGAAAAGGGAGCCCCGAGATTCGTTACTCGGATGTAATTATTTGGCACAGTGTGACATTCTTGTGAGGAGCAGGGGGGAAAAGTGCTAAGCCCTTTGTAACATCTCTTTTGATGTTATTATAGGATATAATGAAAGATGAATGCTTGACTCTGAAACTGCAATTAAAAGAGAAAGAGGAACTCGTTTCCCAACTTCGTGAAGAGCTGGTAAGTGACAAACAACATTTGTTTCTTATTTGGAATTTACTAGACCTGGTAAGGTCATTGGCTGAGGCCAATACACAAATATACAAACAAACAAACAAACGGGGGTTGAATATGTGCTTATGTTAGAGTCATATTAAGCAGATTTTGAAACTGGGAACTTGTCAACTTCTGAAAGGGCAATTTTGCAGGTAAGTCAAAGGAGGTTGTTTGTTTTAGAAGCCTACAATGACAGTTCCCTTTAATCCCTGATGTAAGACAAGCCACAATTTTCTGTGCATTTTACATTGCAAATATTCTGATGGTTACATAACACATGATGATTTGCTGGTGTTTCTATTGATATAATCATTCCGTAAAGTATTCTCGCCCGCTCCCACTGCAGGAAATACACGAGTATACAGAGTGTAAATTTCAGTAGCTTTTCAGGTTTTCATACAACAGTGTACACTTTACACTTTCTGCTAGTGAAATTGATTAAATGACTTATCTATAAACATACTGAAATCTGGAACTGAAACAAGAGCAAAAAAAAAAAATACTTTCCTATCAACTGATGTTCTGACAAACTGCTAGGTATGTTCCTCTAATTAAGAGAATTTATTGATACTCTTGTGTAAATTTATGCTAAATATCCATGTGGTTTTCAGTATGTGACAGCATACATTGATTGCTCATTTTAATTTGGAGAGGAATCTTGGGGAATAAAATACAGAAATGAATGAATGAATGAAAGTCTGTCTTGTGCAGGCATGCATGCATGCATATTTGCATGTGTATGTTTGTGTGTGTATATACATAACACTGTCAAATAATTTACTAAGACTGTATTACTAAAATTCTTCTCTTCCTCACTAGTATCTATCTCTTCCCACTTATTACTATAACCATGTTGCTTGTATCTTTCAATTGTACTGTTTTTATTTGTTTCTAGTACGATTTGATATTAGTAACCTTGACTATCACGAAGCGTTGTATCTTTTTATTCTTGATGAAAGTATTTCATTCTCCTTATGTACACTGAGAGCATATACACCAAAGACAAATTTCTTGTGTGTCACTTGGCCAATAAAGAATTTGATTCTATACATACATGCATGCATACCAGGGGTGAAATGCTGCCAGCTCTATCCAGTTTGCGGGAGCCGGTAGCTCCGGTGGTGGGAAGCTCCGCCCTCCCTAAACCGGGACATTGTCACCTCCCGGTTTTGACCATCTGTGCATGTGCAGAAGGCTTTGGGCATGCGCAGATGACGGGGCGCATGCAGTGCATATCAGCAAACCAATAGGAAAGGTAAGTACATTTCACCCCTGTTGCATGCATACATACACATATATTAAGTGCAGAAAAGAAGAATGGCTCTTGGAAAGAAACTTTCAAGAAAACTTAGTAGAAAACATCCCACTTTCCGTTGACTGAGATACCCTATCAGTGAAAATCAGAACAGTAGCTGAGGTTGGTTGTCTACTCAACAGTATCTGTCAGATATGAGCCATGAATTATTAAGTAAAGCAACTACATCAGTGGAAGTGAGACTGACAGTCCACTTCATTTATCCAAACTGGACAGTTAATTTTCTTTTGCTTCCCTATGGAACAAATACATAATTAGATCTTGATTTAAAATATCATCGAGCTGGTTATAAGAGTGTTATGCCGACCTATTTTTAAATTATTTGTCTATTGTAACCTGTCACAGATTTTTATCTTACTAAAAAGAGAAAAAAGACACTTTTGGTCTCAGTATCTTTTTTACTAAAAGTCTAAGCTTACAGAGATGTATTTCAAGGCGGGTTTGGTGGTGTACTTCCAATTAGGTATCTGATACACTAATGACATATAGGGATGTGGTAGCTCAGTGGTTAAGATGCTGAGCTTGTCGATCGAAAGTTCGGCAATTCAGTGGTTCGAATTCCTAGTGCTGCATAACGGGATGAGCTCCCGTTACTTGTCCCAGCTCATGCTCTAATGGCCTTTTGACTTGACTACTGCAAGGCTTCCTACTTGGGGCTTCCCTTGAAAACCACAAAGAAGCTTCAATTGGTCCAGAATGCAGTGGTGTGAGTAGTAATTGGCATGGCTTAATATGTACATGTAATTTGCAAGCTGCACTGGTTGCCAGTTTTTTTTAGAGTGTGATTCAAGGTGTGCTGTTTATTCCTTATAAAGCTCTAAATCAGTGGTTCTCAACCTTTATAGTGCTGCGACTCCTTTAATACAATTCCCCTCGATGTGGCGACCCCAACCGTAAAATTATTTTCGTTTTGAATTTTATTGTGCCTGAAGCCGTATTGGCTAGCGATCTGAACTGCTTGTGATTGCCTTGAGGACAGAGGCATTAAAGCAGAGACTCTTCCCCTATTAAGTTTATTGCGCTTGAAGCCAGATTAGGCTAGCGATTGGGAGTGATTGCAGATGGCTTGAGAGGGAGACATCAGAGCAAAGATTTCTCTCTTTTTTAATTCATCACACCTGAAGCCAAATTCGGCTAGCAATTTGAAGAACCTGCAGCTGGCTTGTAGTGTCAACCATTGGAGCGCGATTCTTCGACTCGCAAGTATACTTCCCATATTTCCGATGGTCTTAGGCGACCTCTGGCAAATCGTCATTTGACCCCCAATGGGGTCCCGACCCACAGGTTGAGAACCGCTGCATTAAAAACTGACTCTGCAGAGCACCAGGCCTTTGGTGAGGCAGTGAGATCTTTTGCTTCATCATACTTGACATTAATTCTTTTTTACAAGTTTTTTTTTTGTTTTTTTACAAACATATGAATACATAAATAGTGTGGCAACTGGGTGTCATACATTCTAATACAAATAAAACTAGTAGAGTTAATCATAGTTATTACATTCAATCAGCTTGTATATCTCTAATAATGATACACATTTATATCAAGTTGCAATCTGTCATTATTCAATTATTCCATGTTTTCTCTTGTTATTGATTTTTTATTATATAAGGGTTTATACACTGATATTCCCCCTTCTCTTATTTCTATCTCTTATTCTAGCTTTTAATCATGTCACCCTTTAATAAAAGACATTTTCTGTCTATCCTACCTAACTTTTACTCATGTCCCCTACCTGAAAAAAGAAAATAAAGAGAGAGAAAAGGGAAAGCAAATCAGAACAACAAAAAAGAGAAATCATCTATCCATCATCTCTTGCCCGCTTCAATACTATAATTGCTATGCTTTTTTTGGCTTGCCTCCCATATTCCTCTCTTGGATCTTTATCTCTCTGCATCTGCTTCTTGGCTGTTCAGTCTAGATGTTTCTCCCACCTCTACCCTCTTTCACTGCTTGTCATACTTGACATTGTTCATTGTTATTTTTTTATGTTTTATTAATATTATTTTCTTTGTCTGGTTGTGGTGACCATCCAGAATCCTTCGTGACTTTTTCATGAAGAGGTTTCATGAGAACTAAGAATAAGTAACCAGCTTTAGTTTAAAAGTGATGCTTCTAATTTGTGATCAAATCAAAGTTTTAATTGAGAATCTGATTTTATTCTACATGACAAACATATTCAGATTTGTATTAATAAAAAATACACAGCGTTTGCCAAGAAAAAAAGTTATAAGACTGGAAACAGACTGTCCTCAAAATTGAAATGAATATACTGCTTTTCTATATCATTTTTTAAAAGTCATTAAGAATCATGTATTATATAAATACCAAATAAGATTAAGTGACACAATGGAATAGAGATTAAGCTTTTACAGACTGGTGAATTTTTGTACAATGTCATTGTAAAACTTCTGATACTCTGCCTATCTTGTCCAAAGCATATATCTGAAAACTTTGTTACTCCAAAAATATACTATGTTATTTTTGCAAGTTACTGCTTCTTGATGCCAGCATTACTCCATTGAATAGAAAATACATAATTCTTCAAGGATGACATAAAAACAGGGGCTTTGATGTTTATAGTAAGCAAAGGATTTTTGGAGATTTTTTTTTATTTATAAGAGTTCTTCAGCTATTAAATTCTTAAACAGCAGATAAAAAAAAATCACATTCGAGTTGGACTTCATGCAGAAGATTACACTCATTGAAAATTCCAAGGATGCAATTTTTGGTTAGGCATCAGGAAAACTTTGTAATATTCAACAGTGTTCTACAACAGAACTGTCTGTCTTGAAAAGCACTTAAGCACTCTGGATATGTTTAAGTAGAGTTTGGATTTATCAGAGACCCTATAGTAAGGGATGCGGTGGCTCAGCGGCTGAGCTTGTTGATTGAAACATCAGCAGTTCAATCGTTCGAATCCCTAGGGCTGCGTAATGGGGTGAGCTCCCATTACTTGTCCCAGCTTCTGCCAAACACGTAAAAAATGCAAGTAGGAAAATAGGGATCACCTTTGGTGGACAGGTAACAGCGTTCCATGCACCTTTGGCATTTAGTCATGCCAGCCACAGGACCACAGAGATGTCTTCGGACAGTGCTGGCTCTTTGGCTTTGAAACAGAGATGAGCACTGCCCCCCCCCCCGAGTTGGGAACGACTAGCACATATGTGCGAGGGGAACCCTTACCTTTTTATAGTAGTGGATTGTTCCACTGGGTTTAGATGGTGTCTATGGTACCTTCCAGGAATTTTAATCTATGATCATATTCATCATTCATCCCTATAGTATATTTTATGGAAGCACAATGTACTTATTCAGAGATGTGATGGCACAGTGGTTAGAATACAGTACTGCAGGATATTTCTGTTGACTGCCAGCTGACTGCAATTTGGCAGTTCAAATCTCACCAGGCTCAAGGTCGACTCAGACTTCCATCTTTCCAAGGTCAGTAAAATGAGGACCCAGATTGTTGGGGGCAATAGGCTGACTTTGTACACCACTTAGAGAGGGCTGTAAAATATATAATTCTAAGTGCTATTGCTATTGCTATTTAGCAATGTTTACCTGTTTTTAATGTAGTATAACCTTTGATGAGTAGAGAAAAAAAGCTTTTCCATCACATCCAACCTGGTAAAAAGTCTGCTTCTCAGCAGTTGCAGTCCCCTTGAGAGTTTCCTTAAGAATGATGAAGGGCAACACTTAAATTCTGCATCTCAGCATCTTCTCTGGAAATCTACATAATCCAAGAAGTGTAAGTGATCCCTTATTTTACCTGCTGCTCTGTTGGCATGGAAGATTTCTCACAATATTGGGGGAGTCATTCTCTTAGAGGGACGTGGTGGCTCAGTGGCTAAGATGCTGAGTTTGATCAGAAGGTCGGCAGTTCAGTGGTTCAAATCCCTAGTGCCACTTAACGGGGTGAGCTCCTGTTACTTGTCCCAGCGTCTGCCAACCTAACAGTTCGAAAGCACATAAAAAATGCAAGTAGAAAAATAGGGACCACTTTGTGGGAAGGTAACAGAGCTCTGTGTGCCTTCGACATTTAGTCATGCCCACCACATGACCACAGTGATGTCTTCGGATTTACTTAATAACTGCAGTGGTTTGCCTAACAACTGTGGCAAAAAAAAAAAAAAAGTTGCAAAATTGACCTGACTCATTTAACAACTGTCTTGCTTAGCAATGAAAATTGTGGTCACAATTTTTCATCATAAGGTGAGGATTACGTGTAATGATAAATTGATGGAACATATGCAATAGAATATGGAATCCTACCTTTAATCTTGGGAAATGCATGATAGCCGTTCATTTCATTATTTTGTTTTATTTTAACATTTTTTAACTAGATTTTTTTTTCTGAAAACATATACAGTGTAAGTTTTTACTTGAAAGTAAAGACAATCTCAGGTTTATCCTTTGTTTACCCTCATAATATGTTTGAAGCAGTGGTGAAATCCAATTTTTTTTTTACTACCGGTTCTGTGGGCGTGGCAGGGGAAGGATATTGCAAAATCCCCATTCCCACCCCACTCTGGGGCCAGCCAGGGTGGTATTTGCCAGTTCTCTGAACTGCTCAAAATTTCCGCTACCAGTTCTCCAGAACCTGTCAGAACCTGCTGGATTTCACCCCTGGTTTGAAGGAATATTTTGATTTTAATGGTAATCCCTATGACTCACTACCATTTCATTTGTAAAACGTTACACTGTTAAGATTAGCATACACTTTTCTAAAATAATCATTTCCTTCTTGTATTGGGCCATATTCTCAGCCTTTATAAAAACGTTTATTTATGCTATCTTTACCTCAGCTTCCTTGGAGCATTATTCTAAATTAGTTATTTAAAAAAAAATGGGGGACACATCAATTTTATAATAAAGTAGATAAATTAGAGAAGTAAATTTAGTTCAACATATGTTTTATAAATGGTATTAAATGTCTTGCTTTGACTCTCTAATAATATGATAGACTCTGATAAGCGTAATGGTTATATTCAGGGCAATTATATTGTGCAGCCATCTTTATGGTAATTCCTTGCTCAACCTGATTTCTATTATTTCATCTTGGGTGTTTATGATAGATTATTACAGGTTCTTCAATGATTTACATAGGAAGAGACAGCTGTAAGTAATTTCAAATCTTCTTTTCTTCTTCATATTTAGGAAACATTGGAGTAGAAAAAGAAAGAGATTAGGAATGCTTAAACATTATTAAAGTGTCAAATTCCTTTCCCTTCTTTTTACCGGAGAGAATTAATTGCACATAGTCCAGAAAAAGGCTTATCTCAGCAGCAATTATTCTACAAGTCAACTCTGCAAGATACTCCAGAGTGGGAAGATGACAGTATCCAATGAAAAGCACAATGTGGATTAATTTCCGATTCCTTGTGCTTTCTGAAGCCTTGATGAAAAGCTGACAGCGAGATAGAATCTTTAATATTCTTTTGCACTTGTGGAGGTGATTCTGCATATTAGTTTAAAGTCTCTGTCACAAAGTGCTGGCAATTTTTGCGCCACTTGGTGTGCCGGATGCAGATAAATAATTGCCATGCCTTTAGAGGCAGGAAGGAATTTGTGATCTGATGCTGATTCCCTTTGACATATCTGCATAGGAATAATGTAGGAGTGCACCAGCAATAAAAGGCTGCCCTTAAGTGCCTCCGGAGATGTTACGCTGTGACTAACATTACTTGAATAATAATGCATTGCATATGCTTGTCTTCTGTTAAGATGTCAGAAGATAGAATGTTAGCTTTAAGAGCCCTGGGTGATTTTTACTGGTGATTCCTCTTGCAGATTTAGATAAATATGACTTGACTGCACTTTGCAAGAACCTTCACCTTTCTATCACACAGAGGAATCATAAATTAGATGTATAAGGCAAGAGGCATGTCTTTTTATTCCAACCTTTCTGCTTTATTCTTTTTTTTTTTAAGCCTTTGGAATATTGAGAACAGCATTAGTGAAACTGTTACTATATTATATTTTTGTTTATTTCCATATAGAACAGAATAGAATAGAATAGAATAGAATAGAATAGAATAGAATAGAATAGAATAGAATAGAATAGAATAGAATAAAATAGAGTAGAGTAGGGTAGGGTAGGGTAGGGTAGGGTAGGGTAGGGTAGGGTAGGATAGGATAGAATAGAATAGAATAGAATAGAATAGAATAGAATAGAATAGAATAGAATAGAATAGAATAGAATAGAATAGAATAGAATCCCCTATTGGCCAAGTGTGATTGGACACACAAGGAATTTGTCTTTGATGCATAGGCTCTCAGTGTACATAAAAAGACAAGATACATTCATCAAGAACCATAAGGTGCAACACTTAATGATAGTCATGGGTACAAATAAGCAATCAAATCATCCTAGGAAACAATCAATATAAACCGTAAGGATACAAGCAACAAAGTTACAGTCATAAGTGGGAGGAAATGGGCGTTAGGAATATGCAGTTATTTCCATGTTTCCTTGCTCATATAAATGAATGAGATGAGCACTAATGAGTGAGAAATGAGTGCAAATGAGTGAATGAGAAACTCTGCATGGATGGATATTTTCCATACAGAGTTTCTCACTTATTTGCAGATGTCCAAACTATAGCATTGGACATTTTGTGGTGAATATGTGTGTGGGGGGGTCTGGGGGAGGGATAGCTGTGTGCATGAATCAGTGAAATTTTGGAATATTAGATACAATAATATATCAGTGTTATGTAGTTATACAATTGTAGTCCATTCTGTCTAGCCAACGATTAGGCCTACTATAGAGAAAATGGATAACGTGTTGATTTTCTGATGACTATTAAAATACTCCTTAGAAACTGATGATGATATTTCATCTGGAAGACTTTTACCCAGAAATCCTTTCCTCTAAATATCATTTTGGCTAGTGAAATACCTTGAATGTTAAAGCACCTACTTAAAGCATTTTGAATTAGTCTGTAAACGTGACTATGTTTTGCACAGGTAGTGGAAGTTTCTGTTTTTAAGAATACCAATGACAACTTGCATTTCCTGGAATTATTTTAGATTGTAACAGCATAGCTTCAGCCTCCAGCATTGTTTTTAATTATAGGGAGTAGGATACAAAATAGCCTAAATTAATAAATGAATTTATCATGGAAGAAGAGATTAATGGACATTATATGCATTTCGTTGAATTGCAGATTAATGCAGAGGCTGGACTGAATTGATTTTTGACAGAAACATATGAAAATGAAATGTACTGGGTATATAATTCTTCTCTCTTTATCTAAAATACCTTGGAGCAAATATTAATAATAGGTTGATCTACCAAACATTACACTTCAGTTGTAGAATATGTTGAGTAAGATCTTTTGCAGAATTCTTTAACAAGTAGCTTAGAAAAGTCACATCAGGACCTCTCTTTGCTGGGAAGGTCATTCTTCATTAATTGGTGATGATAGAAAGAAAAAGAATTTGGTATTTCAAATAACACATTCTTTTTTTATAGGTATTGAATTTCTTTGTCCTGTTTTATTAAGACCTGTTCAAAGTCAAACCAGTTGGAGAGTGCCTAAATAGAACAAACTGAATTGAATGGAATGGAATGGAGTGTTGAAAACACTTTGTATAAGAATGTGAAGGCAGTTCTTTAAAAATTAATATTGAACACTATGACTGATCTGAGTTGCAAAATTGAAGATAATCATTAGAAGAGAGCAAAGAGCTACTCAAACTTTGCTGCTTCCTGGAAATAATTCAAGTTTTTATATCCTCAATCTGCTACTCCTAGTCAATAGGCTTGATTAAAATACTAAACCTATCTCCTGCACTGATACTAACGTAAGATTTCCAAATAAATATTGTATTATTGAACTGCTATACTAGCTTGTTGGTTTTGGTTTAAAAACAGTATATAATTTATATCTGATTCATTAACTATGCTCAACATTTTATAATTTCCACTATATATGAATTTATTATAATGATATCATGGGATCATTATCTGATGATATAATTACATAATATCAGATTGTGTCTGTTCATTTTAATTGGCCATAACACTTACTTTATCAAGTGGGAAAAGTTTCAGTATGTTACTATCTAATTTATATTAGTTATATCTCCCAATTATTATCCATGTACATTTGGTTGGGTTAATCTAGGGCAAGGTAATTGAGATAACTGAGAACTTCCATTTAAGCACTCCTGTGTGTTTTAGGATCAAAATGGCAAGAAGCCATTCAGCTGAATTTACTAATGTAATTGGAGGACAGTCCCAAATGCATATTTGGGGCCACATTCAACCCTGGTTCTTCAGGCAGGAAAGAATTCCATGGTGCTTTGAAAAAAACCTGAATCTATGCTATGTTGAATTAAGTTTATATTACAAAAGTAATGAAAAAAAATGTTTACCTCAACTATTCTGACAACAAAACCTCAAAACAAACAGAACAGAACAGAACAATTAAAGCCACTGCTTCAAACCCAAAGCAAAGATTTTGACCTCGAAATGCTTCCAGAATATTCCAAGCTGTTTTAGGCTTTCACATTTAAATCACAATAAACCATGAAGTTTAATGTTTGAAAAGATAAGAAAATAATCATGTTGCATAACAATTCCTATATAGTTTTTATAGTTGAATAATTTGGTATTCAAATACTTTCTGAAAATTATTGGATTTCTTATGAGAGTCACTTTTGTGTGGTAGTTAAGACACTAGGTTAGGTCTGGAAGACTGTTGTGACCCAGGCCCCAGTAGGTAGTATGAAACTCAGTCAGTGTAAAAACAAACAAATTTTATTCGAACAGCTGAGAATTACTTCATTCTCAGCGTAGCTCAACTAAATTAAAGCTAATTCCTCCCAACACAAATTCCTCAGTCCTATCACCAACCTTGGTCCAATTAGGCAAACTGTCAAAGGCCTTTCTTGAGAAAAGGTCAGAAAACACTGATATAAAATAATTGCAAGAAGAGGAAGCTATCAATGTTGTTTTCCAGAAAGGCCCAAATGTCGTTGCTGTCTTTTAAGCCTTATGGGAGGGGCCAATCATTTCTTGGCCCTACTCCCAAGTTGTCCTCTTTGCTTGAGCTGCTCTTGCCTTGTGGCAGCTCTTCTCATGCGTGCATTAGAAACAGGCTCTTCCTGTTCCTCTGCCTCACTTCTGTCAGCCTCTGGAGGCTCTGGAGTCTGCACCTCACTCCCCGATGGCCCTGACCCCACCTCTGCCTCCAATGCAGAGCCCTCAACCGGGCCTTCCTCAGCCTCCAGGACTGGCCCACACTCTTCCTCAGCCTCATCACTGTCCAACTCTGTTGCCAGCTCTGCAGGCTGCTGGCGGACCACAACCGAGACTGTGAGTTCTAGTCTCAAAGGTCCAAGTTCTGGACAGAAACAATAATAGAAGCTTACTCTCTCTGGAACCGAAAAAAAGATTTATTTAGGCTGGACTCTTGGCAGGCCACGAGTCCGCAATGAGTCCTTTGATGCAAAGTCTCTGGCTCTTTGTAGGCTGCCTTAAGGCTGAAGCCAGCTGGATGACCTTGGACCAGTCACTCTCTCTCAGCCATAGGCAGACGGCAGAAGCAAACCACTTATGAATATGCTGCCAAGAAAACTTCAGGAAATAGTTCAGGTAGAAGTGACCAGGCGTCAACACTGACTCGAAGGCACAATAAATAATTAAAAGTTTGGCTCGGTTATTTTAGCCAACTGCTAGATGCCCCATTCCATATTCTTCCTTTTGGGAAGAATTCTACTTACCTCTTTTGTCCTATGATTTCTAAACAGTGGGACAATGTGGTTCATCAACATTCTTCTGTCAAATTAATAACATATGTCCTCTGCCCCTACCATTATTTTATTTTTATTTGTCTTAAAAGTGTTGTTACTGCCGGAACTTTTTACTCAAAATAACTCTTACCCCGCAGTGCTTAATCAGTTTAGTGTGATAATAACGAAGCTTCCACTGAATGGTTATCTAGAACGAGGACAAATTTCTTGTCTTCTGAATAGATACCATTTGTGTTCACTGAATAGAGAGGAAATGGTTGATAATGCAGGAAAGCTGTTCAATTTTGGTTTGTGTCTTAATATTTATCAGTCTGATCCAACAATGAAATTATTAAAGTAATGGTGCAGAAAAGAAAAGCCACAGTGAGAATTTGAAGCCTGAATGGAGAAAACATAGAAAACAGGGAACCAAATGTGTCCTGAGAACCTCAGTTTGGTCATTCTTATTCTTTATAACCATGTGCCTTAATATGTAATACCTTTTGTCATAGAATTCATTCTGGCAGCCATTCTTTCATTTAGCTTGTGTAAGAAAAAGGGGAGGGAAGGAGGGAGGAAGGAATGTTTTTATCTTGAAAGTAATCTACTGATGATTACACCTTACATTTGAAGCCCAAAGTGCCTGCATAGACTACAGGAGGAAAGTTTATATTTAGCCAATTTCAGGTTTCTCCTTTAACGTTGCCGGCTTCTTCTTTCATACCAAATTTGATCCAGTTTTGTTTCTGGGAAGGATACCCAGAAATCTGATTCCATTTATACCACATCTTTCCAGTATTTTGTTCGTCAGAAAGAATCCAAATCAGAAACAACCTTGCCAAGAGGCCACTGTTTGGCAATTGATGCAGGGAGCTTGTCCACCATACCCTTAAGGCAGTGATTCTCAGCCTTTATAGTGCTGCGACCCCTTTAATACAATTCCCCACAATATGGCGACCCCAACTGTAAAATTATTTTCGTTTTGAATTTATCGCGCCTGAAGCCGTATTGGCTAGCGATCTGAACTGCTTGCAATTGCCTTGAGGAGGGAATCATTAAAGCGGAGACTCTTCCCCTATTATTTATTTATTTATTTATTTATTTATTGTTTATATTTATATACCGCCCTATCTCCCAGAGGATTCAGGGCGGTTTACAGGCATTTAAAAGCAATAAATACAATTCTAAAAACAATTAAGAAACTTATTCAAAAGCCTAGTAATTAAAAATATAAAAAATTAAAACCCAAGTTAAAACCCACAAACTAAAAACTAACTCAGTCCTGCGCAGTTAAATAGGTATGTTTTAAGCTCGCGGCGGAAGGTCCGAAGGTCCGGAAGCTGACGAAGTCCTGGGGGCAGTTCATTCCAGAGGGTGGGAGCCCCCACAGAGAAGGCCCTTCCCCTGGGCATCGCCAGACGACATTGCCTCGCTGACGGCACCCTGAGGAGTCCCTCTCTGTGAGCGCACGGTCGGTGAGAGGTATTCGGTAGCAGTAGGCGGTCCCGTAGATAACCCGGCCCTATGCCATGGAGCGCTTTAAAGGTGGTCACCAAAACCTTGAAGCGCACCCGGAAGGCCACAGGTAGCCAGTGCAGTCTGCGCAGGATGGGTGTTATACGGGAGCCACGAGGGGCTCCCTCTATCACCCGCAGCCGCATTCTGACTAACTGCAGCCTCCGGATGCCCTTCAAGGGAGCCCCATGTAGAGAGCATTGCAGTAATCCAGGCGAGGCGTCACAGTGCGTGGGTGACTGTGCACAGGGCATCCCGGTCCAGAAAGGCGCAACTGGCGCACCAGGCGAACCTGGTAAACGCTCTCCTGGAGACGGCCGTCAAATGATCTTCCAAAGACAGCCGTTCATCAGGAGGGCGCCTAAGTTGCGCACCCTCCATCGGGGCCAATGACTCGCCACCGATGGTCAGCCGCGGATTTAGCTGACTGTACCGGGATGCCGCATCCACAGCCACTCTGTCTTGGAGGATTGAGCTTGAGCCTGTTTCTCCCCATCCAGACCCGTACAGCCTCCAGACACCGGGACAGCACTTGATAGCCGTTGGGGTGGTCCGCGTGGAAAGGTACAGCTGGGTGTCATCCGCATACAGCTGATACCTCACGCCGAAACCACTGATGATCTCACCCAGCGGCTTCATGTAGATGTTAAACAGAAGGCGAGAGGATCGACCCCTGCGGCACCCCACAAGTGAGGCGCCTCGGGGTCGACCTCTGCCCCCTTGTCAACACCGACTGCGACCGGTCGGAGAGATAGGAGGAGAACCACCGATAAACGGTGCCTCCCACTCCCAATCCCTCCAGCCGGCGCAGCAGGATACCATGGTCGATGGTATCGAAAGCCGCTGAGAGGTCTAATAGGACCAGGGCAGAGGAACAACCCCTATCCCTGGCCCTCCAGAGATCATCCACCAACGCGACCAAAGCCGTCTCTGTGCTGTAACCGGGCCGGAAACCGGACTGGAACGGGTCTAGATAGACGGTTTCATCCAGGTGCAGGGGAAACTGATATTAAGTTTATCGTGCCTGAAGCCAGATTAGGCTAGTAATTGGGAGTGATTGCAGCTGGCTTGAGAGGGAGACATCAGAGCAAAGATTTCTCTCTTTTTTAATTCATCGCGCCTGAAGCCGAATTCGGCTAGCAATTTGAAGAGCCTGCAGCTGGTTTGTGGTGTCAACCATTGGAGCGCGATTCTTTGACTCGCAAGTATACTTCCCATATTTCCGATGGTCTTAGGCGACCCCTGGCAAATCGTCATTCGACCCCCAATGGGGTCACGACCCACAGGTTGAGAACCGCTGCCTTAAGGGTCGTTTCTGGCCCACATGCGTGCACAAAGATCAGCTGGCCTTTTTCCGTGTGGCAGTGCTGGAAACTGGAAGAGCTGGTCTTCCATTTTTCTCCGTGAGCATGCATGTTGACCAGCTGATCATCACGTGTGCATGCAAGTCAGAAACCCAGAAGACTAGCTGCCCATCGTGCATGCATGTGCTGGAAACCAGAAGTTAGTTTTGGGGGGGTGCATGCGCCCTCGGCTGCTCCTCTTCTGGGTTGTGTCCCAGACAAGCACCCGGTGCCGAAAAGGTTCACCATCACTACCTTAAGGTGGGAATAGAGATTTTGCAGTATCCTTCCCCTGCCATGCCCACCAAGCCACGCCCACAGAACTGGTAGTAAAAAAAAATGGAATTCCACCACTCCATCTATTATAATATGTAATATTTACATATTTACATATTTTATTTATTTACATAAATATTTACGGGACCGCCTACTGCCACCAATTGCCTCCCACCGACCCGTACGCTCTCACAGAGAGGGACTCCTTAGGGTGCCGTCCGCCAGGCAGTGCTGGCTGGTGACACCCAGAGGAAGGGCCTTCTCTGTGGGGGCTCCCACGCTCTGGAACGAGCTTCCCCCAGGGCTGCGCCAACTTCCCGACCTCCGAACCTTCCGCCGCGAGCTTAAGACACATCTATTTATTTGCGCAGGGCTAGCCTAGGGTTTTAGTTTTAAATTTAGTTTTAATGGGGTTTTATATTATTTTAGCGATGTTTTAATTTCGGCCTATGTAATAAGTTTTTTAATTGTTGTTTTTACTTGTATTTTTCTATGTTTTTATTTGGCTGTACACCTCTCTGAGTCCTTTGGAGATAGGGAGGTATAAAAATTTGAATAAATAAATAAATAAATAAATAAAGCAACAGGCTGCATTCTCTGCTGCATTGAAGATGAGTTGTAATTTTCAGATCTTCTTCAAATGTAGTCGATATACTCGGCTCCATTTGAAGCATGGTTTCCTACATTGGAGCCATTCAGTTGGAGAAAGCCATCACTTTCATATCATTGATTGGCCATTCTCTGAAGAAGACAATTCTGGATAGATTATTGTAACAGGATCTCCAAAGCATTTATTTTATTTTATTGATCCCTGGGTTCTGTTTTTCCTCTGTCTTAAAGTACTTTTTTTTTTTCCTGTAAAGAAAGCAGAGGTATCAATATTCCATTGCGTTTTCCATTCATAGGAATCATAACTTGCTCAGGCTTGTGAAAATAGTCATTAATTGAAACTTAAGGCCTTATCAGATTGCTGTTCTATCATAGCTATTTATACAGTCTTGTTTCTGGGGCACAAATCTAGCTGAATCCAGTCCTAGTTGATTGATTGGTTTTGAAGTGTTAATGTACTGCGCTGTTAGCTTTAGCAGAAAAGCTACTGCTATTTTTCATCTTTTTTTTCATCTTTTTAACAGGACTCTGAAATTACAGTACCTATGTTTTGTATCAGCTGCCAGAGAAACTTCTTTTCATTTCTTAATGTACTAATTCTTGATGAAAGAATCTACAATTAGAGAGAATAATGAGCTATCTTAGAAGGCCATTAAGGCCAAATAATATGTTTTTAACATTCAGAAGACATAATATCTGTCTGTTTGGATATTTCTTTAAAATTTGTTCATTGAACGCTATTAAGGGAGAAATCTTTACTTTGAGCAAGTACATACTTTTAAAGACTTCACAATTATTTTATGTCCATCATTTTTTGCTTTTGGATCTGGCCTTAGGGGGAAAAATCCCCAAACTCAGTTATTACTCATTTGAACAAACAAAGTAGTTGTTAATACCCAATCCTGATAAAATCATACATTGATCATTAGCATGATATAGAAAAGTTGAGTTAGTTTAATCTACCTACAGATCTATGTTGCAGAACTGTGAATGAGCATTAGTTTTCTCTGTGCTGTTACCTAAAGATCATTTTTTTGATCATTAGGTAATTATGAGTTTTTGCAGACCTTATTTGATAGTTCTAACTAAGAAGAGGAAATAATACATTTTTTAATGTATTATACAGGTAGTCCTCAACTTGCAACCACATTTTTGGCCAAAATCTCCTTTGCTAAGCAAGACAGTTGTTAAGTGAATTGTATCCTATTTTAAAACATTTTTGCTGCAGTTGTTAAGGTTGATAAACGAATCTGGCTTTTCCCTATTGACTTTGCTTGTTGGAAGCCAGCTGGGAAGATTACATGGTAGATTGCATGACCCCCCAGGAGAGTGTAACTATCATAAATACATTTGTTGTTAGTTGCGAATTTGTGTCCGACCCATCGCGACCCCATGGACAATGTTCCTCCAGGCCTTCCTGTCTTCTACCATCCTCTGGAGTCCATTTAAACTCACGCCTACTGCTTCGGTGACTCCATCCAGCCACCTTGTTCTCTGTCGTCCTCTTCTTCTTTTGGCTTCAATCTTTCCCACCATTAGGTCCTTCTCCAGTGAGTCCTTCCTTCTCATTAGGTGGCCAAAGTATTTGAGTTTCATCTTCAGGATCTTGCCTTCTAAAGAGCAGTCAGGGTTGATCTCCTCTAGGACAGTTGACAATTTTGATCACATGACTATTGGGATGCCCCAATAGTCATCAGTGTGAAAACCCATGACAAGTCACTTTTTCAACTTCAAGTGGTCACTAAATGAATGGTTGTAAGTCAAGGACTATGTGTACTGGTAATGGTTTTATACATGAATAAAGTTATGTATGTTTCTGTGATAGTATGTGCACTTTTAAATTCTATTTTCCTCAAGACCCAAAACAGTTGAGCCCCTCTATGAGGGAGATGGATGGTTAAAAAGTTTGATATATTAAATCAATCACAAACAAATGTATTTTTGAATATTATTAGTTTATTTTTTTTAACATTTCCAGTACACTAGCCCCCCCCCCAAAAAAACCCCAAATAGATTATTTAAATTTTTAGATGATTTTATGGGTTTGAAACTTTTATTATTTTTATAGGGTTGATCATATTTTAATATTTGGCCACATTGAGTAAGTTTTTTAATGGTTGTTTTTAATATTATATGTATTGTTGTTGTGTTTTATTTTGGCTGTAAACCGCCCTGAGTCCTTCAGGAGAAGGGCGGTATACAAATTAAATTATTATTATTATTATTATTATTATTATTATTATTATTATTATTATTATTATTATTATTATTATTATTATTATTATTATTATTATTTTCCTTCAGTAGCTACATTGCTGGTTAACGTGAACGTTATCTTCCTGTATTTAACTTTAATTTACATTGTTCACTTTCCATTTTTTACTTTCACAGTAAGCACTTATAAATGTGCTTTACTTCAAGCTAGCAAAATGGTGTCACCTGCATAACTCACATCATTAGTATTTTGAATTCCTACTTTCATTTCAGCTGCCCTCTCTTGCGGTGCTGCCATTGTTATATTAACTGTATAAATTGAAGAGATAGAAGAACAAGATCCATCCTTGTCTCTCTTTTCCTTAATGCACTGTTTTTCCATTGTCACTTCGTAAAGTAGCTTCTGGTTCATGGTAAACGTTCCTCAGAATACTAAACAGATGTTCTGGCATACCCAGTTAGAAGAGAATATATGAAGCTCAGAGTTAAACTGTGAAGGGCTTGGTGTTCTCTGAACATGATTGGTTGCTTGCAGAAGTTTCTGTTATGAGCCATGATTTGTAACGTGACTCTGATTTATGTTGTTTCTGCTAAGACTGGGCTTCAGTATTATCAGCTTCATGGCTCAGCAAGCCAGGATTCCATTGAAACTGATCAGCCTCAGGTATCTCCTGTGCAACTGGAACATTTGCACAACCCTCCAAGTCCTAGGTTTAGACCTCTGGAGGCAACCAGAGTAACATTCCCTGGTGACACAGTGGTTTGAATGCAGAATTGCAGCAAACTCTGCCCACTGCCAGGAGTTCGAGCCTGATGAGGCTCAAGGTTGATTCAGCCTTCTAGCCTAGACCCAGATTGTTGGGGACAATATGCTGACATTGTAAACCACCCAGAGTGTGCTGTAGGGATGGTATATATGTCTAAGGGCTATTGCTACTGCTCTTTCTATTCCTCAGTGAGACTTCTCACTAAACAAATGGTGAGGCATGAGTGATTGTAGCCAGCTATCAGTAGGCAGATTTAGGTAGCTGCTTTGCTTGCAGTCTTTGTTGGAGACAATTGTTTTGTTCTGCAACTTGTGGCTCTTGTTCCTGCTTTTTCGTTCTTGATTCTTGGAATGGTTGACTATTTGATTTGGCTTACTGTGACATTTGGGATGTATTTGGGACTACTTTATTGCTTACAAATGAAGGCAAGTTCATTTGAGAAGTTCCCTGAGGATGAGTTTCAGCATGAGCCTGAAAGCTCAGAAGACTAAATCTTTGGTCCTGGTGACCGACCCAGAATGGATCTTACACTATTGCTTCTTGTTGATGAAGATTCTCAATCATCAAGGTAGAATTGTCTGGAGGTTAAGTTATGGCACCTGGACTTTTTTTTTTTTAATGTTCCTCTGCTTTCCAAGTAAGGCTGAAGAAGCTATTTGGATAAGCAGTGAAACATTTCAACCCGCCCCCCGCCCCCCCAAAAAAGAGAAAATAAGTCCAATTGTCATGACTCAACTTCCACGCTATTGCTTCTTGAGCTATATTGGCATTTTTCAGGCAAGCACTTTCTCCTAGGCATTTGAATTACATTCCTGTCTGCTGCTATTGGCCGTAACGGTAGTAAATATTACAGCTTCTCTGTGTGTGCCAGCAACCTTGAAACAGTACAGTTTCATTGCCCAACTAAGTAATATCATCAGGGCTAGTGAATTTGCTCCTGTGTATTCCCTCTATTCTCAGGACTCATAGCAGAAGCTGCAATATGGCATCTAGAAACTGTAGCATTCCCACACATCCAACCAAATATAGATCCGATATGTTAATGATATCTTCTCATAATAAAACAGAACTACTAGAGAAGACACATGGAATAATCAACATCTTCAATCTCAATAAAATTAATAAGGGAAAAAATAAAACACTACCTTTCCCAGGTATCCTCATTGGCAAAGAAAACCATAGCAAATTAGAAATGTAAGTCTATCCAAAAACATACCCACATTAACCAAGTGCTCCATTGTTAAAGTATTAAACCAACCTCCCACAGGAGAAGCTGTGTAAAAACATTATTTAGAAGGATACAAATGTACTGCAGCCATCCAGAACAGACTGTCATATACTTTCCAACAAAATGGATAGCCTTGAAGCTTTATTAAAAAGTGCATGACCAGTCAACTCACTATAGCACAACCAACAGAAGCTGTGAAAAGGATAACACTACCATACACCAAAAATATCTCAGGAAAAAAAAGCAATAGACTATTACAACCAAAAGGCATACTAGTCCACACACCAATGTGAAGCCATACAAAACATCCAAAAATTCTAGGGCAGTGTTGGCGAACCTATGGCACGCATGCCAGAAGTGGCATGTGAAATCATCCCATGCCGAATGTGCAGCCTCGCTGGCTCCTCATCACGTTTGTGCGCTCAAATGCACGCCGGCCAGCTGGCCATCGCACACGCAGTGCCAGCGGACCCTGGAAGTGTGGCGGTCCATCACGCATGCATGAACCAGCACCCGGCCTTCCGAGTTGGCGTCGCACGCATGCACGATGGATCGCCACACTTCTGGGGTTGCCAGCACAGCGTGCACGACAGCCCGCTGGTCGGCACTCATTTGAGCACATAAACGTGACAGGAGCTGGCAAGGCCACACATTCGGCACAGGATGGTTTTGCGTGCCAGTTCCGGCATGCGGGCCGGCTCACGAGAACATGAAAGGTTTGCCAACATTGCTCTAGGGAATTCCTGGAAGCTTGGATTCAGGCAAATCAGACATCAATAGATATAGAGATAAGCCTCATTTATACACCATTAAAAAAAGACAATAAAAAAACTAAGAAGAAAATAACACTTCCTCTCCAGCAGCCTACACCCAGATAAGCAGGGATTAACATCAGACAAATAAACAAGCAGAAAATGATACCCTAATTCAGGAGGAATCAAGGAGAAAACCACATAAACACCTAACTCTCGCAGGGCAAGTTCAGAATGCCTCAAGAACTCAACCCAAAATATTTCATACTCTGATATGAAGAATGTGGAATATGCACAAAGACCTTTCTGTGCTATAAACCAAAAGATAACTTCCATCTTAAATGTTCTTGTTCTTCCAGTTATCTCTTTTATGTTAGCTATCTTCTTCCATATTTTTGACAGAGATGACAGCACTTTAACTGTCTGTGCTCCTGCAGCATTAAAATAATTTAATGAGTATTTCATTTGTGACTGCTTTCCTATTTGGTCTATTGCCTTTTATGTCTTATTTATGATGAAGTTGGTTCTTAGATACTATTTTTTTTCTCTGTATTTTTTACATCATTCTGTAATCCTATTGGAAAAATGTTTTATATTGGGATTTTAGTTTACCTGTATTAAAATTCCATGATTACTCTTGAGTAGTTTAATATCAGCTATATGCTTTTGTTTGATTTTTTCAGTTACAGTTGAAAGTAGCCCTCATTTTATTTGTGTTTTTTCCCCCCAAGCCTGTCAGATTCTGTCTTTTTTATTTTTTTATTTTGAATTTATATCCACCCTTCTCTGAAGACTCAGGGCGGCTTACATTGTGTAAGGCAATAGTCTCATCCATTTGTATATTATATACAAAGTCAACTTGTATTGCCCGCCCCCCCCCCAAACAATCTGGGTCCTCATTTTACCTACCTTATAAAGGATGGAAGGCTGAGTCAACCTTGGGCCTGGTGGGACTTGAACCTGCAGTAAGTGTAATTGCAGGCAGCTGTGTTAATAACAGACTGCATTAGCCTGTTGAGCCACAAGAGGTCTTTTGCTATTGCTAAAGTTATGTTGAAAGGAAATTTGGATGTGGTGGGATTGTGTATGTGTTTAGAAGACTTGTATGATTTTGTACGATTACAGTGTTTGGATTATCAAACTTTATATGATTACAACTGATGGGTTATGTCCACCAATAAACCCAATCCTCAATCCACCATTACATTTAAAACCAAGAACATAAACAGGAACACTATTAAATAATAATAGTATGAGTCAGGCCACATCAGACAGACTCTGCCTTTCAAAACAGGATCGGTCTTTCTTGATCAAAGCCTAGGGAAAAACAAATCTTTATAGCCTGATAGGATCAGGGACAATAAAACTTCACAAGAGAGATCATTCTAAAGGGCAAGAGAGAGAAAGTGGTAAGAAAATGGCAAGAGAGAAGGTGTGCCTTCTAGATCTCAGAGACATTGCCTAAGGCATGGGACCTGGAACATATTCATTATATAGAGGCATGGATGGACATAATTAACCAGCGACTGGCATTTCAACAAATAGTCTGGTTCTGTGCCATGTAGCTCAATAGTTGATAAACACTTTGATTTGCAGAGTTATTAACCACTAACTTTCAAAATAGTGGTATTCTATAGGCTTACTGGAGCATACCCATAACTATCATACTGTTGCATTGTTGACCAATTGCAGAGGAATGTCAACTCGCAAAGCATCCCTGGTCTGCTCTCAAGTTGCCATAAGCAAGGGGCGATGGGAAACCGACGAAACAGCATGGCAGCCAAAGACAGATGCACATTCCAGACTTATCTCTCTCAAGGCTGTAGCCGAGGGTTACCCACAGTGGCCGGAGGGGGTGGTGGTCTCTACAACCTGCAAAGTTGCTCCGTTGGTGAATGTGATTGATGACATGCCCTGGGGGGAGCGGGGAAACAGGTTCATCATTGGGGCTGTAAATTATCTAGAGTCAGAGCTGACTTCACTTGGGAACGTGCCGACATGAAACTCCTAATAAATAACTCATTTAACTCATTTAATTAGGGCATCGTCAGAACCCTGACAGCTATCTTCAAGGACAGTCACATATAGACTACATTGCAATAGTCCATCTAGAGATGACTAAAGCATGAATGACCATGAACGAGGGCTCCAGGTCTAAGAACATGTACAGTTGGTTCTTTTGGCCACAGTTGCTATGTTCCTTGAACAGGAGTTGTGATCTTGGATCTACTACTCTTTTAAAAATTTCTTGGTAATGGTAGTTTGGATTTCACTGTTACTGGTTTGGTTTGACAGTAATGGCCGTATTTCTCATCTCTTCCTATTTTTTCCAGGTTTTCTTTTAAGATAGTTTAAGTGAATTGAACCTGCTTGACAATTCATTTTAAGTTAGGGTTAAGGTTTGCACTTGGAAATATCCTGGCTGGGCAGATTGCACATTTCCATTTCCTGTTTCTATATGTAATTGGTTTATTTTTGATCCTATCTGTTCACTTGTAAAGTCTGTGTTCGCAATTAACAAAGTGTTTCTTTTTCAGTCTCGCCATATTAGTGACCATATTTCCTTGCAGCTTGGATCTGGCTCACCTTATATTCACCTTATGTGAATTTGTTATGCTCTTCTCCACCTGTTATCTGGAACTGAATATATATTCCAGCTCTATCAATAAATATTTTGGCAGGTATGCTAAAATGCCTTCTATGCTTCACCTGTCCTTACCTAACCTCACTCCTGCAGAGTTCCACCTGTCCTATTGTGGATAGCCTTAGCTATACCCCTTCTGTTTTACTAGCAATGGTGATTTTACCAAAAACTCAAAAGACTGTCAGATCACTGAATCAGTGGAGCTATGCTATCACGTTGAGTGGACTTCAGTGAAGTTATAGTTACTGGCAGAGCCCATCTTTATCTATATCTATATATATCTATATCTATATCTATATCTATATCTATATCTATAGCTAGCTATATGGCTGTGTGTGTGTGTGTTCCAGCATAATTCTGGAACGCCTCAAGCAATTTCAATGATGCCTTATTCTCTGGAAACAATTATTGTGGCGGTAAGACACCTCTAACACCCCTCAGGGTGTGTGTTCTGTTAAGATACAGTCTGTTGTGCCTTAAAATGGCTTCTACTGTACTGCCTTAAAATAGCTTCTACTATGCGGCACAGTGGAGCTGCCATGGTAACGGCTTCACAGTACTCCACAAGAGGGCTCCCTCTGGTAAGGGGAAAAATCCAACATTAGAAATTATGTTTGGTCTGGACATTTTCTACAAGGTTTTGATTATTTTTGAGGATCATGGCTCAGCTCACAAAACAACACAGTGGTATCATTTTACATGACACTTCTGGGTGCACAGGGAAAACATTTTAAACTAATTTAATTCTCACCAAAATCAGGGCTCTGGGTGAAGTTGCTTTTTCTCTCTAATACAGGATTGGGATAAATAAATACCCAGGCAATGCCAGGTTATCATCTAGTATTGAAAAAAATAAGAGATTCCACAATATTTAGCCCAGGGCCTATCCTTTTCAATAAATGTAATACTGATGTATGTAAATTAATGGAGGGAATCATAAAGTCAAATAACATGAAACTGGATAGGATAATTAATATACTAGGAAATGCATTTTTAAAAGGATAGATAAGAGGAGTACAAATAATAGAATGGTATTTAGGAGAACAACCACAAAGTTGCTCAAGGAAAGAAGCAACTTATTTTATTTATTTTTATTTTTATTTGCATTTATATCCCGCCCTTCTCTGAAGTCTCAGGGCAGCTTACACTACGTTAAACAATAGTCTTCATCCATTTGTATATTATATACAAAGTCAACTTATTGCCCCCAACAATCTGGGTCCTCATTTTACCTACCTTATAAAGGATGGAAGGTTGAGTCAACCTTGGGCCTGGTGGGACTTGAACCTGCAGTAATTGCAGGCAGCTGTGTTAATAACAGACTGTCTTAGCAGTCTGAGCCACCAGAGGCCCCTAGAACTTAGAACTAAGGAGAAATTTCCTGACAGTTAGAACAATTAATCAGTGGAACGACTTGCCTGCAGAAGTTGTGAATGCTCCAACACTGGAAAATTTTAAGAAAATGTTGGATAACCATTTGTCTGAGATGGTGTAGGGTTTCCTGCCTGGGCAGGAGGTTGGACTAGAAGGCCTCTAAGGTGCCTTCCAACTCTGTTGTTATTGTTAAAGTTATTTACTTGCATAAAAAAAATCAAGTTATCAGATGGAATACCTGGCTTGCGAATTATATGTATGTAAAGAACATCAACATGGTAGTCATTCGCAAGCTGAACATGAATCAGGAGTTTGAAATAGTTGTTAGAAAGGCAAACATTTATTGTTGGGGGTGATGTATACAGGTTTTTTTTTTGGTGACTCCCGCTTAAGAAAGATTCAGTCTGGAACCAGTTGAGATGGATGCAAAGAAAATGATTCTGTGAAAAGAGATTAGAGATGCTGGGTATGCTTAGCCTTAAGCAAAGATGGCTGAAGAGGGATATAGAAGTATTTTTAAAGCATTTGAACAAATTTCACATACTTGTTCTCTATCACTAGAATGCAGGACACAAAGCAGTTGATTCAGGTTATAACAAGGTAGTTTCCAATTGAATGTTACGGGGAAAATCCCAATTATAACAATTTGAGAATTACTTAAAGATGTGGCACGCTGCCCTTTGCTGGAAGATTTAAGGACAGGCTCGAGTGCTGGTTGCCAGGGAAATTGGTAAACTGAAAAGTTGCATTTGATGGCTTAAACAACTCCGTCCAATACTATGATTCTGTAAATGTTGGAACTATTCTTGAACTACATCTCACTAATTCTGATCATTGGCTATTTGATTGTAAAATTGATACAATTTGGTACCTAATACCAACTAGAAGATCACCAGTTTTCTATTACTTTTTTTAGGATGAGCTACTCTTTCATCTCAACACTATATGAATGTACAGCAGGTTTCTCTTGTAACTAGTGCAATAAATTGTTAGCTCCAATCTTATATGTGTCATAAACTTGAAGGACTTAGAATTTTCAGTTAACCTCTTCAATCATTTCTGCACTGAGAAAATTGTAGTTAAACCAAGCATTTACAGCAAGGGTCCCCAGCCTGCAGGGCCATGGTCTGTTCAATACAGGGCCATGCAAGCGATGGGCAAATGTGCATGGAGCTCCTCTCACACGAGCGGTGGGCAGGCACACACTCATGAAGCTCCACTCGCATGAGCAGTTGGCCCTTGTGCTCTCACACTAATCTCCTCTCACATGAGCAGAAGGCACATATTTGCATGCAAAGTTCCACTCATGGAAGTGGAGGGTGCTCAAGCATGAATGGAGCTTTGTGTGTGAGCACTCTCTACTCACACAACTGGAGCTTCACATGCGAGCACAAGTGCCCTCCGCTCAAGTGCCACTCGAGTGAGTGGAGCTTCATGCACAAGCATGAAAGCCTGCTGCTTGCACGAATGGAGCTTTGCACATGAGCACAAGCACTCTCTGCTCGCACACTGTTTTGTCTGTGCCCCCCGAGTTGGGCCTGCTGCCAGAAAGTGACTTGGACAGTGAGGGGGAAGGGCCGTCAGGACTTACCTCGGGAGCACCGGCTTGCCTGGCTCAGCTCCAGGAGCCAGAAACAGGCCAGGTGGAAGAGATAATGAGGCCTCCATCCCCTGACTCTTCCCCCCCAGGCCACGCCTGCAGACCCAGCTAATGGCAATCAGGCTTGGTTTCGTAGGCAGGAGAGGAGGAACAACAGAAGCAAGGTTGGGGCAGGCCTAGGAAGTGCTGAGTCATGGAGCCACACCCCACAGGATATAAAAGGCAGCAAGAGCTGCTGTGTCTCTTTGTAACAGGCAAATCCACTGATTAAGAACGGAAGTTTGTTTCTAGGTGACTCACCAGCGTCGTGGAAGATAACGGAGGCTCTTGGCAGACGCTGGCTATTGCGCTGCCAGAGCTGATAGTGACGGCTAATTAAGCCATCATTCGGACGGAGGCGAGGGAGGACAGAACACACATAGAGCTCCATTCGCATGAGTGGAGAGCGTGCTTGCACAGCTATGGAGCTGTGTGCGTGCATATGCGCCTGCTACTCACATACCCACACACCCCGCCCTGGGCCAAGCAGTTAAGATGGAAAGGTTGGGGACCACTGATTTACAGAATGTATTCACTTCACTGTCCTTTACAGTTACATAGCGTTCAACTAACAAATCAATTTATCTTTCTTTTAAAAGGTTGATATATTGATATATTGATGAGTGTGGCCAAATTCCTAGATACTGAGGTTGAGCAGGTATTGTCCCCATTTTTGGAAAAGGTAAAAAGGTTTCCTACAGATAACAGGTTATCAGCATGTAAAGGACAATCTGTTTTAATGTGGGGAAAGCTTAATTGTATTGTATGTAGAGGGACTGACTGGGGGGAAAAATGACACAGGAAGAAGTCAGTTTTCAGGAAGGTAGAGTCACCATTGACATTGCCTTGTGGTGCAACATTTAACTGAGGATTGTTGTACAAAGATTTTCGTAGTTAGACTTTTTATATACTTTAAATACCAAGCTAAATCCAAAAGTGTTACAGAATTTCTGGGAGCTTGGCATTCTGACAAATCAGCTATCAGTAGACATATAGAGTTAAACCACATTTCCACACCATTCAAAAGAGACAATTAAAAAAAAAATGAGAAGGAAAGAAAAATGCCAGAACACATCCTCTTCAATAACTGATGCCAAGATAAGCAAGGATTAATATCAGACAAAGAAGCAGAAAACAATACCCTAATTAAAGGAGAAAACCACACCTTCACCAACAGTGACTAGAAAACTACTGTATATAAACAAAGATCAAATCCCATACTCACTAGCACTGATGCTGTTATCTAGTCAAGTAACAAAACATGTTCAAGTAAACAAACAATCCCATAGAGCAGGGGTGTCAAACTCAAGGCCTGGGGGCCCGCAGGGTGCTTCGATCTAGCCCATGGGGCCGCCCTGGAAACAGCAAAGGGTTTTGCCAGAAAAAAACGGAGGTTGCAAAGGGTTGCAGGAGGCCGTTGCAGCCAAAAATGGAGCTCTGAAACCCATTTTCTCTGGCAGAGCGCTTGGGCCACCACAGGCTCCTGATAAGAGTGACATCAAGCTGGCCACGCCCCCCTGGCCACGCCCCATGCCGTGAGGTCAAACGCAAACCCTGATGCGGCCTTCAATGAAATCGAGTTTGACACCCCTGCTATAGAGCAACAAAGGCTCCATAATTTTAAGTGAACATTTGATTCAATTTCCATTTCAAATTATGGGAAATGTTAGAAGCTTCCATGATTGATCAGCATTTGCTATTATTCATCCTCTGAAACCAAAGTGTATTTACATTCAGAGCCTTTATCTAGTGCTTTTTTAATTAATAAAGATGTTGCGTAAAGTAGCATTCTCATTTTACATTTGTGTGTTTTTCTTTAAATCAATACGTTGTATTATTTAAATGATAATTTGGATTTCTATTCCAATAAATTGGCAGAAAGCATATTTACAGCTTAGTGTATGTAGATGATTCAATAATCTTTTTTAAAGCCCTACAGAGTTTGGAATAACAATGAGGGGAAAAAATTATAGTAGATAAATGCAAACTCAGTTGAATACATATCACGTTTAAGTGATTTGGAAGTAGCTTTTCCTGTTACTGGATTAGAAAAGTCTCAGGGAAATTATGTGCCATAAAATATTTACATAACTACTGTTTTAATGTTTATCCCCATGCGCTAAGGAGCTTATTTCAGAAGCTGCTAGTGTTTCGCCATCTTGGTTCCTCTGCCCGCTAAGAAAGCTATTATATTGGGGTAGCTCTTAAAGACATTGAAGTTTAGGGTTGTTGTTGTTGTCGTTTTTTAAAAAAAAAACTCCATTGAGCCCTTTCTTTGATTTTATTCCCCTGGAGTTAGTTTGGTTTATTTTTCAATTGTTTTCCAAGCACCCTTTTACGAAATATCGGACTACAACTGCAGGTAGACATGGTGAAAGTGAAGGCTATTGTATAGTTGCCTGTACAGGTAGTTCTTGACTTACAACCATTCATTTAGTGATCGTTCGAAGTTACAACAGCACTGAAAAAAAGTGACTTGCAACCATTTTTCACACTTATGAATGTTGCAGCACCCCCCTCCCCATGGTCAGGTGATCAAACTTCAGGCACTTAGCAACTGGTTCATATTTATGACAGTTGCAGTGTGCTGGGGTCATGCGATCAGCTTTTGCGGCCTTCAAACAAGCAAAGTTGCTGGGGAAACCAGTTTCACTTAATAACCGTGCGACTAACTTAACAGCTGCTCTGATTCACTTAACAACTGTGGCAAGAAAAGTCATAAAACGGGGCAGAACTCACTTAACAAATGTTTCACTTAGCAACAGAAATTTTGGGCTCAGTTGTGGTCATAAATCAAGAAATACCTGTACTTAGCTTATACAGGTATAAGTTATTATTATTAACATTATTATTACCTGTATTACTAGTAGGTGAATAATGTTTTATAATAGATAGATAGATAGATAGATAGATAGATAGATAGATAGATAGATAGATAGATAGATAGATAGATAGATAGATAGATAGATAGATAGATAGATAGATAGATAGATAGATAGATAGATAGATAGATAGAAAGAAAGAAAGAAAGAAAGAAAGAAAGAAAGAAAGAAAGAAAGAATTTTTTACTGGCCCAGTGTGATTGGACACACAAGGAATTTGTCTTGGTGCATATGGTCTCAGTGTACATAAAAGAAAAGATACCTTCATCAAGGTACAACACTTAATGATAGTCATAGGGTACAAATTTAACACTCAATGATACAATACTTGATGATAGTCATAGGCTACAATTAAGCAATTACAGTATAAATTGTAAGGATACAAGCAACAAAGTTACATTCATAAGTGGAAGGAAATGGGTGATGGGAACGATAAGAAGATTAATAGTAGTGCAGACTTGGTAAATAGTTTGACAGTGTTGGGGAAAATATTTGTTTAGCAGACGGCATTTGGGAAAAAACTGTTCTTGTGTCTAGTTTTTCTGGTGTGCAGTTCTCTATAGCATCATTTTGAGGGTAGGATACAATTACTATCTTAAATTAACTAGGTGTTATTTTAATTGAAGTCTATACTGTTTATATTATAGAGTTCATTTTTTAGGTTTAAGTCTTAAAAAATTTTATTTTCAGAACCAGTACATATATGAACATTTCTGTAAGGATGTTTGTGAAAGTTATTATCATTAAACATTATAAAATGTGTTGTTTAGCTTATTTTTTTATTTATTTATTTTGATACAACAGTATATACAATCATCAACATAAACAATAATTCACCATGAGAGAAAAAGTATATTATTGCTAATTACCAGCCTTGTTTAATTTACAGCTGGCATTTTGTGACTCACTTCATAGTTTTGAGATTACAACTTTTAATTGGACAAAGATAAATGTAAAAATTTATATTATTTTAAGGAAGGAGGAATAGAGGGGATATCATTTCATCTCCCTGATTCAAACATTGAAAAAAATATCAAGGAAAGTTTTGAATGTTTAATTGGAAGAAGCAAATAAATCCGAAGCAAAATGGTTTTCAATGTAACTTAAAACAGGGTTTATTAAAAAATATCTTTATGTTTTTCAATAAACCCTACTTAAGACAGTTTTCTGTAATTATAGCTCATCTATGGTTTTGGTGTATTATAAGAAAGTGTCTCTTCTAAACACATTGGGAACAGAATGAGCTGGTATAGCTCTCTCTTTTGACCTTAATTACTTTTCTGTATAGTTCTTATTCCTATAATGATGTAGGGGTGGGAGAGTTGGACACTAAAAATGGCTGATCAAAGAAGAATTGATGCCTTTGAAATGTGGTGCTGGCGTAAATTATTGTGTGTACCATGGATAGCCAGAACAACCAACAGAGAGGTGCTGAATTGTATAAAACCAGGGACATCACCAGAAGCTAAATATCACAAGACTACGTCTGATTTCTTTGGCCATGTGGTGCCTGCATTGGAGAAGGCAATGATGCTAGAAATGGTTAGTGGAAAAAGAAGAAGGGACAAATGAACATACTGGCTTGATAACATCAAATCTGATTCAAAGTTGATCATCCAACAATTGAAAGAAGCTGTGCTTAGAAAGGGTAGCATGGAGAGCATTTCCCTATAAAGTCACCAAGAATCAGACATGACCAAATGATTAAAAAAACAACAAATATTTCTCATTCATCTTCTTTTTTTATGATTTGAAATCAAAGTCCCAGCTCCCCCTGTAAAAGCATCAATGCTCTATATTTCTGTAGGTCTATATATTAGTGCTTTATAAATTTGAAAACAAACTAAGAAGTGACTTCAAGAGATGTAGTAGCAAGAAGGAACAGTATTTAATCTAATACACAGCCCTTGAAATCAATCCTGTTGAAGCTGTTCTCTCCCACTAGAGATCCAGTTGTGTATTTACCATGATAATTTGCTTCTTGCTATAATTATTGTTCTAGCTTTGACATGTACATTTTATTAGCGTATATTCCAAAATTATGTTCACAGCAGTCTAATAATTATTGGCGGCCCTTTGAGTATACTGAAACCAGCTTTTCTTTCTTCTCATTGATTCTCATTTGCCACAGTCTTATCAGTATTAAGTACTTTTGCTATTAGGAGTAACTTCATCGGACATGTTTTCCTTCACTAGTTTTTTTCTCAGGAATTGGACATTGTCAAGGGTGTGTGTGTGTTTTTTTTCAATCGGCATATCAGTAAAGCTTGTCAGAAGTCATCCACCGGTATCAAATCTTTTTAGCAATTGTTAGATTGCAACTTACAAACATGGTGTTTTTCTCCAACAATTCCAATTAATTTTCATGAAGCCTTACGGAAAAGCTCCAGTGAAATAAAGCCACAAAGCAAAAGCAGGGCAAGACTTTATGTTAATCTGAAGAAACGAGAAGTGTTTACATGCATATAAAAGAGAACAAAGTCGCTTCTGATGATTGTTTCCACAAGAACCCTGGGTGCCATGTAGCAATTTGGTTCTGCTCTGTAGCTCCCAAGAAATCAAAAGAGCAGTTATGTCTGGATTCTTTAATCATCACACTACGTTGTGGCTTGCTTCAGTTGAAGTTTGTTAAGTAAAGTGTAAGTGCTGGTTTTGCAAGATGCACAGAGTGGATTGCGGGAATAAACCACGTCCAAATCTTCACTTGACCAAAGGACTCTTGGTTATTCTCAATCCAGCCTTCTGCACAGGATTATTATTCTTAGAATAAAGAAATGCCCAGGAGTATTATTTTGAGTTCCTGAACAAAAAGTGAAATAAAAGTGAAATGAATGACCAAAAAAATAGAATAGAATAGAATAGAATAGAATAGAATAGAATAGAATAGAATAGAATAGAATAGAATAGAATAGAATAGAGTAAGATAGGGTAGAGTAGGGTAGGGTAGGGTAGGGTAGTAGGGTAGAGTAGAGTAGAGTAGAGTAGAGTAGAGTAGAGTAGAAGAGCAGAGCAGAGCAGAGCAGAGCAGAGCAGAGCAGAACAGAACAGAACAGAATTCTTCATTGGCCAAGTGTGATTGGACACACAAGGAATTTGTCTTCGGTGCATATGCTCTCAGTGTACATAAAAAGATAAGATACATTCGTCAAGAATCATAAGGTACAACACTTGGTGATAGTGGTGGGGTACAAATAAGCAATCAAATCATACTAGCAAACAATATCAATATAAATCGTAAGGATACAAGCAACAAAGTTACAATCATGCAGTCGTAAGTGGGAGGAGATGGGTGATAGGAACGATGAAAAGACTAATAGTAATAGTAATGCAGCCTTAGTGAATAGTTTGACAGTGTTGAGGGAATTATTCGTTTAGCAGAGTGATGGTGTTCGGGGGGAAAAACTGTTCTTGTGTCTAGTTGTCTTGATGTGCAGTTCTCCATAGTGTCACAGCTATAAATCACAGCTTTTGAGTTACTGATTCATTTCCCAGAATGGCAGTGTCAACCCGCCCAGGTAAATCAGACAGGAAACAGAACTAGATGAATTAATTATATATTAATCTACATTAACAGAATCTTGCAAGTCTGAAAGTATAAGCTTCCCACCACTGTGTTTAGCTGCTGGATCCATTAGAGTAGATATCGTTATCTGACTGTTAAACCCCTGGAGGCTCCAGCCTCTCTTTTCTCATTATTTCTTAGCCAGCATCTTTCCCCCTCATTATCCAAGGTCATCCACCCCACCTTGTTTGTTTAAGGCATGAGTCATGTGCTCCCTGCAAAGCTTTGCGAAGTTATTGAGCAGCCCTGACCAAAAGCAGAACCAGAGTTTATATATATATATTTGTCTACTACACTACAAAGACAAGAGAAAGAAAAAAGGAAGACATGCTGTAAATTGCAGCATGGTTTTGGAATGTTTTATATAAACCCATGCATGTAACATGGTTTTTTTAAATAAAGCCATCTTATCATTGAGATAAGTCGGTAAATGAAAACAATTTGGTTCAGACGGCCCCAGGTTCCTGACTAAGTCTTCCTCCTATCGCACTCAGAATCAGTTCAGGTGGTGTGAATATTATCTTACAATGACATTTTAAGCAATTCATGTTTAGTGTGTGTGTGTGTGTGTGTGTGTGTGTGTGTGTCTATTATCATTACAATCATCAACTAGTGTTTTATATAGCATTTTCAAAAAGAAAGCACAGAGTATTGGTCTCTCTCTATAGATAGATAGGTAGGTAGGTAGGTAGGTAGGTAGGTAGGTAGGTAGGTAGGTAGGTAGGTAGTAGATAGATAGGTAGGTAGATAGGTAGATAGCCAGATAGTTAGATAGAAAGATAGATAGAAATACATAAGACAGATGGACGGATAGACAATAGATGGATAGATAAATTTGTATGTGCATGTGTATGCGCTTGTGCACAGAAAAAGAGACACACGTCTAGATTGATTTGATAATGGGACATTTATTTCCTTTTTTTTCTTCCAAAATATTATATTTTAATATTGTACACGATTTGTTATTTTGGCAACGCTCACATTTTGACCCGCATTTCATTTCCAATAGTACAGCATTAATCTTTCCGGCTGACTCAATCCACTCTGCTCTGCAATTTTTTCCCCAGTCTTCCCCTTCACCATCCACCTCCATTCTTCAAGTTCTTCCATGATAGTGGCTGTCAGTGCATTGTTAGTGAAGATCATTTGTCTTTGTACGTATTTCAAAGCAAGGAAATCTATAGCTTGGGTTCTGGTTCATCTTCAAGTTTCTTTATAATTTGCTGTCCCCGTAAAGCAGGTATTTCAACATTTTGCTAAAGAGATTATTCCAGCAGCAGATTTTACAAGCAAAAACAACAGTGACAACAGAAACTGAACTGTCTTTATAAGCAGAGACTAATAAGAAAACCATAGTGTAGCACAGTAATTGGAAATGTTCAGTCCATGTCAGAATCTGAACCACTAGAGCAGATAAAATAAAATTCTACTTTGTAGCTGGTTAAATGACCTGAACAAATCCAGTCCAGCAGTTGTTTTTAATTAAAGCTTTTTGTATTACCTTTCACCTTGATCTTTCTGTATATCGTAGATGAAAGAGGGACAGAAAAAAAGTGTGTGCAAGACAGGTGGAAACAGACCCACCAGTTCAAAAGAGGATGCCAAGTAATATGTTATATAGGGTTGGGGGAAAAGAAAAAAAATGAGGATTTCAGTATTCTTTCTGTATGCAACACTAATTCTCAAATCCTTGAAACCCTTTTAATTATGCTTTAAATTTATTTAAAAGTGTTGTTTATCCAAAGTTCTTGGTTTTCTTATGAGTTTTCCTAATGGTCCCTAGATGGATGCGGTGGCTCAGTGGCTAAGATGCTGAACTTGTCAATCGAAAGGTCGGCAGTTCAGCAGTTCAAATCCCTAGTGCTGCGTAATGGGGTCAGCTGCCATTACTTGTCCCAGCTTCTGCCAACCTAGCAGTCTGAAAGCACATAAAAATGCAAGTAGAAAAATAGGAACTACCTTTGGTGGGGAGGTTCTGTGCGCCTTTGGCCTTGAGTCATGCCAGCCACATGACCACGAAGACATCTTCAGACAGCGCTGGCTCTTCGGCTTTGAAACAGAGATGAGCACCTCTTCCTAGAGTCAGCAACGACTAGCACAGATGTGCAAGGGGAACCTTTACCTTTATCTTTAATGGTTCCAAGTCTTGCATAATTGGGTGAAGTCTGAGGACCTGAACTTAAAGTTACTAGGAATTAAGAATATTCTTCTCATCCTTTCTTCTCTCCCCTTCCTCCTCCTGTTTCTCCTCCTCTGTTTTTATTTTTCCTGTAACAAAGAAGATTTTATTAATGAAAATAGAAAGAGTGGAAAAAATATTGCCCTCCTTTTCCCTATAGTTAAATTGTGTAGAAATAAATCTGTCAAGTCATTTACTATACTGAATCACCCTGATTAAAGAATAGTAGTGAAGCTAGCTTTATATATATAATTTTTTTATATATATATATGTTTTCTGAGGTTTTCACGGGTGTTTGTATGTAGGTCTTTGGTTGTTCGGGTTTTCTCCCATGTAAAATTGGAAGTGTCTTGGCGACGTTTCGACGAAGTCTCATTCGTCATCTTCAGGCTTCAGCTTCGTTCTTCTGGGAGCTATATATCTATCTCCAGTATATCAGGGGTTGCCACAAAGAAGAGGGAGTCAAGCTATTCTCCAAAGCACCTGAGGGCAGGACAAGAAGCAATGGGTGAAAACTAATCAAGGAGAGAAGCAATCTAGAATTAAGGAGAAATTTCCTGATAGTTACAACAATTAATCAGTGGAACAACTTGCCTCCAAGAAGTTGTAAATGCTCCAACACTGGAAGTTTTTAAGAAGATGTTGGATAACAATTTGTCTGAAGTGGTGCAAGGTTTTTTGCCTAAGCAGGAGGTTGGACTAGAAAACTTCCAAGGTCCCTTCCCACTTTGTTATTTTATTCTACACGGGAAAAGGCAATGGTAATGGTCCAAGCAAACTGCATGGATAGACAAGACAGTGCACTGGATGGTGGGCCTCTCAGGTTCTATGGCATTAAAGATGCTACTAAGGAAGAGTTGGGGAACTTTGATTAATACTTTGATTAATACTTTGAGGGTATTAATCACATTCAAGACACAGCTAGATGAAACTCTTCCAGATGTCTCGTTGCTGATGTTGCTATGTAGAAGAAGAACATCCAAACCTACAGTCCGACTATATGACCTGGAAAACAGAAATGAACCAGGAGAATAACTTAACAGTTTCTACCAATATAAAACACTTATTTTGGGCAATGAAAATGTTTCCTTTATACATAGACATCGCAGAAAACAAACTGTAGAAGGAGATAAAAGGACTGATGTGAAAAACATGGCCGGGGTAATGGTAGAAGAGGTCACAAATGCTCCTCTTCCAGTTTGTTAATCTAAAATGGAAGAACAAAGCCAGTTTCCATAATACAATATTGAATATGTTCCCCCTTTGAAGGAGAATACCAGGAATATCTTTTAAGTCTTGAGCCTCATTGATAGGAAATTAAAAAATATTTTGTAATGAAATCAAAGTTATTGAAGATAAATATGACCAGATACTGCCAAAGACCAAGAAATAAAAAGAATCAAATCAGTTATCATAACAGATGATAGAATTTGCGGAGAAAAATAAAGAATCAAGAAGAAACAGAGTAAAAAAAAACCAAAAAAAAACAAGAATACCTAAATTTACTGCTGTTAAAAGAGCTATAATAATAGTATATTGCAAGTTTTGATGTGCTTCCCTTCCCTCCTCTTTTACCTTATCAGCATTAGCTGGTAGGGGGCTGTCTAAGGCATTTTCACAACCACTTTTTTGGCTTGGGTTCAAATTTTATTTATGTATGTGATTGTTGTCTTGAAAGTAGATCTTCCCTTTGTTCTTCAAGGCCATCTTCTTTATTCACTACGGAATTAAACAAAGAGAATTGTTAAAAGAGATAAGAAGCCATATTAAAACAAGATCTGTAAAGACATTAAAGATGGAATCAGATGTTGAAAAACAAAGAAAGACTTTCAAAAGAATTCCAATCTTAGAAGGAGCTTCCAAGATCAAATTGATATGATAAATGATACCAACAGACAGATAATAATTGAGTCAAAGAAGATCAAGAAAAGATTGACAGGGTACACTGAAGTTCTATACAGTAGAGATGCAAATATCCAAAATATTTTAGAACAGTGTCTCTGTTTACAAGAAAATCTAATACTAGAAAATGAAGTTACATCTATATTCAAGTTATTTCCAACTTGAAAGCTACCAAAATAACTTTGGAAGTATGTCAAACAACAGAAGAAGAACTACAAACTATGCTAGCAAAACTGGAAAATGACATAGTGGCCATTAGAAAAGGTCAGCTAACATACCACTATCAAAGGAAGTAAACTTAATAGAGTGTGTAAACTATGATACCATACATTCACTTTCTCGGGCCAGAAAAGTAATGCTTAGAATTATCCAATGAAGATTACAGCCCTACATGGAAAGGGAGGTGCCAGATGTTCAAGCTGATTTTAGAAAAGTCTGAGGCTCAAGAGAATTATTTGCTGATGAATTTATTTATTAAATGTATTAAATTATTACTAAATTTAAATTAAATGCTGGATAATTGAGAAAGCTAATGACGATTGAAAAGCACTCAGTATGTGTTTCATAATTATCAAACATCTTTGATTGTGTTGACTCTATCAAGCTGTGGAACGTCCTTCAGCAAATCTGAATTCTAGAACATCTCATTGCCTTTGTATGTCTCCTATACACAAGGCAGGAAGCCACAGTTCAAACAGAACACGGTGAAACACATCAGCTCAGGGGTGAAATCTAAAAACTTTCCCTACTGGTTGTGTGGGAGTGGCTTAATTGGTGGGCGTGGCTTGGTGGCCAGGTGACTGGCTGGGCATGACCAATAACAATAAATAATAAAAATAATAAAGTACACAAAACAATAAGAGGTACCAAAAACCAACTTTCACATTTCACACACACACAACACAACACAACTGACTCACACACAATGTAAAAGCAGCTGCACCTCACCCAAAATGGCCCCTGCAACAAGCAGGAACCTCACACAGCCACAAAAAGCCCAAAAACCAACTTTCATACTTTACACACACACAACACAACACAACTGACACACACACAAAATTCCACATACAGTTTTGTGAGATTTTGTGTGTTTGTGTAGTTAGAGTGAAACACTACAGAAACACACCAAATCTCAGAAAGCTGCACAAATATTTTATTATTTTATTTTATTTTATTTATATTTTAGATAAAAGCAGCTAAATTTAAAACTTCCTTAACTTTAAATTACTGTCTAAAAAAATAAAATAAAACTCCTTAAAAAAAAACCAATTAACTATTTTGTTAAAGCTTCCCCCCCCCCTCCAGTTACTTACCCAATTGGAGGCAGGCAGATTGAGTTGCTCACCAATGAGATGGATTGCAGGCAGGCAGATTCAGTTGCTAGCTGATGCAATTGATTGCAGTAGCCGAAGCAAGGCTTTGTGAGCCCGAAAGAAGCAGCAAGTAGGCAAGTGGGGACCGGGTGATTGGGTGGGCATGGGTGGGGGGGGGAAGAGATTTTTGCTACCGGTTCTCCGAACTACCTGCCCCCATCGCTACCGGCTCGCCCAATCCAGTCCAAACCGGGAGCATTTCACCCTATTCAATCCTATTCGTCATCTTCAGGCTAGGTGTTTACAGCTTCGTGCTTCTAGGAGAAAGGTGTGATCACACATAGAAGCACGAAGCTGTAAACACCTAGCCTGAAGATGACGAATGGGATTTCGTCGAAACGTCGCCAAGACACTTCCAATTTTACGCAGGAGAAAACCCAAATAAACAAAGACCTACATACAAACACCCGCGAAAACCTCAGAAAACAAATGTATGTATGTATGTATGTATGTATGTATGTATGTATATATGTATGTAAGTAATAGAGTTTAGTAAATGTCAAGAATTATATTAAGAATATGGGTTGAGAAATTATTTATTTTTTACTTTTTAAATTGCGACAAAAGTTTTATATATTTATACATCCTCAACATTATTTATATATTTTATTAGGAACTTTCAAAATAGAAAGTTCTGTATCTTTCTAATTAACTTTATCTTTAGTTATCAAGAGCTATGTCTTTTGCTTCCAGATTTTTTTTAAAAAAATAATAATAATAATAAACTGAACAGGCAAGATTTAATAAGCACCCTAATGAGAGTGATAAATCTTTTTTCTCCTGTATAGCATTCCTACATAAAAGAAGCAAACAAAGCTTCTATTTTTAAAATAATTCTAAACTAGTGGCTATTTCATTTTTCGATTATTAAAAATTACACACACACACACACACACACACACACAAATATGGTCTGTCTGTTTATCCTATGTTTCTATTATGTTGCTGTTTTGTTTCTTTCCTTGAACTGAGCACTTTCTTTGAACCGCAAATTTTATCTAAGTTTCTCTAAGAAATGGCTTGAGAGGGAAATTATTCAAGGGTGAGACCTAAAAGGTGGGGGAAACAACCTTGTAACACACCTGGAAACAATCATATGTGATTTGGGTTTCAGTATAATTGCAATTTTAGATAAGTAATGCACTCTAGAGGTATACCTAGCTTATAGGATGTACTGTGTGCAATTACCATTAAGAAAGACAATTACACTGATTAAATATGAAAAGCAAAATAATTCGGTTACTTTTCTTTGAATTTCATTCCACAGGAAAAACAATTACTCAGATCTGAGTGATTATGCTGTGAAAACATATAAATTTGAACAAGTGATATTTGTAGAAATTCATTCTTATGCATTAGCCCCATTTCCACGAATTTAAATTTAACTCATGGAATTTAAGCATTTAAAAATAATGTATCTCCTCTGATAAATAAAGAAGAAAACAGTTAAAAGATTTATCCCCCCCAAAAAAACAATTCTAGGAATCCTGGGAGAATTGATATAAAGATTTTTAGCAACACTGGCACTTAAAATCATTTCTTATACAATACCTACATAGCCTAGTAGCAATGAGTCTTTGACTAGCCTCACAGTGTGAGAGTTTTTATGATTATTGCCAACTATCAGAGAACTTATTTTGGACTTGAGATTCTCACCTAGCTTGAGGCTACCAGTCTCTGAAGTTAACAGCTCATTAACCAGGGAGAAAATGATTGGTAGACAGGAACTGCTAAATGAACTTAGTATATAAAGCTCAGTATACAATTGTTTTTGTTCTTATTCCAATTCTACCTCAAGTGCAAATGTCCATTTAGTTTCTAAGATTGTACTACTTTCCTCTATAACTTTCTCATCCTTCTGAATTTTACTGATGTACAAACATTACATGCCGACAGAGCAGTGGTGAAATCTGAACCGGTTTGCCACCGGTTCACTGGCCAAACTTGTGTGGTGCACGCAAGCACACGCAGATGCGCAGTGCACACCAAACACACACTGTGTGCATGCACATGCGTAATGCGCACCAAATACATGCTGCACATGCGCACATGTGCAGTACGCCTCAACAGGAGCTTGGAAACGTAAGTAGAACAGCAAGGGGGGGGGATCAGTTGTGCCGTGCGATTTAGATTCACTAGAAAGCAGGATTTTAAATCACGCAGCACAGCTGATCATTGGAAATACTAATTTGGAAGAACCAGTAGCTTTTTTTTTTACTACCGGTTCACCCGAGCTAGTAGTTTTAATCACTACCTGTTCCCCCAAACAGACTTAACATCTACTTAGTGGAAATAACAAATTAACAAATTAACTCTATTGTTGCTCTTGAATTATTTTTTCCCATAAAGAGCAGGTAATAGATATCTGTAATTTCCCTAAATTGCTCACATTGTATATTTCTATTTTATGTTTACATATTTTATTAAAGAATATGCTGTTAATTAGCTATTAGAATTAGAATATGCTAAACAGATATCTCAGTATCTTCTTTCCTCTCCCCCATATATATATATATATATATGTGTGTGTGTGTGTGTGTGTGTGTGTGTGTGTTGTGTATAAGAATAGAACATACAGCCTTATCTCATTAATTTTCAAACCTCAAACCAGTCTATTTCATCTTATTCCATCTAGATTGTGTCTTCCTGCCTATGTTTACGTTTCACATGAGGTCAATGAAATATTTTTGTATTTTCATTTCCCAAACCATGTTCCGTGAGTTAATGTATTGTTATATGCTTCCAGATTTTTTTAAAATAATAATAATAATAAACTGAACAGGCAAGATTTAATAAGCACCCTAATGAGAGTGATAAATCTTTTTTCTCCCGTATAGCATTCCTACATAAAAGAAGCAAACAAAGCTTCTATTTTTAAAATAATTCTAAACTAGTGGCTATTTCATTTTTCGATTATTAAAAATTACACACACACACACACACACACACACACACACACACACACACACACACAAATATGGCCTGTCTGTTTATCCTATGTTTCTATTATGTTGCTGTTTTGTTTCTTTCCTTGAACTGAGCACTTTCTTTGAACCACAAATTTTATCTAAGTTTCTCTAAGAAATGGCTTGAGAGGGAAATTATTCAAGGGTGAGACCTAAAAGGTGGGGGAAACAACCTTGTAACACACCTGGAAACAATCATATGTGATTTGGGTTTCAATATAATTGCAATTTTAGATAAGTAATGCACTCTAGAGGTATACCTAGCTTATAGGATGTACTGTGTGCAATTACCATTAAGAAAGACAATTACACTGATTAAATATGAAAAGCAAAATAATTCTGTTACTTTTCTTTGAATTTCATTCCACAGGAAAAACAATTACTCAGATCTGAGTGATTATGCTGTGAAAACATATAAATTTGAACAAGTGATATTTGTAGAAATTCATTCTTATGCATTAGTCCCATTTCCACGAATTTAAATTTAACTCATGGAATTTAAGCATTTAAAAATAATGTATCTCCTCTGATAAATAAAGAAGAAAACAGTTAAAAGATTTATCCCCCCAAAAAAACAATTCTAGGAATCCTGGGAGAATTGATATAAAGATTTTTAGCAACACTGGCACTTAAAATCATTTCTTATACAATACCTACATAGCCTAATAGCAATGAGTCTTTGACTAGCCTCACAGTGTGAGAGTTTTTATGATTATTGCCAACTATCAGAGAACTTATTTTGGACTTGAGATTCTCACCTAGCTTGAGGCTACCAGTCTCTGAAGTTAACAGCTCATTAACCAGGGAGAAAATGATTGGTTGACAGGAACTGCTAAATGAACTTAGTATATAAAGCTCAGTACACAATTGTTTTTGTTCTTATTCCAATTCTACCTCAAGTGCAAATGTCCATTTAGTTTCTAAGATTGTACTACTTTCCTCTATAACTTTCTCATCCTTCTGAATTTTACTGATGTACAAACATTACATGCTGACAGAGCAGTGGTGAAATCTGAACCGGTTTGCCACCGCTTCACTGGCCACACTTGTGCGGTGCACGCCAAGCACACGCAGATGTACAGTGCACACCAAACACACACTGTGTGCATGCACATGCATAATGCGCACCAAATACATGCTGCAAATGCGCACATGTGCAGTACGCCTCAACAGGAGGCTTGGAAACGTAAGTAGAACAGCAAGGGGGGGGGATCAGCTGTGCCGTGCGATTTAGATTCACTAGAAAGCAGGATTTTAAATCACGCGGCACAGCTGATCATTGGAAATACTAATTTGGAAGAACCAGTAGCTTTTTTTTTACTACCGGTTCACCCGAGCTAGTAGTTTTTATCACTACCTGTTCCCCCAAACAGACTTAACATCTACTTAGTGGAAATAACAAATTAACAAATTAACTCTATTGTTGCTCTTGAATTATTTTTTCCCATAAAGAGCAGGTAATAGATATCTGTAATTTCCCTAAATTGCTCACATTGTATATTTCTATTTTATGTTTACATATTTTATTAAAGAATATGCTGTTAATTAGCTATTAGAATTAGAATATGCTAAACAGATATCTCAGTATCTTCTTTCCTCTCCCCCATATATATATATATATATATGTGTGTGTGTGTGTGTGTGTGTGTGTGTGTTGTGTATAAGAATAGAACATACAGCCTTATCTCATTAATTTTCAAACCTCAAACCAGTCTATTTCATCTTATTCCATCTAGATTGTGTCTTCCTGCCTATGTTTACGTTTCACATGAGGTCAATGAAATATTTTTGTATTTTCATTTCCCAAACCATGTTCCGTGAGTTAATGTATTGTTATATGCTTACATATTTTGTATTCTTGGGTTTTCAGAAATGGTGATAATACAAGGAAATCAGAAAATCGTACTTTTTTTTCTCGATTAGAATTTTTTTCATCTTCCATTGTATTGATTTATCATGGGACTACAATTTCATTAATTCTCAAAAGTAATAGGTTGCTGTTTTATCAAGCACACTGTATTCAAAGACAATATTTTATAAGAGAGTGAAAGAGTTAAGTTTTATACAAAATATAAATTTAGATTCAGTCTAACTACATCAAATGCAAGGGATGTATCAGAGAAAAAGAAAAATAACTTACAGAATGGAGAGATGTATTGGACTAGAATTAAAATGGATCCTTCTTTGTAAAACCATTTTGGTGTGTTTAAAGATAAAGGTTTCCCTCGCAAATATGTGCTAGTCCTTCCCGACTCTAGGGGGCAATGCTCATCTCCGTTTCAAAGTTGAAGAGCCAGCGCTGTCTGAAGACATCTCCATAGTCATGTGGCCGGCATGACTAAATGCCAAAGGCACACGGAATGCTGTTACCTTCCCACCAAAGGTGGTCCCTATTTTTTTACTTGCATTTTTTACATGCTTTCGAACTGCTAGGTTGGCAGAAGCTGGGACAAGTAACAGGAGCTCACCCCATTATGCAGCACTAGAGATTTGAACCGCTGAACTGCTGACCTTTAGATCAACAAGATCAGCATCTTAGACACTGAGCCACCACATCCCTCCTTTGGTGTGTATATTAACTACCAATAACTCAGGCTCATTCAGACAGCAACAAGTTTATGTTTTCTAAGCATTTCATTTCAATTGTCAGTACTACTATAACGTATACTATCAGAAATTCTCAGATATATTATGTAGTTGTAGATCATAAATGTTTAGCTTAAATGAATCATCACAGCTGGTTGCTTTAATGGATTTATAGTATAAATGTTCCAACAGTTTCAGTGAAAGATAGTAAGCCAGACACTTTGGAAAAGAGAAAGATTTTAGGTTAGCCTCAATGTCTTTTAATCTTGGGCGTTGTTTATTTGTTTATTACATTGGTACTTTTGACAAAGTTTGATTTATTGGACAATAGAATAATATGATTCAAGTGACCTCAGCCTCACATGCATAGTAAATGAGATTTCCACTGTAGTTTTTGTTACTTTCTTCTTTGACGTTACCAGTCCTTCAATAAAAGAATTGGCTTGAATGTTAATGACAAAAATGTAACAGTAGGAATTTTTATTGTAATTTTGTATGCTTCATTTCTGTTACTGGAAACAGTATATCTAATAGTAGTAAGCAATGTGGGCTTGCAATCACTTGTTTGTAAGCTGACGCTTTTATCTGAAAACAGAAAATTTTAAACTGTCTCTAAAGTATTAATGCCACAAAAATTATGGGCCAACTAGTACTTCTCCTTTCCCTTTCCTTCCTTCCTTCCTTCTTTCCTTCCTTCCCTCCTTCCTTCCTTCCTTCCTTCCCTGTGTTCACAGTATGAAAAACCAACAGAGCCAAAAGGCAATAGCCAAAAGAAGACACATTTCAACACACTTAATAGAAATTACTTCTGAAACCCCTAAGTGATATGTTCCTTTTTTGCTCTCTCTATAAGGAATCAATGAAGGTATGTATTTATCTCTTTTAAAAGAACTACCCTGGTAGAAAACACCATATCTGTCTGTCACTGCTTCTATCTGACCAGAAGTATCTTTCCAGGTTGCCCAATTTTATGCTACGATTTGTTGTAGCCATGGTTGATTTTTAGCACAAATTTTGCCACTGCTATTTTTACACAGGCCTATATATGTATATCAAAGCAGAACAATATCCATCTTTATTCAGCCTTATGGAATTTTGGACCTGAATTGAAAAGAAATACAGTATACTTCTAGCACCTGTGTTTCTGAAATGTTGGCTGAAATTACTTTTAAAGGAAAAAGTTCCCCTCGCACATATGTGCTAGTCGTTCTCGACTCTAGGGGGCGGTGCTCATCTCCGTTTCAAAGCCGAAGAACCAGCGCTGTCCAAGGACGTCTCCGTGGTCATGTGGCCGGCATGACTAAATGCCAAAGGGACACGGAACGAGGTTACCTTCCCACCAAAGTTGATCCCTATTTTTCCACTTGCATTTTTTACATGCTTTCGAACTGCTAGGTTGGCAGAAGCTGGGACAAATAACGGGAGCTCACCCCATTATGCGGCACTAGGGATTCAAACCATTGAACTGCCGACCTAAGTTTATTAGCTCAGTTTAGTTTATTTTTTAGGATGGTCTTAAAGCAATTTTTTTGCAGAAGTATTTTGCTAGCCTTACATTAATTTGAAAGATAATTTTAAAGTTAGAGCACTAATCAAAATGTATAACTTTATTATTTTATGCCAACTGTCACTGAAGTTCATCACAATCTATTATCCTGACTTCTAAATAATCCATCGATAGAGTGCCTTTCTTGGAATTATACCTTAACTTATTTTATAAAACAAGAAGACTTGAAAATAGTCACAGGGTGGCATTCATGGGCTGGCCAGGGAAAAGTTATGATATAATTTATTTTCAACTGAAAGAAAACAGAAATCATAAAAAGGAATGACAGTATTCTTTCTTTCTACCTTTCATAGATATTTCAGCTAAATTTAGAACTGGCCCCATGAAATTCATGAGTCCATTATTTCTGCGGACCATGGGAGGAGATAATTTATATGAAAAAAACACCCCGGTCTCAGAGTATGACAAATAGTCCTATTTGAGAAATAGGAGTTGTAAGAAAGATTTCTAATGGAATTGTACTATAATGGAATTGTATTAAAATCTTCACCGTTGTTAGAAGTGTAGATTGTTTGTCGAGTGAAGCCCCATGAGCTTCACATTTCTAAGGTTTGTGATAATTAAGCCCAAGAGAAGAAAATGGTGCATTTCTTCATCTACTATAGAACGTATAATAAAGGGGGAAAAAACTTCTAAAGGCTATTCCTCCAGGAAACCTTTAGAACTGGAAATATCAATCAGTTTTTCAGTATTTTTAACCAATATGTTTAAACCAAGGGGAAATTTTTTGCAGAACTCTTTAGTTATTAATACAAGAGAACTGTCACTTTAAAAAGAATGAAAATGAGTAGAGAATCATGGAACAAGACATTAATAGATTCATTAGGGAATATTTAAGTTCTTAAAAATTAAACAAGATTACTTCTCATAGAGGACTTTTATGAAGTATAAGGGAATAATATTTAAGATGCTCTTTGTGGGTGTAGATAGTACTTTTAAGCATAGTCTTACTTCACAAATCTTCTTATTTGGTAAAAATCTATTAGCTACTTGTTTTATTAACCCCTGAAGATTCTATTCAATAATATTTCAATCTTTCTTCAACACTGAATTTTAAGACTTTGGAAAGGACATTAGGGAGAAAAATCTAAGTTTCCAAAGGAGGACGTGAAGAAAATATTGGATGTTTTCTACTTATCTCTGATGCCATCCCCTAGAACAGGGGTCTGCAAACTTGGCTCTTTTAAGACTTGTGGACTTCAACTCCCAGAGTTCCTCAGCCAGCTTTGCTCTGGGAGTTGAAATCCACCAGTCTTAAAAGAACCAAGTTTGCAGACCCCTGCCCTAGAAAAAGAGGGCTGTCACTGAAAGATGCCACATTTCAGTGGCAGAAAGTATGGTAACTTTTCCTTCCTTAAAAATATATAGACAAATGGATAAACAATCATAGCTTCTGCTCCATCCCACAAAATCTGTTCTGATCTCACAGAACCTGTTTCAAGTATGTTGTACTTGAAATCCATATTTTCATGTTTTCAGTTTGCTGATAATGCGTCAATCCTTCAGCTCCTCACCATACATCTTTCTAAATTTTATGGATCATATTCAGGTGCTGTTGCAGCTCGTATATGTCTTTCATTGGTATTGAACAAATGGTGTGCTATCATATTTCACACAAAATTCAAACATCCTGCCAGCGCCTAAGAGCAGGGGTGAAATGCTCCCGGTTCGGACCGGATCGCCTGATCCGGTAGCGATGGGGGCAGGTAGTTTAGAGAACCGGTAGCAAAAATCCCTGCCCCCCCCCCACTGGCCATGCCTTACTGTTCCTCTTCTCTGTCCCTGAAGCACTCAGTGGTGATATAGCTGCAAATGGCCTTAAATGACTACCGTGGCACTTCAAAGGGCCGCACTATAGCTGATCAGTGCTGTAGGCAGCTAGTAGACCAGTGCCTCTATTTTTAAAGAAGGTAGACCGGTGCCTGCCAAAAAAAGGCACGTGGTAGACCGGTGCCTCTCAGTACAAGGCAATTGGTAGATTGGGGCCTCTATTTTTTAAAGAAGGTAGACCGGTGCCTCTCAATAAAAGGCAATTGGTAGACCGGGGCCTCTCAGTAAAAGGCAATTGGTAGACTGGGGCCTCTATTTTTAAAGAAGGTAGACCAGTGCCTCCCAAGTTTTGTATATTTTATTATTTTTATTATTTATTATTATTGACCATGCCCATTCAGTCACCTGACCACCAAGCCACACCCACCAATTAAGCCACGCCCACAGAACCGGTAGGGAAAATTTTTAGATTTCACCCCTGCCTAAGAGCCCCACAGATTGACTTGTTCAGGCTGCTATTGGTAGTCCAACTATTGTCGTGGTGTAGTCTACTGTGTTGTACAATGCTCAGGTTTTTTGCTTTTTCCCTAGCTAGACAAACTCAAAGCTCCTTCATCAAATGCACAGATCCCCAAAGCATTGCAACATATGGTTCCTGCAAATGGAAGTCATTCAAAGTTAATGGAAGCCATTACTGGAATTAATTTGCCTCCTTGAATAGTCATTTGCCTCCTTGAAACTTGTTCATATATGTTAAATCTGCTTCAACATTGCTTTTGGCCAGCATGTTAAGGGCTGATACTGTATCTCTGTCCCCATTTCTGATGACTTTGACCTCGGGTTCCCATCAGTACCTACTTGACACATTGAAATCAAGTCCAAGGACTGGATGACAGCTAGTGTCTCTTCTCACATTAATGAATCGGCTAAACTCCTATAACTTGAAATTGTTGTGATTTACTCTTCTGAAGGTTGGTCCTCTTGAGTCCAGTATGTCTATCCTCTGCCTCTCAATCCTGCTAGTTTCTTCCAGGTGACCTGAAATTTAAACTTCAAGTGATTAATTTCACCAAGTTCCTGCTGTCTTTCCTACTGTTAAATGAACTATGGGTTTATATTACTTGTTACAGTTGGATTGTTCATTAATTCCAGGTCCTTCATTTTCTCTAGGACATTCAGGGCAGTAGGAAAATATAGTCATTATAATTTACTGTTCATTTGAAGATGAGACTACCTCATGTCCCTAGGAATATGATTGTACTCTTCCTGTCACTTCCCTTAAAAGCATGTTTCACAATAGTGGACATAGGGGATCAAAGAGGGAATCTTGTCTCATAATTATGAAGGTGTTCATAGTTCATAAACAATATTCTCACCATGTCCATAAGGGTATCAAAGGACAAAAATGAAGCCTACTTGCAGTTCTAGAAAAATAAATCCCAGTCCAGTTCTGAAATGGTCAATGTATTTATTTGATGTTGGTCCTTTTATTAGGTTCATTATTTAATTACTATATAGAGGCTAAACAAAGGTCAGAAGTACAATTCCAGATAACATTTCTTACTATATCAGTAATTCAACTGACCTAAATGATCAAACTTTAAAGTATACCAGCGTGATGGTTTGCCTTCTGTAGCTAGGTATTTCCTCAAGAAGCCTTTTTGATATCTTTGATAGGTCTACTAGTTAGAGAAGACCATCAGCTCCTGTTACTGATGATAAAGCAAGAGGAGAGGAAGGGAGGGATTTCTGCAAGTTAAGCACTATTTGTGGCATTTGTGTACTAGTTTTCTGATGTGAGCCAAAAAAGTCTGCTTCTTTTACCAATCACAATATGTGTTACTGTGATTCACAGTTATACACTGGAGTGCAATTACAACACAGGAAGATCAGTCAATACCATTCCAGCAGCATTTCACGATAATGGGTGGGCAACGCCTCCTCCTCTCCCAACATGTTACCTCATGCCTCCCACCGACCCGTACGCTCACACAGAGAGGGACTTCTCAGGGTGCCGTCCGCCAAGCAATGTCAGCTGGCGGCCCCCAGGGGAAGATCCTTCTCTGTGGGGGCTCCTACCCTCTGGAACGAACTTCCCCCGGGTGTACGCCAAATACCTGACCTTCGGACCTTCTGCCATGAATTGAAAACACATTTATTTATTCGCGCTTAAATTTTATTGGTTTTAAATTTTTATTATTAATTTTTAATGGGTTTTAGTTTTATATGTTCCAAAGTTTTAGGCCAATTATGTAATAAGTTTTTTAATTCGTATTTTAATTGTATATTGCACTGTTTGTTTTACCTTGGCTGTACACCGCCCTGAGTCCTTCGGGAGAAGGGCGGTATAAAAATCGAATAAATAATAATAATAACATTCCCATCCAAATACACTGTGGAGCTGTCTGAGCAGGTTGGAAGGGCTTTAGCAATCACAGCACTGGATATCGCAGAATGCAACCTCTGGCCTCGGATTGTGAACACAGTTGCCGTAGCAATCTGCGTGCGTGGCTGCTGAAACATGTGCGCAGCATGAGAGGAGTGACAGGCTACTTCAAGAGGAGAGGTACCAAAACCCAACCCAAGGGAGGCAATGGAATTTCTGCTTCCAGCTCAGAGAATTCTCTCTGCGGAGCCAGAAGTTTCAGTAATGGTAGCATCAATCAACAAGCTACCCCTCAGGTCAAGATCTCACCCAGCTTCACCTTCAGCTCCTCTCACACCCCTGCCTCCTCGGGGGTGGGGAGGGTTGGGGCAGAGCCCTCAAAAAGGTGCCTCGAGGGTGCTGCCCCTTGTGCAAGGTAAGCTGCCTAACGAATCTGTGCTAGGAGCATTCAGACGGATCTCGGAATGGATATGCTGTAGAAAGAGGCAGCCTTAAAAGAACGTTATTTTTTAATTTTTGAAACAAACATACAAGAATTTTAGGGGAAAAAAACAAAAATAAAACAATATGTGTTATTGGAAAGGAAGAAGATAAAGAACGTGCTAAGTTTGGATTTAACTATTGAGAAGAAAAGAAGTTTGAGAAAACCGAAGTGTAAACTGTGTAAGGAGATTTAAAGAAGTATGAGAGTTTAGTTTTGTTGACGATGTCTAGAATACAGGTAGTCCTGTATTGAGCCCAAAATTAATATTGTTAAGTGAGAAATTTGTTCGGTGAATTATGCCCCATTTAAAAACTCTTCTCACCACATATATTAAATGAATCACTGTAGTTGTTAAATTAGTCACACGGTTGTTAAGTGAATCTGGTTTCCCCATTGACTGGGATATATCATAAAGGTGAGTCAGTTGGAATGTAAAGCACATGACCATGGGGATGCTGCAACCGTCATAAATGTGAAAAATGGTCCTAAGTCACTTTTTTAAAATGCCATTGTAACTTCGAATGGTCACTGTTGCAAGTCGAAGACTCTGCGTGTAATTACAGAATTACGACTCTGTAATCTGTACCGCAGAATAATGTAGTCATGATTTTCTTAAAAGAATTAAGCCTGCAGTCTCCTTGGCTTTGGATGATGTCTTTAGGTGGTTTTGCAAGAGATTTAAGCAACAAGTTAAACCTTAAAAAAAAACAAATCAAAATATGAAACAGAGCGAAAGGTCCTTGGAATGATCGCTGCTCCCTTTGGGATACCCAGCATCTGCCAATGTTTTTAAAACAGATGAAAATGTAAACAAAAACTATGCACATGTTTGAAAATTATTAGTTTTGACCTTGCCACCTTCCTACTTGCAGAAACACTCCAATTAAGGAGTATATGTAGGGGAAAATCTCAAAGGGTCCATCAGTTCAGTTCAAAAAAGATGTAGTGGAGGATCCCTTTAAACAAAGCTTTCCCACCCCCCCTCATTTGCGTTATATATAACTAGAACATAGAATCATAGGGCTGGAAGGGACTTCAGAGGTCTTCTAGTCCAACCCCTTGCTTAAGGCAGAAGACCTTTGGCCATCCTGGTCAAATGGTTGTCCAGTATATTTTTGAAAACCTCTATGTTTTCAACACTCTATGATAGGGGTCTCCAACCTTGGCAACTTTAAGACTTATGGACTTCAACTCCCAGAGTTCCTCAGCCATCTTTGCTGAGAGTTAAAGTCCACAAGTCTTAAAATTGCCAAGGTTGGAGACCCCTGCTCTAGGAGGCAAGCTATTTCATTGATTAATAGCTGTCACTGTCAGAAAATTTATCCTTACTTCTAGGTTGGATCTCTCCTTAACAAACCTCCACCCATTACTTCTTGTCCTGCCCCCTGGTGCTCTGAGGGGTCTCCAACCTTGTCTCTTTAAGACTTGTGGACTTCAACTCCCAGAGTTCCTCAGCCAGCTTTGCTGAGAGTTAAAGTCCACAAGTCTTAAAATTGCCAAGGTTGGAGACCCCTGCTCTAGGAGGCAAGCTATTCCATTGATTAATTGCTCTCACTGTCAGAAAATTTATCCTTACTTCTAGGTTGGATCTCTCCTTAACAAACCTCCACCCATTACTTCTTGTCCTGCCCCCTGGTGCTCTGGCGCAGGGGTCTCCAACCTTGGTCTCTTTAAGACTTGTGGACTTCAACTCCCAGAGTTCCTCAGCCAGCTTTGCTGAGAGTTAAAGTCCACAAGTCTTAAAATTGCAAGGTTGGAGACCCCTGCTCTAGGAGGCAAGCTATTCCATTGATTAATTGCTCTCACTGTCAGAAAATTTCTCCTTACTTCTAGGTTGGATCTCTCCTTAACAAACCTCCATCCATTACTTCTTGTCCTGCCCCCTGGTGCTCTGGCGCAGGGGTCTCCAACCTTTGTCTCTTTAAGACTTGTGGACTTCAACTCCCAGAGTTCCTCAGCCAGCTTTGCTGGCTGAGGGATTCTGGGAGTTGAAGTCCACAAGTCTTAAAGGGACCAAGGTTGGAGAACCCTGCTCTGGAGGATATCCCTGCTCTGGAGGATATCTTCTCTGTGACAGCCTGTCAAGTATTGGAAGACAGTGATCATATTCCCCCCTTCTCTTTGAGACATACCTAGCTTGCTCAAGCATTCATCATACAATTTAGCTTCCAGACTGATTATCGTCTTTGTTGCTCTTTTCTGCACACTTTCTAGGGTCTCAGGACCCTTTTTTCTATTATGATGCCCAGAACCGAAGTCAGTATTCCAAGTGTGGACTAACTAGTGAAGTATCACATTTCTTGTGATCTCAATGTTATCCCTCATTTGGATGCAGCTCAGGACTGCAATTTATTTGTAGTTCTTGAATATTGGGCATGCTCAGTCAGGTACCAATATGATTATTTTTTTTAATCTGTCCAAATGTTTGCTTTGAATTTCTTGGCCGTTTGCGCTTCTGGAGCAAGAATTTAAGCTGCCTATAAAGTAATGATTGCTTCGAGCTGAGTTTAAATCTTGGTTATATTTTCTGGCCAAAGTAAGGAAGTGATTTTTCACTATTGTTCTTGTGGATTCCCCTCCCGCCCACGTTGCCTACTATAGTTTTAGAGGCATTGGATCTTTAAGATCTTAACCCTGAGGGAATCCTCACAGGGACAATCTAGAGGTAAACTCAGTAAATGCTTATTCAGACACACTTTTCCGTCATTGCAGAATTCATTATTCAAGGTTCAGTAACAGAGTTGGAAGGGACCTTGGAGATCATCTAGTCCAACCCCCTGCTCACGCAGGAGACCTGTACTAGGGATTCAAACTGCCGACCTTTCTGATCAACAAGCTTGGTGTCTTAGCCACTGAGCCACCCTAGTCAGGCTTATCTTAACCCTGAGATCTTAACCCTGAAGGAATCCTCACAGGGACAATCTGGAGGTAAACTCAGTAAATGCTTATTCCGACACACTTTTCAGCCACTTCAGAATTTATTATTATTGTACAACAAAACCCTATTTTCAAGGATGTGCCATTTAATGGCTTTCTTTCTTTCTTTCTTTCTTTCTTTCTTTCTTTCTTTCTTTCTTTCTTTCTTTCTTTCTTAAGTTTTTTTTAATTTATAACACAACACAACATAACAAACGCACAATACATAATGTACATTCCCTTTTTACAACTGTTTTCGTAGCGGTGATCTCCTAATATTTACATTTTCTCCCAATTCCCTTTATAGTATTTATATCCTTCTTGTCCCATTTATCCCTTATTACTCTATAATTCCTATCACTTATATTAAATTTGTACATTTTATACATTATCTTACATACATCTTGCACTTATTGTTTATCTCCTTTCATCACTATTCATTTTTTCTAGTCTCCAGCCACTTGTATCGTTTATCCCATAATACATAATATTCTGTATTTTCCTTTTCTTTAATTTCTTTTGTTAATTTGTCCATTTTGGCACAATCTAAGATTTTCTTTATCAGTTCTTCCTCTGTTGGTGTATTTCCTTTTTTCCAGTTTTGTGTGTATGAAATTCTTGTGGCCATTATGATATGTAAGATTAAGTATTTTATGTCTTTGGTATAATGTCTGGTAAATATTGCTAACAAGAATGTCTCTGGTTTCCAAATAATCGGTTCGTCCATTATTTTTTCTAACTATTTTTTGATTTTGGCCCAATACTTTTTTGTGGCCGGGCATGTCCATCAAAGATGATATGTTCCATAGACCTTATTACACTTCCAGCAAATTGGTAAATTATCCAGGCACATCTTAGCGAGCCTTGTTGGCAGGTGCCATCTGTAAAACATCTTCAACTGGTTTTCCTTGAATGCTGCAGACATAGTTAATTTTGCATTTACTTGCCACATTTTTTTCCATCTCTCCAGTTCTATATTATAATATTTTTTTGCCCATTTGATCATTGTTTTCTTAACTACTTAGTCTTCCATCTTGTATCGCAGTAAGAATTTGTATATCTTACTAATTAATTTCTCCTCTTCCCCTTGTATAATTTTGTCCAGGTAATACTGCTCGCTTTATATTCCATATAGTTTTGCATCTTCTTTATGTTTGGATTGAATTTGAGTATATGTCCACCAATCAATTTCCCTACCAAAATCTTGTTCCAATTCCTGTTTTGTTTTCAGATTTACTTGTTCTTTTAATACATCCCTATACCTAATTATTTTAATTAACTCAATTAAATTTGGGTGCTTTAATATTTCCATTGGTGATATCCACCTTGGTACTTTTGTGTAGTGCTGGGTGGTAGGTTGTATTGTAATGTCCTGAGCTTTGGTGTTGTGGCCTCTGGAGTTCTGTGATGTGATATCCTGAGCAGATGGCTGTGATGCAGCATCCTGGGTTTTGGTTTGGCTCCAAGTCCGAGGTCTTGTCTTATGTTTCTGGTGTGTGTCAGCTTGCTTTGTGTGGGGATTGGAGGGGGGCGCAGCAGCCGGTGGTGCCAGCATTACAACACAACCTACCACCCAGGATGTTACAGCACAAGACTCAGGAGGTCACATTCCCAGAACTCAGGACATTTCCAGGAAGCCCATTACCACTACAGGAGGTCACATTCCTAGAACTCAGGATGTTTCCACACAGCCCATTAACCAGGTCATTACAACACAAAAGACTAATGGGCACACAACTAGGACCACACCCACACAGGATGCTATGAAACAGCCGACTAATCTGCAAACACCCACACCATCTACCAATCAAGATGCAACCACACAGCCAACCAACCCACTTACAGCAACACTCCCCACCTTTCCCACCGGTATTTATAGAGAGACGGCAGCTCCGACCATGCTTTGCTCGCACAAGCATGAAGTCGAAAGCACCAGCCTGAAGATGATGAGTGAGACCTCATCGAAATGTCATTTATATCTTTTTTTTTTAATAGAAGGCCTTTATTAAAAAATTTGCCATCACTTTTAGTTTTATATGAAGCCATTGTTAATGGTATGCTGCTGGGCAGTCTTAGGCATGAAACTTGCTGTGAAACTGATTGTGCTAATCAAATATGCCTCACACTAAGTTACTTGGACATGTCTCTGCAACTAATGGCTGAATTCTATAATCTGTGATCTATAATTCTACTTAACTCCTAATTAGTGCTGTTGGTTTTAATTAAAATGGTTTCAAACTAATGGTGTGCTTCTTCTTTTTCCCTGTGTTCTTTTGGGAATGAATGTGTCAGCTCTGTAGCTATGATATATATTTATTTCACTGTGTATCTTGTGGTTCTAACAATATTTGCAACCTCTATCATTAACAGCTGCAAAAGCCTCAAGTATAATATTGTAATACATTAACTGCATTTAGATCAGGCAGACATTAAGTGATTGTATAATTACATTCTGTAATCCGATGCAAATAAAGAGGAACCAAACTTTAAGAATATTTATACTGCAGGTCGTGATTTATCACTTTTAACAGCATTTTGTCTAATCAGCTTCTTTCAATGAATATTTATCATGTGGCAAGATGGGGGGGGGCTAATAAATTTTATAGATAAATTAAAAAATTGTATTTTCCATATAATAACAATAACAGTACTAAATTGAATTTTATATATTAAGGATTGGAAATTGTGGGGATTTTGAGGTACACTCCCAGGATTGATTAAATATGGTTAATATTTGGCCCTATTAATAATCCTACACATTTGGAATCTGGAAGTTATGGTGGTATAATAAGTAATTTTAAAAATATTAAATAATAGCATTTCGTAGGGGAACAAATACACGGCGTAAAGAAATGTTATTTATGCTTAAATGAATTAATGGGAAAATGACAAAGGATTATGAAAAGAGAATAGCATCGTTGAAGTTGGAAGATTAGAACTATATATACTGATTTATACTATTAGTGTTAACATTGGTTTTTTTTAAAAAAAAAAGACTTGACCCAGTCAATGTACTGTCCACAAAATATGTATATGGATTTAAAAAAAACACTTGTTTTAAAAAAACAAAAACAATACTAATAACCCTCCAAAGCAGGGTTGGGCAACTAATTTCCCCACATGAGGAATGGGGTCTGTTGTGCAGAGCTGAACCAATAGGGCTGTGAAGGTGTATAGGCACACACACATATGCACATACATAAAATAAAAAATATATAGCAGTCCCCTTCAAAATAAAAACAATCCATGTGGGCTGGGCAGGGACAGCCAAAGTGGCAAATGTGGCCCAAGGTCCATAGAATGGCCAGGTCTAATCCAAAGAAGCAATACTTTCTCATGGTAGAGGCTACCCTTGTGATGCTAAGGGCTCTTCTGAATAGAATAGAATAGAGTAGAGTAGAGTAGAGTAGAGTAGAGTAGAGTAGAGTAGAGTCGAAGAGAAGAGAAGAGAAGAGAAGAGAAGAGAAGAGAAGAGAAGAGAAGAGAAGAGAAGAAAAGAGAATTTTTATTGGCCAAGTGTGATTGACATGTGAAACCATAGAGATAATTGAAAACTCAGACTAAATCTGTTCCCAAAAGAAAACTCTGTTTCAATATGGTAAGAATAGAAAATTTAAATTTCATGCCAGATTAACTATAAGGCAGGCAGGAGTCCAAGTTGTGACTTCAGCGATAGGGTCCGATATCAGCAAACTAGATAAGACTTTGCTTGACTCAAGGTTGGAATGCCAAACGCAGGTTCTTTATATAGGCTGTGGGGTGTGGCTCCATGACTCAGCATTTATCCAGGCCTGCCCCACCCTTCCTTCTGCTGGCGTCGCCTCTCAGATCTATGGAAGCGAGGATCCTCCCACTTTGAATTGTCTTCAGCTGGATCTGCTGTCAGCGTCTGGGAAAGGGAGGGTTCAGAGGGAGTAGGCTTGGGTAATTCCACCACCTGGCTGGCTTCCTGCTCTGATGGCTGAGCCAAAGGAACATATGCTGTATGAGTGAGGTTTATTGGGCTTCTCCTTTCACTCCTTGAATCCTCTCCGGGCATGGGGCCAGGGCCGGGGGCTGGAGTCATGACAGGCCGTTCATCTTCATTATCAGACTCGGAGTCTGATAAAAGGCCCGGTTGGAGACGGGAGGGGCCCGGCTGAGGAGAGGAGGGAGGACGATTCACAACAACTACCGTATATACTCGAGTATAAGCCGAGTTTTTCAGCACGTTTTTTGTGCTGAAAAGCGCCCCCTCGGCTTATACTCGAGTCTACCCTTGCAGCTGGGCCGGCAGGACGAGCCCAAATGCTGCCGGCATGCTTTGCCAGCTCGGCCGGCTCGTTTTGGGGCGGCGGCTGGCCTCCGGCGTTTTCTTCCGCCGCTTTTTGATGGCGGCGGCGGCGGTGGTCGGCGGAGGGGACGGGGGGCGGAGGGGGCGTTCGACATTTTCGCCCCCCTCTCACTCGTCCTCCTCTCGCCCTTGGAGGGGGCGGAGGGGGCGTTTGTCACCCTCGCCCTCCTCTTACTCGTCCTCCTCTCGCCCTCGGAATGTGAAAAAAACGTGGAAAACTCCAACTACAGTATAAAAAAAAACATTTGCACTCAGTACTTTTTATTTTATTTTATTTTTTGCCAAGTTTTCCCCAGGGTTTTTTTTCCCCCTATGGAAATTGGGGAGGTGGGGAGAAATACTCGAGTCAATAGTTTTTCCCAGTTTTTTGTGGTAAAATTAGGTACCTCGGCTTATATTTGGGTCGGCTTATACTCGAGTATATACGGTAAGTACCAAAAAGCACAGTGTCAAAAACATTGCAGGGGCTTGGTAAAAAGACGTGGTAGTTCAAAGCCTGACACCTTTTTTGTGGAGTCATTTATATGTCTTCCTATGCATGATATTCAGCAACCCATTTGGCTTTCCACTGGGAATTGATGTTAAAGTTGTTGGGCAGACGTTGTGCAAGTGCCAGCGGAGGGTTTTCATGGATTTGAGTCTTCCAGCTGATTAATGAGAAAGGTTGGCACTCACAAATGGGAGTGAGTTACTCATAAGGTTTCTGTATTCTCTCACTAGTACAGAGGTTTGCAAACTTGGCTCTTTTAGGAACTCTGGGAATTGAAGTCCACAAGTCTTAAAAGAGCCAACTTTGCAGACCCCTGCACTAGTGTTTTTGGCTTCATAACATTGGTGGTGCTCTATGACTCAGAACAAGAAGCCAGCAAGTCATATTGGTTTTGATATAGCCACTTATAATCCTCATGGTGTCATTGAGTCTGGCATCTAATTTACTAATATGGCAGCTGCTAAGTCACACAGGGGCACAGTATTCACAAAGTGCATTCTAAACAGGAAGGAATTGGCAGTCTGCATGCAATAGCCAGGAAGAGGGGCAGTAGTTCAAAAGACAGAGGGGGGGAGGGAGGGGGGGAGAGAGAGAGAGAGAGAGAAGCAAAATAGGAAGAATTTGGATTTGTAATGGTGCTAACTCGTAAGGATGGAAAAAAAGATGGAATCGAGCTCATTATGCAACTGCGACTTTTGGAATTGCAAACATCTGCTTTTACTGTGATACACAAAATTCATTAGAAATAGTCACATGTATGTGTTCTGTTGCTTTTCTGGCCATATCGAGAATGACATGTGAGTTCTAATAATAATCATAATAACAGAGTTGGAAGGGACCTTGGAGGTCTTCTAGTCCAATTTCCTGCCCAGGCAGGAAACCCTACACCATACAGTAATTGTTTCATGATTCATCTTAGTGGATAAAGCTTATCTTAGTGAGACTTAGCCCAAAAGAATAAATACCTCTTCTCGAACATGTGTGAATACAGCTGGCTGGATCTATGCCGTGTGTGTTTAATGGAACTTTGTGGTAATTGCAAATTAATGCCAAATAATTAACCAGGGATGAATAATGTTGGTCAAATTACATTTCCTATAAGTAGTTCCAAATGATCATATAATATTAAGGATGCTTGAGGGATTCAGTCATAGCAAGGATAAACTGATACATGGATCAGTAGTTAACCAGTTTTGATGTTCAAAATATTCATATAATTTTCTGAGTTAGGAAAAAAAAATACATCTGTGTTTTGAAAGGAAATGTCTTTTGAAATATTATTTTATTATATATGTATATATGTACATATATATATATATATATGTCATACACACACACATATAATATATATATATATATTGTACACACACATACACACACACACATATATACTTACAAACACATACAGACGTATGTATGTATGTGTATGTATTTATGCATTTGTAAAATAATTTGTAAAAATTATATAAACAAAAAATAAAAACAAAAAAGAATAAAACAAATAGAAAATGCATAAAAAGAAAAAAGAATAGAAGAAATATAGTAAACAAAAAGAAAAAAGAGCACGGACAATATTAGTAACTTCTCTTAAAATATAACAAAATATTTCTTCCCAAATCTTATCTCTTATGAATCAATTAAATTTTATTTCATCCTTGGCCAGCAAATAAAACAAGAAAATCGCCATTAATTAGGGTAAAAAGGGGGAAAAAGCTTCTAAAATATCTGAGGATTAGAAAAGAAACGATGGCATACTGTATAAATTATAGAACAGTACTTAAAGATAAAGGTAAAGTTCCCCTCACACATATGTGCTAGTCGTTCCTGACTCTAGGGGGCGGTACTCATCTCTGTTTCAAAGCCGAAGAGCCGGCGCTGTCCAAAGATTTCTTCATGGTCATGTGGCCGGCATGACTAAATGCCAAAGGTGCACGGAACGCTGTTACCTTCCCACCAAAGGTGGTCCATATTTTTCTACTTTTATTTTTACATGCTTTCGAACTGCTAGGTTGGCAGAAGCTGGGACAAGTAACGGGATCTCATTCTGTTACGCGGCACTAGGGAGTCAAACTGCTGAACTGCCTTCCTTTTGATCAACAAGCTCAGCACCTTAGCCACTGAGCCACCGTGTCCCTGTTAGAACAGTACTTAGCTGTAGTGAAAAAAGTAAAGTCGGATTGATCTGTTAATAACAATTTCAGACAAAACAGATCAGAGAGAAATCCCTAAAGTGCGGCTGGTGAGAGGGCATTGAATCTGGCCAAGGCTAAAACCCTTTCAAGTTTTGGAATTGTTATGTAACTGAGGTATCTGGCTGGTTGAAGACGGTGCGCAAAGTGACTCAGAAAGATGTTTCTAGGTAGAAGTGATAAATCTACTTGCAATTCTAAATCAGTGACTCACTGCTTGAGACCAGCTAATGTGCGTTCATAGCCCATCAGGGTGATTGCTACTCATGAAAAGCCATAAGTAGCAGTTTGGCATATATTGCCTGGCATTAGGGAGTCTGAAGGCTATCGGTCATAATTAAAGGGACCAAGCCAGATGAAAAAAATAAAAAAAGGAAAACTTAAGCCAATTTGAGAAAATGAAAATACAGTTAGAAGTTTCTATTTTAAATAGACCAGCTTCATGGAAAAGCACCACATTTTCAGAATGCAGAAAAGTACTTGGAAAATTGATCAAAAAAACTTGGATTGCACTTCAAAAAGAAGGTTAGCCAGCAGGAGCCCAACTGAACTCTAAAAAGGAGCTAATCTTAGATTTCAGATGAAAAGAGGTATATGTTGGGCTCCTTTGAAGACATAGAAGCATTGTAAAGCCGGCACTTTATTTTTGTGCATTTAAGCCTCCACAATTGGATAACAGCATTCCTGTCAAACAGACAAGTGGTTAAATTTTAAGGTAACACAATCAGCTTGAAATTTAGGGTTGGCCGTAGTATGGAAATCAGTTCCCAGATATATTTAAAGCTCTTTGCTTGCTTTATTAAATGATTATTTAGAATAGAATAGAATAGAATAGAATAGAATAGAATAGAATAGAATAGAATAGAATAGAATAGAATAGAATAGAATAGAATTTTTATTGGCCAAGTGTGATTGGACACACAAGGAATTTGTCTTGGTGCATATGCTCTCAGTGTACATAAAAGAAAAGATACCTTCATCAAGGTACAACATTTACAACACTAATGCTGGTCATAGGGTACAATTTAACACTTAATGATACAACACTTAATGATAAGCATAGGGTACAAATAAGCAATCAGGAACAATCAATATCAATATAAATCATAAGCATTACCAGCAACAAAGTTACAGTCATACAGTCATAAGTGGAAGGAAATGGGTGATGGGAACGATGAGAAGATTAATAGTAGTGCAGACTTAGTAAATAGTTTGACAGTGTTGAGGGAATTATTTGTTTAGCAGAGTGATGGCATTCAGGGAAAAACTGTTCTTATGTCTAGTTGGTCTGGTGTGCAGTGCTCTATAGCATCATTTTGAGGGTAGGAGTTTAGCCACCAGATGTGTGCTTTAGTGTACGTGGCAGAAACCTCAACCTTAGTTTTAAAGTCGATGTTTTTCTTGACACTGCTCAGCAAATGTATGGAGCACCTGTTTCAAGCCAATGTGCGTGAGAGAAGCAGCATCTGCATACAAAAGAACAGAAAAAATGTCTGTTTGCCAATTTTTGTGGATGAACAGAAAGACTATTGAATTTGTCTATAAGGGAATTCACAGTATATAGATTAGAAGGGCTAGAAGATATTTTCGTCTCACTCCCTCTTGAAGGAGTTTTCTTGGTCCAGTGTTTTTGCACATTACATTTTACATTACATTACATTACACATTACATTACACTACATTACTAATTACTATACAATTAATAAATTAATAATTACTAAATTACTAATGTAATTACATTACACATTACATTACACTGCAAAAACATATGGACTACAAAACTTGATCAAGGCAAAACAATAGATGCAATTTACATAGACTTCTGTAAAGCTTTTGACTCAGTGGTACATGACAAACTTTTCCTAAAACTAAAATCCTACGGCATCTCCGGACCCCTCCACAATTGGATAACAGCGTTCCTGTCAAACAGACAAGTGGTCAAAATAGGCAGTGCCCTATCAAATCCTGTTCCTGTCAATAGCGGCGTTTCCCAAGGCAGTGTTCTTCGACCAACATTCTTCATATTATACATTAATGATCTCTGTGACCATATTAAAAGTAATTGTGTTCTTTTCACTGACGATGTCAAACTATTTAACACTACCAACAATACAGCTACCCTTCAAAAAGACCTTGACTTTGTGTCAGAATGGTCTAAAACTTCGCAACTCCAAATCTCAACCAGCAAATGCTCTGTCTTACACATTGGAAAAAAGAATCTAAACACTAAATACAAACTCGATGGACATTACCTTACAGATGACCCCCGCCCTGTTAAAGACCTTGGAGTTTTCATATCCAATGATCTAAGTGCCAAAGCCCACTGCAACTACATCGCAAAAAAGGGTTTAAGAGTTGTTAATCTAATCTTACATAGCTTCTTCTCCAGAAACACTACACTACTAACCAGAGCTTATAAAACATTTGCTAGACCAATTCTTGAATACAGCTTGCCTGTCTGAAACCCATACCACGTTTCAGACATCAATACAATTGAACGTGTCCAGAAATACTTTACAAGAAGAGTTCTCCACTCCTCTGAATACAACAAAATACCTTATGCCACCAGACTTGAAATCTTGGGTTTAGAAAACTTAGAACTCCGCCGCCTTCGACAGGACCTGTGTTTAACTCATAGAGAATCATCTATTGCAATGTCCTTCCTGTTGAAGACTGCTTCAGCTTCAATCACAACAATACAAGAGCAAACAATAGATTTAAACTTAATGTTAACTGCTTCAATCTTGATTGCAGAAAATATGACTTCTGTAATAGAGTTATTAATGCTTGGAACACACTACCTGACTCTGTGGTCTCTTCTCAGAATCCCCAAAGCTTTAACCAAAAAATGGAGGTCAACTACTATTGACCTCACCCCATTCCTAAGAGGTCTGTAAGGGGCGTGCATAAGAGCACAAACGTGCCTGCCGTTCCTGTCCTATTGTTTCCTTTCATTATATCCAATTAATGTAGTTATTACATACTTATGCTTATATATATGCTTATATGTTATATAGTTATTTTCATGCTTATGCTTATATATACTGTTGTGACAAAATAAATAAATAAATAAAATACATCAAGTCTTAAATCTAAGAGTTTTCACTTAACTTGTACATAAGTAATATTTTATCAATTGAGGAAGAGTTTAATCATCAGGGACCTCAATATAGTTAACAATGTAGGTGAATAGGGAAGACAATATGAATACCCACTAATCTAAATCTTTGTGAATGATCTCTTTATTTATAAACAGTTAAAGCCTCATTTTTCAGTTCTGGTCGAAAAAAGTCCATTAAGGGTTACCAGAGATTTATTTATTTTATTTATTTATTTTGTCACAACAATATATGTAGGTATCATACAAAAAGATTATATAGTATATAAACACATATATGAGTAAATATAAGGAGGTATAAGCATATATATAGGAAGAAGAAAAGAAAAAACAATAGGACAGGAACGGTAGGCACGTTTGTGCGCTTATGCACGCCCCTTAATATAGATAATAGATATAGATAATAACATCTATTTTAACATTGATCAAATAAAGGTTCTTTATGTTCAATTTATTTTTAATAATCTTGATCTTTAATCCCTTCAAATAAAATTTTAGAATTGTATTCCTTTTCATGTTTTTCTTTGTTCCTTCACACCAAATTTTTCAAAAGTTTAACAAGACTCTTTTGTAAATCCAATATAGGAACATTATCCAGAATTACTCTCTCGATATTGTGTATTATATCCCTAGACAGCTGGTCTATTTAAACTAGAGATCATCTAGTTTTGTTCCATATCCTTCTTGTAGCCTGTCGTTTTTAAACACACTTTCAGATCCGTTTCAGACTTCCCTAGTAAAACGTGCTGTTTCATCTTTTAAATATATTTTAAACATAGTTTATCTATAATGGCAGACACTGTTAAAATTGATTTCTGGTCCATTTTTGACAAATATTATTAATTACATTAAATGTTAAAGTATTTTGCTCCATTCTGTATCAATAAATCAAATTTAAGTGTTCTCCTTTCATCCTAATCTTTAGTTCCTCCTGGTTCCCTCTCGTGTCCAATCTTCAGACTCCTATCCTATCATTTTTTAAAAACAATTCACAGGAACAGCACCTTCCCATGGGAAGGATTCTTATTATTAATTTCAAAAACTTATTTTAAATCCACCTAGACCCTTCATCCATTTGTAATTTTCTAACATCAATATTCTAATCACTTTTGCTGCACATTATGTATGTATGTTTGTATATATATGTATGTATGTATGTATATGTGTGTGTGCGGTTTTTTTATTTTATTTATTTATTTATTCGATTTTTATACCGCCCTTCTCCCAAAGGACTCAGGGCGGTGTACAGCCAAAAATAAAAACAAACAATACAATATACAATTTAAAATACAAATTAAAAAACTTATTTTATAATTGGCCTAAAAAACTTTAAAATATATAAAACTAAAACCCCTTAAAATTAATAATAGAAAATTTAAAATCAATAAAATTTAAGCCAGCCCCGCGCGAATGAAAAGATGTGTCTTCAGTTCGCGGCGGAAGGTCCGAAGGTCAGGTATTTGGCGTAAACCCGGGGGAAGCTCGTTCCAGAGTGTGGGAGCCCCCACAGAGAAGGACCTTCCCCTGGGGGCCGCCAGCCGACATTGCTTGGCGGACGGCACCCTGAGAAGTCCCTCTCTGTGAGAGCGTACAGGTCGGTGGGTTTGTGTGTGTGTGTGTGTGTGTGTGTGTGTGTGTGTGTGTGTGTGTGTGTGTGTGTTTGTAGGTTTTCATGGGTATAGGTATATAGGTCTTGGCATTTTCGGGTCTTTTCCCGTGTAAGGTTGAGAGTGACTTGGCAACGTTTCGACGAGGTCTCACTCATCATCTTCAGGTTGGTGTCTTCGGCTTTGTGCTTCTCGAGCTTTGTGCTTCTCGATCATCTTTGACCTGAAAATGCCAAGACCTACATAAATATGTATATATATTAAGGTTTAAAAAAAATATAAGACAGGGTCTTATTTTCATGGAAACACTATATATATATATATATATACATACATGTAGGTCTTTGGTTATTCGGGTTTTCTCCCGCGTAAAATTGGAAGTGTCTTGGCGACGTTTGACGAGGTCTCACTCATCATCTTCAGGTTGGTGTCTTGACTTTGTGCTTCTCGAGCTTTGTGCTTCTCGATCATCTTTGACCTGAAAATGCCAAGACCTACATAAATATGTATATATATTAAGGTTTAAAAAAAATATAAGACAGGGTCTTATTTTCAGGGAAACACACACACACACACACACACACACATACACACACACACAGAGTTGTATTTAAAGCTTCTTTTGCAACGGATGGAAGGAAAATTGCCCAGTCTTATATTCCTAATAACTGGACAGCAGATAACAAATATTTTTTGTCAGTGATTAGATAAGGAAGTCTATTGAAAGTCCATTGTTCATAAACTTGTAGTTTTTAAGCAAGGTAGCTATTCTCTGTTCTACCAGAACTCTAAAGCCACCTAAGACAATTGTCTTGCAGTCTCCTTGCAGGGAGCACTTGTGGGGGATCTCCAGTCCTCTCGTGTCCAATCTTCAGATTCCTATCCTATCATTTTTTAAAAACAATTCACAGGAACAGCACCTTCCCATGGGAAGGATTCTTATTATTAATTTCAAAAACTTATTTTAAATCCACCTGGACCCTTCATCCATTTGTAATTTTCTAACATCAATATTCTAATCACTTTTGCTGCACATTATGTATGTATGTTTGTATATATGTATGTATGTATGTATGTATATGTGTGTGTGCGGTTTTTTTATTTTATTTATTTATTTATTCGATTTTTATACCGCCCTTCTCCCGAAGGACTCAGGGCGGTGTACAGCCAAAAATAAAAACAAACAATACAATATACAATTTAAAATACAAATTAAAAAACTTATTTTATAATTGGCCTAAAAAACTTTAAAATATATAAAACTAAAACCCCATTAAAATTAATAATAGATAATTTAAAATCAATAAAATTTAAGCCAGCCCCGCGCGAATGAAAAGATGTGTCTTCAGTTCGCGGCGGAAGGTCCGAAGGTCAGGTATTTGGCGTAAACCCGGGGGAAGCTCGTTCCAGAGTGTGGGAGCCCCCACAGAGAAGGACCTCCCCCGGGGGGCCGCCAGCCGACATTGCTTGGCGGACGGCACCCTGAGAAGTCCCTCTCTGTGAGAGCGTACAGGTCGGTGGGTTTGTGTGTGTGTGTGTGTGTGTGTGTGTGTGTGTGTGTGTGTGTGTGTGTGTGTGTTTGTAGGTTTTCATGGGTATAGGTATATAGGTCTTGGCATTTTCGGGTCTTTTCCCGTGTAAGGTTGAGAGTGACTTGGCAACGTTTCGACGAGGTCTCACTCATCATCTTCAGGTTGGTGTCTTCGGCTTTGTGCTTCTCGAGCTTTGTGCTTCTCGTTCATCTTTGGCCTGAAAATGCCAAGACCTACATAAATATGTTTATATATTAAGGTTTAAAAAATATAAGACAGGGTCTTATTTTCATGGAAACACTATATATATATATATGTATGTGTGTGTGTGTGTGTTTGCGTAGGTTTTCACGGGTATAGGTATATAAGTCTTGGCATTTTCGGGTCTTTTCCCGTGTAAGGTTGAGAGTGACTTCGCAACGTTTCGACGAGGTCTCACTCATCATCTTCAGGCTGGTGTCTTCGGCTTCGTGCTTCTCGAGCTTCGTGCTTCTCGAGCATCTTTGACCTGAAAATGGCAAGACCTACATAAATATGTATATATATTAAGGTTTAAAAAAAATATAAGACAGGGTCTTATTTTCAGGGAAACACAACACACACACACACACACAAACACACACACACACACAGAGTCAACTTGTATTTAAAGCTTCTTTTGCAACGGATGGAAGGAAAATTGCCCAGTCTTATATAACTTGTTGATCCAAAGATTCCTAATAACTGGACAGCAGATAACAAATATTTTTTTGTCAGTGATTAGATAAGGAAGTCTATTGAAAGTCCATGTTCATAAACTTGTAGTTTTTAGCAAGGTAGCTATACTCTGTTCTTCCAGAACTCTAAAGCCACCTAAGATCATTGTCTTGCAGTCTCCTTGCAGGGAGTACTTGTGGGGGATCTCCAGTCCTCTCCCTGTCTGGGAGGGATATGAAGAGCCAGTCTCCTCACCAGCTGTTTATTCTGCTGCATTTGTTGGCTATCCTCTCAGCCATTTATTTCCTGGAAGTCCGTTTAGAAATGTTATGATGATGATCATTCAAATGTATAATTAAATCTGTAGTAGAATGCAAATTTTATGGAGTAAAACATAAATTAGTAAATTAACATAGAGACAGAATGCAAGAGATTTATAAATGGGCATATGCAAATAACTAAAAAGAAAATAATTCATGTATCTCTCAGTAATGTGTCAGTAAAACTTAGGTGCTTAATGAATTTTATAATTAAGTTTAAGAGAAAAAACATTTAAAGCTGAAATAGAAGAAAGTATGCAGTAAGTGATGGTATGTAAATCATTTTTGGGGGATCTTTTCTCCTGGTTTTTAATTCACAAACAATTGTCTTTCGTAATTTTAATTCAGTTTTGTTTTCCCTTGGGTAAACAAATGGAACAAAGAATCCATACGTAGTTTGGTGCACGTAAAACTCTATTAGCATCTGCAAAGATCATGTGGATGTTTACAAAGTATTTTTACTGTTTTCATATTTTATTGATTTTTAAACAAACAAACAAAAACAAATACAAATACAAAAATACAAAAAATAAGTTGTGCAAGACTGTGACCATTTACATGGCAAATCACTACAAAATTCTTATACTCTATACATTTTACTTCATCTAATTCTACTTTGTCTGAGTCTTTTTATTTTTCTGTTTTCAATCCATTTGTACCATTTCTCCCATGATACATAATACTCCAAGTCTGTCATTCCTTTCAATTCCAGTGTCAGTTTGTCCATTTCAATGCAGTCAAAGATTTTTTTAATTATTAAATCATCGGTGGGCATCTTTGCATTCTTCCAACATTGTGCAAAGGCCAATCTTGCCAAAGTTGTTATATGTAAAATGATATGTCTTGTCTTCTTATCATAAGTCTTTTTCATTATCCCCAGAAGGAACAATTTTGGTGTATACTCCAGTTGAACGCCGGTTATTTCCTGCAACCAATTTTTTTATTCTTTTCCAATATTTTTTCGATTCTGAACTCAGCCACCATGAGTGATAGAAGGTACACTGCTTTTGTCCGCATTTCCAACAATTTGGGGTTAAGTTTGGATAGATTTTTTTTTTAGCCTCGTGGTGCGACCAGAACAATCTGGAACTGAACACACTCAAAACCGTAGAAATGGTGGTAGATTTTAGGAGAAACCCTTCCATACTTCCACCTCTCACAATTCTAGACAACACAGTATCAACAGTAGAAACATTCAAATTTCTAGGTTCTACCATATTGCAAGATCTAAAATGGACAGCCAACATCAAAAACGTCATCAAAAAAGCACAACGAAGAATGTTCTTTCTGCGCCAACTCAGAAAGCTCAAACTGCCCAAGGAGCTGCTGATTCAGTTCTACAGAGGAATTATTTAGTCTGTCATCTGCACCTCTATAACTGTCTGCTTTGGTTCTGCAACCCAACAAGACAGACACAGACTTCAGAGGATTATTAGAACTGCAGAAAAAACAATGGCTACCAACCTGCCTTCCATTGAGGACCTGTATACTGCACAAATCTAAATGAGGGCTGTGAAAACATTTACAGATCTCTCACATCCTGGACATAAACTGTTTCAACTCCTACCCTCAAAATGACGCTATAGAGCACTGCACCCCAGAACAACTAGACACAAGAACAGTTTTTTCCCGAATGCTCTGTTAAAAAAATATTTCCCTCAACACTGTCAAACTATTTACTATTTTATTTATTTATTTATTTATTTATTTATTTATTTATTTATTTATTTATTTATGTACTAAATATGTACTAAATATGTATTACTATTAATCTTCTCATTGTTCCCATCACCCATTTCCTTCCACTTATGACTGTAACTTTGTTGCTTGTATCCTTACGATTTATACTGATATTGATCGTTTCCTGATTGCTTATTTGTAGCCTATGACTATCATTAAGTGTTGTATCATTAAGTGTTAAATTTGTACCCTATGACCATCATTAAGTGTAAGTGTTGTACCTTGACGAAGGTATATTTTCTTTTATGTGCACTGAGAGCATATGCACCAAGACAAATTCCTTGTGTGTCCAATCACACTTGGCCAATAAAAATTCTATTCTATTCTATTTTTGCCAATCTTGAGGGAGTAAAAAGTATTTTTAACTCTTACATTATTTTTCTAGAAAATTGTCCTTTGTGACACTCTATGGTGACTTTCTCTTAACATTGACAATTTATGATTTATGACCTTACCATCTACCTAAAACTAGCAAAATAATATCAAGAGAGTACATTTTCTCTTGAAAATACTCACTTCTTTCCTCGTAGTTGTTGCTACGTGGGATATTTTCCCCTTGGGATAGAGGAGGGGCCTTAGGTTACTTTGAGAATGTTAAGAAAATCAATTCAGCATGACTGACCAGGAATATATATCTTATTTTTCTCCACAGGAAAAAGCTCGGCATTTACAGAGTGTGCTTGTCTCTCAAGTAGATAAATCCACACAGACTGAAGTTGTAGGCCACGATGTAAGTAACTGCACTTTACAGGGATTTTTCTCATTTATCTCCTGAATTAATATTTAAATGTCTACCTGACTTGTTTTTTTCCTTGCCCCTTCTGTGCTTGTGCATTATTGTAAAACTGGGCCACCTCATTCATCTTTTACTCTTAAATGATTCCTAAATACCTTCTGCTGGAAAAAAAAAACTGTCTCTGTCTGCTGGCACACTATGCTTCCGTAATTACATGTTTTATCAACAGTCTTCTTCCATTCTCTAAATATTCCTCTGAGGTGAACATGAGAAAATTTACCAGCTGAATTTGAAATCTTTCTATATACATGTGCGTTGGCTTGCTTGTCAATAACCGGATGAATCTATTATGCTTGTAATCATCAGAAATTCAAATCTATTTCTTTTCTCAGTCTTGTTTTTACAAAGGAAAGCCTTCAGAAATTAGTTAAGAGTTTTAAAGTCATATTTTAATCATTGGATCTCAGTGGGGAATATTGTTGGTAATTTAACCGAAAATTAGTTGTTTTTCCCCGGTGAGAGTATGAACTCTCTATTAAGAAAATGTTCATGTAGATGGAACAGTTAAAAAGAGTTTTTGGTTTCTCCTTGCTTTAGAATCTGCCTTCAAAGAGTATCGGTAATCAAGGTTTGGAGAGAAAACCTAAAAGGGAATTATTGTTTACTTAAAGAGCATCCTGTTGTTATCTTTTGCTTTTTAGTCTCCTCAGTCTAAAGTAAATGTCTGACCTTTGATGTCAGCTCTGTCTTTCATGTGGATTGCTGTCTTCTGTTTACTTGTAAGGAATTTCTCTTTTTCACATTTTGGAGTGAATTGCATGGAATGGCTATGTACGGATTGGTGGGATTTTTTGTTTGTTTGTTTTTATGGGGATTTTTTGTGTATACTGTTCATGGGTCTAATTGAAAAGGAAACTTATAGGAGGTGCCATTACTGAGATAGTGGTTGATTCCCCCCCCTCATCAGTTTAAGATAACTATTTTGCATTTATTATCCATTTTATATATTCTGTGGATTCAATGTGTTGCTTTCCTCGTGTTTTCCTAAATCATCCATTAATTTAAATAAAACATCCAGTTTTGTAGGGATTTTTCAGCTGCAAGTTAGGTTCTCTGATTAACCAAATCGACACAAAAGTTTCAAATCACCAAATGGGCCTATTTAAGTTACTATGACTTTTTCTGTTATTCAGAATTGGCACAATTTCTTTTTCTTCATTTTTTTTTAAATGTGCCAGATGTACTTTAAGAAATGTTGTGGCTTAGAACTAGTTTTTATTCATTTGGAAAAGGTTGCCTGTTAAGCAGCTTATATAAGATATGCTGGCCCACAGAATTTTATTGTCCAGTTGAAAACAATGGATGTTTAAAATAATGATGTCTTGAAGATTTCGCTAACATGTGCTTTTAAAGTTTCATACACTAACATGAAACACAGTAGAGTTTTGTTATTTTCAGAAAGCTTTGAACAGATTCTTCCTTTAAAGAATGAATTTGCAAGGTTGATTTTTTTCAGCTTTTGTTCACCCTGAATTCAGACGTCATTTTGGTTTCTTATCAACATACAGGTTTCCCCCCCCACCCCACTGATTATATTCCATTTTACTCCCTACAAGAAAGAGATGACTTCAAGGGTACCATAGACATCAGAGAAAGAAAACCTCTAAAGAAGCTAGATGTGGATAATTTAGGATATGTACATTTAAAGCTTAGAACCAAGTTAGTTTTTTTAAAAATATATATTTGTGTTCCAAGACTGAAAGACATATTGAAATATTCATTACAATATTTGTATACAATATTTTATATTGTATATAAAAGTTTGATCACTTTCCTAAAATCTGCATTATTAGAACTTTTACCCCACCCTAACCCCAAGTGGCTGCAAATGTTGGTAATCTCGGTATTTCCCAGCCAGGCTCATTTGCACCCAGCCTAAAAATAATATTAATAATAATCTAGGCTACAAGATCTGATAAAGAATGGTATAATTCAAATGAAGAAACTATTTTAACATAGTAAAGCTGAGGAGGAAATAAGAAAGGGCTTTATGTTTATCCAAATTCTAATACCACAAAAAATGACTTTAATCACTCAAATCTTTGTGTTTATTCAGTAGCTATATATAAACATGAAAAGCAAAGCTGATTTCTTCAACTAGAAGTGTCAGTTTAACTTTCTTGTCCTTGCTTTATTTTTTATTTTTTTCCAGAGATTGCTTCAATAGAGAGATCTAGGTTTTATTTCTTTTTTGGTCACTTGATTTATTAAAACATGGAGAATAGGAAAACCATTGGGTTTCACTGCATTGGACGGTGAAAATGCATGAACTCATGGAGTAAATCTTACTTTGAGGCTTTCAGAGGGAACAGATGTGGGAAGTCTGTTGTGCTTTTCTCATATCCATTTGTTTTCCTACTTCTACAGCTATGAAATTTTCACTTCACAACATGATGGAATATTTTGCTCTTATCTGTTGAAGTATTTGCTCTCAGTTGTTACATGTGTTGCAGGGATTATTATTTTTTTTAGATGGTTTAAGATGCATACTCAGTTTGACTTTGTCCATTATGAACCACAAGAGTCAAATGTGTGTGGTAGACATGTGAGGGAAAGAAATAAGTGGTAATAAATAGTAAATAGTTTCTGATAAAGCCACTTACAGTTGTTGCTGGTATTCTTGGAAGCTTGGTGGGTGAATTTGGGTTACTCACTATCACATAAACCCAATCTACTCCATATGGGGGGGGGCTTGGGGAGAAAATGAGAGAAAAAACTGTGTGCACTCTTTTTAGCTCCTGGAGGAAAAAATGCAAATAAATCTAATCAGGAAAAATTAGAACAAGCAAAGAATACTGGTTTGCTTCCGTGTCCCGGCCAAATTCTCTGACAATTAAAGGATAGCTTTTCAATGCTTTGTGCAACCATATGTGCATACACTGGGAACATCTGAGTTTTTAAACCTATAAATGAAATTCTAAAACCGTCAAAAGTGTCTTTTTGCAGCCGAGCTCTAATTAACACACGCATTAGCACAGTTGTCACTGCTGTGCTTTCTGTCTGCTAATTTTACTAAGTATTCCAAAATAGCTACTATTAGCAGGAGTCAACAACATGGCATCTGAAAAATGGCTCCTCTAATCCTACAGATGTGCATTGACTTAAGATTTACAGTTTTAACAATAAAGAGGAAAAACATGGTTGAATTTCTCTCTTTTTTCTTTCTTTCTTTTTAACATGATTCGCAGTTATAAAACAGCTCTTCTATAAATATAAGACTTGTGGAAAGATTCATAGGCAAGAGCTGCCTATGATGGTTTCTCAAGATAGCCTGATGATCTCCTTTGGCTTAATATTCATAAAAGCCACAATATGTCTTCAAGCCAATAGGAAACCCTGTTCGTTGGACCCTTGAAATTGGAATTCCATAGCCTAAACACTATATGCCCCCTTCACTTATTTTGTCTGCAATTCCAGTCATCTTATCTGCTAGTAAACATGGCAGCAAGCAGGCAATATATTCTTGTAGACTCTGCAGCATAAATCTCTTAAAGCTAATGAGCTGTTCAACATAATGTACAGTTCAGCTCTTTTTTTCCTTCTTTCCCTGATGCCTGTAGCACATTTTCACAGCAAATTTTAAAGTTTAGATGAACTGATACACAGCATTCCCTAGTGGTTCCCTAAAACTGACTGGAATATTTTGCCCTTCTCATCTGCTGGTCAAGGAACAAAGTGTACTCTGATTCTCTTACTTGTTTCTCAGAGTAACCATCTAGATGTCTCTGGTATATTCCTAAAAGAGAGGTGGGGATTTGGTGAGAAAGAGAGAGAGAGAGAGAGAGAGAGAGAGAGAGAGAGAGAGAGAGAGAGAGAGAGAGAGATTGTACAGACAAGAATTTTAAAGGGAGTGGGAGCAACTACTTTCTTTAAAGCAAAGTTTTAAACTTTGACCTCTTGGAGTAAGAATCATCATGTTTTCCCCATTACACTGAGAAAGAGATAATAAGAGAGTGAGTACACAGTATATCCTGAGTACAAAAGTATAAAAATCTCTTCTTATTACTGTAAATGGTACATTTGTTTTACTCATATATTTATAGTTTCCAAATTTTTGGAGCAGTATCTCTTTCAAAACTGCTTTTCCATTTTTAAGCCATATTGTTCTTTCAGATGTTGCTAAGTTCACTGAATGAACTTGTCCAAGCTAGTTCAACAAACACACAGGCAACCCACCCTTCAGTGCCTCTCTTCCTCAAACCATTTTAGCAATATGGATATAATACTAATAATGAATATTAACCCGGTAATAATGTGGCAAGTCCATATAATGCTTATATTTCTTCTATGATTTTATTCTCCAGCCTAGTGAAATTGACAGCTGAGTTATTTCTAAGCATTTTCTAAGATGTCCAACAAGCATTAAAAATATTTTATGGTCTTAGCCTTAACTTGATATCTTAAAAACATGCTTAATATTTATTGATTTATGACTATATAGTTTTCCAACACTTTATTCTAAAATTCTTGCAAATAATCCATATCCACCTTAAAATATTATTTAATTTCTACTAAAACATACTGTACATTTATAATAACCCAAAACACATTTCATATCCAAGGCAATTAAGGTTAATTAGAATTTCCTAGTGCATCTAGACTAAATTTGATATCAAGAGATATTTTAACCTTTCATAATGCCCTGCCCGTTCCCAAATATCTCTTGCAGCCTTTCATGCTAAAAATACTAAATAATTAGAATTAAAAGAGAAATCAAATTTCTGCCGTGATATTGGAAGGGTCATCTAATAATTTTTACATTGGGTCTGTAATGGTTATTGGACTTGATCACTTGGGATCTGTACAGGAATAGAGGTAAAATTATTATATGGTCAATGAAAAACATGGTGGTCAAAAAGTTAAACTGACCCATCATCACATCACAAACAATACCTAAAGAAGTTCCGAGTTTCTCTTTTCCATAGAAGCCTTCTTAAGTTCCATAGAAACCTATTGTAGTAAGATTCATTTTTAAAACAGTTATCTATCCTTTATTGGGATTTTTAATCATTATATTTTAGAACTAATGGCTTTTGATAAACGTGTCCTCAATGAATTTATCCAATCCCTCCTTTAAGCCATATCAGTTAATGGCTGTTATCATCTCTTGTGGCCACAAATTTCACAGGTTAGTTACATGCTGTGTTAAGAAGTGCTTCCTTTGTTTTGAATTATGTCCGGGCCTGTTTGAATGGACAGCTCCTTATGCTCATATTTCACTTTCTCTATGTTCTATACATCTTGATTATTTCTTCCTCAACTATCTTGTTTTCTGAACTTTTTGTCTCAAATTTCTGTGTCTTTCCACATAGGAATACAGTTGCAACATTCTCATTAATTTGGATGCCCTCTTTGCACTTTTCCCTATTCTGTCTATAATTATGTAAATGTGATTACTAAAAAACTACACAAGATGTAAGGGGTGCCCCTGATAATAGCCATTACAGTCACTGTTAATTCCTTTGGCTATTCTGGATATATATTTTTCCCTTCTTCCAGTTAATCATTGTTTTGTTTCAATATTTAAAGCATATTGCCATCTCAAAATGCATAGCAGGTGGATACACTCACCGTGTTCATATTTATATGTCAGTTATATTTCTTCTGGTTCATAGATGTGTTTGACAATAAACATGAAAGCATCCTTCCTTTTTTTCCTTCCTTCCTTCCTTCCTTCCTTCCTTCCTTCCTTCCTTCTCTCCCTCCCTCCCTCCCTCCCTCCCTCCCTCCTTCCTTCCTTCTGTCTGTCCTTCCTTCCTTCCTTCCTTCCTTCCTTCCTTCCTTCCTTCCTTCCTCCCTCCGTCCCTCTTATATTGTGTTTTTACAAGGATACATTCATGCTGTACTATTTCCATTCATTAGAATGCCATCATGCAACCTGATTGCAAGGCAGACAGATCTACCTACATCGAAAATGGGGTTGTTCCCATTTTCACAGTCAATTAGTAAATCTGAGGCAACAATTAGATTCTCACTGGACAATTCCTGCTAGGTATTCTGTTAGCTGTTAGCAACTCATTTGAAGTATCCAAAACATGTATGTTGAATACAATCAAATTTTCTTTGCATTAGTTAAGAGATTGAATTCCGAGCATAGGTAATTTACTATTTGTTAATTAACATTCATTAATTCATTTTCCCACTCTATATTTGATTATCCCCTTGCTCTTTCTATCTTTCAATATGGGAGACCTCTTTTTTGGCATACTGATAGCGTTTTAGATGCCATTTTGATTACTATAGCACAATCCTACATATTTTAATTATTATTTAAGTATTTATTGCTACAATTTCTTTTAAAAAATCAAATATTTTTAATGTAACCTTCTTAAATTACAAAGGATTGGTAACACAAATGTTCTTTTATGTCTGTTGTCAATGATACATGGACCTTAATATTTGAGAGTTCATTTGACATTCTCTTCTTCTTTTTTAAGGCCCTGTGGAATTCTTCATGTACTGACGGTTCAGTTTACAAACGTATCAGCATCTCATTGGTACCAACATTTTAACTGAATAAAATAAGCTTGGATACAAGCTACATAGACCATTAATTTAATTCTCTCTTATTTGCCTGTGCAAAAAAGAACCTGCGTTGGCTTCATCTATTTAATGACATCTCTGAGGGGCACAGGGAAAAATCCTTCTTTAGCAACAATCACAAAATACTCTACCCTATTCCCTCAACTGCATTAAGCAATAATTGATCAATGATGACCAAATTTTGCAGAATTGAAATAAAATACAATTGTACTTCTATTACTTGTGTACATTTTATTTAACCTTTGGGGCAAGAATATTAGAGCTAGTTTTATGACCACGGTTTCTATAAGGGTGGGATGATATAACTGCCTTGGACAGTAATGTGATGCAAGAGAAATTGTGACATGCAAGAACTGATGCTAGGTATATTTATTCTTTCAAGATTGAATGTTAGATCAAGCAGGGACATCTAGGGGTAACAAAATAGCTTGCATAAGAACTAACATTCTGGATCCTTCAAATTTAAGAGTAATCATACAGCCAAATGTATTGTTGCTGGTGCAAGCATAATAAATAAATAACAAACAAACAAGCAGATAAATAATTCAATGTTAATCATATATAAAAACTTTATCCATGATAACCTTTAATGACCTGCCAAACAACTGGAGGAAGTTGTCTGCGGTTTTCCTTCCTCCCCAGCAAGTTGCTACAATATGGCGGCCAAATGTCGATTTTGCTTTGTTTATTGTTTTGCATACATAAATACAGAAATATTGAGGCCTGATCAAAACTGGATCTTCAAAGTGCAGGAAATCAGCAGTCCAGGCAGTTCAGATGAACATAGGTTTATTGCATGCTAAAGCTCTCCAGAAGAATCTGAACTGCTAATGGTCAAAGCAAATTGGTGGTAGATTAAAGACTGAGCCCTCTCTTGGGCTCAGCCTGGTCATCTCCTACAGAGTCAGATGATTCCTTCCTTTAGTCCTTTTTATCCACGGCCAAAGACATGCTGTTGAAACAATTCTACTTTGTGATCATTTTTGTGACCTCACTACACATCTGGAAATGAGATAGGTATCCATTGGTAACCTTTGGTGTGGATTTGAATGATATTGAATGATACTCAGAATTTTGTTTTTGTTTAATTTTGTCTGATTCTCAGAGATTGCCTGGACAAGTCCCAACACTTTTCTTGGCAAAGTTTTTCAGAAGTGATTTACTATCCCCTTCTTCCTAGAGCTGAAAGAGTATGACTGGACCAAGGTCAGCAGCTTGCTTCATGCCTAAGGTGTGATTAGAATTCATGACCTTCTAGGTTCTATCCTGATTCCTTAATCACTACACTAACCATAGTTTGGGTAAATTAAATTACACAAGTGATTTTTATTTTCTTTTTATGACCTTGTAATTCATATATCAGAGTGGAGTTGGGATGACTGGGTGGAACTGAGTGTTTACTGGCTGGATGCCCTTCCTGATGCCTATGTGGAGTTCTCAGCAGATGTTTTCTGTTTGTGTCTGGATAGAGAAGCATCTGTTGCTGCCTAGGATTGAACTCTCAATCTTCCAAGTTGCCAACACATTCTACTTTAAGTTTCAGCTGAGGTCTAAAGTTCAGGTATTCTTTTAACACCATCTGGTAGATGTTTCAAGAACTATTAAACTATTTAAAAAACACATGGAAGGAAAAACCGAAGGCATAAATTTCAAGGAGAAGAAGAAGGAAGAAACCTTTAGATTTGTTTTTAAAAAGACACATTCTGAATTAAATACATTCCATGTTATGTTAACATATAAACATTGTTCTCTAATTACAGTAATAGATGATAATACAAAGAAGAAAATTCTTTCTCCTCATCATTTTAGAACAGCTATATTTGAGAGCCTGCAGATCAAAATTATCCACCAAATGGTGCCGCACAATCATCCAATTGCCAAAAGATAATATTGGACAAAAATGATTCTGTGGTATGAAATTTAACAACCCATTCAGGAGGATTCTGTACTTTCTTTTTCTCTTTGTTTTCCTAATACAATTCTAATAGGACTAATTGAGGACAAGAAATAAGAAACATGTAAGGCCATGTTTTCGAAGTGTGGGTTATGGCCTTCGGAGTAGTTGTGAGACGATCGATGGAGAAGCGACAGAGCGAATCTTCCTTGCCAGTCCTTTCTGGGCAGGCTTGATATATAAATATGCTGAATGTAAAAGGATTGAACAGTTCCAGAATCTTAGCTGGAGTATTCCCCCCCACACACACACTTTTAAAATGTTAACATCTTGGTTATCATTATGAATACATGAGTAGTGTATTGCATAAACTCCCAAGGTAGCTTAAGAGGCATATTTTCAGTCTGAACCCCAAATCGAAATGTTTAATCTTGAGATAATAATGTGACGATGTATTTAATAAATTCATGTTCTTTAACCTCTCACTAAACCTCTGTGAAAGCACGAATTAGTAAGTCATAATTCAAGTTCTTAGTCAGACAAATCTTCTAAAGGTTTATATCCCTCCTAGTTATTTTAAGGGAATTAGCTGCAGACAATTTGGTGTGTGAAATGTCACTGTGACCCTTTCAAAGCTTGATTTTGGGTCTGTGGGTGTCTGTGTTACCTCAAGTATAACTCTATCCTTATGGGGACAGTTGCTTACAGGGAAAATGAATCAGAAATGAAGGCGAATATATGTGTCCCAACAGATCATTGCAGGATCCAGTCTGGATTGGTCACCAGAACCAGAGATTTAATCTTCCAAGTCCATCCTCAGGGAATTTCTCTCTAGCAGAGGGGATTCGCTCCAGCATGAGTCTGAAAACTCAGAAGTTTAAACCTCTGGTCCCAATGCCTGATGCAGATTGGATCCTGCAAGATGAACTACTTACTTTCTTATTGATTACAGCCAGCAGGGTGCTGTAGAAGGCTGTCCAGGCCAAAAACGGGGTGCAGCCACTCCACGTTTTCACTAGCAGAGGCACCACGGGCTGGTCCTTTGCTATTTCCAGGCCGGCCCTGCAGGCCAGATCTAAGCACCTTGCGGGCTGGATCCGGCCCATGGGCCTTGAGTTTGACACCCTTGCCCTAGGGTGAACATGATTTTCAGGCCCTCCATCCGCAGTTCCTATTGAACAATGGGGATTTTGCTTTGAATTATTTTCTTCTTTTTTGGGACAACCTTCCCCACCAAAATTCTCTGATGGTGGACATTTGACTCCCTGTGTCAATTAGATCCTGCATGGCAGTGGTTTTGATATTGAGTGCAGTTAGTTGCATCTCTGTTGTGGCCCGCCGGCAGCCAGCAGAGCTGGCAGTAGAGTCAGACAGCGAGGAGGTTGGGGAGCAACATGGGCCAGTCCTGGGGGTGGGGAAAACTCGGACGAGGGCTCTGCATCAGAGGCAAAGAGGGAGATAAACAGCAGCAAGGCAGAAGAACAGCTGGATCACATTCCCAGTGTGCACATGCTCAGAGCTGCCAGAAGACAAAAACAACTCAGAAAGCAGCATCGACTTGGGAGTAAAGCCACACCTTGAAGGTGATTGGCCCCTCCCATAAGAAACAAAAGAGGAGTGAACAGGGAGAATTGTTTTGCAGGAAACAATTCATTCATTCGGTAGTTTCAAGATTGGAAAGTTCTGTTCGTGACTCTAAGAGACTCTGCCAAGTTTTGCCTTACTCTGCATTTGGAAACAAGTTATGTTGCAGCTTGCCAAACGAGATAAGATGTGTTGATAAATATTCCTTTGAAAAACTGTTTGGACAAACCTTGCTATCTGTGAATGAAGGTAATTCACAGTTGTGTAAATAAAAGAGTTTTTGCGGGGACCAATTCCCGCTTCTTGCATTTTAAGGGAGCCTAGGTCAGAACCCATTTCCTTCATTGAGGGAACCACCTTTCTGGGTGTCTTCTGCCCAGACCTTCTCCAGATACTACAGTTTTGCAAAACACTCAGACTCAGCCAGTTGTCTCCTGTGTGCTTCTCTCTACCACAGGCTCGGTTAGCCGAAAGGTCAGCTATCAGCTCACATAGCAGTACACCCAGGCTTCAAAGCTAGTATTGACCATCATTTCCCCTTTTGTACAATAGCAATTGTACTTAGCAACTGAAAACTGCATGAACAGAACCAAGCAGCATTCTGGACAATAATATGGAAAAATACCCATTTCCCAGTTCATTCATTGTTCTAGGATTCTTTTTTTTTTTAAATAAATTTTTTTTATTTTTACATTCATATCCAACAACTCATCCAATGTACAGTCATATACAATTAGTCGGGCTTGCCCAGTCACCACCCCCTCCTTTTAACTCTCTTCCCTCTTCTATCACCTTCTACTTTCCAGACCTTCCTCTTCTTCTCTTATCTACATCCTCTCCTCCCTCCACCCTCCACCTTCCTCCTCCCTCTTCTACCCCTCTTCCTTCCTCTTCTCCCTCTTCTACCCCTCTTCTCCTCTTTCCTACCTCCTACTCTCTCCTCCTTTCTCCCTCCCGACCATTCTAAAATGGTAGCTGGACAGACCCAACCCTACATTAATTATATTTATACATCTTCAATAATCCCTGTACATTAACCATCACTCCATCCTCTACCCTCATCCCCCCCCAGTTCCCCTACACCCTACACCCCACCCACCCCCCGACTTCCCAGAACAAAATGCAGGGTATCAAAACTACCAATCATAATCCAAAATAAATCTTAAATTATAATCTCTAGTCACTCCACACATAATCACTCTCTCAATTCCACTCTCCATCAAAAAAATATGGAAGGCTTCACGAAGTTGCGTGTCATCTTTGCGCAGGGGCCATGCTAATCTTCTCTGTATCGTTCCAATTTTAGTATATGTGCTGCTGAAGCGAGCACAATTGTTCTAGGATTCTTTTCAACTTCTGAGCCTGGCCAAAAACCCTGGAATTCCACGGTGGCTCCCATCCAAGTATTAATTCTTCCAACCTTGCTTAGTGAAGCACTGAAATTTACTGAAACGTTTATTTTAAACACAGCAAGCCACCATGACATAGTTGGGTGCAGGGAGGATATTTTTTGACATTGCTCCCCTATTTTAATTTTTCATAAACAGGCAACCACCTCCAAGGGTTTTTACTAAGTTTGAAGAATGTGGGAAGAACAAAACCAGCCTCAATCTCTTCCATGCTTCCTTTAAAAATGCTCAGAGAGATGGAAAGTTAAAGATACCTCTCTCACGTATCCGTACTTGCAGAGTTCCTAATGACAATATCCGTTCCTCCAATTTTATGTTACTGAAGGCATGATTGCTGTTCACATTATTAATGTGGCCAAGAAGAAAATAGTTTATGTTTTGCACTGCAAAACTCCTTATGAAATATTCCCCGTTGCTCCTAGGCATTTGCAATAAAAAGCACAGAGCTTCCTCCATGATTATAGTAGATCTTTTAAGCACTCTCATCTCAGAGAGAGTTCTACCAAACTCAACGGGGTGTACTTAACAGCTCAGTTTGATTAGATTGTGGTGTTGATCTGCCTCTTCCTATATTTTATGTTTGTTTATCTTACCTTTTCCACTTCCTATTTCAGTGTAAAAAATCCATTTGAAGTGCTTTAAAGTCTTTGGGAAAACTTAAACATTTTACTGTTATATAGTGGGGATAACGAAAGCAAATAAAAAAATACTGGCAGCGAGCAAATCCTTTTATGCTGCAAGCTGGTTTCCTGCTGAGTTAGTGGGTGCTGTTTGTTTTGATCAAGTAATTTAAATGATGCCTTAATTGGCTTTTTAAAATATGTTTGTTATACTATTATTATTGGCAGCTCCTTGAGCACCATGTAATGATGGAAAGAGGAGATAGTAGATAGAAGTAGTAAGTTGACTTTGTATATAATATACAAATGGATGAAGACTATTGCTTGACATAGTGTAAGCCGCCCTGAGTCTTCGGAGAAGGGCGGGATATAAATGCAAATAATAATAAAAAAAAGGTAACTTTCTTGGTTATTGATTGATTGCCAATTGAATTGAGATGTTGGATTGTTGCTTCTAGATCAGGGGTGGTGTTCACTTACCTTCACTACCAGTTTGCAAATGTGAGCACGCGTGCCACCTGTGAGCATGCACAGAGCCAACCATGCATGCACTGATCGTAAAAAATGGGATGTGATGACGTCAGGGCAGGTGGGCATAGCCTCCCGCAGCCACCGCTACTGGATAGAACCGGCTGATTATCGGCTGAATATTATCACTGTTCTAGATGCATATGGTGGAAAACTGATCAAAATTTCACCAAGAGATGCTGAAGGATAGATAGGCAATAGAAACAATTTCTCAATTTTATTTATTTATTTTTTATTTTATTTTCTCAATTACTTTTACAAGTTATTTGAATACTTTACATTTGTTATGTTCCTGTTCTTTTCCTGCCTCCCGAAGTAGTTCCGGAGCACTGTATAGGATTTAAAATAGCGGTATAACATCCATTATTAATAGCAGGTTCCACCTTTAATAAATATCACTGAATATATTTTCCCAGGAGAAATTAAGCAAAATGAATAGAGATTATTAATAGGGGATTTATTTATGGCTCTAACTTAATGTGCAACATTTATATGCAATGCTATTGATAGTCCTGCTTTCATTAGAATAAGTACCATTTTCAAAAGTGTCTGAAACAGAAGTAAAGGAAACTGAGATTTTGTTAAGTTTCCTACACTCTGGAAATATAGGTAGTCCTTATTTAGTGACCTTTACTGGGACCAACAACTCAGTCGTTAACCCAAGTGAAAAGAGTGGCTGCACTTATGATTTTCATTTCTATTTCATCTATCTAATATGCTGAGCAGGTTTTCCCCTCTTTTTAAATATCATTTTAGATTATTAAATTACTATCTGAAACCTGTAACTCCTAGAAACAAATGATGTGCATGCTTATTTCTGAGATGAATATTGATTTGTTTAAAAACATAATATTGGGGCAAAATGATAATTCAGAGAATGCATGCAAAGGGGAACGTCTGGAAAAGGATAATGTCATAAATAATAAAAAAAAGCTAAAATTAAAATATGGGATCCTATGGCAGACCTTGGTTTTTATCCCCATTGATATATTAAGTAAATATTACTCAGAAGAACTGTCAGGCTTCCAAGTAACATCCCCAAAAAAAGAAGACTCCAAGGCTAGAAGTTCCTCAAAGTTCCATTTTATTAGAGATGTCATATTGGCACACCTGGGAAAACCCGAAACTGAAAGCTTCTGGGTTTTCCCCACCCAAAAGAAAGTCCAAGCCTCTTCCCCTGCACCCACATGTCCATCACATGGTCCAATCAATGCACCATCCCAACTGAAGATGTCCCCAGTCACGCCACTCCAGGTGAAGGGCCGAATGTCCTTGACTCTCTGAGAAATGAATGTTATTTTGGCTAGATATCCCTGCAACTCTATGCAATTCCCCCCTCCCAGTTTCCCACAGCACTAAATGTGGCAGCCCTGACGATCCAGAGAAAAAGATGGCCTCCAGGGCTGACAAGAACATCTGCTATTACTTCCATTCTTCCTGAGCTACACAAGGTACTTTGGTCTCAGGGTATGAGAAGTTCTACATTGTATATCAGAACTAATATATTTAATACTTTTGTCGTGTCCCACTCCTCCGCTGACGGCCGGGTCAGGGAAATCCGAATCAGGCGTGCCTCTGCAGCTCTGCCAAAGTCCTAGCAAAGTTCTCAGGGCAGGCAGGAGACCAGAAAGTGACTTCAGCAAGATATGTTTAGACTTTGCCTGACTCAGAGTATGCCAGAAAGCAGGTCCTTTATATAGGCTTTATATAGGCTCTATGACTCAGCACTTATCCAGGCCTGCCCCTCCCTTCCTTCTGTTGCCTCCGTCTATCAAGTCTTCTGACGCGAGGGTCACTCCAGTCTGCAGCTGTTGGCAATTGACCTCCCTCAGGCTCACATGCTGTGGAGGAGGGGGAGCGGTCTAGTTGCTCCGTTTGCCTGGGCATGGAGCCAGAGCTGGGGGCTGGAGATACTTCCTCCTCTTCAGCCTGTCTGGGCATGGAGCCAGGGCTGGGGCCGGGAGGCATACTAGGACATTCCTCCATGTTCGGAAGCAGATAAGAAGGCCCCGGTTGTGGTGAGATCGGATGAGACACAACAACTTTCTACAGTACAGATATGCAAAACAGAACTTAGAAGAATGTTATTATATCAGCATATATCATACTCTCTGTAATTTATATAGCACAAGTAATATATAATGGGAAAGTTACCATAAGGTTCATTTTGATCTGTTTTTTTCTTGCCTGTCAACTGCATGTCAACTGCATAGCATATATACATTTTAATTTACTCAGTTTTATAATTCATGTATTCATTCTTCGGTAACCTAAGTTCCTGCTTGCAAAGTACAAAATAGAACATCAGCATTAATGATCTAACCGGAAGATTGAACAATAAACTGGTAGATTATAAAAACAAATGTTGGTCAACAATGCATTTTTTTGACGAAAAAAACACACATTGAAATATAGTGCATTTGGATGGCTTAAGAAGCAGCATAAAAATAGTAAATGATACCAAAGTAAGTTTTAAAATTTAATATCAAATTTAATAAATTTTATTAAGCTATACTTGCTTTGTGAGTCGTATGGATCTTTGTAGCTTATGTAAAGCTATTAAGCAAGGAACTGGGGACTGGTAAACTGGGTACATGGACATATATCATTCATTTTATTTGAGACTTAACGACTTATAAGAGTGGGAACAGAGGCTTTTCTGTCTGAGATGACATGTCCTTTAGAATAGGGGTCTCCAACCTTGGCAACTTTAAGACTTGTGGACTTCAACTCCCAGAGTTCCTCAGCCAGCAAGACTAGCTGAGGAACTCTGAGAGTTGAAGTCCACAAGTCTTAAAGTTGCCAAGGTTGGAGATCCCTGCTTTAGAAACTACAGTATATGGCATTAAGGTAAATGCTCAATTCTTTCATTCTTTTCCCACCATGAATTTTAAATAAGAAGTTTTAGAACTTTCTAATGAATATGGATATTTTCCTCTCCGCAGAGAAACTTTGTGGAGATTATGGCAACCAAGTCTTTGAATCCAAGTCTAGCAGGACTTTGCATTAAACTATGAGGCTGCTAATTACTCAGTTGCGTTATAGATCCAAAGCTATCTTTTATTGAGCAAAGGGAAGACTTGGTGGCTCATCGTTTTGAAGAGCTCTAGCATCTCTAAAGTGGCTAGGTCCATGATGGTGAACCTATGGCATGTGTGACACAGGTGGCACACAGCCTTCTCTGTGGGCACACCAGCCGTCGCCCCAGCCCAGCTCCACCGCACATGTGCAGACACCTCCAGCCCGCCAGCTGGTCTTCGGGTCTCTGCCGCACATGCGTGGGGGGGACGCATGTGCAGGGGGCACTCAATTGCATTTTGGGGGTTCGCGCATGTGCGCAGGGCCCTCCATGCCCCATTTTGTTGTGACTCCAGCCCCCGAACCTGGCCCCATGCCCGGCAGTGACTTGGAGCCGGGCCTTCTGCCAGAAAGTGACTTGGTCAGTGAGGGGGAAGGGCCGTCAGGATTTACCTCAGGAGCACCGGCTTTCCTGGCTCAGCTCCAGGAGCCAGAAGCAGGCCAGGTGGAAGAAATAATGAGGCCTAGGAAGTGCTGAGTCATGGAGCCACACCCCACAGGATATAAAAGGCAGTGAGAACTGGTGTGTCTCTTTGTAACAGGCAAATCCACTGATTGACTAGAGCTGAAGTTTGTGACTCACCAGCGTCATGGAAAATAACGAGGGCTCTTGGCAGACGCTGGCTCTTTTGTCGCCAGAGCTGATAGTACCGGCTAATTAAGCCATAATTCGGATGGAGGCGGAGGAGGACAGAACACAATTTGGGCCTGGAAGGCTTCCTGCACCAATCTAGAAGCCAAAACGGGGGGCTTGCTGCCCCCCCCGTGCCCTGTTTTGGGCCTGGAAGGCCTCATGCACCAACCTAGAAGCCAAAAATGGGCCGGGGGGTGGGGAGCATACGTGGGGCAGGGCGCCTGCATGGGAGCAGAGTGCATACATGGGGGGTTCTCCCATGCAATTTGAGCACTGGCATGAAAAAGGTTCACCATCACTGGGCTAGGTTGAACATTTTGGAATGTGATTAGAAAGTGAGTTTGGCTAGATTACTGTCCTTATTAAAGGCTCCACTGCTGCTGAGAACTCCACTGTTGCTTTCCTTGATGCCTGTCACTCAAACCCATTAGAGACCATTGTTTTATGGTCTCCTGGCAAGGAACTGACATTCAGAGTTCTTATGGGTAATCTTCCATTCTCCACTCACCAGTCTTTCATTGTCCACAGTGGTCATCGTCTCTGCTCATTCACAGACATGCCTTCAATCAGTTACAACTGACTTTGGAAGCCCTGAGGTGTTCCAGAGACTGGCAGGGCCTTGCCCATAAATACAACAGTTGATGGCAATCATTCAAATAGCTGTTACATAAATTTGGCAGAGTAGTGGAATATATCACTACTTTTCCCTTTCTCAATTGATTTTTTTTTTCCAATAGGCAGGCTTTGAAAGTTACTCAGAACAATATAAATTCTAAAACTCTGATAACTTTCTCTGTATTCTGCATTCAGCATCTGAGCAATCATGCCGACCTTTCTTAGAACTTTTTAGTCCTAGGAATAAAAGAATGCCATTCTGATACATTGAAAGCCAGTGAGTCAATTGCTATTGCAAGAAAAGGTATAAGTTATATTCCGCTATGGTGCATTTGTCATTTTCCGTTACGGGCTTTCAGCATTGCACATTGATTGGTTTTACCTTCCTGGCTTAAAGACACAAAAGAAAATGAAAAAAAAAATCTTCAGAGAGAAAAAATTTACAAGAAAGGGGACAGCAAGAAAATGACAGCTGACGATATGGGATGCTAGTGATTGCATATTTTCAATGGAATTTTAAATTCCTAATAGAAAATTAAATATTTCTGTACGCCAGAAATATTAAAATCAAAATCAGACTACTGCTCTAGGTAAGTCTGGGACTTACAAAAATACATACCACTAATAGTGGTATTCATTCATTCATTGCCTTATTTGTAAGTCACCCATTCCCAGGTGCGCTAAATGGCTAACAGTCTAAACATAGAAAATAAAATGCTCCAGAAAACCTCAACTACATTTAAGTGTTTTGTTATTTTAAAGCAACAAGTAAAAATGTTGCCGGCTAGCAACTCACCCTCCAACCTAACAACATGTTCCTCCTCTCAAGATGGAACAGGTAGATCCTCAAAATTTAAGAGAGATGAGGCTCATCAAATTCCTACCAGGAGATAATTACAAAGAGTGAGGGCAGCAACTGAAAAAACCCATCCTCAGTTCCCATCTGGTAGCAGTCATAGAGACAAGTCCTATGGGAGAAAAAGGTGATTATATTAGATAGATAGATAGATAGATAGATAGATAGATAGATAGATAGATAGATAGATAGATAGATAGATAGATAGATAGATAGATAGATAGATAGATAGATAGATAAATGGATAGATGGATAGATAGATAGATAGATTTTTTTTATTGGCCAAGTGTGATTGGACACACAAGGAATTTGTCTTGGTGCATATGCTCTCAGTGTACATAAAAGAAAAGATATGTTCATCAAGAATCATAAGGTACAATACTTAATAATAGACGTAGGGTACAAATAAGCAATCAGAAAACAATCAATATCAATATAAACTAAGGATACATGCAACAAAGTTACAGTCCTAAGTGGAAGGAATTGGGTGATGGGAATGATGAGATTAATAGTAGTGCAGACTTAGTAAATAGTTTGACAGTGTTGAGGGAATTATTTGTTTAGCAGAGTGATGGTGTTCGGGAAAAAACTGTTCTCGTGCCTAGTTGTTCTGGTGTGCAGTGCTCTATGGGGTCATTTTGAGGGTAGGAGTTGAAACAAGAGTTTATGTCCAGAATGTGAGGGGTCTGTAAATATTTTCACAGCCCTCTTTTTGACTCGTACAGTATACAGGTCCTCAATGCAAGGCAGGTTGGTAGCCATTGTTTTTTGATATGATTGAATGGGAAAATGTCCTCAGGTAAAAGTAGTCTCTGAGATCATTGACCTTCTAGAAGCCATATAAGGTCGCATCATTCAAAGAGAACTGATTGCTGCATGGATTTTGCCTCTTATCACTTTATGGAAGGCCTTAACCAACCATGAGGTGCAGGAATTCCAATGGGCCCCTATTATAATGGGCTCTGAGAATAACAGTAAAAGGGGAAGAACAACAGCAGCCTAGACCACAATCTGATAAACAAAATTTTAATCCAAAGCAGGAATGGGGGAGCAATCTCATAATTAATCTATCCCAGTTCTCTGGAATATAAAATAGAAGAGGAGGGAAAGCATTCTCATACTTTCAAACTTTTTTTTTACCGTAACCTTACAATAAATATAGTACTCATGATTCTGGTTTGGACCAGAACTATCTACTTTACCTCAAAAGGCTGAGAATAAGCTGTAAGAACCTTTATCTCAATCATCAAACTCTAAATAAGGTCCTTCTTATTTGTATTAGTATTCAGTATTTCAGTATCTTATTGTAGGTTCCATTTCTTTTCCATGGAATGTTGAGTTGGAGCAAAGAAAGCTATGCTAACTTTCATGAATATTGAATTAATGTAATGCTAAGCATTTGCTACTTGATGCCCAAAAGTTCTTATTCCTTAATAAATAATTTAGCTACTGCTGAATATACAAACAGCACTTTTGACTATGTAAGATAACTAATAAATTCAGAGTTGCTAGTTAAATCTAAAACCACCTTCATTCCCCTCCCCTCCTTTTTCTGGGGGGAAGGGTGTTTAAGAAAAACATTCTAAGTAAACTGTGTATTTACCTTCATTTTTCCATCATCTATTCTCAGATTACCTGTCCCATTAACTTGATTGCAGATTACATGTAGGCACATTGAGCCGGCAAAACTGCCACACTAGCACAGCAGGTCTTGGCCAATGCATAAGCAATTAGGCACAGAAATGATCATAATTGAATATTTCAACACTTTCTCCAGCTACAGCTGACAAACCCCTTGCTAATTTATCTTTCTCTTTCCTTTCTGGAGAAATAATCAATAGCTATAGCATCAGAGAGAGCTTAATTTGGCAGCTGGAAAACCCAGATGCCAGAGCCCGAGGTTCACCTATTCACTTTGGAAATACATATTTCTGGATGGCTTCCTGCAATCGGATTTCAGTGATCCATCTTGGCACCATTACACAAGTTTTTCTTTGCTAAGATCCTGGTTTTCCTTTTCCAAATTAGGCAGATGTCCAAGATTGTAAATCTTTGGGAGGAAGGGGAAGGGGGAGGGGCTGAAATTAGGAAAAATATTAAGACTGCAAAGTCATTTATAAAGAAAACTAGTTACATGTGTAACTTTTAGCTAATCAACATGAGGATTATAATTATTTTAGTTCAGAAATGTTCATGTTATACAAAAGAAACTAATCCAACCTTTGGCAGACTTACTTCTCTTATTAAAAGAGTACTTTGTGCAATAGTTTCCGTTAATTTCGCACGACTCAATAATGAAGAAAATCAAGACTGACTTCACTCCTCTCTGTATCTGGAGCATACAGGTTGCACAGTGTATCTGTGCTTGAATATGTTATTACTCTTGCTAATTAATCCATTTGCAAAGGGAAATTATGATTGGCATTTACCCTTAAAATTAAGTGCCAATTAAACATAATACAATCTTCAAATTTGTAAAGTAGAAACTGATTTTGTCTGCTCTAGGTAGAAAGCTAAACTGCAGATGCTTTGCTCCAGCAGGTTCTTATTGTTCTAGTCGCCCAGTGTGTCAACCCTGGAGCCATCTTTGAGCGTCTTCAGGGTTGGTGGGATGCAGTGGCTCACTGGCTAAAATGCTGAGCTTGTCGATCGAAAGATTGGCAGTTCAGAGGCTCAAATCCCTAGTGCCGCGTAACAGTGTGAGCTCCAGTTACTTGTCCCAGCTTCTCCAGCCTAGCAGTTCGAAAGCACGTAAAAAATGCAAGTAGAAAAATAGGGACCACCTTTGGTGGGAAGGTAACAGCATTCTGTGTGCCTTTGGCGTTTAGTCATACAGGCCACATGACCACAGAGACGTCTTCGGACAGCGCTGGCTCTTTGGCTTTGAAATGGAGATGAGCACCGCCCCCTAGAGTCAGGATCGACTAGCACATATGTGCAAGGGGAACCTTTACTTTTACCTTTAATCCCTCCAATATACTATTCCATTATGTGCCATAGATCTTTCCTTCCAAAAGAGAATACATATTAGAGATTCCATCCTTTAGTTGAATGCCATTATAATTGAACATCTCTCAGATTATTTGGAAGTGCTTCAGGTGCTATGTAGAATTCAATACGTCTCTATTGTTTAATAAAACACCTTTTTCACTGTGAAAATCCAGAAGAACACAAAACTGCTCCCTCTTAATGAGTGGGTGGTTCAAGGAAATTGCATTGCAGCTGAAGAAGCTTCTTGGATGAGAAGTGAAACGCCTTCAAAGAAAAACCAGAAAGTCCAGTTGCCTCTTGAAAAAAAGCACCTTTGGGACAACCATGACCTGCATGACTGAGAATCTCCATAGACAATTGCATCTTCTCTTTCCATTTGTTTGGTGTACATTAATAAACATCTGAGAGGTGTTCTGTGCATTTGAAATCAAAAGTGCTACTTCTGAATCATTTCCATTTTTCAAAATGTGCAGAGTTCTACATTCTACATCAATGGCCCGCAACCTTTTGGGCACCAGGGACCGGTTCCATGGAGAGAGATTTTTCCACGGATCAAAGGGGGCGTAGTTTTGCATACTGCCTGCATCCCATGGATGGGGCTTTGCTTATTTGCATGGCCCAGTTTCTGCATGCCACAGCTGGTTCCGGTCCGCCAACTAGGTGTTGGGGACCCCAGTTCTCCATCATTACTGGAGACCTGTGAAATGGCAATATAACACTCAAGAGGGATGCTTTGTTTTCAGATAGTACACTAATGAATTATCCTACAGTCTGTATCAGTTTTGCATTCATTGAACATAAATCTGTTTTATCCACTTTCCATATCAATTTGTAAATCTAAGGGAGGAACAAAAAAACATTTTTGTTTTCATCTCTATGAAACAGTTCCTGATTTATAAAATGTTCCCTAATGGTTGTAAATTTTTTATAGTCTACATCTTAGCATGAATATTGTGCAACTGTCCTGATCTACATATTAATAATAAAAGGATTACAGAGGATTGGTTCGTGTACAAATGAATACCAGATAAAATTCCTTTTTCTTGATTCCATCTCTTCTAAATGGATGGATGGCCGGATGGATGGATGGATGGATTTCTTATAATTTCTAGTAATTTGTATCCTAATCATTTCTGAGATTTCAGGAAGTTTGCATAAATGAATATAACAATAAAATAATTCTTTTTAAAAATGCTATTTTTTTTAATTTATTTTTTTATTTATTTACATTTATATCCCGCCCTTCTCCGAAGACTCAGGGCGGCTTACAGTGTATAAGGCAATAGTCTCATTCTATTTGTATATTTTACAAAGTCAACTTATTGCCCCCCCAACAATCTGGGTCCTCATTTTACCTACCTTATAAAGGATGGAAGGCTGAGTCAACCTCGGGCCGGGCTTGAACCTGCAGTAATTGCAGGCTGCTGTGTTCTAATAACAGGCTTCTAACAGCCTGAGCTATTTCGGCCCAGGCGAAATTTATATTGACTTCCTAAAAATCAGCATAAAGTGTGCCTGGAAAATACAGGTAATCCTTGAGCGATGACCACATTTTCTAAGTGATCTCTACCCCATTTTATGACCTTTCTTGCCACAGTTGTTAAGTGAATCATTGCAATGCTTAAATTTGTAACACAGTTGTTCAGTCTGGCTTCCCCATTGACTTTGCTTGTCAGAAGGTCACCAAAGGTGATCACATGACCTAGAACAGGGGTCTCCAACCTTGGCAAATTTAAGACTTGTGGACTTCAACTCCCAGAGTTCCTCAGCCAGTAAAGCGGTGCCAAGGTTGGAGACCGTTGACCTAGAACATTGCAACCATTATATATCTGAACCAGTTACCAAGCATCAGAATTTTGATCATATTACCATGGGGATGCTGCAATGGTCATAAATATGAAAAATGGTGATAAGTCACTTTTATCAGTGCCGTTGTAACTTTGAACACTTACTAAACGTACTGTTGTAAGTCAAGGACTGTCTGTAAGATGATTCATAAAGACAGGTCTGCAATGGTTGAAGTCTGCCTCTGCGTTCCTCATCTTTTTTTGTGTTACTCCTCCCTCAGTCAACCACGCAAGATGGTAAGGATGCCCAGGAAGATAGTCACAATCACAAATCATGTCATGCTTCAGATCCCAAGCCATCTTCTCCAGTGAAGGACAAGTCTGACATGTGATCATCTCTATGAGTTAGAGTTGTTAATTTTGGGGATAACTCCATTGTTGTAGGCATGTTCCCTTTATTGTTACCCTTTGATTCTGCTTCCACTACTAGATCCATGTGAGGGTTTAGAAAATCCTCTCTAACGTAATATACCTTGGTAGATTCTGAGGAAAATAGAAGATCGCACAAACACATGGCCAGCATGGGAATAAAGAAACAAATTGACCTCTGTTAAACAAACAGTTTTAAAATGGATTTTGAAATCAGCAAAACACAATATATTTTTTTTATTACCGCAAATCATCTCTATCCCATCAACACTAGCCTATCCTGGCCCTAAAATTGTTCCTAACCTGTCTCTTTAACAAGAGATATTATCCCCTGATTTGGGCTTTGAGCCTCCCTTAGACTTTTCTTTCTACCTCAAAAACTATTTGTTTCAATCATCTCAACCTGCTAGATATATAACCTGGGAGCGAGTACCCAGTGTTGTTATCCTTTGGTCATTTCACCCAATCACCACACACACATGGCAGCTGAAATCTTGCACTGTGATTGAGTTAATCAGATAGAACAATACTCCGTTCCCTAAAAGGTTGTTATTACTCAACTTCCAAAACAAAGTATAAGGTAAAGGTTCCCCTCGCACAAATGTGCTAGTCAATCCTGACTCTAGGGGGCGGTGCTCATCTCCGTTTAAAAGCCGAAGAGCCAGCGCTGTCCGAAGACGTCTCCGTGGTCATGTGGCCGGCATGACTCAACTCCAAAGGAGCACAGAACGCTGTTACCTTCCCATCAAAAGTGGCCCCTATTTTTCTACTTGCATTTTTTACGTGTTTTAGAACTGCTAGGTTGGCAGAAGCTGGGGCAAGTAACAGGAGCTCATCCTGTTATGTGGCACTAGGGATTCGAACCTCTGAACTGCCGACTTTTTGATCGACAAGCTCAGTATCTTAGCCACTGAGCCACAAGGTCCCTAAACAAAGTATGAATGAATGTAAACTTCTGAGAGACTTTCCTGATGGAGGCAATAACAAGTCTAATAAATAAAACAAGTATATGCATTCAAAACTGATCACTTGAAGAGCAGAAGACTCTTAAGAAATTAAAGTGAACATGTAGGATTATCCCCATCACCACATGCGCCTTGACCTTGGAATCTCTTCTGCAGCAGTAGCTATAATTCAGAAGTGCAACGTTCAAGACAGAGCCAAATTCTTGTAATTGATGAACAACGTTTTCAGAAAGATCAGCAAGTCCATATCTCCATTTATAATCTAATTGTGGAAGCATTTACAGCCCTAGCATTCACCAACAGCAGAGGTGGGATTCAGCGGGTTCTGTCCAGTTCGGGCGAACTAGTAGTAGCGACTGTAGGATGCTCCGCCCACCTGGCTGGACGTAATGTTCAAGGAAAGAGCATGCACAGAAGGCCGTGCACATGTGCAGAGGAATCACATGTGAGCAAAGCGTAAGTGCGCACACACTCACATTCACGTACCGGTAGGGAAGGTAAATGAATCCCACCTCTAACCAACAGTAATCTGAAGCCAAGCCAGCCAAGAATTTATCCTCCCCAATCCAGCAATGTAGATTGCATACTATATACTGCATATGGAGTGGCACCAAATTCCAATCTCCTTTCTCTTCAAATGGCCACCCAAACACCTTTCATCATACCTACCTGAATGGATATATACATTTGACGAACATCACTCTTCCCAGATCCCAAAGTTCTTCCAGCACCATCCCAACTAGGCAGTGGTGGGTTTCAAATTTTTTTACAGTGGTGGGTGTGGCTTGGTGGGTGTGGCATGGCTTGGTGGGTGTGGCAGGAGAAGGATACTGTAAAATCTCCATTTCCACCTCACTCCAGGGGAAGGACACTGCAAAATCCCCATTCCCTCCCAATCAGCTGGGACTTGGGAGGCAGAGAATAGATGGGGGGGGGCTGGGCCAGTCAGAATTTTTACTACCGGTTCTACGAACAACTCAAAATTTTCACTACCGGTTTTCCAGAACTGGTCAGAACCTGCTGAAACCCACCTCTGCAACTAGGGCTTCTACATTGGAAGCAATGCATTTATTGCTTAATGGTCTTTTCTCAGAAATTTTTTCAGTGCTTTGGGTTGGGTTGTGCAACTGTTATGGAAAAGTCACCTTTGGATATACATCCCAATATATGAGCTACTCTTCTGGTCTGGTTCAGTGACTTAATCTTCTTGGGCATTTTGAAAACTGGTTGGTTCAAAGTTATGTTGATAAATATCTCAGTTTAGTTTCAGTTTAGTTTCGAGCTATTGGTCCTCCTATCCCACTATTTTCCTATTGTTTATTATTATTATTTCCTATTTTCCTAGTATTAATAGCTGTTTTCCTTGAGACACTGGGAACTAGAACTGAACTATTTAAAAAATGAATGCAAAGCATTAGTTTTATACCTGTGTTATGTACTCATTGTCTGTCAGCCCTCTTTCCAGCTTAATATTTGGATAATCTCCTAAACCTCAGAGGTTTTCTATACAAGAACTTATTTTTGAATTCTCAAAAGCACTTATTCCTCTACAGAGGTGGTAAGCATATGGACTATTTTAAAACATCAGCTCCTTTTCCAGGATGTGTGTATAAAAAGCTCAGAAAATAATTTTTGCTCAGAAGTTTGGATCTGTGGAGTCCTCATTGACACTGTAATGACTTTGAATTTCACCTGCTTGCAGTCTTTGAAAAGAGAAAAATTTCTCTCCGAAGTGTTCTTACTGAGTAGGTTATTATTTGCATAATATTTTGCAGCCAAGCCTTCGGGGTTACAAAAATTTAATCATGATGGGAAAAGATTTCAATAGGTATTGGCAAAAATCTAACACTCCTTTACTTGCTGAAGCTTATCTGAAAGTCCCAGAACAGGTTCTTAGTATTTTTGGATCTGTTCATGAATATTGACAATCTTGCACATTTTTATCTTCTCTAAGTTATTTCTTAAAGAAAAAGAAAAGAAATATTTTTCTTTTTTTAGAAAAAAGAAATTCCTATAAACTAGTTCACTCGTTGAGCCTGAATTATAACCTGATATTAAATTAATTCTTTATGAATTCTGATCAAATGAAGCATTTTTGTTATACTTTAATTAGCCGGTGGCCCTTCTTATAAATGACTTGTGTCTAATGTTCTGTGGAGAACTATTTTGGATTAATAGGCTTTCAGAATATAGCAAAATTTAGCAGTTCACACCCAATTTTACTCATTCAGATTACATTTCTGAAGTGATTATTCATTTATTCTGCTGAACTTAAATATTGTGAAGGTTGGAAAACTAACAGAAGTCCCCAAATCTACTAATTATGAGTTTCCACTATTTGGGGCTCACCACAACATGTAATATTGTTCGCTTACAGGTTTTTTTTTAAATAATGACTTGAAAATTCACTGCATGTAGCATTCATCTTTACAGAGTAATAGCTATAGGATATTTTTTGATAAATGATAGCCACAATATCTTACATCATATTTTTAGTGGATATTTTGGAAATAAAGTCTGATTACCTTTTTCCATAATTAATTAATTAACAGATTAACAGAGTTGGAAGGAACCTTATAGGTCATCTAGTCCAACCGCCTGCTCAAGCAGAAGAACCTACACCATTTCTGACAAATGGTGGTCCAATCTTTTCTTGAAAGTCTCAAGTGATGAAGCTCCCACAACTTCTGAAGGCAACTTCTATTCCATAGGTTGATTGTTCTCACTGTCAGAAAGTTCCTCCTCATTTCTAGGTTGAATCTTTCCTTGGTCAGCCTCCATCCATTATTCCTTGTCTGTCCTTCAGGTGTTTTGGAAAATAGCTTGACCCCTTCCTCTCTGTGGCAGCCCCTCAAATATTGGAAGACTGTTATCATGTGTCCCCTGGTCCTTCTCTTCACTAGACTAGCCATGCCCAATTCATGTAACCGTTCTTCATATGTTTTAGTCTCCAGTCCCCTAATCATCCTGCTTGCTCTCCTCTGCACTTTATCTAGAGTCTCAACATCTTTTTTTATAGTGTGGTGACCAAAATTAGATGCAGTACTCTTGTGGGGATTTTTGGGGGGTAATTTCTGGATCTGAAAACACAAATTCATGAAAGCTGAGTCACAATATGAAGTTCAAACATTGTTCAAACAATATGTGCAGGATATCATACACACACTTACCTTTATACACCTTCCAATACTGTAAGAACCAATGATTGGCTATTTCAAATGGGGTCACACTGGAATCTTGGAACAAGTTACAATCAGTGCAGGTTTTCTGTAATTTCAGTCTAGCCTTAAATGAAATGTAAGTTTAAACCTAGGTAATCCCTCATTATTATTTTTCAACAATTAAATGATTTTCCATTTGCTAGGCTTTTTGAGGGATGTTTAGCACATCTGAACTTTCACTGATTTATAACAAACATGTGATTTTCTTTTTCAAATCAAATCAGTAAAGTTAGATCATAATTTATTACTGATACTGTATGAACAGCTTGTTTGAATAGTAGCATTAAGCTAATTTAGTTAAGATTCATATTGAGTATTCCATAATATTTTGTTAAAGTAGGTGTATCTGGATTTTTCCAAAGGAACCTACAATTGCATTGAGCTAAATTTATTTGTCAAAGATTAGTGGGCTGGAGGCTAAACCATATGAAGAACAGTTGCAGGAACTGGGTATGTCTAGTTTAATGAAAAGAAGGACTAGGGGAGACATAATAGCATTATTTCAATATCTTAGGGGCTGCCACAAAGAAGACAGAGTCAAACTATTCTCCAAAGCACCTGAGGGTAGAACAAGAAGCAATGGGTGGAAAATAATCAAGGAGAGAAGCAACTTAGAACTAAGGAGAAATTTCCTGACAAGTACAACAATTAATCAGTGGAACAACTTACCTCCAGAAGTTCTGAATGCTCAAACACTGGAAGTTTTTAAGAAGATGTTGGATAACCATTTGTCTGAAGTGATGTAGGGTTTCCTGCCTAAGCAGGGGGTTGGACTAGAACGGGGTCTCCAACCTTGAGCTGGCTGAGGGACTGTGGGAGTTGAAGTCCCCAAGTCTTAAAGGGACCAAGGTTGGAGACCCCTGGACTAGAAGACCTCCAAGGTCCCTTTCCAATTCTGTTAGTCTACTCTATTCTATTCTACTCACTGCAATTCATCAAACTGGATTAATGGAGGGAGGGGAGATGTCAGAGAATTGCTCTTCCTGACAGTGATTTAGACAGACTCATATTAAACTATTAAACCCCAACTATTTTATTCCCCAACTAATGATTTTATGTTACCTGTTGATAATATCCTCTAAATGTTATTACTGAAATTTGATTCATTGTATGCAAAAATATGGAGAAGAGACAGTTGAGTTTTTCAAAGACATCCCATCTGAGTGGTCCAATATACCTTGCATTATGCCTTCAAGATGGCACAGTATTCCTGCACAACAGCTATAATTGTTTGTTGTTCCTGCATTCCTGCTAAAAACTGTTTTCAAAAATTGGTTTTCACAAAGGTATATGCAAAAAAAAAAAAAAAAGACAAAATACAGCAGTGATCTACAGTTATATGAAAACTTTCTCAGCAGGAAAAAAAAATAATGAATTAATGAATGAAATCTATATTTCTATCTCTAGATTTGTTCTTTGCAGAAGCCTTTACACTCTGCTATGGCTGGAACCAGCAATTTAGTGAAATAGCTATGAATAGACATGTACAAATAGTTAGGAAAAGCTTTTTAAGCATCGATTCCAAAACAGCTGCCTTTTTTTATTGAAAAAGTTTTACAATTTTTTTTTTACAATTATCTCCCCCCTCTCCCTTCCCCCCTCCCCTCTCCCCTCCCCCTCCCCCCGGAGACTTCCCAGAGCAAAATACAGGGTGTAACATCTAACAAGCATATGCTAAAATACTACAAAAACCATAACCCATGATCTCTCCTCTCCCTTTGCTTCCTTAACTCCCCTTTCCCTTTTAAACAAATACACAAATACATTACATTTCCTACAATCACTCATAAGCTATTTGATACTTTTTGGTCTGATACTTATTTTGAATATAATCAATCCATTTTCTCCATTCTACTATATACTTTCTTGTGAATAATCTTTCAGGTACGCAGAAATTTTTGCCATTCCTGCTAAATTTGAAACTTTGAGTGTCCATTCTTCAATTGTAGACAGTTCTTCTTTCTTCCAATGTTGTGCCACCAAAAGTCTCGCTGCTGATATTAAGTTCAATATTAATTTAGTCTCTATTACTGTACAATCCGTAATTATACCTAATAAAAACAGTTGTGGAGACAGCTGCCTTTTTTAATACTGTGAGGATTCCACTTTTCAAGTTAGTGCACTTTGCAAAGCACACAGTTCATATATCCAGTTTTTCGTTTGATTATGTGTTGTCAAGTTGATGTCAACTTTTAATGGCCACATAGATTGATTTTCTATGAGAAGTTCTTCATTACAGTGTGAATTTTGTCTTCACATTTTCTTTTTAGCTATCACATAAGCATACTGTATCTGTAATACACTAAGAATGTAATTATTAGTGTATTAGTACTTAATTCTTACTTAATTATAAGATTCTTTTATTTCTCTGTGCTGCTTGCAAGTCTTATAGAGCTGAATGTAGTTTTCTGATTATCTTTCTTATAAATAGAAACTCTTTCCTCCTTTCCTTTCCTTTCCTTTCCTTTCCTTCCCTTCCCTTCCCTTCCCTTCCCTTCCTCCCATTATTTTGAATATTCTCATTTCAAAATGGCAAAGAAGTATGCTAATAGCAATGTGTTTTTTCTATGTGCCCATGCATTAAGAGAAAACTTCCTTTAAATTAAGCTTGGCAGCTTGACTCATGGAAAGGGAGACTGCCAATTACTTACCAAAAGTCCATTTCTGCTTAGCTTTTCCAGGTCAGCCAGGTCTGTTTCGTTCCACTGCCATCAAACCAAACATAATATTTAAAAGCAAACAAATATAAAATAATAGTCATCAGAACAGGAGTTGTGGTTTGACAGAACTCTGCATTCTATAACAACACAAGAGAGTTCATGTTGGCTATCTTTGCTTCACAGAATCAGAATTTGATCTCTGGGCCAGAGCTTTGCCCATACTATCTAGACAAATCCATTTCAGTCTGAAGAGCTCTGATTACTGAGTAGATTGGAGTATGATACTTTGAAGCTTTTATTTATGGAACAAATCTAAACAATTTCTTTTGCAATTTTCTGAGTTTTGAAACATTTTCCTTTAATTTTCCTTTCAAAATAAAGTTGTAAAACAACTTTATTTAAATCAAAGTTTATGCACTCATCCATAAGCTATGTTCATGAAAAATGTTTGCATAAATAGTGTAAGGCAAAATTTCATATAAAAATACAAAGGTTTGGAGAAAGGTATGCATCAGTATGCATACAAATTTTACAGCGGTTGAAAAAACAAATCTATAATTTAATGAAATAAGTTAGTCAGAGTTGCAAAACTGAAAGGAAGTGACATTGATATACTTGTCCATCTCGGTGAGATTGCTATATGCACAGTGATGTTCAACACTACCCCAGTTGTGGTATTAAGCTAGTTTGGACTGATTTGGGCGAACTGGTAGTAGCGACCCACGAGTGGGCCCACCAACCCGCCCTGGCGCTATGCTGTCCTATTTTGCCACATTTTCTAAGCATCACCACCAGATGGATTTGTAATTGGATGACAAACTGTACTCAAAGAGTTATCCTTAATGGTATAACATCTACATGGAGGGAAGTAAGCAGTGGGATGTCACAGAATTCCATTTTAAGCCTAGAACTCTTCAATATCTTCATAAATGACTTAGTTGAGGGAATAGAAGGGGAACTCAGATGGCACTAAGCTGGCAGGAACACCAAAAAGATCTTGAACAATGGGCAACAACATGACATTTAATGTGGAGAAAAGGAAGGTTTTACACTTAGGCAGGAAAAAAACCAAAGGTACAAGTACAGGCTCAAAAATAGTAACTGTGAGAGGGACCTTGGAGTCCTAGTGGACGGTTACTTAAATATGAGCCAGCAGTGTGTGGCAGCAGCCAAAAAAGCTAATGCAAGCCTTGGTTGTGTAAACAGAGGCATAGAATCAAAATCACAAATCAAGTATTAGTACCACTTTATAAAGCCTTAATAAGACTACAGCTGGAGTACTGCATCCAGTTTTGGTCACCTCATTACAAAAAAAGATGTTGAGACTTTAGAAAAAGTGCAAAGAAGAGCAACTAAGATGACTAAAGGCCTGGAGACAAAAACATATGAAGAATGGTTGCAGGATTTGAGTTTGGCTAGTCTAAAGAAAAGATGAACTAGGGGGGATATGATAGTAGTATTCCAGTACTTGAGAGGTTGCCACAAAGAATAACGGATCAACTTATTTACCAAAGCACCGGAGGGCAGGACAAGAAACAATAGATGGAAACTAATTAAGGAGAGAAACAACTTGGAACTAAGGAGAAACTTCCTAAGAGAGAGGACAATTAATCAGTTGAACAGCTCAAAGTTGTAGGTGCTTCATCATTGGGGGTTTTTAAGAAGAGATAGTCACTTGTCTGAAATGGTATAAAATCGCATGCTTAAGCAGGGGGTTGGACTAGAAGACCTCCAAGGTCCCTTCCAGCTTTATTCTGATTGACGCCAACTGTATTATTTTGAATCTATGAGGGGCCCTGAACTTCTTCATCTGGTATCTGCTGCTAAAATAAAAGCTTTCTTTCAAAGCAGGAGAGCAATCTGATGAATAACAAGAATGTCTCGTAACTTGCCTCAAAGAGATAACTACATGTCAACATTGACTGGAATGTCATATGAGTCATTGATGTATGAGCCCTGGGTGCAATCAGACAGCCTTTTTGACAGCCCATAAGTAAGTCATAAGTAAGCTTCAAAACCTCTTTTTTTAAAAAAAAATGCCCTTCAGTTATGGGCAGCTGTCAAGAGTAAAGGAAAATACTGCATATTTTATTCAGGTTTTTTATTAGCATTGCAACAGCAATAAAAGTTGTACTCAGCTCAAAGTTGTAGGTGCTTCATCATTGGGGTTTTTAAAGAAGAGATAGTCACTTGTCTGAAATGGTATAAAATCGCATACTTAAGCAGGGGGTTGGACTAGAAGACCTCCAAGGTCCCTTCCAGCTTTATTCTGATTGACGCCAACTGTATTATTTTGAATCTATGAGGGGCCCTGAACTTCTTCATCTGGTATCTGCTGCTAAAATAAAAGCTTTCTTTCAAAGCAGGAGACCAATCTGATGAATAACAAGAATGTCTCGTAACTTGCCTCAAAGAGATAACTACATGTCAACATTGACTGGAATGTCATATGAGTCATTGATGTATGAGCCCTGGGTGCAATCAGACAGCCTTTTTGACAGCCCATAAGTAAGTCATAAGTAAGCTTCAAAACCTCTTTTTTTTAAAAAAAATGCCCTTCAGTTATGGGCAGCTGTCAAGAGTAAAGGAAAATACTGCATATTTTATTCAGGTTTTTTATTAGCATTGCAACAGCAATAAAAGTTGTACTCAGCTCAAAGTTGTAGGTGCTTCATCATTGGGGTTTTAAGAAGAGATAGTCACTTGTCTGAAATGGTATAAAATCGCATGCTTAAGCAGGGGTTGGACTAGAAGACCTCCAAGGTCCCTTCCAGCTTTATTCTGATTGACGCCAACTGTATTATTTTGAATCTATGAGGGCCCTGAACTTCTTCATCTGGTATCTGCTGCTAAAATAAAAGCTTTCTTTCAAAGCAGGAGAGCAATCTGATGAATAACAAGAATGTCTGTAACTTGCCTCAAAGAGATAACTACATGTCAACATTGACTGGAATGTCATATGAGTCATTGATGTATGAGCCCTGGGTGCAATCAGACAGCCTTTTGACAGCCCATAAGTAAGTCATAAGTAAGCTTCAAAACCTCTTTTTAAAAAATGCCCTTCAGTTATGGGCAGCTGTCAAGAGTAAAGGAAAATACTGCATATTTTATTCAGGTTTTTTTTTATTAGCATTGCAACAGCAATAAAAGTTGTACTCCAGCTCAAGAGGCTTTCCAGCTGCAGAATTAAAAGTCACCCATAACTAAATGCAAATGCTTGGCAATATAAGTGCTGCTTTGAGTGCTTTGCAGGTAGAGACAAAAAGGCTGCATTTTGTTTTCCTTTCTTCTCTCTGAATTTGTTATTGGGAGGAACCAGTCAAAGTCTTGCATGAGATGAGCACAAAACAAAAGTCTGTGATTAAGAGGACATAAAGGTTTTCTCCATGTTGCCTTTCTCCAATTTGAGGAGTTAACAAGGAGTTAATAGCAGGTGGTATTCAGCCACCTATAGTGGAAATCTCAAGTGGGCCAGCCTACTTGCCCTGGCTCTATGCCATCCTATTTAGAGACATTTTTGAGGCCAGGAGCATGCACGGAAGGTGCGCACACAAGCAAACCACATGCATAGAAGGATGGGGGCATGTGCAGAAGGTAGGTATGCATGTGAACCGGGCACGCACACGCATGAAGCGAACATGCGTGTGAGCAGCAAACAGGTAGTAACATAATGTGAAACCCACCACTGGTTAATAGTATTGTTGTTTATTACTCATTTTACATATAAGCATCAGCCTTACCAAGTACACCAGACAAGAAACATAATCAGATGAACTAATTTAGTAGTATATATCTGGCAAAGAACAGGCTTGGGAGTGCAATGGCACTGAAGAATCTTACCTAACAGCTTTGAGAAACCCTGGAACAGACTTTATTACTTGCACTGTAGTCTTGGACGATGCTGTAATTCCTGCAGCGTCTCGGGCTTTTCAACTTGACTGTCCTCTGCACTAAATGGTATTTTATTTATTTATTTTGTCACAACATCATACAAAAAGATTATATAGTATATACACATATAAACATATATAGGAAGAAGAAAAGAAAAACAATAGGACAGGAACAGTAGGCACGTTTGTGCGCTTATGCACGCCTCTTATGGTCCTCTTAGGAATGGGGTGAGGTCAATAGTAGAAAGTTTTTGGTTAAAGCTTTTAGGATTATGGGAAGAGACCACAGAGTCAGGTAAAGTATTCCAAGCACTGATGATTCTGTTGCAGAAGTCATATTTTCTGCAATCTAGATTAAAGCGGTTTACATTAAGTTTAAATCTATTGGTTGCCCTTGTATTATTGCAATTAAAGCTGAAGTAGTCTTTGACAGGAAGGACATTACAATAGATGATTCTGTGAGTTAAACTTAGGTCTTGTCGAAGGCGACGGAGTTCCAAGTTTTCTAAGCCTAGGATTTCAAGTCTGGTGGGATAAGGTATTTTGTTGTTTTCAGAGGAATGGAGAACTCTTCTTGTAAAATATTTCTAGACACGTTCAATTGTATTGATGTCAGAGATGTGGTGAGGGTTCCAAACAGGTGAGCTGTATTCTAGAATTGGTCTAGCAAATGTTTTATATGCTCTGGTTAGTAGTGTGATGTTTTTGGAAAAATTCTCAAGATTATTTCCATATATCAGTACAATAATAATGTCATTCGAATTAGAACTGTTTGTAACTTATTAGTCAGAAAGATAACCTCATTACTAAATGAGTATTTTTCATTACTCACAGTCAGAAAGATAACCTCATTACTAAATGAGTAAATGATAACCTCATTACTAAATAATAGTATTTTTCCATCCCAAAGATGTCTTTCATAAGTATGACTTAGCACGATGAAAACAAGTTCTCACTTAAAAGTTAACACCAGGATTAGAACGGATAAACTCTTTCTTTTCTACTTTTAAGCATTTTAAAAAAAATGCCCTTCAGTTATGGGCAGCTGTCAAGAGTAAAGGGCAGCTATGTAATTATAGGCTTTCAACGAGGACAGAAAATATGGGGAAAAAATCTTCATGTCAGAGTTTAGAGATAAAAAAATCAAATACCTGCCACCTAAATGGTTCAGCAAGTGAGATTACAGTAAATAATTATAGATAGTCAGGGAGAGTAAAGGGCAGCTATGTAATTATAGGCTTTCAACGAGGACAGAAAATATGGGGGGGAAATCTTCATGTCAGAGTTTAGAGATAAAAAAATCAAATACCTGCCACCTAAATGGTTCAGCAAGTGAGATTACAGTAAATAATTATAGATAGTCAGGAAGAGTAAAGGGCAGCTATGTAATTATAGGCTTTCAACGAGGACAGAAAATATGGGGAAAAAATCTTCATGTCAGAGTTTAGAGATAAAAAAATCAAATACCTGCCACCTAAATGGTTCAGCAAGTGAGATTACAGTAAATAATTATAGATAGTCAGGAAGAGTAAAGGAAAATACTGCATATTTTATTCAGGTTTTTTTTTATTAGCATTGCAACAGCAATAAAAGTTGTACTCAGCTCAAAGTTGTAGGTGCTTCATCATTGTGGGTTTTTAAGAAGAGATAGTCACTTGTCTGAAATGGTATAAAATCGCATACTTAAGCAGGGGGTTGGACTAGAAGACCTCCAAGGTCCCTTCCAGCTTTATTCTGATTGACGCCAACTGTATTATTTTGAATCTATGAGGGCCCTGAACTTCTTCATCTGGTATCTGCTGCTAAAATAAAAGCTTTCTTTCAAAGCAGGAGAGCAATCTGATGAATAACAAGAATGTCTCGTAACTTGCCTCAAAGAGATAACTACATGTCAACATTGACTGGAATGTCATATGAGTCATTGATGTATGAGCCCTGGGTGCAATCAGACAGCCTTTTTGACAGCCCATAAGTAAGTCATAAGTAAGCTTCAAAACCTCTTTTTTTAAAAAAAAATGCCCTTCAGTTATGGGCAGCTGTCAAGAGTAAAGGAAAATACTGCATATTTTATTCAGGTTTTTTTTTATTAGCATTGCAACAGCAATAAAAGTTGTACTCCAGCTCAAGAGGCTTTCCAGCTGCAGAATTAAAAGTCACCCATAACTAAATGCAAATGCTTGGCAATATAAGTGCTGCTTTGAGTGCTTTGCAGGTAGAGACAGAAAGGCTGCATTTTGTTTTCCTTTCTTCTCTCTGAATTTGTTATTGGGAACCTCAGTGGCAAAGTATTCTTTAGTAGGTATATATCTGGCAAAGAACAGGCTTGGACAGTGCAATGGCACTGAAGAATCTTACCAAACAGCTTTGAGAAACCCTGGAACAGACTTTATTACTTGCACTGTAGTCTTGGACGATGCTGTAATTCCTGCAGCGTCTCGGGCTTTTCAACTTGACTGTCCTCTGCACTAAATGGTTTTTGTAATTTTTTTTGTGATCCACTTAAGGAAAATTTCTGTATTCATCTGAAACAAATTCTGAAATTGCTAATTCCACGGAGGAAATAACCTCCCCGTCCCCTATAACTAGAGGGTCAAAATGGCAAGATTGTGGATAAGAAAAAGAGAAGCTTTGTTGTTTATTACTCATTTTACATATAAGCATCAGCCTTACCAAGTACACCAGACAAGAAACATAATCAGATGAACTAATTCTTCTTAAGTTTATAGGCTACATTAACAGACTGTTGCCAGTCTGAATGTATAATTCTCCCCAATTCCTTTGCACCCCAAGAAATTAGTTGAGTGTCTCTTCTGAGCCTATCAGTCTGCCCACTATCCAGAAGCCAACTCTGCTGTTTTTCATCTGCTCTCCGGGTCCCAATTCTCAAGATCATTTCCATATATCAGTACAATAATAATGTCATTTGAATTAGAACTGTTTGTAACTTATCAGTCAGAAAGATAACCTCATTACTAAATGAGTAAATGATAACCTCATTACTAAATGAGTATTTTCATTACTCACAGTCAGAAAGATAACCTCATTACTAAATGAGTATTTTCATTACTCACAGTCAGAAAGATAACCTCATTACTAAATGAGTATTTTCATTACTCACAGTCAGAAAGATAACCTCATTACTAAATGAGTAAATGATAACCTCATTACTAAATGAGTAAATGATAACCTCATTACTAAATGAGTATTTTCATTACTCACAGTCAGAAAGATAACCTCATTACTAAATGAGTATTTTCATTACTCACAGTCAGAAAGATAACCTCATTACTAAATAATAGTATTTTTCCATCCCAAAGATGTCTTTCATAAGTATGACTTAGCACAATGAAAACAAGTTCTCACTTAAAAGTTAACACCAGGATTAGAACGGATAAACTCTTTCTTTCTATATAGTACAACTTCTGAAAGTTTTTCAGAATAAAGTTTTAAGAAGAGATAGTCACTTGTCTGAAATGGTATAAAATCGCATGCTTAAGCAGGGGTTGGACTAGAAAACCTTACTAATGGATTGTTCTTTCACTGTTTTTATATGCTGCTGGGCCAAAATCTGCCTTGCAGTTTTGCCAGCTCTTTTCTTCTGCCAATTTTCTTTTTTGTCTTCCTACCTTATTCTCAGAACAGTTACTTCAAGCCTGTCTTGATGATTTTGAGTTCATTTTATTGTTGCAGGTTCACTGGCTCTGAAGTTTCACTGGCTCTTCAACTATCCCTTGACTCGTAACAGAAGGAAAGCCATGAAGTTCTGAAAAAAGCCCATGAGAATAGTTTCCTCATGTTGCCTTCTAACAGGATTAAATTGATTTATAGAAAGCCAGAGAGGAACCTGTTCCTAGAAAGATATTTTTGAAGAGCAAGGGGTAGGATACTTAGACATGAATGTGCACACTGAGACAAAATTGCTTCTTTAGAGAAAAATAAAAAAGGGGGGGAAACCCATAGAAATGTCAAAATGCAGATACTATTTGGAAATGTTTTTAGACTAATGTAATTTTAATTTTTTTAAAAAATTCACACCATTTCTGTGGAAAAAGTGCCTCCCTTTTAATTTTAAAAATCAAATACCTGCCACCTAAATGGTTCAGCAAGTGAGATTACAGCAGCAATTATAGATAGTCAGGAAGAGTAAAGGAAAATACTGCATATTTTATTCAGGTTTTTTTTTATTAGCATTGCAACAGCAATAAAAGTTGTACTCCAGCTCAAGAGGCTTTCCAGCTGCAGAATTAAAAGTCACCCATGACTAAATGCAATGGCACTGAAGAATCTGCAAACAGCTTTGCAGGTAGAGACAGAAAGGCTGCATTTTGTTTTCCTTTCTTCTCTCTGAATTTGTTATTGGATGAACCAGTCAAACTGTCCTCTGCATGAGATGAGCACAAAACAAAAGTTTGTGATTAAGAGGACATAAAGGTTTTCTCCATGTTGCCTTTCTCCAATTTGAGGAGTTAACAAGGAGTTAATAGCAGGTGGTATTCAGCCACCTATAACAAAATAACGCACAGATCATAGTAGCCTACATTGCCCTGGCTCTATGCCATCCTATTTAGAGACATTTCTTTCAGTTGTTAAAAGGGATGGATTATATACTCTATCCCTCCCTCCCCCTATAACTAGAGGGTCAAAATGGCAAGATTGTGGATAAGAAAAAGAGAAGCTTTGTTGTTTATTACTCATTTTACATATAAGCATCAGCCTTACCAAGTACACCAGACAAGAAACATAATCAGATGAACTAATTCTTCTTAAGTTTATAGGCTACCTTAACAGACTGTTGCCAGTCTGAATGTATAATTCTCCAAATGCCGTATTGGGAACCTCAGTGGCAAAGTATTCTTTAGTAGGTATATATCTGGCAAAGAACAGGCTTGGGAGTGCAATGGCACTGAAGAATCTTTTTATTTTAACAGCTTTGAAACCCTCAACAGATTATATAGTATATACACATATAAACATATAGGAAGAAAAGAAAACAATAGGACAGGAACAGTAGGGCTTTTCAACTTGACTGTCCTCTGCACTAAATGGTTTTTGTAATTTTTTTTGTGATCCACTTAAGGAAAATTTCTGTATTCATCTGAAACAAATTCTGAAATTGCTAATTCCACGGAGGAAATAACCTCCCCGTCCCCTATAACAAAATAACGCACAGATCATAGTAGAACCAGCTTCATTGTTCCTTTGATTTTGGCCAATAATTTCTTTCAGTTGTTAAAAGGGATGGATTATATTATTGCAATTAAACTAAGTAGTCTTTGACAGGAAGGATTAAAAGATGATTCTGTTGAGTTAAACTCATTTTACATATAAGCATCAGCCTTACCAAGTACACCAGACAAGAAACATAATCAGATGAACTAATTTTCTTGTTTATAGGACATTAGAAGACTCTTCTTGTAAAATATTTCTAGACACGTTCAATTGTTTGACCCCAAGAAATTAGTTGAGTGTCTCTTCTGAGCCTATCAGCCTGCCCACTAGCAAATGTTTTATATGCTCTGGTTAGTAGTCCGGGAATTCTCAAGATCATTTCCATATATCAGTACAATAATAATGTCATTTGAATTAGAACTGTTTGTAACTTATCAGTCAGAAAGATAACCTCATTACTAAATGAGTATTTTTCATTACTCACAGTCAGAAAGATAACCTCATTACTAAATGAGTAAATGATAACCTCATTACTAAATAATAGTATTTTTCCATCCCAAAGATGTCTTTCATAAGTATGACTTAGCACGATGAAAACAAGTTCTCACTTAAAAGTTAACACCAGGATTAGAACGGATAAACTCTTTCTTTCTATATAGTACAACTTCTGAAAGTTTTTCAGAATAAAGTTTTAAGAAGTCAGAATGCAAATAAAATCGGTTTCAAGTTCCATCCCGGCCTAAATTACTTCTTTGACTGCTCTCATTTATTTATTATTTATTTATTAAATAAATTTATATTTGTTTAATATAACAATATAACATCCAACTCACACTCACTCAATTCAGTCACAGTTTTCCTCCATATAGCATCAATCTTGTGAATTCCCTAGTTTTATTTTTTCACTATGTATTCAAAATGGGCAGTGATAATATACATATGAAAGAGTGAAGATATATGTATGTATGTATGTATGCATGTATGCATGTATGTATGTATGTACTGTATGTATATAGCATGTGTATATGTGTCTTAAGTATGTGTTTGGGTAGATATTTATTTTTTTCATGAGAGCAGGAAACAGAATTTCATTTTTAATGTGGGCCAGTGTGCCCAGAGGAAAAGACATGACAATAAAGTTATTGTTGTGGCCCACCGGCGGCCAGCAGAGCTGCAGCAGAGTCAGACAGTGTGGAGGTTGGGGAGGAACTTGAGTCAGACCTGGGGGCTGGGGAAAGCTCGGATGAGGGCTCTGCATCGGAGGCAGAGAGAGAGAGAGAGAGAGATAGCAGCGAAGCAGAGGAACAGCTGGAGCCTATTCCCAGTGTGCGCATGCGCAGAGCTGCCAAAAGACAAGAACAACTCAGAAAGCAGGGTCAACATGGGAGTAAAGCCACACCTTGGAGGTGATTGGTCCCTCCCATAGGAAACAAAAAAGGAGCAAACAGGGAGTGGGCTTTTACAGGAAACAATTTGTTCGTTCCGTCACTCTGAGAGACTCTGTGCCAAGTTTTGCCTTGTACTGCATTTCAAAACAGAAAGTCAATGATCAAAGTCAGATTTCAGATTAGCTAAGAAATATATATAATAAAGGTAAATAATCTTAGTTAAAGAGCTTAGAACCCTTATTTTAAGAGATCCCAAACCTTAAATGTGGTAGGAAGCCATGGGAGAATACAAGTCCATAAATACTTTCCAGGTAAAAATACCACCAGAATGGTTTTTCATATATTTTTCTTATTTATTATTTATTTATTTATTTTTGGAACCCAGCGCTTTGTACATGCAAAAAAGAAGTTCTTTCAGGACGAACTTCTTTTTTGCATGTACAAAGCGCTGGGTTCCAAAAAATAATAAATAAATGAGAGCAGTCAAAGAAGTAATTTAGGCCGGGATGGAACTTGAAACCGATTTTATTTGCATTCTGACTTCTTAAAACTTTATTCTACGAAGCAGCATTGGTAGAATCTCTAAGAATAGCATGCAAAAGGTCTTTAAAATTCCAAGATCCTCAGCTTTTGCATGACTGTTTTGCAGTTATTCTTTGCCATCTCTGAGCTGTACAACATTATGAATTTTCCTAAACCCCTTTTTTTTTTTGCCTTTCATTCTCTGTACTGCATGTCCTACTAAAATCAAATTGATATGTGTTGATCTACAGGGAATATTATCCTTCTCATTGTTGTGAGAGCTGTTCAAATACGAGCATTGATCTTTAAACAGCAAAGTATATAGTCTTGTTAACAGAAGAAAGACTGGAATAAACTGAACTGTTTATTTTCTACATATACAATCTTCTCCCTTAATTGACACAAAGGGCAGGTGGGCTGTTCTTTTAGCAGATGCTGCAACTTTCTTAACAATGATTCTTAACAATGATTTCTCGGTCTTAAAGTAATAAACTAAACTGTTAAATAGAAAGAGCTACAGGTGCATTTCATTTCCATCCCCCCCCTTCTCTCTGCTTTCCAGCTGTGATCTGGTTCTTTTCAGAAATGCACATATGCCTTGAAGATTTGTCTTCTTGGTCTTGCACCTCTGCTTGTTCTGCTTTCATGTGATTGCTTTTCTCCAAGGTGATTATAGCAAATCACGAAAGCTCAAGATGGTTGTGATGGTAGCCTTTAACAGAGTTGCCAAAAGACCTTTTTTTAGAGTACAAACCTACAGTTCATAAATTTAGCCATATTCTGTTCAATAAATGAAGGTCTTTTTTTCTAGAGTGCTCTGAATGTGCTCTGAAAAATTATGCTTCAGTTTAACTATGTGCAGGATGTATATTCAGTTTATATATAAACTGTCTTTTGATATTTTTAATAGATACCTTTTGAGGGGTTAAAAACTAAAACCTTTTCCTATTTGCAATCAGAAGCTCTCCCAGGATTACTCGTTGAAGAATTATTTATAGCACTGTTCGTGTATTCATTATTCCTCTTCAGAAAATAAATGTCTTGAATAAGGAAGCTCCCCACCCTTTCTTTTCCCAAATCTGTACAGGAAGGGTATATTGTTAAAGGGAAAAAGAGAGTACTAGCATTAATCCATCTTCTTTTCCTCCTCTTCTTCCATCAGCATCATCAATAGCACCATCATTAGTTTTGTGGCTACTGAAAGCACAAACCAAGCCTCCCAAAGGAAGGCTATTGATCCAACACCCTGAGTGAAGCTCTGAAGTCAAGGTATCTATTGTAGATTTGGAGTTAGGGTGACTATGAAGTCATTGTCGAATAGTGAAGCAGCCAAGTTGTACAGCAATATATTAAGATTGTGTGTGTGAGTTTGTGTTTGTTTGTAAGTTTTTTTCACCTTTCTTTCTCTCTCTCTCTCTCTCTCTCTCTGTCTCTCTCTGTCTCTCTCTCTGTAACATACCTCATACTCTTATTATATATAATATAATAGATCAAATCAACAAAGATCTCCTCACACTTCACCTCAAACTCAGCAACAAGATGCACCCGGCACTTTGGGACAAATCCAAACAACTTGCCGTCTGGAGAGCCGAAACACAGACCACCCTCAAGACAGACACGCACACCAACAAACTCCGAAGACTACAAGAACGCCAGAAACAAACCCCTCCACCCTCACAGCAACACATGAAACAAACAGTGCATAACATCTCAGATAGGATCCTCACCAAAGCTGAAACCGATGTCCTTTCCAAAGGATTCAACTTTGCAGTCACTCCCAAATACATCCCCACTGAGACCATTATATGCGGAGTTGAAACCAGCCTGACCAAAATCAACCCCGATGACGCTAACAAAATCAGACTCGACATCACCAACATCCTCTGCAGCAGCAAGCCACCCAAAAGCAACTTACCCAAAGAGGAACAGACAGCACTACTTAACCTGAAAAAAGATACCAGCATAATAATCCTACCAGCAGACAAGGGCAACGCCACGGTGGTTATGAACACATCTGACTACCAAACCAAATTAACCAACCTACTCCAAGACCCTGCATACAAGCCCCTAAAACAGACCCCACCACCTACCTAGAAAAACCACTAGATCCAAAATAAAAGCCTCCCCATCAGCGAAGAAATCCAACAAAGAATCATTCCCAGAGAGAAATCATGATTCCGGGGCTGAATTAACAGATCACACTAAACCAAAATGTGATTGGTTTTCATTGTGTGACTCTAGTCATTATAAATTGTAAAGCAGGGTTTATATTTCAGTCGGGAGGAATAGGGAAGAATTATATACTTTACTATAGAATGAATGGAAGATAATCAAGGAGACAGGCAACCTAGAATTAAGGAGAACAATTAATCAGTGGAAGAGCTTGCCTTTAAAAGTTGTGGGTGCTCCATCACTGGAGATTTTCAAGAAGAGACTGGACAGCCACTTGTGTGGAATGGTATAGGGCAGGGGTGTCAAACTCGATTTCATTGAGTGCCACATCAGGGTTGTGTTTGACCTTGGGGGGTCAGGGTGAGCATGGCCAGGGTGGTTGTGCCCAGCTTGATTTCACTCGTATTGGGGGCGCCTGTGTTGACCTGAAGGCTCTGCCAGTGAAAGTGGGCTCACAAGCTCCATTTTCGGCTGGGGTGGCCACCTGCAACTCTTTGCCAGCTAAAACGGAGCTCAGGATGGCCATTTTCATTGGCAGGGGAACTGCAAGCCAGTCCTTTGCTGTTTCCAGATCAGTCCCGTGGGCCAGATCTAAGCATCCCATGGGCCAGATCTAGGCCCCGGGCCTTGAGTTTGACACCCCTGATCTAGTGAGTGCTTTTGATAGAATTTGCTTCCAAATGAACCTGCCATCATTTCCCCCTAAATGAGGGATTTGGGTTTACTCTGAAGTGTCCTTTTTTATCCTAAATGACACATATTATGATCACTAGCAAAATGTTTGTATGGCAATGTTTTCTGTAATTCCTTGGGTCAGCGGTGAAATCCTCTGAAGTCTGCTACCGGTTCTGTGAGTCTGCTACCAAGTGTGTGCTTCACACATACATACGCACCTGAAACGTACCCATGCAGCACTAAGAAAGGAACATTTGGAAGCCTTCCAAGTCTGCAAATGTAAATAGAATAGCGGGGGGCGGGGGGAATCCACTGTGTAAGCAGGAAATCCAACGATTCTAGATAACATAAATTGCACATCACAGCTGATCATCGCCCAGCTGATCATCAGAAATACCGGTTCACCCGAACCGGTAGCACTTTTTTTTTTTTTTACTACCGGTCCAAACCGGTAGCATTTCACCCCTGCCTTATGTCACAGAAATATTCTAGCAAGCCTTCTGTGGTATTCTTGTTAAATTTTCATCTTATGAAATATGGCCCAGCTTTGGTTAAAAAACCCAAAAACAACCCTTGAATTTGCTTTATGTAGTCACACTTTGTACTATGGGCATGTTCATGGTATCAAAAGAGAAACAAAACTTACAGCCCAGCGACCTACTCGTGAGCTTTGATGTCATATCCTCTTCACCCAAGTGCCAATCAAAGAAGCCTTGACAGCTATCCAAAACAAATATAACCCCCCCAAGCACATACTAGATCTGACCAACCACTGCCTATCCAACACATACTTCATCTATAACGGACAAAAATACAAACAAATAGAAGGCGCACCCATGGGATCACCCTCTCACCTGTCATTGCCAACCTCTACATGGAACACTTTGAAACCCAAGCACTAGAAAAATCTGATCACAAACCCAAACTCTGGCTCAGATACGTAGACGACACCTTCATAATCTGGCCACACGGGAAAGAAAAACTTGAAAACTTCCTCACACACCTCAATAGCCTACACCCCAAAATACAGTTCACCATGGAAACAGAAGTTAACAACCAACTTCCTTCCTAGATGTCTTAGTCTACAAGAAACCCAATGGCTCCTAGGACACACCATCTACCAGAAGAAAACACACACAAACCGCTATCTGCATGCACTCTCACACCACCACCCAGCACAGATCAACTCAGAGCCAAGACACTCATCTCTAGAACAAAATGCTTAGCTGACGAACAACACCTAAAACCGAACTACACACTCTCACAAACGTACTAACATCCAATGGATTCCAGAGAAATAAGATTACCAAACTAATCCAAAAGAACCCCCACTAAAACCCAAGACAGAGAGCAAGAAAATGGCACAGCCCTCCTCCCATATATAAAAGGCACCACAGACAGAATCAGCAAGATCCTCCACAAACATAACATCAAGACAGCATTCTGCACAAACCAAAAATATCCACCATCCTAAGAAACCCCAAAGACAAAATTGAGTTAGAAAATCAAGGAGTATATGAAATCCCATGCACCGCCTGCCCCACCACATACATTGGACAAACCAACAGAAGAATAAGTGCACGATTGAAGAACACAAGAACTCATTCAAAAAGAGGAACTAACTTCTTCCTGGTCCAACACTTTAAAGTCACAGGACACGATATTGACTTTAAAAGACCAGAACTATCGCCAAAACTGAACACTTTAACAACAGAATAATCAGAGAAGCCATCGAGATAGAAAACGCCCACACAGCATGAACAAACGAGATGATACCTCCCGCCTACCAGCCATTTGCAAACCTGCCCTTATTGACAAACGTGTCCCTAACACGAGGAATGACACCAGACCCACACTCACGAGGTCCACACAGGATGTCACCACCACACATCCACCCAGAAAGCACACCCAAACCCACACTGATCAGGAAGCACGACCAAGGACCAGAAGCCAGACCGCAGCTGCAACATTAGCCACTTCAAACCCCTCCAATCCATACATGCAGCAGACTGACACCCACTACGAAGATGTAGCACCACCACGAACACGGCCAAACAGCAGCAGTGCAGCTCACCAGCTCAAATCCCCTGCAGCACAGATTAGACTGAGCACAACCAAGCCCCCACCAACACAGGACACACCCCAGCCAATCAGAGCACAGAAAACCCCATCCAATCAGAGCACAGCCAAGCTCCCACCCAATCAGTTCAAACCCCACTAGCAGTTAAAAGGAAGAAACAGCTGCGATCACACATTGCTCCCAGAAGCACGGTTGAAGCCTGAAGATGACGAATGAGACTTCGTCAAACGTCGCCAAGACACTTCCAATTTTACACGGGAGAAAACCCAACAACCAAAGACCTATATACAAACACCCGTGAAAACCTCAGAAAACAAATATTGCACCTCTACGGGAGGAAATCCACCATCTGACCAGGACCTATGAAAACTAGAAGTCCAAAGAGCTTCCATTTTATGTGACCTCGCATTCCTACGAAACTGCCATGATGAAAATTTAATCCCCAAATGCTTCCAATTGAAATTCCACTCCAACTCTGCAGCCACCAAACGCATCCTAAAAAGAACAGAATTGGCCTTAATCAGAAATGAACTTCACACAAAAGATTCCTCCTAGATCAAATCAACAAAGATCTCCTCACACTTCACCTCAAACTCAGCAACAAGATGCACCCTGCACTTTGGGACAACTAAACAACTTGCCGCCTGAGAGCCAAACACAGACCACCCTCAAGACAGACACGCACACCAACAAACTCAAGACTACAAGAACGCCAGAAACAAACCCTCCACCCTCACAGCAACACATGAAACAAACAGTGCATAACATCTCAGATAGGATCCTCACCAAAGCTGAAACCGATGTCCTTTCCAAAGGATTCAACTTTGCAGTCACTCCCAAATACATCCCCACTGAGACCATTATATGCGGAGTTGAAACCAGCCTGACCAAAATCAACCCCGATGACGCTAACAAAATCAGACTCGAAATCACCAACATCCTCTGCAGCAGCAAGCCACCCAAAAGCAACTTACCCAAAGAGGAACAGACAGCACTACTTAACCTGAAAAAAGATACCAGCATAATAATCCTACCAGCAGACAAGGGCAACGCCACGGTGGTTATGAACACATCTGACTACCAAACCAAATTAACCAACCTACTCCAAGACCCTGCATACAAGCCCCTAAAACAGACCCCACCACCTACCTAGAAAACCACTAGATCCAAAATAAAAGCCTCCCCATCAGCGAAGAAATCCAACAAAGAATCATTCCCAGAGAGAAATCATCCAGATGCCCTAAGCTCACGGCCTCCCAAGATACACAAAGAAGGAACCCCACTCAGACCCATAGTCAGCTCCATAGGCTCACCTCTACAAAACCTAGCCAAATTTCTCGCCAAACAACTACAGCCCTATGCAGAATCCATCGCCTCACACGTAAAAACTCATTCCAGTTCATAGAGATCATAAAGAAACAAAACTTACAGCCCAGCGACCTGGGGGCTGGGGAAAGCTCGGATGAGGGCTCTGCATCGGAGGCAGAGAGAGAGAGAGAGAGAGATAGCAGCGAAGCAGAGGAACAGCTGGAGCCTATTCCCAGTGTGCGCATGCGCAGAGCTGCCAAAAGACAAGAACAACTCAGAAAGCAGGGTCAACATGGGAGTAAAGCCACACCTTGGAGGTGATTGGTCCCTCCCATAGGAAACAAAAAAGGAGCAAACAGGGAGTGGGCTTTTACAGGAAACAATTTGTTCGTTCCGTCACTCTGAGAGACTCTGTGCCAAGTTTTGCCTTGTACTGCATTTGGAAACAAGTTACGTGGCAGCTTGCCAAGCGAGATAAAATGTGTTGATAAATATTCCTCTGAAAGACTGTTTGGACAGGCCTTGCTGACTGTGAATGAAAGTAATTCACAGTCATGTAAATAAAAGATGTTTTGCCAGGATCAAGACTCTGCTTCCTGCTTTTTAAGGGAGCCTAGGTCAGAACAGTTTTCCTATCCTATCCTATCCTATCCTATCCTATCCTATCCTATCCTATCCTATCCTATCATCCCATCCCATCCCATCCTAACCCATCCCATCCCATCCCATCCTATCTTATCCTACCTATTCCATCCTATTTCGTCCTATCTCATTTTAACTGATCCTATCTTATCATCTCATCCTGTCTTATCTTATCCTGTCTTATCTTATCTTATCCCATTTTATCCTGTCTTATCTTGTTCTATCCTATCCTATCCTATCCTGTCTTGTCCTGTCCTATCCTGTCCTGTCCTGTCCTGTCTTATCTTATCCTATCTCGTCTTATCTTATTATGTACTATCTTATCCTGTCCTATCTCATCTCATCTTATCTTTACACACACTTTTCTGGCCACTTTGTCAGTAAGAAAACGTGCAACACCCCTCGTAACCCTGAGCATAAAAACATTCCTCTCCACTTAAAAAGCAAACTAAACAAACCCCATTTCTATTTTTCATGTGGAAAGAGAAGTAGTAAAAATCACTGTAGGTTCTTTCACCCATCCCCTTTGGCAGTACTTTCAGACAACTTGATTGGCATGAAAATGTCAAAGTTTCATATGGAGGAGTTTCTAGGTCAGTTATTTGCATTGGGTAATTTGTGTTCCATTTAGTCTTACAAAAACACAGCTGTGATTGTTCTGAGACACCCATGTTATTTTAGTTAACTTTTCTTAAAAAAAAAAAACTTATTGAAAGCTATGGAGGTTCTTTTCAAAAATGCACATATGCCTTGAAGATTTGTCTTCTTGGTCTTGCACCTCTGCTTGTTCTGCTTTCATGTGATTGCTTTTCTTCCAAGGTGATTATAGCAAATCACGAAAGCTCAAGATGGTTGTGATGGTAGCCTTTAACAGAGTTGCCAAAAGACCTTTTTTTAGAGTACAAACCTACAGTTCATAAATTTAGCCATATTCTGTTCAATAAATGAAGGTCTTTTTTTCTAGAGTGCTCTGAATGTGCTCTGAAAAATTATGCTTCAGTTTAACTATGTGCAGGATGTATATTCAGTTTATATATAAACTGTCTTTTGATATTTTTAATAGATACCTTTTGAGGGGTTAAAAACTAAAACCTTTTCCTATTTGCAATCAGAAGCTCTCCCAGGATTACTCGTTGAAGAATTATTTATAGCACTGTTCGTGTATTCATTATTCCTCTTCAGAAAATAAATGTCTTGAATAAGGAAGCTCCCCACCCTTTCTTTTCCCAAATCTGTACAGGAAGGGTATATTGTTAAAGGGAAAAAGAGAGTACTAGCATTAATCCATCTTCTTTTCCTCCTCTTCTTCCATCAGCATCATCAATAGCACCATCATTAGTTTTGTGGCTACTGAAAGCACAAACCAAGCCTCCCAAAGGAAGGCTATTGATCCAACACCCTGAGTGAAGCTCTGAAGTCAAGGTATCTATTGTAGATTTGGAGTTAGGGTGACTATGAAGTCATTGTTGAATAGTGAAGCAGCCAAATTGTACAGCAATATATTAAGATTGTGTGTGTGAGTTTGTGTTTGTTTGTAAGTTTTTTTCACCTTTCTTTCTCTCTCTCTCTCTCTCTGTCTCTCTCTCTCTCTCTGTAACATACCTCATACTCTTATTTTAAATTAAATTATATATATAATTTCTTATTAAGATATTGGACACGGTGTGACCATCCTGGCATCATCTCTGCCATACAAATTAAAATATAAAACAAATATCAGATATACTCTTCAAACATTACTAATTATATATAATTATTCTACCCAATGTACTCAGTTATATTTACATATATTACATCACATTTCAGGTTTACAAATCCTGATTATTTCCTGTTCCAACTACCACCTCTCAGTTCCATCCATTGGTAAAATCTATTCCATATATCTTGATATTCTGTCTCTCCTTTATTTTTTAATTCTAACTTCAATTTATCCATTTAGAATATATTTATTTTATTTTATTTATAAAATAAATAAATAAATAAATAAATACATTTAGAATATGAATAGAATAGAATAGAATTTTTTATTGGCCAAGTGTGATTGGACACACAAGGAATTTGTCTTGTGTGTCTTTATATACATTGTCTCTCAATGTACATAAAAGGAAAGATACCTTCATCAAGGTACAACACTTACAACACTTAATGATAGTCATAGGGTACAAATTTAACATTTATGATACAACACTTAATGATAGTTATAGGCTACAATTAAGCAATCAGGAAACAGTCAATTATAGTATAAATCATAAGGGTATAAGCAACAAAGTTACAGTCATAAGTGGAAGGAGATGGGTGATGGGAACGATGAGAAGATTAATAGTAGTGCAGATTTAGTAAATAGTTTGACAGTGTTGAGTGAATTATTTGTTTAGCAGAGTGATGGCGTTCAGGAAAAAAAATGTCCTTGTGTCTTGTTCTGGTGTGCAGTGCTCTATATCTTCGTTTTGAGGGTAGGAGTTGAAACAGTTTATGTCCAGGATGTGAGGGATCTGTAAATATTTTCACCTCTTTTTGATTCGTGCAGTATACATACTAGTAGGTCAATCTGGCTCTCTATTTAATCTTGAATATCAAATGCTGCATTAACCTAAATTTATTCAACCTGAGAGGAACTGGATCTTGTTTTGGCACCACAAAAATCTTAGAATTAAACGTATAATTGCAAAAATGCCCTAAACAGGGATTCTTAACAGGGATCCATGGATTCCGTGCAGGTGGGGTGGGATGTCTCTGAATAGAGCTCAGGGACTCTGTGAACTTGGATAGATAAAAAGATTGACTTTATTTTTAAAAATCTTCAACTTCCAGAGAACCACTAGTAAAAAAATGCTTAAAAAGTAAAAAAAAAGAAAAGTACTGACAATTGCACGTCGCTCAGCTGATCATCAGAGGGTTTTTTTTACATTTTTTTACTACCAGTTTTACTTTACTTTTTTACTACTTTGGCGAACCAGTAACATTTTTTACTACCAGTTCGGGCAAACCAGCTGGAACTGGTAGCATTTCACCCCCGCTTCTCAGCCATTTTCCACTGATACCTGAAACTGACCAGGCTTTAATCAGTTTTACACTGAAAGCTTTTATCAAGTGCACAAATTTGGTCATAAATGTGCACATTGGTCAAAATGAAGTTTTTAGCATTACTGTTGTGTTTGTGAATTGTCACTAAAGAAAATAGATGCTACACGAAGAGTGACTTCATTACATATTACATATTTGTTATTTTTAAAATCTTGATAACCAGCATTTGAGCATCACTATTACATGTGTTGAATGGATGTGGTGGCTCAGTGGCTAAGATGCTGAGCTTGTCGATCAAAAGGTCGGCACTTCAGGGGTTCAAATCCCTGGTGCCGCATGACGGGGTGAGCTCCCGTTACTTGTCCCAGCTTCTGCCAACCTAGCAGTTCGAAAACACGTAAAAAATGCAAGTAGAAAAACAGGGACCACCTTTGGTGGGAAGGTAAAAGCGTTTCGTGCGCCTTTGGTGTTCGGTCATGCCAGCCACATGACCACGGAGACGTCTTTGGACAGCACTGGCTCTTCGGGTTTGAAACGGAGATGAGCACCTCTCCCTAGAGTCGGGAATGACTAGCACATATGTGCGAGGGGAGCCTTTATCTTTATTACATGTGTATTACAATCTATATCTGAAAGGGATCCTTGGCACAAAAATGATTAAGAAACTCTGCCCTCAAACTTCGTGGTGTGAACTAATCTTACATTCATATATATTAAATTGTATTAAATTTGGATGAGATGAATTTTCTAAGAGGTTTTATTGAAACTTTGATTATGATGAAATAAAGAGAAATGGAAACCCACCGAGACACTGTGGATCGTTCATCGTGGAGAATGAGAAGTGCATCCCTTTTTCCCATTGTTTGTGTCTGAAAGAGTTTGTCAGATATTCATATCCAACTCTAAGAGATAAACTATTGTAACTCTCTTGGAACAACAACAACAACAAAAGCATTTGAATGTTCCATATGCCATTATAATACTAAATCTCTAGATATAAATTATATCATTGCCAGAAATGCATCCCTGTGTCTTGACAGGCACCAGGTGTTTCATTCCCAGTTGTTTTCAGACAGAGAAAAAGACCTGTGAGAGACCATCACAAATGAAGCAAAACTGATTCTGCCAAGATTAAAACTTCTGTTTAGGAAAGTAAATGCCAGCTGTTGCATAGCTACGGTAAGGTAAATTGTCTCTGTATTGAAAAAAAAAAGAAGGGATGCTGCCAAGGCCTTGCTAAAAACTTAAGTGGCACAACCAGGTGTATTGTGCTCAATATACTGGTAAAATCCATTTTTTTTCTTACTGGTTCTGTGGGCGTGGCTTGGTGGGCGTGACAGGGGAAGGATACTGCAAAATCTCCATCCCCACCCCCACTCCTGGGGGAAGGACATTGCAAAATCTCCATTCCCATCCCCCTCTGGGGCCAGCCAGAGGTGATATTTGCCAGTTCTCCGAACTACTCAAAATTTCTGCAACTGGTTCTCTGAACTACTCAAAATTTTCGCTACTGGTTCTCTAGAACCTGTCAGAACCTGATGGATTTCACCCCTGGCTCAATAGTAATGGGAAACTTGGTTAGTTGAAAAAAAGTCAACTTCTTTTATAAGGCACAGAAATCTCTACAAAAGATTGGAAGGGGTATAGGTCATTGTTAACTGGAGAAACGTATTTGTCATGTAGAAAGTCCTTGACATAAAGGATACATGCTTGAAAGAGATTTCATATTTCTGCTGAGACAGATCATGTGATACTTCATGGATCAGGAAACATTAGCAGCTTAATTGTAGCTATACTCCAAAATATGAAAACAACTTCAGGTGTCACCTAGAATCCAAGTTATACACAGGTCTTACTGAAAAACTGGGTGACATTAAAGCACAAACGAAGATAATAAGTATAATTATGGATCAATTAAGAGAAATACAGGTCAAAGATAAGAAGTCTGATCACAACCTGACAGAAGATTGATCGAAAGGTGATATATACCTTGAGGGAAAAATTTTGTTCTTTAAGAGTGCAGCAGTTGGGCATTGGAGATATTTTGTATTTATCGGAAATCTTTGATTTTGGAAAAGAGATTTTGGATGTTTCTGACAATCCAGAACATATGGTCTGTTGTCATTAACCTGTAGAAAAATTCTTAGTAAAGCTGCTATCTTGATAGTCATTAATTTCACCATTCTTATAAATATGTGTAACTAAGAAAGAAAATTTGTTTTTATTTTACCTCAGCTATTTCACACAGAGGAAGTGGGAAATTCTATACATTGATCATGAATAGGAAAAACCCAATTTTTGCCCTAAGCACATCTATTGTTTGAATAAATATGGGTGCAAACTACAATAGCTCATTACCTCAAGTATCTTGAGGTTACTGTGTAATCTCCAGGTGTGTGATTCCTTATTTCCTGCGAGTCTCTAAGTCAGGAAGAATGAACCTGCTTGTATGTTTCTCCATCCCTTTGCATCTTAATTGGAATTGTCAGTCATCTGTCATACCACATCACTTCCCATCCTGTGGATTGAAAGTTAAAACAAATGTCGCCTTAAATGACATTAATAATTATATAATTTTATTTTTTACTTCCTTTGATGGGCCTGATTTTAGTAATAGAGCATTGTGGGATTGATTGGTTGATTTGGCAAGATGCTTGATATCTATTTTGCTCATAATAGCCAAGTGTTGAAGCTGGATGGTAGGCAACGGTCTAGAATGAATCATTTGCCTTGAGCCTTTAAGCAGGTAGAAAAAAATGACATCAGAACTAAAAATTAATTAAGGATAATGGAATGTCTGAGAATTCAAAAGAGTTATGTTGATCAAGCAGATCTCAATTGGAATAGAATTTTCTTTTATATTCCTTCTTGGCCTTGAAACATTTGATTGATTGGTTGGTTGGTTGGTTGGTTGATCAATTCATTGATTTGGAGACCACCCAACTTCTAAGAGACTCTGGACAGGTTACAATACTTTTAAAAAAAGACCAGACAATAGAAAGCATGCATATCTATAAGAGTAAATAATTAAATATATTCCAGAACTGGCAAAAGTATGCCCCCCTTCCTAATCCAACATGTGGCACAGTCCCATTTTAATTTGCTTCTGAAACAGCTAGGAGTAGAATCCATGTGAATCATTGGAGGATGGAATGCTGTTCCACAGGGTACATGCTACAACAGAGGAAGGATAGAATATTCTTTCTTGGCCAAATGTGATTGGACACACAAGGAATTTGTCTCCAGTGCATGATCTCTCAGTATACATACAAGCAACAAAGTGGCTCCTCACAAATAATAAGATGCAAGCATAAGTCATTAGCTACAGCAAATAAGAGATAGTCATAATATACCAATAGGAGTAGAAAATAGGAAAGGTGAGAAGGATAATAGTAATACAGTCCTACTATATGATTAAATGCCCTTAGGCATAAGACAGGGGTGTGGGAATTATGTGTTTAGCAGAGTGATGACACAGTTGAAAAAACTATTTTTGGGTAGTAGTTTTTTCCACTTACCTTCACTACAGATTCAGAACCAGGAGCGCACACACAGCGCTTCTCCGCATGCACAGAGCATCCGTGATGACATCCGGACGGGTGGGCAGAGCCTCCCGCTGCCTCCACTACCGGTTCGCCCGAACCAGTAGAAACCCACCACTGGTCTAGTTGCTTTGGCATGCAATGCCTTTAGCAGTGTCCTTGTTGTGCCTCTCTCGCCCCCTCGCCGCAGCCGGGCCTCTCTCATCTCCTGCCAGACACTGATAGTACAGAAGAATGTTCTGGCATGCCTCCAGCCCCCAATCCTGGCACCATGCCAGGATAGTCCAAGCAAGACGAATGGCCTGAGATGCCTCCAGCCCCCAGTCCTGGCACCATGCCCGGACAAACGGAGCAGCTGGGCCCCTCCCCCACAGCATGTGAGGCTGAGGAATATGAAGCCAGTCACGAGCTGGAATTACCAACAGCTGGAGGCTGGAGAGATCCACGCTTCCGGAGAATGGAGAGGCGACGTCAGCAAAAGGAAGGGAGGGGCAGGCCTGGATAAGTGCTGAGTCATGGAACCACACCCCATGGCCTATATAAAGGATCTGCTTTCTGGCATTCTCTGAGTCAGGCAAAGTCTAATCTGGATTGCTGAAGTCACACCTTGGATTCCTGCCTGCCCTGAGGACTCTGATAGGACTTTCGCAGAGCTGCAGAGGCACGCTTGATACGGACTTCCCCGACCCGGCCATCAGAGGAGAAGTGGGACACAACAGTCCTGAGGAGAGCAATTGAAATGGTTTATATCCAGAATGTGAGGGGTCTGTAGAAATTTTCTCAACCCTCTTTCTGGCTTGTGCATATACAGGTCCTCAATGGAAGACAGGCTGGTTGCAATTGTTTTTCCTGCATTCCACCTATTCGTTGAAGTCTGTACCAGTCCAGTTTGGTTGCTGTTCCAAACCAGACAGTTACTGAAGTACAAATGACAGACTCAGTAGTTCTTCTATAGAACTGTATCAGCAGATCTTTGGGCAGTCTGAGCTTTCAATGTTGGTGCAGGAAGAACACTCTTGGTCATACCTTTTTAATGGCAATTCTAATGTTAGGTGTCCATTTCAAGTCTTGGGAGATCATAGAACCCAGAAACCTGAAGGTCTCTACTGTTGATACCGTGTTGCTTAATATTGTAGGAAGTGGTAGAATAGGAGGGCTCCTCCTAAAATCTACAATCATCTCTACAGTTTTAAGGGTGTTCAGTTCTAGATTGTCCAGACTGCACCACAGGACTCCACCACAACCTCAGTCGAGATGGAGATTCATCTTCAAACTTCAGTACTTTAAAGGATCAGAGGGATCCTTTGAGATGCAGTCATTGGTAAAGAGAGAAAAAAATAATGGAGAGATCACACAGCCCTGGGAGTCTCCTGTGCTAATTGAACGGGTCTTCAGTGTGACTTTATTTAGCTTCACCTGTTGCTTTCTGTTTGTTAGAAAGCTTACACTACACCCACAAGTGTGGTCAGGCACAGCTAGCTGAATCAGTTTAGAGAGAAGAATTTCTGGAATGATGGTATTGAATGCCAAGCTGAAATCTACAAAAAGGACCCTTTTTGTACAGTGCAGATCTGTACATTGGGGAAACAAAACAACCACTTTGTAAACGCATGGCACAAAATAGGAGAGCAAACACATCAGGACTAGATTCAGCAGCATCTGCATTCAAAAGACACAGGGCACTCTTTTGAAGACAACAAAGTCCATATTTTGGACAGAGAGGATCGCTGGTTTGAAAGAGAGGTTAAAGAGGCCATCTGTATAAAATTGAACAGCCCTCTCTCAACACAGGGGGAGAAATATTTATTTATTTATTTATTTATTTATTTATTTATTTATTTATTTATTTATTTTTATTTTTATTTGTCAAAAATAACAGTATATATAAGTATAAGCATGAAATAACCATACGAATTGGATACAATCAAAGCGAACATTAGGACAGGAATGGTAGGCACGTTGGTGCTCTTATGCACGCCCCTTACAGACCCATTAGGAATGGGGTGAGGTCAACAGTAGATAGTCTTTGGTTAAAGCTTTGGGGATTTTGGGAAGAGACCACAGAGTCAGGTAGTGCATTCCAGGCATTAACAACTCTGTCATATTTTCTACAATCAAGATTGGAGCGGTTCACATAGATAGATACGACATCATCTATCTCCAATCTACAACACAGTCCTTTCAACAGTTCCAAGAAGGCTCCACACCCATTTGCACCACTCAGGTGACCTGATGACACAGATAAATCTCCAGGTGACCATAACGACTCTCTAAAAGAATGCAAATGAACAGCTGTCTGCAAGGAGTATAAACCCTTCCCTTGTCCCACCATCCAGTTAGAGCTGAAGAAATTTCTTGGATGAGAAGCGAAACGTCTTCAAAGAAAAACCAGAAAGTCCAGTTGCTTCTTGGGAAAAAAAAAAAAGCACCTTTGAGACAACCATGACCTGGATGACTGAGAATCTCCATAGACAAAAAGGACCCTTGCATAGATCCTATGGGGATTCAAGATGTCGTAAGATGTACAGTGCCATATGAACAGCATCGTCTGCCAATCTATTTGCACGGGAGGCAAACTGCAAGGAATCCAGCAGTGGATCAGGAATGATTTTCAGGTAGGCCAGCACTAACCTTTTGAAGGTTTTCATAACTAAAGATGTCAGAGCAACCAGTCTGTAGTCATTCAGCTTCTTGATGGAGGATTTCTTGGGCACCGGGATGATAGTACAGCATTTGAAGCAAGAAGGCGCATAGTACATCTCCAGTGATTTATTGAAGTTAGGCGTGAAGATGGGGCTGCACTGCCTAAGACCTGAGAGATAGCATGGTTTAATTGACAGGATCTGGAGATAGACTGTCCCACAGATTACCAGGTCCTATTGTATCCAGTGCCCAAACTGATTAAGTGGAATCAGTTTAAATATTGAATGTGCTGTCATTGATATGAATAATAATAGAGCAAAAACAAAAAAGGCTATATTGGGTTTAGGGGAAAAAAACCCAGCAGCAATGGACATTTGTTCTTAAAAGCATAGAACTAACAACCCTTAAAAAAAACTTTAATAAAATATACCGATGAGATTTATACTTTTATCATACAAATCCCCTTTTTTAATTTATTAGAGTTATCACCTTACATTATTTATATATGTGTGTACATTCACTGAAATTGCAATTCTTTTGTGATGGTTTAAATGCAATAAATGTGTCTAATTTACTATCGCTCAAATAGCATATTAATTTTCCACACATTTTCTGTTTCATTTCTATTTAAATGAACTGCTTGCCTTATTAACTATTATTATAAAATATATATTAAGCATTAATAGCTCTATTCTTGTTGCATGTTTGTTAACCAATTTCAGTCTAAGGAGATAATTTAATTTATTGAAATCTGTGACTCTAAAGTCTTTCATCTGTAGTTTTCTAAATGAAATCTATACGTTCTGCCAGACAAATTACAGTGATTAAATGGAAAGAATAGTCCAGAAACACTAAGAGCTGGATAATTTTGTTTAGATGCAGGTGGACATCTAGTGGAGCCACAAGTAGGTATAATGGATGTACACGAGGTGCCCCTTAACACATTTTTATTTTTTATTTATTTATTTTTTATTTATTTTTATTTGTCAAACACAACAGTATATATAAGTATAAGCATGAAATAACCATACAAATTGGATACACTCAAAGGGAACATTAGGACAGGAACGATAGGCACGCTGGTGCTCTTATGCACGCCCCTTACAGACTTCTTAGGAATGGGGTAAGGTCAATAGTAGATAGTCTTTGGTTAAAGCTTTGGGGATTTTGGGAAGAGACCATAGAGTCAGGTAGTGCATTCCAGCATTAACAACTTTGTTACTGAAGTCATATTTTCTACAATCAAGATTGGAGTGGTTCACATTAAGTTTAAATCTATTGTGTACTTGTGTATTGTTGCGATTGACGCTGAAGTAGTCTTCGACAGGAAGGACATTGTAGCAGATGATTTTATGAGCTATACTCAGGTCATACCGAAGGCGGCAGAGTTCTAAATTTTCTAAAACCAGGATTTCAAGTCTGGTGGCATAACGTATTTTGTTGTGATCAGAGGGGTGGAGAACTCTTCTTGTAAAATATTTCTGGACATGCTCAATTGTATTAATGTCCGAAATGAGTTGTTGGTTCCAGACAGGCGAGCTGTATTCAAGAATTGGTCTAGCAAATGTTTTGTATGCTCTGGTTAGTAGTGTAATTTTTCTGGAGAAGAAGCTACGCAAGATTAAGTTTACAACTCTTAAAGTCTTTTTGGCGATGTAGTTGCAGTGGGCTTTGGCACTTAGATCGTTTGATATGAAAACTCCAAGGTCTTTGACGGGGTGAGGGTCATCTACGAGGTAATATCCATCAAGCATGTATTTAGTGTTCTGATTCTTTTTTCCAATATGTAAGACAGAGCATTTGCTGGTTGAGATTTGGAGTTGCCAAATTTTTGACCATTCCGACACAAAGTCAAGATCTTTTTGAAGAGTAGCCACATTGTTGGTAGTGTTAAATAGTTCAACATCATCGGCGAAGAGAACACAATTACTTATAATATGGTCACAGAGATCATTAATGTATAATATGAAGAGTGTTGGTCCAAGAACACTGCCTTGGGGAACGCTGCTATTGACAGAAACAGGATTTGATAGGGCATTGCCTATTTTGACCATTTGTTGTCTGTTTGACAGGAATGCTGTTATCCAATTGTGGAGGGGTCCGGAGATGCCATAGGATTTAAGTTTTAGAAGAAGTTTAAAATTAGACAATATGAGTACAAAGTTAGAGCTTTTGCAGACGATGTAGTGGTTACTTTAACAAATCCTATAAATTCAAGTAGATCTTTGTTGGAAACAATTGATAAATATGGAAAGGTATCAGGATTTAAAATAAATCAGAATAAAACAAAAGTGATAATCAAAAATATGTCTATACAACAGAAACAAAAACTAGAGGAAATAACAGGATTTGAGGTGGTAAAAAAGGTTAAATACTTAGGGGTTTATATTAGCTCATCGAACAAGAAACTTTATAAGAATAATTATGACTTGTTATGGCAAAAAGTTCAGAATGATATGAGTGTCTGGAAAAAATTGCAGTTGTCGCTATTGGGGAGGATTGCGGCTATCAAAATGAATGTGTTACCTAGATTTTTGTTTCTGTTCCAGATGATACCAATAATTAAGAAAGATAAAAATTTGGAGGATTGGCAGATTGGGATTAATAAATTTATATGGCAAGGTAAAAAGGCGAGGGTTAAAATGAAAATAATACAGGACTCACGGGAAAGAGGTGGCTTAAAAATGCCTAATTTTAAACTATATTATGAAGCAGTAGCCCTTTCAGTAATAAGTGACTGGTTTAATTTAACGGAGGAAAGAATTTTGAACATAGAAGGTTATGACTTGTTATATGGATGGCATGCGTATTTATTTTATGAAAAAAAGTGGATAGGGCTTTTAAGAATCATGTGTTGAGAAGTGCTCTTTATGGTCTGGAAAAAATATTCTTATAAATTAGACTACAAGATTCCTATATGGGCGAGCCCCAGACATGCAATAGAGAATATAAATATAGAACAGAAACAGGAAATGATTACTTATAAAGAACTTTTGTATGCTGAAGGAGGTAGATTGCAATTAAAATCATTACAGGTATTAAATGAAGAAGGGAGGAATTATACTTGGTTTCAATATGGGCAAATAAGTGCTAGATGGAAAGAAGATCAAAAAATTGGTATAATGCAAAGGGAGGAAAATTTAATAAAGCAAATTAGAAATCAGACCCAGGAGCATATAAAGAGATTGTATAATGTGTTGCTTGAAATAGATTCGGAAAAGGATTTGGTAAAGGACTGTATGATAAAATGGGCACAGAATATTCAGGAACCAATAATGTTGGAAACATGGGAGAAAATCTGGGTTAGAAATGTTAAGTTTACACAAGCACAGAATTTAAGGGAAAATTTTTATAAGATGTTTTATAGATGGCACTTAGATCCCAAAAAATTATCATGTATGTATCCTGATATCCAAGCGAAATGTTGGAGGTGTGATTGTGATGACGCTACATATTTTCATATTTGGTGGACTTGCAAGAAAATTAAGGCCTTTTGGATAAGAATTTGGTGGATTATTCAAAATGTACTGAAGAAGAAGATAAAGTTCCTGCCGCAATTTTTCCTTTTGGGAATTATAACGGATTGTACAGGGATTGAGACTAAATTGATTCTGAATTTAATAACAGCAGCAAGACTGTTGATTGGACAATACTGGAAGAAAGAAGAGGTACCTACAATAGAAGAATGGATATTGAAAGTCATTAATTTGGCTGAGATGGCTAAAATCTCAGCTTTTTTGAAAGACAATATGCAGGAAAGATATTTAATTGAATGGAAAAAATGGATTGATTATTTACAAAACAGATATCAGATTAAGAAATATCAGATTGCCTTTGAATAATTAGGAAGTATTATTTTATGTAATGGTGGGGGTTGGGAGATGAAAAGATTTAGATGAGGTTAATTGGATTAGAAGGGAAATTTTACTCTATGTTTGGTTTATGTATAACAATACCTTGTGATTGACCCGGAAGCTGGGGGGAAGGGAGGGGGGAAGGGGGTTTTCTGGGAGGGAGGGGGGAAAAAGGGGGGGGAAATGTTTTTGTTTCTTAAAACTTTTTCAATAAAAAAAAAAAGTTTTAGAAGTTTGTCATGTACCACTGAGTTAAAAACTTTACAGAAGACTATGTAAATTGCATCTATTGCTTTGCCCTGGTCAAGATTTGTAATCCATATGTTTTTGCAGTGAGAAGTTGTAAATTACAGGGTAATTTTTTTCTGAAACCAAATTGTTTATTAGAGAGTAGGCTGTTTATTTCAAGGTGGAGGGTGATGGATTGGTTGATGATTGATTCCATTACTTTGCCGGTGACGCAGCACGAAGAAATTGGTCTGTAATTTTCAACTAGGCTGGGGTCTCCTTTTTTGAAGACAGGGATGACCGTGGCTAGTGACCATAGTTTGGGAAAGGAGCTGGTCCTGAAAGATTTTGCACTGATACAATTCCAGTAAAAGGGATTGCATAAGTCCTATCCTGTGCATTCTTAAATCATAATTAAAAACAAAGGATTTGATCCACAGAGACAACCTCCTCCTCCTCCCACCCCTTCCCCTTCTTTCCTTTTGCAGCAGTCAGATTAAGAGCAAGGAAATCAAACTCCCAACTCAATCCTGAAGCCCACCAAATGGTTTAAATACTCCTCTAAAAGTCTGTAGAGATTCTCCGTCATCCAGGTCATGGTTGTCCCAAAGGAGCTTTTTCAAGAGGCAATTGGACTTCCTTGTTTTTTTCTTTTGAAGACATCTCACTTCTCATCCAAGAAGCTTCTTCAGCTCTGACAGGATAGTGGGGAATAGAAGGATTTATATTCCTTGCAAACTGCTGGTTGTTTGCATCCTTTTAGAGAGTCATTGAAGCACTTGGAGGTTTATTTGTGTCCTTAGGCTCACCTGAGTTACTGCTCCTGGTTCCTGTAGTCTGCAATTTTTCCCTCTGGAAATCCATTCCTACTTCCACATCAGTCATAGGGTTTTCATCCCAAATCGTACAGCTAAAAGTCTGTAGAGATTCTCAGTCATCCAGGCAGGTCATGGTTGTCCCAAAGATGCTTTTTCAGGAGGCAACTGGACTTTCTTGTTTTTTTTTTCTTTTGAAGACATCTCACTTCTCATCCAAGAAGCTTCTAAGTAGCTGAAGAAGCTTTATTTTTTTTTTTTTTTTTTTTTTACATTTATACCCCGCCCTTCTCCGAAGACTCAGGGCGGCTTACAATGTATAGGGCAATAGTCTCATTCTATTTTGTATATATTTACAAAGTCAACTTATTGCCCCCCCAACAATCTGGGTCCTCATTTTACCTACCTTATAAAGGATGGAAGGCTGAGTCAACCTTGGGCCGGGCTCGAACCTGCAGTAATTGCAGGCTTTGTGTTCTTAATAACAGGCCTTACCAGGCAGAGCTAAACCGGCCCTAACTTTATGGATGAGAAGTGAAACGTCTCCAAAAGAAAAAGCAAGAAAGTCCAGTTGCCTCCTGAAAAAGCACCTTTGGGTACTCCTCTAAAGCCTACCCTATCCTACATGTTTTTGTGAGAAGAAAATATGAGAGAGGGATTAATACCAGGGAAGGCTGAAGTGCCAGAGGTGGAGTGCTGCTAGTGCTGAAGTGCAAGCTTGTGCCTCTGTCATTCTCTGTGGAAGGGGTCTCCAACCTTGGTCCCTTTAAGACTTGTGGACTTCAACTCCCAGAGTCCCTCAGCCAGCATACAATTGAACGAGTCCAGAAATATTTTACAAGAAGAGTTCTCCGCTCCTCTGTAAATAACAAAATACCTTATACCTCCAGACTTGAAATCCTGGGATTAGAAAAATTAGAACTCTGCCGACTCCGACAAGACCTGAGTTTAACACACAGAATCATCTATTGCAATGTCCTTCCTGTTAAAGACTACTTCAGCTTCAATCGCAATAACACAAGAACAAACAATAGATTCAAACTTAATGTTAACCGCTTCAATCTTGATTGCAGAAAATATGACTTTTGTAACAGAGTTGTTAACGCTTGGAACACACTACCTGACTCTGTGGTCTTTTCTCAAACTCTCAAAAGCTTTAACCAAAAACTGTCTACCATTAACCTCACCCCATTCCTAAGAGGACTATAAGGGGTGTGCATAAGTGCACAAAAGTGCCTACCGTTCCTGTCCTATTGTTTTCTTTCATTATATGTGCTTGTATATAATAATGTGACAAAAATAAATAAATAAATAAATAAAGTTCCCAAACTTGGCAGCTTTAAGACTTGTGGACTTCAACTCCCAGAATTCTCCAGCCAGCTGTGCTAGCTGGAGAATTCTGGGAGTTGAAGTCCACAAGTCTTAAAGCTGCCAAGTTTGAAGACCTCTGCCTTAAAGTAACTTTTCAGAAGGCACAGTCACGAACAATGCATTTTTCTCTGCAACATTTTTTTTATTATTTGATCTCCATAATTGGATGAACTATATCTTATCTTGGGACCTACAGATTTCATTCAAAAAGTTGTAGTTTCAAGCCACCAACTCATTAACAGTTCTCATTTCATTTAACTAAGTCTCCTTATTGCATATGTAAGTTTTAGCTAAAAGAACAGCTTTATTCTTAACAAAACTTTTTTTTTTAAAAAAATCAAGTTCTATTTGGGTTCATAGACCCATTAATATTAGATCAAATTACCATTTGATTTGATTAAAAAATAATTTCAGGCAAAGTTGTATCAAAATAGTTTTAAAAACTTGAAAGATCAAATATCAAAAACAGGTATGTAGGGGAGAAGAAGAATGGCATCACGCACATCATGATATCAGTATATATGTGATCCAAATTACATTCTATATCAGGGCTGTCAATCTCCTGGTCCCTGGGCCAGATGCGTCACATGCTGGCCATGCCCACACATGGTTTACCAAAGAGGAAAAGACTCCCAATACGTCACGTGACACCACCATGATGACTTGAGTTTGACCCCCTGTTCTATACATTCGTCTCATGAGCTACTTATACAAATTACCTTATCTGCATTAATTTATTTCATAAAATAACCATGCATGGAATATTGTGGATTCTAGTGGATGCCTATAACTTAAGACAGTATTTCTCAACCTTGGCAATTTTAAGACACTTGGACTTCAACTCCCAGAATTCCCCAGCCATCTATTGCAAAGGTAGAGATATACTGGCCTAAGACAGTGATTTGTTTTTGCAGTCTGGTAAGTCAGCTGAAAAGAGGAAAAGAAAAAAGAAAACATAAAACTTGAACTGTCCCTTTAAGAAGAGTCATTTTTTAATATTAAACTTGGATAATTATTTGGTTGTTCAGTCAAAAGACAGGTTTTCAACAACAAAATGAACAAGCATGCTTGTATTAGCCATATTTTAAAATATGCAATCTGTTTTAGATGCATTAAATCTCCTTCTATGTTTTCCCCTAACGCTTCATCCTACAAATAAGTTATCGTTAATTAGCAGAATCCTAACTAATGAGACTCAGATTCCCAACAGTCCACCAGCATGTATCATAAAGAAAAAATAATAATTAGGCAGGTTGAATAAATACCTCATAGAATCCTAGAATTACATATTGCCATTGGTAATGATATACAGCAGTAACTGAAGAATTAGAGGATTATTTTATATATATATATATATATATATATATATATATATATATATATATATATATATATATATATATATATATATATATATATATATATATGTATATATATGTATGTATATATATATATATATATGTTTTCTGAGGTTTTCACGGGTGTTTGTATATAGGTCTTTGGTTGTTCGGGTTTTCTCCGTGTAAAATTGGAAGTGTCTTGGCGGCGTTTCGGCGAAGTCTCATTAAATCATCTTCAGGCTTCAGCTTCGTGCTTCTGGGAGCAATGTGTGATCGCAGCTGTTTCTTCCTTTTAACTGCTAGTGGGGTTTGAACTGATTGGGTGGGAGCTTGGCTGTGCTCTGATTGGATGGGGTTTTCTGTGCTCTGATTGGCTGGGGTGTGTCCTGTGTTGGTGGGGGCTTGGTTGTGCTCAGTCTAGTCTGTGCTGCAGGGGGATTTGAGCTGGTGAGCTGCATAGCTGTTGTTTGGCTTTGTGGTCGTGCTACATCTTCATAGTGGGTGTCAGTCTGCTGCATGAATGGATTGGAGGGGTTTGAAATGGCTAATGTTGCAGCTGCGGTCTGGCTTCTGGTCCTTGGTCGTGCTTCATGATCAGTGTGGGTTTGGGTCTGCTTTCTGGGTGGATGTGCGGTGGTGACATCCTGTGTGGACCTTGTGAGTGTGGGTCTGGTGTCATTCCTCGTGTTAGGGACTCGTTTGTCAATAAGGGCGGGTTTCCAAATGGCTGGTAGGCGGGAGGTGTCATCTCGTTTGTTCATGCTGTGTGGGCGTTTTTCTATCTCAATGGCTTCTCTGATTATTCTGTTGTTAAAGTGTTCAGTTTTGGCGATAGTTCTGGTCTTTTTAAAGTCAATATCATGTCCTGTGACTTTAAAGTGTTGGACCAGGGAAGAAGTTGGTTCCTCTTTTTTCCACCCAGAAAGCAGGCCCAAACCCACACTGATCATGAAGCACGACCAAGGACCAGAAGCCAGACCGCAGCTGCAACATTAGCCATTTCAAACCCCTCCAATCCATTCATGCAGCAGACTGACACCCACTATGAAGATGTAGCACGACCACAAAGCCAAACAACAGCTATGCAGCTCACCAGCTCAAATCCCCCTGCAGCACAGACTAGACTGAGCACAACCAAGCCCCCACCAACACAGGACACACCCCCAGCCAATCAGAGCACAGAAAAACCCCCATCCAATCAGAGCACAGCCAAGCTCCCACCCAATCAGTTCAAACCCCCACTAGCAGTTAAAAGGAAGAAACAGCTGCGATCACACATTGCTCCCAGAAGCACAAGCTGAAGCCTGAAGATGACGAATGAGACTCAAACGTCGCCAAGACACTTCCAATTTAATGAGAAACCAATAACCAAAGATATATATATATATATATATATATATATATATATATATATATATATATGTATATGTATATGTATATGTATGTATATGTATGTATATGTATGCATATGTATATGTATGTATATGTATGTATGTATATATATATATATATATATATATATATATATATATATGTTTTCTGAGGTTTTCGCGGATGTTTGTATGTAGGTCTTTGGTTATTCGGGTTTTCTCCCACGTAAAATTGGAAGTGTCTCGGCGACGTTACTTATATATATATAAATCTGTTAAAGTCTCTCCCAAGATGTATGACGTAGCCTAAGATTATATGCACGGTGTTAAAAAAAGAAATCATTAAATCAGTGTTATGAAACATGGACATGGAAGAGAGGTTCACATTCAGGGATCAAAGAATTCCATCTCTCAGTAACTCAAGTTATAAACCTGGAAGGCAAAATAGACACATCAAACATGCCATTGTTTAACATAAGTTAATTCGTTTAGATCTCAGATAAATTCAGGTCAGAAAAATGTGTTCATTTTGGCACTCATATTTGCTTATCCATTGCCAACGGGTACTCAGTGGAAGCCATCAATCACACAAGCATAGAACAAACAAGGCTTAAAAAATGGAATGTAATCTGTATCGCCTGGGATATAAAACTGGAAGTCTTGTTAACTCTTTAAAAAAAAAAAAGAATTAACAGTCCCTTTTCTTTTCTTCCTGTTAAACTGTGTTTGCATAGGAAAGAATTATTTTATCTGGGCATTGTCAACCCTGGAGCTCTTGGAGCTTCAGCGTTGCCACAATGGAGCTGAGGGATAGGAAGGGGTGAATTTAGAATTGAGTTGGGACTTTGTAGCCAAAATAAAATACTTTCTCGTGGGAATCAAGGACATTCTGACCAAGGAGGACTGATTTCACCAGGCAACAAGACGGAGCCGTGATTGTGACTGATAGTTTTTAGAGAAAGTGACTGATAGTTTTTAGAGAAAGTGAATTTTTTTTTACTTTTAATTAGGTGAAAACAGCGGGAACCCTCAGAGTCGGTTTTCACCAGATCTGTGCCAATATGATATATCCCATAAAGCTATTCTGAGGCAGGAGTCTACCTGCTTCAGAGTTTTGCTTGCTATGGGTATATTACTTGGAACCTCTGACAGGCATTGAAATAAAGGCTGACAAGGACTGTTTCTAGAATGGAAATAGCACTGTAAGGCACTGTGGTGGTTGCTGAACTCCTGTTGGTCTGGTAATCTTAGTAATGTTGGCTGGGTTTGCCTCTCTCTGATTCTGATATTGCATTTGGAGTTTAGCGCAAAAGAGGACTTCTTAAAATTTAGAATTGCCAATATTAGCAGGCCATATTTGTGTGGCAAAAAAAATCCAGTTGAACTCCAACTTCTCCAGATACCCATCTGTAGGTTTTTCAGTCTAGATATTTTGTAGGCTTTAGAACAGTGGTGAAATTCAATTTTTTTTACTACTGGTTCTGTGGGCGTGGCTTGGTGGGTGTGACAGGGGAAGGATACTACAAAATCTCCATTCCCTCCCCATTCCTGGGGGAGGATATTGCAAAATCTCCATTCCTACCTCACTCTGGAACCAGCCAGAGGTGGTATTTGCCGGTTCTCCGAACTACTCAAAATTTCTGCTACCGGTTCTCCAGAACCTGTCAGAAGCTGCTGAATACCACCCCTGTTTTAGAACCCTGGTGTCACAGTGGTTAAAATGCAGCATTGCAGACAAACTCTGCCCACAACCTGGAGTTCAATCCTGACAGGGTTCACGGTTGACACAGCCTTGCATCCTTCCACGGTTGATAAAATGAGGACCCAGATTGTTGGGAGCAATGTACAAGTTATTCTTCTATATTGTAAACCACACAGATAGTCCTGTAAAGTTCCATGGGGTGGTATAAAGGTTAAGGTTAAGGTTGTTAGTTGTTCCTGACTCTAGGGGGTGGTGCTCATCTCCGTTTCAAAGCCAAAGAGCCAGCACTGTCCGAAGACGTCTCCGTGGTCATGTTACCTTCCCACCAAAGGTGGTCCCTATTTTTCTACTTGCATTTTTTATGTGCTTTCGAACTGCTACGTTGTCAGAAGCTGGGACAAGTAACGGGAGCTCACTCCATTACATGGCATTAGGGATTTGAACTGTTGAACTGCCGACCTTTCGATCAACAAGCTCAGTGTCTTAGACACTGAGCCACCGCATCCTTGGGGTAGTATGCAGAAACCTAAATGCTATTGTTATTATTCCTATTATTTGTGGTTATACAATGTTGTGTATGTTGCAGTGCATTTCCCAAGTAGGTAGGTTCCTCAGTTTTAAGGGAACTTATATTTCGGAAACAGGCAACCAGAGGTGGGTTTCAGCAAGTTCTGACCAGTTCTGGAGATGGAGCAGGAATTTTGAGTAGTTCGGAGAACCAGTAGTAAAAATTCTGACTGGCCTTGCCCCTATCAATTTTCTGCCTCCTGAGTCCCAGCTGATGGGGAGGAAATGTGGATTTTGCAGTATCCTTCCCCTGGAGTGGGGAGGGAATGGAGATTTTACAGTATCCTTCCCCGCACGCCCACCAAGCCACACCCACAGAACCGGTAGTAAAAATATTTGAAACCCACCATTGCACGCAACCCGAAGTCTTCACATTCCATTTCCTCTGAAGCCCACACTTTTCACAATGGCTGAAAGTGTTATTTCCATCCTTTTGAGGTAGGAAAAACACAAAAATTGGTGCATAAATCTAGAATGGTTAAAGGAAAAAAATATGCCTCTTTTCAGTCTCTTTATCCTATTCATGTTTTGGATGTGGCCTACTTAAATTTAGATCTTTTCCTCACACTCTGCGGTCCTTGTCCTTATCAAAAATGATAAAGATGTCCATTGTGCCCACTTAAATATTGCCACTGCAGCAGTTTTAGTAAGGCTATGAAGATTTAGACCACATAAACAGAGACAAAAAAGGGGGGGAAAAGGAAAAAGATCTCAAAACTGCATGCAAAAAGATGATTACAGAATATGAAATGGAACTCTAGAGTGAGAAGTATTGCATTTCTATTTATATTTGAGTATAATTAAATGTGCAACTGCTTATGTTGTTTGCTTTAAGTTATTTACCGTATGTATCACTCTGATCTACAGAAAAACATCGGGGTACTATATGCGTCATTCCTAATCCGAACAAATATCGTACCTCGCCTATTTTAAAGCAATCAGAGTCATGCCATCGAACACTTTCCCACAGCTCCTCTTTCCTGGTCAAAGTTCTTTTGAAAAAGAAGGATTTCAAAACTTCAGAATGGAAAAAAGCCAAGCATAACCTAGGACCAGAATATTTTACCATCTGTGAGTGTCACAGAGAAATCTTAACATTCCGGTGTGCATTGCTTTTACTTCTAAAAGGGGAAGGGTCTTACTGTGGAGTTGGAACATACTACAGATACATCCTATTTGGTTCTTTCATTTTCTTAGAGCTGATAGTTTTGTAGATAAATTTCTTCTCTTCTGTGTAAGGTCACCTTAGCAGCAAAGGTCTTCCTTCCTTCCTTCCTTCCTTCCTTCCTTCCTTCCTTCCTTCCTTCCTTCCTTCCTTCCTTCCTTCCTCCCTCCCTCCCTCCCTCCCTCCCTCTCTCCCTCCTTCCTTTCTTCCCTCCCTCCTTCCTTCCTCCCTCCCTCCTTCCCTCCCTCCCTCCTTCCTTCCTTTGTCCCTTGTATACTTTTGGCAGAAACAAATGAAAGGCCTGCCAATTGCTCTCGCAGCAAGCAGCCACACATATATGAAACTCATTAAGCCTTAGGGATTAACTCTCCTCCTTTTGAAAGGCAGCTCTTTTCACATCACAATTTGCAAACTGAAATTTGTGTAATAGGGAAGGCAACTAAACAGTAAAACTTTGTAACTGTGCCATTTTATGTAATGTTGGGAAAGAGGCTGAAGATAAGGAAATTTTCACTGGATATTCTTAATCGCCTGAGCAGAAATTTTTCAGATTTATTATCATCTGTCCAGCTCTTTTCAATCTGTCCATTTTATTTAAATGCGTAAGTTTAGAGTCTCATATTTAAGCAATGTAACTCATGTTCAGTCTCAGTAAAATTAATCCTTTAAATCATTGGTGCAAATGGGAGAAGAGAGAGCAGATGAAAATTGGGACGATGAGACAAAATGTAATTTATTTTGCTCATCACTTGCCTAAAGAAACATTTCAATCCACTGTCTTCTTTATTTATCCCAAAGAAGCAATAATATATCTAATAATGGAAAAAGTACTAATAAAACAGAGAAAAGTAAAAAGATAGTTAAGGTTTTAAAAATGAATGGAAAAATGTATTTTAATTTGGGGTACCAATGTACCAGGGTGGTATTACCTTTGCTATCGGTTCACAAATGTGAGCGCGAGTGCATGCGCAGAACATCAAAAATGGGATGTGATGACATTCAGGCGGGTGGAAGGAGTCTCCTGATACTGCTACTGTTTCACCTGGACCGGATAGAACCGGCCGAATCCCACCACTGCAATGCACATTGTTGGATGGAGAGATGGAGAACTTCCGTGTACAATTACTTCATCTAGTATTGCTTTAATATTAGCCATGTATTTTTTTTCTATTTTCTTCCCCCTTCTCAGTATCTTGCCAATAAAACAACAGTGAAATTTATCATTGACAATTATTAATCAATCATAGTTAAATAAAATTAATTTCAATTTTAAATTAAATCTTTATTTGGATGAATAAGGTATCATTGCCTCCTTATAAGATTTGGGATTTAACTGTGGAATGTTAATTTTGTTTTCTTAAGGTAAAGGTAAAGGTTTCCCCTGTCCAGTCCTGTCAAACTCTAGGGGCTGGTGGTCATCTCCATTTCTTAGCTGAAGGAGCCAGCATTGACTGAATCACTTTCATGGTCATGTGGGCAGCATGACTACATATACGCTGAGGTGCAAGGATACTGTTACCTTCCCACTGAAGTGGTACCTATTTATCTACTTGCATTTGCCTGTTTTTGAATTACTAGATGGGCAGGGCCTGGGACAAATAAAGGGAGCTCACCCCATCACATAGTGCTTGGGTCCTGAACTCGGGCTATCAGCTTTCCAACTCACAAGCTCAGAGTCTTTAACCACTGAGCCATTACAGATTAACAGAGTTGGAAGGGACCTTGTAGGTTATCTAGTCCAACCCCCCACCCAAGCAGGTGACCCTACATTGTTTCTGACAAATGGCAGTCCAATCTCTTCTTGAGAGCTTCCAGTGATGAAGCTCCCACAGCTTCTGAAGGAAAGCTGTTCCATTGGTTGATTGTTCTCACTATCAGAAAAATTCTCCTTATTTCTAGGTTGAATTTCTTTTGTTTTCTAATGGCCGCTACAAATATTAATACCATTTTTAAAAAGAAAGCATAGACTTTCTTATCATAAAAGACCTCAGGCAGACCAATCAGCAAATAATGCCTATTTGTTCTTTAGAATAGAATAGAGTGGAATTCTTTATTGGCCAAATGTGATTGGACACTTAATCATTTAATCATTAAATTAATCACTTAATCATTTGATATTAGAATAGAATAGAATAACAGAGTTGGAAGGGACCTTGGAGGTCTTCTAGTCCAACCCCCTGCTTAGCCAGGAAACCCTACACCACATTTAATTCATTTAAGGATGGTACATGGCACCCAAAGTCATGCAAAGATATGTTTTTTTTTAAAAGAAATGTATACATGTAAGTTCTCGAATTACAGCTTTTGTTTGTTCAATGATCCTTTGAAGCTACCATGATACTGAAAAAAGGTACTTGCGACAAATCCTTGAACTTATGACCATTGCAGCATGCCTATAGTCATGTGACTGTGATTTGGACACTTGGCAACTGACATGCATTTATGATGGTGGCAGCATTTTGGGATTATGTGATGACCCTTTGCAACCTTCTCACAAGCAAAATCAATGGCAGAAACCAGATTTGCTTAATGATCATGTTATTCGGTTAATAATTGTGGTAATTCACTTAATGCAAATGGCAAAGAACTGGAGAAAAAAATTGGAACTTTCTTATTATATTTGTTGACTGCAGCAAAACTATTGTACACACAAAAATGGAAGAAAAAAGAAGTACCTACAACAGAAGAATGGATATTGAAAGTTGCCAATTTGGCTGAGATGGCGAAAATATCAGCCTTTTTGAAAGACAATATGCAAGAAAGATACTTAAAGGAATGGAAAAAATGGATTGACTATATTCAAAGCAGATATCAGACTAAGAGTTATCAGACTGCTTTTGAATGATTATGATGTATTATTCTTGATTGTTTTTGGGGGAAGTTATGATCTGATGAGAATTGTAGGAGTATAATTAAGTTGGGACGAAAATTTTTTAGCATATGTTTATTTTATTTTTAACTATACCTTGTGCTTGTTCCGGGAAGTCGAGGGCGGGGGAGGGGGGTTGTGAAGGGAGGGGGGAGGGAAGGTGGGGGGAAAGGGGGGGAATTTTTTCTGTAAAACTTTTTGAATAAAATAAAAATGGAAGGAGACTTCAATTGCTACTATGGACGAATGGTTACAGAAGTTGATGGAGTTGGCCGAAATGGCAAAATTGACCACTTTGATTAAAGAAAAGAACATAAGGACTTTTGTTTCCACATGGAAACCGCTTCTGAACTCCGTGCTTGATGTGGAAAAGAATGAAACTCTGACTTTGGGCTTTACGGATTAGATAGATAGAACTTTATAGAAATGAAAAAGCAGAAAGTTGTGATTTGATGTTAATGCCTTATTTTACTGTAACAGAGAGAGTCAGAAATCAATGCTTTTCTTCTTCTTCTTTTTATCTTATATCTTTCCCCCCACACACTGCTTTTCTATTTACTTTGTATTTAATAATAATCTTATAGCCGAGATGGCGAACCTACGGCATATGTGCCAGAGGTGGCATGCAGAGCCCTCTCTGTGGGCACGCACGCCATTGCCAGCTGCTCTTCTGGTTTCCAGTGCGCACATGTGCAATGGCCACCTGGTCTTCGCGGGTGCCAGAGTGCTGGAAAACGGCCTGGAAAATACCCAAAAAACAGCCTGAAAACAGCCCGAAAAACAGCCTGAATGTTCCTTTCCCACTTCGGAGCAACGAGCTGGCCTTCAGCCAGTGGATTCACGGCTCTTATCAGTCCTGGCAGAGAAATCGCAGCTGCCTGCCAAAATTCAAACAAGTGACTCACAGAGCTCTTTTTGAAACGGTTCAGCTAGCTTTTGCTTCCCGTGGAAAGAGCGCAGTCCCAAAGCTCCTTATGTATCCTGTGGGGTGGGGCTCCTCTCTAATCTTCTGAAGCTTGATTATTATTATTATTATCAGCTGGGTCTGAAGGTGTAGCCTGGGGAAGGGAGGAATCGGGATGACGGCCTCATTACGTCCTCCGACTGGTCTGGTTCTGGCTCTTGGAGCCGGGCCAAAGGAATTGGTGCTCCCGAGGTAAGCCTTACCGGCCCTTCCCCCTCACTCTCAGGGTCACTTTCGGGCATGGGGCCAGGTTCAGGGGCTGGAGTCACAACACTGAAAATGGCCCGAAAAATGGCCTGAAAACGGCCAAAAAACAGGCATGCGTGCGCAGGCCAGCTGGTCTTTGGGTTTCTGGTGCTCTGGCGCGCACGCCGGTTTAGGCATTTGGTGCTGAAATTGTTTGCCATCGCTGCTTTATAGCTCAATCAAAATGTTAAGTGAATGCAAATGGCCAAAAAAAAAAGGTCATAAAACTGGGCAAGATCTACAGTAGTAACGGTTCCCTTATTTTTCACATTTCTTAGCGACAGAAGATTCCAGGCCAACTGTAGTTATAACTGGAGCACTGTCTTTAGGGCTGCCCCTTTTGAGCCATAACTCTGGACGGGCTCAAAGGAACGGTCAAAAATAAGAAAAAAAATATCAACATCGCCCCAGTCCCTGTGGTTTTATAGGCAAAGTTTTGGAAGTGGTTTGCCATTGCCTGGTTTCTAGGGCTGAGAGGGTGAAAGGCGGATCCACTCAGATGGCTTCATGCCTAAGGCAGGACTACAAATTACACTCTTCCAATTTCTAGTCTGAAATCTTAAACCCTGCAGTGAAGTGGCTCTCGAGAACCAGAGTGCCTGCACTATATCATGAAAAATAATGAAATGCAGAACTGATAATGAAATGCAGATCTGATGCTTTGCTTACAGGATGCCTGGGAAAAATACTATTAGACCGTGAACGTATTTTAAAAGGTTTAGAATCATTATGTTAAAGTAAAATGTATCTCTAGTGGATATTTTTGACAGCAAAGATCTATTTTTTTATTTTTTTTGTGGAACACTGTCTTTTGTTTTGAATGTTTGTGCATCTCATTTACAAATGATTTTTAAAGAGATTTTGTTAGATAACGAACTATAAATGTTTTGGACCTGGAAGTGCCCACAAGGGCTAACTTAAGTGATGTGGAACAATGACAGGAAGGAAAATTTGATAGGAAAGTATTCATAATAGTAGGCATATAAGCATGAAGAAATCACCAGAAATATTTGGTGTAAATAGAACAAATGGTATTTCTGCTTTAAACATTTGTTCAAAAGCACAGGCTTTTTAAAAATTTAATAAAGTCTAATAATTTATTTGTTACATTTCTTTGGCATCCCAAATGTGTTTTCTTTTTGTTTCTTTATCCAAAAGGCCATTGGACTTTCTTGCTTTTTTTTTCCTTAACATTTTGCTTCTCATCCAAGAAGCTTCTTCAGTTCTTAGATTCTCTGAAACGAAGAAGCTTCTTGGAAGAGAAGCAAAGAGAAGAAAAAAAAGGCAAGGAAGTTCAGATCCCTTTGGGGAAAAAAAGCACCTTTAGGATAAACTTGACCTGGATGATTGAGAATCACTATAGACATTTCTTAGGCAGTTAAACAAAAATAAAATAGAAGTAAAATGAGCTTGAAACTAGATAAGAGGAAACAAAGAAACCATTACCTAGATTTCTATGGAGCTAGAGATACAGAGTTCTGGTTGGCTGTATAGAATTGCAGATTTTGATTCATCTCCTTCAACATTTGACTTAAAAGGACAATTCCCAGATCATCAGACTATCCCTTTTGGTACAGATATCATTAATAGAGATATACCCATATAGTTTTAGTTTATTAGAACAGATTCTGAGCAGAATAACAATAGCAGAATAACAGAGTGGGAAGGGACCATGGAGGTCTTCTAGTTCCTGCTCAGACAGGAAACCCTCTACCATTTCAGACTATTGGTTGATCAAAGTCTTCTTAAAAATTTCCAGTGTTGGAGCATTCACAACTTCTGGAGGCAAGTTGTTCCGCTGATTAATTGTTCTAACCGTCATAAAAATTACCTTTAATTCTAGGTTGCTTCTCTCCTTGGTTAGTTTCCATCTATTGCTTCCTGTCCTGCCTTCAGGTGCTTTGGAGAATAGGTTGGTTCTCTCTGCCTCTCTCCCCCCCTCTTTTGGTGGCAATCCCTTAGGTAACAGAATGTGGCTATCATGTCATCAGTTGGAAACAACACATTTTAAAATCTCAAAAGATATATTCAAGGAAGTACTTCAGCTACTTTCTTCTACCCTTACAATAAAAATCACAATCTCTCAGTCAGGCCTGGAAGCCATTGTTTGTATTAGGCCTTCAGGCCTGCCACATTTACTACTGTGGGAAACTGGGAGGGGGGGATTTTATGGAGCATGAATGATATCAGTGGTGGGATTCAGCCAGTTCGCACCACTTTGGGAGAACTGGTTGTTAACTTTCTGAGCAGTTTGGCAAACTGGTTGTTGGAAGAAATCATTAGGGCACAGAACCGGTTGTTAAATTACTTGAATCCCACCACTGGGTGATATATAGTCATAATAACATTCCTTTCTCAGGGAGTCAAGGCCATCTTGCCCTCCACCTGGAAGGCTGGAACTGGGAGGCTTCTTCAGTTGGGACAGTGTTTGATTGGACCATGTGATGGACTTGTGGCTGCTGGGCAGGGACTTTCCTTTGGGTGGGGAAAACCTGGAAACTTTCAGAATCGGGTTTTCCCAAAGTGCCAATATGACATCTCTAATAAAATGTAATTTTGAGGAAACTCAAGCCTCTGAGTTTTCTTTTGTTGTGGGTATTACTTGGAATCCTGATACTCTCTCACTCTCCCTCCCTCTCTCTCTCCTCCCTCCCTCCATCTCAAAATCCTTCTCAATGATCCTTGAACTATTGTGTTCTTACTGAAGTGTCAGAGGAATCTTTTCCCATAATGCAAACTCGATAAACTCTATATAAAAACTGAATCAGAATCAAATTGATGGTTACACAGACCAGGATTCTCAAGAAATTGGGTTACCTTATATTCTGTCCTAAGAACTTATTAATATAACTCAGAGACTTGTCTGATGCAAGAATACTTTAATAACTGACAGGAACGATAACAACCATGAATCAACTTTGCGCCGGCTTCACACATTAAGAAAAACAAGACACACTAGACAGCTGCTTGAATACTAACTGTCAAAACAGAGAACCAATAGGAAGACTCCATTTTTTTTTGTCACAACAGTATATATAAGCATAAGCATGAAACAACTATACAACATATAAGTGTATATATAATGAAACGAAACAATAGGACAGGAACGGTAGGCACTTTTGTGCTCTTATAGTCCTCTTAGGAATGGGTTGAGGTCAATGGTAGACAGTTTTTGGTTAAATTTCCTGCTCTTTTAGTGCCTGCGTCTCAGCCAATCAGAACGCTTGGCAACTAGCCCGGCTGAGGACATAACACCTTATGGTTTGAAAAGTAATCTCTGGAAGGGATAGATTCAGGGCTGCCCATGTTCGATCAGCCACATTAATAGCAAGTATAATCCGTTGCACCGATTTCTTTCAGTACGCTAAGAATAGCTCAGCAGTAACTGAGGGTGTATACCAAGCCCCTTTGCACCCTAAACAGTTATTCTATAATTTTGTGCATAGAGTTTTACCTCGATGGCTGCGATAATTGCTGCATACTCAGACAGGTTTAGCTGTGTCTTACTACAACAGGTTGCCACAGCAACAGTTAACTGGGGGAAAATGTCTATTTGGCAAGTGTTACACAGTAATGTTTGTCATCTAACGCTGTTTATTAAGGAATTAGCATTCTCTTAACACTGTGTAGATGGCAAACACCTAAAAATTTCTTCCCTCCTCTAAATCCAGCGGTCACCAACCGGTGGTCCGTGGACCACGGGTGGTCCGTGAGAAAATTTTGGTGGTCCACAGAAAAATTATTTGCATTTTTTATATTGCACTAAATCAGGGGTCCTCAAACTACGGCCCCTGGGCTGGATACGTGCAATCAACATTTGTGTTGCTACAGAGAGTCTCCCCCTTCAGGGTCTTCTTGTGTGGGTCAGAGGGGGACAGAAATTCTGACTTGGGGTCTGCTTCAGCCTCCTGGTGTGGGGCTTTGGGTGAAGGCTGGAGGGAACTGCCGCTGGTGGCAAGGAGCCCGAAGGCCTTGTTCCAGTGGGACTGCATCATGGCCTGGAACTGGCTGACCATCTCAGCCCACTGAGGCTCCAGGCGCCAGTACCTGGCCTTGTACTCCTGCAGGTCTTCCCTCTGCTTGGAAAGCCTATGCTCGTAGTCCTCAGTGAGGTGCTTCTACTGAGCCTCCTCAGTCAGATCCAATTTGAACTGAGCTGTTTTGCCAATTCTTTCTTGTGGTGGCTGCTTAGCTCCAACAACTGCTTCCTGTTGGGGCCCTAAGGAGCCCAGACAGGGAAGCAAGGAGTGGCTGGGAGGGGAGGGGTGAGTAGAAGCTGGTGAGGTGCCCCTTGATGTGAATGACATTGAGTTGGCCCTGCCCACCCAGTCACGTGACCACATAGCCATGCTTACCCAGCCGGTCATTAGGCAGATCATATTAGTGGTCCACAGGATTTAAAATTATGAATTTAGTGGTCCCTGAGGTCCGAAAGGTTGGTGACCCCTGCTCTAAATCATCTATCCTGCCTGCTAACCTCTACTACAGTATATTGCATGATAGAGATATTTATTTTTTATTGTTTATATTTATATACCGCCCTATCTCCCAAAGGACTCAGGGCGGTTTACAGGCATTTAAAAGCAAGAAATACAATAAATACAATTCTAAAAACAATTAAAAAACTTATTCAAAAGCCTTAATTAAAAATATAAAAATTAAAACCCAAGATAAAACCCATAAACTAAAATCTAACTCAGATAACCTACTGGGTCAGCTTTTAATTAAAAAAAAAATGGCTTGTACAAGGGGAAACCTGTGAACATTACGTTGATGCACTCAATTTGTATTTTTGTACTGCATTGCTATTTCTTTATTATGAATAAATAGCAAGAGGCTATGTTGTTACCATACACCTAGGAAATCATCTCTGCTTAGATGAAATGACAAGTTAGTTAAAATATATTCTAACAGCTTAAAATTAAAATTTATGGAAAACTGAAAGGAGGAACAATTTTGCCTCCAACTACCCAATTTCAGAGTTTCGTTTGTTGTTATATTTCATATTGCGCATTAGCCCTGTCCTCTAGGTAATTCTGTTTTAGAAACCATCTGAGGAATCTTTCATCCACATCCAGAAACAGAAATTCCATATAACTCTTTTTATTTTACATGATAAAATAGTGTTTCTGTTTTAATTCTCCTACTGATCAATTTCTTGATAAGGCTTAACTCTAGTATTAAGTGACAGTATTTCAATACTTTCCAGAGTACAAAATTATCATATCTCACCAGCACAGTTAACAATACATTTTATTTTAAAAAAATAATCCTGAAATGTTTTAGTATCCTCTATAGCAGGGGTCTCCAACTTTGGCAACTTTAAGCCTGGAGGACTTCAACTCCAAGAATACCCCAGCCAGCAAAGCTGGCTGGGGAATTCTGGGAGTTGAAGTCCACCAGACTTAAAGTTGCCAAGGTTGGGGATCCCTGCTCTATAGAGAAGACTCAACTTCTTAGAAAGGTTGATTATCCCTTTCTGAGACGCTGCAACCATCATAAAGCTGAGCTACTTGACAAATGCCTAGATCGCAATGGGGACCCTGCAGTAGTTGTAAGTGTGAGGACCAAGTCGTAGCCCTTTTTTCAGGGCCACCATAACTTTGTACAGTTGCTAAAAGAACTGCTGTAATTTGAGGACTACTTGTATGTTTCTGCTTTAATGTTCAAGCAAAGTTGTAAATGAAAACCAGAATCTACATTTCTCACTTTTATGCAGTGCATTCATGCACAAAGGTATCCATCCCTAGGCAGTGAAAGCATTTATTTATGAATGTATTTGATTGATTGATGCGCCACCCATCTTATTTCAATGTTGATGATATCTTTGCATATATGCACATATGCCACACACGCACACAAACACATTGTTATAATTTCCTATAACCATGAAGTATAGTTCCATATAGTTCCATATAGCTTTGCTGGCTGGAGAATTCTGCGAATTGAAGTCCACAAGTCCTAAAGCTGCCAAGTTTGGGGACCCCTGCTTTAAGAAAAGGAAATCAGCTTATTGAAAGAAATCCAGACCAGCCGCTAGGCAAAGTAAGACAGTGGTTTCAGGTGGTTTGTGTTGAGAGATGATTTAATTTAGTTTACTTCCAAAATCTAAGCTGCTGCCATTCCATGTGGTGAACACAGCCTCCCCCCCTGCTAATGTAATTGTTTGCTTTTTCAACAGAGAATGACAGAGGAACATGCTTGTACTTCACCACTAGCAGCAAATGCCTTAGTCCATCTCTGGCACTTCAGCCTTCCGTGGTGTTAATCCCTCCCTCATATTTTCTTCTCACAAAAACATGTAGGATAGAGTAGGGTTTAGATTACCTCCATTAGTAAATATTCTGACTTCAGGCTAAAGGTCTTGTATTACTGGTGGATGGATGGATGAAGAGGAGAGGGGAGGGGAAGTGAGGGGAAGTGAGGGGAGGGGAGAGAGGGAGGGAGGAGAGGGAAGGAAGAAGAAAGAAAGAAAGAAAGAAAGAAAGAAAGAAAGAAAGAAAGAAAGAAAGAAAGAAAGGGCAAATGGGGGCCAAAAATGAGAAGAGTAAGAAAATTATTTGTGCTATCTCCTAAGTGTTAACAGGGATGAAAGTCATCCTTAAATCGGAGAATAAGGTAAAGGTAAAGGTTCCTCTCACACATACGTGCTAGTCGTTGCTGACTCTAGGGGGGCAGTGCTCATCTCTGTTTCAAAGCCAAAGAGCCAGCGCTGTCCGAAGATGTCTCTGTGGTCATGTGGCCGGCATGACTCAATGCAAAAGGCACACGGAACGCTATTACCTTCCCACCAAAGGTGGTCCCTATTTTTTGTACTTGCATTTTTACGTGCTTTCGAAACTGCTAGGTTGGCAGTTTCCCAAGATGGCGCCGAAGCAGCAGGTGAAGCTAAGCAAGATCACATCAAATACCTGTACAATTAGCACAGGGGCCCCCCAAGGCTGTGTGCTCTCCCCACTTCTCTTCTCTCTGTATACCAATGACTGTATCTCCAATGATCCATCTGTTAAGCTACTGAAGTTCGCAGATGACACAACAGTGATTGGTCTCATTCGAGACAATGACGAATCTGCATATAGACGAGAGGTCGAATGACTAGCCTTATGGTGCAACCAAAACAATCTGGAACTGAACACACTCAAAACCGTAGAAATGGTGGTAGACTTTAGGAGAAACCCTTCCATACTTCCACCTCTCACAATACTTGACAACACAGTATCAACAGTAGAAACCTTCAAATTTCTAGGTTCTATCATATCGCAAGATCTAAAATGGACAGCTAACATCAAAAACATCATTAAAAAAGGACAACAAAGAATGTTCTTTCTGTGCCAACTCAGTAAGCTCAAACTGCCCAAGGAGCTGCTGATTCAGTTCTACAGAGGAATTATTGAGTCTGTCATTTGCACCTCTATAACTGTCTGGTTCGGTTCTGCAACCCAACAAGAAAAACACAGACTTCAGAGGATAATTAGAACTGCAGAAAAAATAATTGCTACCAACCTGCCTTCCATTGAGGACCTGTATACTGCACGAATCAAGAAGAGGGCCGTGAAAATATTTGCAGATCCCTCGCATCCTGGACATAAACTGTTTCAACTCCTACCCTCAAAACGACGCTATAGAGCATTGCACACCAGAACAACTAGACACAAGAACAGTTTTTTCCCGAAGGCCATCACTCTGCTAAACAAATAATTCCATCAACACTGTCAAACTATTTACTGAATCTGCACTACTATTAATCTTCTCATAGTTCCCATCATCAATCTCTTTCCATTTATGACTGTATGACTATAACTTGTTGCTGGCAATCCTTATGATTTATATTGATATATTGACCATCAATTGTGTTGTAAGTGTTGTACCTTGATGAACGTATCTTTTACGCTGAGAGCATATGCACCAAGACAAATTCCTTATGTGTCCAATCACACTTGGCCAATAAAAATTCTATTCTATTCTATTCTATTCAGAAGCTGGGACAAGTAACAGGAGCTCACCCTGTTACACGGCAGCACTAGGGATTTGAACCGCCGAGCTGCCAACCTTTCAATCGACAAGCTCAACGTCCTAGCCCCTAAGCCACCGCATCCCCTAAATCGGAGAATAACCTGTTCTATATTCCTTGACAGCAAATGGGACAGCCTGGAGCACTTACTCAGAATTTCAGCAGCCCCACTGCAGTTTCTTATTTCACCATCCTCCAGAGAACCGGTAGTGAAAATTTTGAGTAGTTCTGACTGGCTCCACCCCCATCTCTTCTCTGCCTCCCAAGTCCTAGCTGATGGGAGGGAATGGAGATTTTACAGTATCCTTCCCCTGCCATGCCCACCAAGCCACACCCACCAAGCCACACCCACAGAACTGGTAGTAAAAAAAAAATTGAAATGCATCACTGCCATCCTTGGTTTATGATATTTCTTGGCATCTCCAAAACTTAAGGAGCTTTACGTGGAGCTCTGGAGATCAACCCCAAGCAGGGTGAACCGTATTGAACTTGAGGGAAACAATCGTCTGAGGCCATAAGGCAGGTTCCACATGTTTCTGTTTGTCATTTCTGTTAAATAACACTAGCTGTGTTTCTTGGATGCAATCTACTGCAAAACTGCACATTTTTAATATGTCGCTTATTGGATAGCTGTAATCAGTTCCCCAGAGCCCTCTTCTCTGAAAAAATACAGCCAGGATGTCAGGAAGATTTAGGTTGAAAGCATGACATTTGCAAACCACATTTCTCCCATGCATGCAGATGCTACCTACAAAGAACAGTAAAAGCCATCACCTGAATCCAAATCCCTTATCCAGATTTTGGAAGATCGACCCTGATACCCACCTGCATGAATGCTCACCAATACAGAAATAAAAAATCAGGCCAGTTTATTCACTGCAAGCCATATCTAATTTTACCCATAATCTACGGTGGTTTGCTTAATCCAGAGGTCTTCAAACTTGGCAGGTCTTTAAGACTTGTGGACTTCAACTCCCAGAATTCTCCAGCCAGCTATGGAGAATTCTGGAAGTTGAAGTCCACAAGTCTTAAAGCTGCCAAGTTTGAAGACCTCTGGATTAATCAATTAGATTTAAAAAAAAAAAAAAAAGCTTGGCCCCACAGGTTCACAACGTAATTTAAGCATGATTGAAAGTATAAGAGATGAAATTTGAAATAAAAGTAATCTATTAGATACAATTTTCTTGAATTTGTCTCGGTCTTAACGGGACATGACTGAATCTCAGTAACAACCCAGTACGCCTTCAGATTTTATACTTTGATTTTTAAGCTTGTTAGAGACAAATAAAATCAAAATCCAAGCCAAAAGTTTACAAATTCTCATTGAGCAATTCACCTAAGCAGCCGTCAGTTACATCAATATAAAATATTCACGTTAAATATGGAAAAGCTCCACTTACATGATCCTCTATTAAACAATTCAGGTAGTCCTCAATGTACAACCACCATTGAGCCCAAACTTTTATGTTGTTAAGTGAATTTGTCTCATTTTACGAGCTTTCTTACCGCATTCGTGAAGTGAATCACTGCAGTTGTTAAATTAGTAACATGGCTGCTAAGCGAATTTGGGTTCTCCATTGACTTTGAGGTCGCAAAACGACTCCTGAACACTGCAAGCGTTATAAATATGAGTCAGTTGTCAAACATCTGAATCTAAGACACATGACCATTGGGATACTGCAGTGGTCATAAGTGTGAAAAAAGGGTCAGGAGTCACTATTTTCAGTGCTGTTGTAACTTTGAATGGTCACTAAACAAAATTTTGTAAGACAAGGACTAACTGTAATTGCTAGTTACATGAGCAGAAAAGGCTAAATTTGTAAACATGTTGCATCAAAATCATTGTGAGTAAAGTGTTTTTCATTTAAAGCCAATCAATTAGTATTTTTTAGAAATCTTAGTTCTAAGTATTTCTGAATACTTACTAAGCACATGTTGAGTCACCCATGTGAAATTAGGCATTCTACTATACCGGATGATATTCTAAACTGTATCTTCAGTATCCCACTTATTCCCATGAACATGAAAACTTGGTGCAATCGTGGTTTGAAGATCAGATAAATTTTTCCCATACCTAGTTTTTTTAAAAATAAATTGTTTAAAAAAACTATTTCTCAAACCAATAGATTTCCCAACTAAAACTAAAATATGTTGCTTGATACATAATTTTGGAACATTTGAAAACTAATTCAAAGTTTCACTTGGTTTAATAAAGGAATTCTCTTTCGATTTCTGATATTGCATTTGTATTATCAGTGAATATAAAAAATACAACACTTCTGTTCAATTCCACAAAGAGTAATCTACTAGGAAACACGTGTAGGATGACATTGCTAGGTTAAATACATGGTTAAAATTATGAAATCAATCACTTTTGATTATAGAAGAAATTCTGTTGGTTAAAAGGAAAGTCTAACCCTAGAATAAGAACAGGTATATTCTGCCAGCAAAACTGTTATGAATATATTTTATTACTGTACTTCAGAATCTCTTTTTTATTTTTGTACTTTGGAGAGCCAAGACCTTTTTTTATTTCATGTGGTTGAATAATTTAAATAAGATGAAAGTATTACTTCAGATATGTTTCACTGGGAAGATGATAAAATTGGACCTGTGAAGTGCTTCTGAGATATTCCCTCCTATTTGTACTAAAACATAAACTGTTTCTCAAATATGCAGGTATTAGTTTCCCGGACTGAAAAATATATAGCACCCGAGAAATCAGGCAAATGGGTCTAGTAAGCCAGGAAAGAAAAACAATCAAACTACAAAAATGAAGCATATAATCCTTGTATTAATGCAAACTAGATTTCAGATTCAAGCTGTTGATTATTGAAAATGTCACATAGGCTCCTATTTGATGGGCAAAATTTATCTTTGAATCATTTCATATCTTTTCCTTCCTGTTTTAAAGCTGTGCCTTAGATTTTAGGGTCTTTATAATTTTCTAATACAAAATGTTGAGTTATGGCTTTATATTGCAGAAATTATATAGACCTACCTATACACACACACACACACACACACACACACACACAAACATATGTATGTATATATATATATATATATATATATATATATATATATATATATATATATATATATATATATATATATATATATATATATGTTTTTGTAGGTTTTCACAGGTATATGTATGCAGGTTTTGGTATGTTTGAGTCTTTTCACATGTACTTTCAATCTTACATGGGAAAAGACCTGAACATACCAAAACCTGCATATATATGTGTGTGTGTTGTGTGTGTGTGTGTGTGTGTGTGTGTGTGTGTGTGTGTGTGTGTGTGTGTGTGTGTGTAGGACCAGATATAAGCACCCTGCAGGCTGATCTAAGGAATGATTTAATATCCTATGGTAAAAATGGATTTTCTTTCTCTTTCACACACGCCCGCCCCCCGCCCACGTTCCTTTTTGAGTAGGAGGGTCTGTAAGTTTTTTTAATATATAATCTGTTTTCATAATGGGTGGAAACTGATGTCATTTTAATAATTGGAAAAAATGTTCACAACTCAAAATGCACTGATGATGTCTCCTCGAATGGTGATGAAACGTTTGCAACTAACGCTCAGGCAGTAGAGAAGCCTGTTATTAGAACACAGAGCCTGCAATTACTGCAGGTTCAAGCCCGGCCCAAGGTTGACTCAGCCTTCCACCCTTTATAAGGTAGGTAAAATGAGGACCCAGATTGTTGGGGGGGCAATAAATTGACTTTGTAAAAAAATATACAAATAGAATGAGACTATTGCCTTATACATTGTAAGCCGCCCTGAGTCTTCGGAGAAGGGTGGGGTATAAATATAAACAAAAGCAAAAAAATTGCCAAGCTCCGAGCTGAAACCAACAGCCTAATGTTGACATTTTTTAGATCTTCGTGTTTAAAAAATTCAGCAGAACATTGTGCCAACAATATTTGTGGTATGACATTAAATCGTTGCCTTGAGCAATGAATCCTAGGCGTTTCTGGAGGATGCAAAATATTGGGTTGGAGGCCATTTGCTCATTCTTACAGCAAATATTCTCTTTTCGAACTTTCACCAACCATTGAATTTAGAAAAGGAAACTATTTCGCAAGATTTGGAAAATATCTGGCTTTTTAAACTCAATTACTTATTAATGCATTTATTGATTGGATGTATATCCCAAGTTTATTTTTTTACAGCTCAAGGTGACCCATCATGCTCTCCCCTCTTATTTTCTGAGCAAGAACGCTGTTAGATGGGTTGGGCTGTAAGAGATTAACTGGCCCAAAGTCATCCAGCCAAATAAAAGAAAACCTGGTCCCTTCCCAGTTTTTTCTGATCTAACTGGACTGTGGTAAGGGTTTTGTTCAAGTTCTTTCCCTCAACTCATAATCCAGTACATACTTTTTTTTCCTCTATCCCTTAATTGTTCCAGGTTTAACATGAGACAAAATCAAGATCCAAATTTATATTATGTCAGGTATAATTTTCTCTCTGGTAATGCTGTACTCCAAACTAGGGCATATAAAACCTTTGCCAGATCTATATGTGATTACTGTTCACCTGCCTGGAACCCTCACTGTGTTTCAGACATCATTACATTAGAGAGGGTCTAGAGCAGGGGTGAAATCCAGCAGGTTCTGACAGGTTCTGGAGAATCGGTAGCAGAAATTTTAAGCAGTTTGGAGAACTGACAAATACCACCTCTGGCTGGCCCCAGAGTGGGGCTGGAATAGGATATTTTGAAATATCCTTCTCCAGGAGTGGGGTGGGAATGGGGATTTTGCAGTATCCTTCCCCTGCCATGCCACCAAGCCACGCCCACCAAGCCACACCACGCCCACCAAGCCACACCACACCCACAAAGCCACGCCCACAGAACCAGTAGTAAAAAAATTTGGATTTCACCACTGGTCCAGAGATATTTTACTAGGAGAGTTCTCAAATCTTCTGCTCGAAAGAAAATTCCATATACCACCAGGCTTGAAATTTTAGCTCGAAATACGTCATCTATGTTTCGACCTATGCTTAGTTCATAAGATTATTTACCAGAATGTTCTACCTGTAAATGAGTACTTTAATTTCAGCTGTAATAATACAAGGGCTATCAATAGATTTAAACTCAATGTGATTCGCTCTAATCTTAATTGTAGGAAATATGACTTTTGCAATAGAATAGTAAGTGTCTGGAACAATCTACCTGATCCTGTTGTTAATCTCTCTAATCCTCATACCTTTTACCATAAACTGTCTACAATGGACCTTACACATTTCTTAAGAGGTCCCTAAGGGGTGTTCATAAGCGCATCAGCGTGCCTACTGTCCCTGTTCTACTGGTCCCAATTATATGTAATCATTCTATGTGTTTATGGCTGTTTTGCCAATTTATATCCTTTTTTTTAATGCCAAAAAATTTGCATGTGTCAATGTCTGTGTCTACTCTGTACTTGTTTTCTTGTTTTGTGGATGGATAGATAGATAGATAGATAGATAGATAGATAGATAGATAGATAGATAGATAGATAGATAGATAGATTGCCACAGTTATCACAAGAATGCAGATCCTCAGACGTTTCACTACCCTAACTAGGGCTAGTTTGGATTCTGAAACATCTGCAAGAAAACAACCAAGCTCAGAGAGCTCTGAGGACCCCTCATTTCAACCCTGAGCTACAAATATTCTTCTTTATTTATTCCCATCCCCACAATGGTTTTTGAGACTGCTGGCATTAATAACAACCCCTACTGTATATGGAAAGCATAGAATAGAATAGAATAGAATAGAATAGAATAGAATAGAATAGAATAACAGTCAAAAGGGATCTTGTAGGTCATCTAGTCCACCCCACCCCGCCCAAGCAGACCCTACATCATTTCTGACAGATAGCAGTCCAGTCTCTTCTTGAAAGCTTCCAGTGATGAAGCTCTCACAACTTCTGAAGGCAACTTCTGTTTCATTGTCCTCACTGTCAGAAAATTTCTCCTTATTTCTAGATTGAATCTCTCCTTGTTCCTTGTCTGGCCTTTGGGTAATAACAAAAAACTTAAATGTAAGTTCTAGATCTGGATCTATATATAATGGCAAGTACTTAAATTTGATTTTGCTTAACAGTGGAAATTTTGGGCTCAATTGTGGTCATAAGTCAAGGACTACCTGTAGTACTGGTCTATGCTGTAGTACTGGTCTATAGAGCAGGAGTGTCAAACTCAAGGCCTGTGGACTGGATCCGGTCCACAGTGTGCTTAGATCTGGCCCGTGGGGCTGCCCTGGAAACATCAAAGGACAGGCCTCTGCCAGAAAACACGGGCTCCCAAGCTCCGTTTTCGCTGGCAAAGGGTTGCAGGAGGCCGTGGCAGCTGAAAACGGAGCTCGGGAGCCCGTGTTTTCTGGCAGAGCGCTCAGGCCACCACACAAATGAGATTTGTTCCCCTGACACAAATGAGATCAAGCTGACCACAGCTCCCTGGCCATGCCCACCCATACCCAGCCCCCCCCCAAGGTCAAACACAACCCTGATGCAGCTCTCAATGAAATCTAGTTTGACACCCCTGCTATAGAATATAATAAGCTTTTATTCTTCATTTTCAAGATGTCTATCCAACCTGCTTCATTCTTAAGATTATTTCCAGTCCTCAGGCTGTGCCCAATTCTTTAAAGTATATGATGAAGACTGAATATACAAAATTCAGTTCCAACAATGACCTCTTATAATTGACTCATTTATTCTACTTCAAACCTGGGGATATTTCCAGCTAGGTATTTAGATGCATATGTTTAGGAGTTCATTAAAAAATGTATATAATAAAGCCCTTGTCCAATGTTATAAAAATGTTCTATAGCATTTGATTACTGGAGGGAATGATAAAAGCTGGAGATGGCAGGCAGCTATGTACCATTTTAGGAAAAACGTAAATATATTAGCTAACAATTAACACGATTGGATGTTGAATTTCAAGTGTCGCATGGAATACAAATGAAGTTAAGAGTATATATAATGTGGTTTCTTGACAAGGATCAGAAGATAAGTTTTTAGTCTGTCACAGTACAGGTAGGCCTTGACTTAAAACAATTCGTTTAATGACCATTCAAAGTTACAATGGCCATGACAAAAATAACTTATGACTGTTTTTCACAGTTACGACCTTTAAAACATCCCCACGATCATGTGATTAAAATTCAGACGCTTGACATAACTGTGTCCCAAGGTCAAGTGATTCCCTTTTGCGCTCTTCTGACAAGCAAAGTCAATGGGGAAGCCAGATTCACTTAACAACCATCTTACTAACTTATCAGTGATGCACTTAGTTGTTAAGTCAAGTTTGTAAAATGGGGCAAAACTCACTTAACAAATATCTCACTTAGCAACAAATATTTTGGGCTCAATCGTAAATCGGGGATTATCTGTATTAGAGCCAAGCAGCAGGTTACAATATTTGTTTGATCTCACTTGCACAATAAGGAAGTCATTGTCCAGCTTGCCATTGAATGTCAGGCATTGCCATGGAAAAGTTGAATATCACATTCATATTGGTAACCAGTTCCAGAAAGCTCCATTGAGTTTATCCAAAGGCTTCTTAACATCCTGTGTATTTTATTGCTTTTCCGACCTAAAAAAGCCTTTACAACATAGATGGATGGATGGATGGATGGGTGGATGGAGGTAGGTAGGTAGGTAGGTAGGTAGGTAGGTAGGTAGGTAGGTAGGTAGGAAGGTAGATAGGTAGATAGATAGATAGATAGATAGATAGATAGATAGATAGATGGATGGATGGATGGATGGATGGATGGATGGATGGATGGATGGATGGATGGATGGATGGATGGATGGATGGATAGATGGATGATAGATAGATAGATAGATAGATAGATAGATAGATAGATAGATAGATAGATAGATAGATAGATAGATAGATAGAGGTAGGTAGGTAGGTAGGTAGGGAGAGAGAGAGAGAGAGAGAGAGATGATCCAAATCCACTGATTTATGTATTGGGATCATAATATAAATATAGATATTAGTTTTCCAGATTTTCTAACATTTAAAAATCTTCTTATTTGGAATTTTGGAATAAAATCTTTAGACTGTGTTGGCTTTTGTTAACAGGGTAATAGTGCGATACAACCATATAAATAAGTGTCACTTCATCCATTTTATACTTCCAGCATAATACGTTTGACAGCCGATCCATTTGAAACATTCTCTGAGCTGCACAATAAACTTGAAAGTCAATCTTTTGCTCAATTAATCTCAAGAATTAATCTCAAGAACTGTAATAATTATTTTAATTATCTTTATAGTCATAATCTGTTAAGATCAGGCATTTCATCTCTTTAGTCTAAAGTTTTGACACACAACCAATGTACCTTCTTTAACCATGCACTTTAACTATTTATAAAAATATACTGTAGACTTAAAATTATCTGCTCTGTGTACTCATAGGTGCTATCTGAGATTTAGCAAAGAATAGTTTTATTGAACATATCATATTGGCATGATCTGGTAAAAACCGACTCTGAAAGTTCCCATGGTTTTCACCTAATTAAAAATAAAAGTTTTCCCCCTTTTCCAAATAATCAGTCACGTGGCCCAATCAGGGTACCATCCAGTTGCTTGGTAACTTCACTCCTCCTCCTCCATCCAGCCACCTGTGGAAATGTCCTTGGTTCCAAGGAGAAAGTATTTTGTTTTGGCTATAAAACCCCAGCTGTCTCAATTTTCCCCTCCCTATCCCTCAGCTCCAGTGTGGCAACACTGAAGCCTCAAAATGGCTTCGGTCAGGTCAGCTTCAGGGTTGACATTAAATTGATATATCAGTCACTTCGTGCTGACTTGACTGTGATTTGGGTTCCATTACTTCCATTCTTGTTCCTATCTTGGTCTCTTAAAAAGACAAAAGATAAAATCAGAATTATAATTTCATATTCATTCTGAAAACCTCTCTGTTCTTCATTTAAGTGGTGCAGTAGTTAGAGTGCAGTACTGCAGGCTACTTCTGCTGATCACCAGCTCTGCCAGCAGTTTGATAGTTCGAATCTCACCAGGCTCAAAGGTCGACTCAGCCTTCCATCCTTCTGAGGTCAGTAAAATGAGGACCCAGATTATTGGAGGCAATATGCTGACTCTGTAAACCGCTTAGAGAGGGCTGGAAAGCACTGTGAAGCAGTTTATAAGCCTAAGTGCTATTGCTATTGCTATTTGGCAAGCTTGTTAAGTTATATATTCTTTTCATTCCTCAAAATATATTCCAAAAGAACAGTTTTAATCGCTGATTTCTGAGGAAGTAACCGCAGAAGTTTCTAAGGTATGAATAAGTGCACCAAGGACTTGTTAAAGTTCAAGGATCTTATTCATCAAAATGCCCCCTGAGGAAAATTCAGAACCTCAATAGCCATTTAGAAAATTAAAAGTATTTTTGATGAATGCTGCAGGGATTGAAAGAGTGAGTGACTTGTGGAGGAGTTGGGTATGTAGTTCAAACAGTTATTAAACCAATTATCCTTTCCTTCTAAAAGCGTCACCATGTGGGAGTTCAGTTTTAGTAACAGTCTCAGGAGGCTTGGTGGAAGGCATGTACTATGGATGAATTAGATAGTGGCCTATATCCTACCATTCCAATTCATTCTGAAATGGAAATAGGATATTATTATAACATATTTCCATTTCTGACTGAATTGGAATGATAGGATTTGCAAGTAGAAACTTCTGTTCTCTTCTTGTGACATATTGTAAAAAGTCACTTACAACATTTCTGGGCCTCTGTGTTGGCAAGGTTTTCTTTTCATCCCTAAATAGCAGTCATCCCCCCCACCTCAAAGTAATAAATATGTTTAAAAAATTGGAGTGACTGTCCCAAAGGTGCTTATTCAGGAAGCAACTGGACTTTATTTTTTTTTCTTTGAAGACATTTTGCTTCTCATCCAAGAAGCTTCTTCAGCTCTGACTAGATGGTAACGAATGGAAGGATTCCCCACCATCTGGTCAGAGGTGAAGAAGCTTCTTGGATGAGAAGCGAAATGTCTTCAAAGAAAGAAAACAGAAAGTCCAGTTGCCTCTGAAAAAGCACTTTTGGGACAACCATGACCTGGATGAATGTGAATCTCCATAGATAATTGGAGGGGCTAAAATATCACACAAAGAGTTTAGTGTAGAAGTTTAAGGCACTGAGCTAGAACCAAGGAGTTATATGTGAGTTATAGTCCTTTTCTTAAAGGATGAAGCCAGCTGGGTGACTTTGGGCACTCACTCTTTCTCAGCCCTAGAAAGGAGACAATGTCAAACCACTTCTGAAGTCTTGCCAAGAAGAAAACTGCAGGGACATGCCCAGGCAGTTGCCAGGAATCTGCAGCGACAAGTAAGGTTTTGTGAGATTTCGGCAGGGGTGAAATCCTACCGGTTTGAATAGGTTCAGGTGAATCGCTAGGGATTATGGGCATCAGTTCACTGAATCGGTAGTAATTACCCCTCCTTGGTCCCACCCTCGCCTGGCTGGTCACTGCTCACTTCTTCCGGCTGCTTGATATTCCACAGAATTCAATGTTAAATGCAGCAGAGAGGATGCTAACTTTTCTCCCTCCATTCAGAACAGAGATGCTGCCGCCTGTCCCTTTAAGATAGTCCCCAGGAGGGAACCATAAAGAGAGCAGCAGCTCCATTCTGAATGGAGGGAGAAAAGTTAGCATTCTTTCTGTCACAAAATTCAATGTTAAATGCAGCAGAGAGAATGCTAACTTTTCTCCCTCCATTCAGAACGGAGCTGCTGCAGCCTGTCCCTTTTAAGGTAATCCCCAGGAGGGAGGGGAATTGGGAGGGGAGCAGCTGGAATGGAGCCGTTTTTCTGAAAAGCAGGAAAATGGGAAAGGGGATTTTCCTGCCTGTCATCCATGCCTCAATCTCATCACTGACTGAGGGAAGGATGGTAGGCAGGAATATTCCCCTCCCCATTTTCCTGCTATTCGCAACAAGGAGTAGCTGGGGGGGGGAGGCTGTTGAGGAGCCGCTCGATGTGAGTGATATTGAGTTGGCCACGCCTACCCAGTCACATGACCTCCCCCCCCAAACAAGCCATGCCCACAGAACTGGTAGGGGAAATTTTTTAATTTCACCCCAGGATTTGGGGTATTTGTGCAAGTTCTCACAAGGCCTAGAGGGAGATTGTTGAAATGTCATGAGTCATTATAAGCTTTCAGGGCAAACCTGTAGTAGTACAAGTAGTTACAACCATTTGTTTAGTGATTGTTTACAAGCTGTTACAACAGCACTGAAAAAAAGGTGATTTACGACCATTTTTCACATTTATATCCATTGCATATTCACGGGGAAGACAGATTCATTTAACAACCATGTTACTAACACATACTAATGTGATTCAATTCATAAAATGGGGCAAAAATCAGTTAATAAATGTCTCACTTAGCAACATAAATTTTGGTCTCAATTGGGGTCGTAAGCCAAGGATTACCGGCACAAAGTTTGCCAATTTCATCAACCTTAATTAAAATTCTCCATCGGTTTCTAGTAGCAGAAATATGTGCTCTAATTATTCAGTTGGGCATACCAAATAATTAGGTTCCAGTTTCTTTTATCCACTTTGAAATCAACTTCAGATTACTGCCATGCAGAAAGCAAAATCTGGTCTTTCTCATTCAAGAATTCTTATATAATGTGTTAGAAGCAAATTTGTTTTCCCAATTCGTTTTGAAGAAGGGGAGACCTTCATTGAAAGTTGGCAAATGTTTGCTTTCGTTCTATTATTAACTTTTCAACAGTCTTCCTTCTTCAATATAAATCCCAAGAGAAGACATCAAACTATTCCCTTTCCTAAGTAATAGATAATTGGATTATTCTCAACCAAAATAAAAGCAGTTTGTAGATTGGCATAGATTCCGGGAAACAGCATGGATGATTCATCTTTTATCAGTGGTTTCCATGAATGAAGGTTTCTTTTTGGCTTTCTCCAGTTTTGGTCACCACACAATAAAAAGATGTTGAGACTCTAGAAAAAGTGCAGAGAAGAGCAACCTGGATGATTAGGGGACTGGAGATTAAAACATATGAAGAACGGTTGCAGGAACTGGGGCATGGCTAGTCTAGTGAAGAGAAGGTCCAGGGGAGACATGATAGCAGTCCTCCAATATTTGAAGGGCTGCCACAGAGATGCGGGGGTCAAGCTATTTTCCAAAGCACCTGAAGGCCAGACAAGGAATAATGGATGGAAACTGAACAAGGAGAGATTTAACCTGGAAATAAGGAAAAATTTTCTGACAGTGAGAACAATCCACCAGTGGAACAGCTTGCCTTCAGAAGTTGTGGGAGCTTCATCTCTTGAGACTTGCAAGAAGAGATTGGACTGCCATTTGTCAGAAATGGTGTAGGGCAGGAACTTGTGGACTTCAATTTCCAATTGTTGGCTGAAGAATTGTGGGAGTTGAAGTCCACAAATCTTAAAGTTGCCAAGATTGGAGACCCCTGGTGTAGGGTCTCCCGCTTGGGCTAGGGGGGTTGGACTACAAGGTCCCTTCCAACTCTGTTAATCTGTAAGTGCGCAGGAGGTGACCAGTTTGAGTGCAAAATATTGTGCCGTGCATTTTATGGGGATGCTTTTTTTCTGTCAGATAGATGTTCAGTTCTGTGAGCTTGTTTCCTATTACTATTTTAGTCAGGTAGCAGCAATTACAGTGTTAGCTTTCGTCTATATAATAGGGGTTATTGCTATTATGGTAACCTGATCCCTTGAAAAAGTTTGGAAAATCCTAGTGTATATTAAAAGGCTGACTGAATGTGGCTTTGATAAAATAATCCGTATGGCTATATGGTGGCTCAGTGCTGGCGAAACTATGGCATGCGTGCTGGAAGGACATGCAGAACCATCCCGTGAAGAATGTGCAGCCTCACTGGCTCCTATTCCGCATTCCTGTTTTCACATACATGCCGGTCAGCTGGCTGTCATGCATGCAGGAACGGCAAAACCTGGAAGAGTGGTGTTCTGTCACGCATGCGCAGGCTGGCACCCGAACTTCCAGGTTGATGTCGCACATATATGTGATGGCTACCTGCTCATCGGATGCACGTCCATGCCAGTATCCGAGTGTTTGAGTGCCGGCTCACGCATGTGCGACAGACCACCTCACGGGATGGTTTCACGTGCCACTTCTGGCAGGCAGGCTGGCCATCACTGCTCTAGCTTATTTCTGATTATTAATCCGTTCGTCACAGAAGTGCTCCAACGGAAATTATTTAAGAAAGCAAAAGTGCTTTGTTAAAAATAGATCAAATACAATAAAGACTAATCAAGAATGATCTGCAAACAACATACCTTTTAGGCTCCTGAATCACTTCTGAATTGAAAGCAAAGGGCTTCTTTTTTTAAAAAAATGAAATGTTGTCTATAGGTGCTCTGCTTCTACATTTTCTTGCCGATCAAAATATTTCTTCTTTCCAGATATTTGAAGCAACTAATGTAATATTCAGAGGTTGCAACACTAATGTGTTTTAAGAAAAATAAAAGTTAAACTAACTCTTAAATCTGAGCCAATAATGCTGCAGACTGCAAATAGCAAATTAAAGTGTGTGCATGTAAAATTATGTAGACATAACTTTATTAACCAAGGAATGTGGTTGCAATTTGTATTGATATTGATTGTTTCCTAGTATGACTTGATTGCTTATTGTACCGTATGACTGTCACTGGGTGTTGTGCCTTGTGTTTCTTGACAAGTGTATCTTGTCTTTTTTTATGTACACTGAGAGCATATGCACCAAAGACAAATTCCTTGTGTATCCAATCATACTTGGCCAATAAAGAATTCTTCTGACTGTTATTCTATTCTATGCTATGCTGTGCTGTGCTGTGCTGTGCTGCGCTGTTCTATTCTATTCTATTCTATTCTATTCTATTCTATTCTATTCTATTCTATTCTATTCTATTCTATGTAGGCATATTGCCTTGCTTTCTGCTAAGATTTCTCTCAGTCACATTATTATTATTATTATTAATTATTACTGAATCTAAATCATAAATATAAACTCAGAATGTGAGTTCACATTTTTTTTCCTTTTTGATTGTTTGTTGTAAAACTCAAGAATTATTATTATCTGCATCATCATCTTCATCATCATCATCATCATCATCATCATCATCATCATCATCATCATTATTATTATTATTATTATTATTATTATTATTATTATTATTATTATTATTATTATTTGCAGAAGTATAGAGGAGATTAATCCTAGACGAAAAACGCAATGATACATTTAGGCAAGTTCGTGCAGGATGTTTCAGTGACCACTGATGAAAATAGTAAAAACAATATTTCCATAGGCAATCTATACAGTTAGTCCTCCACTTACAACAGTTCATTTAGCGACCAAAGTTAGAACGGCACTGAAAAATGTGACTTATGACAATTTTTCATAGATTCCTTTGCAGTATCCCCGTGGTCAGGTGATCAAAATTCAGATGCTTGGCAACAGGTTCATATTTATGACCCTTGCACTGTCCTAAGGTCACGTGATCCCTTTTTGTGACCGTTTGAAAAGCAAAATCAATGGGGAAGCCAAATTCACTTACTAACTTATCAACTTCAGTGATTCTCTTAACAAATGTGGCAAGAAATGTTGTAAAATGGGACGAAACTCACTGAACAAATCTCACTTAGCAACAGAAATGTTGGGCTCAATTGTAGTTGAGGACTACCTGTATGTACTGTGAACATTGGATAATGGAAAGAAAAAGTAAGTGCTTTTGAATTAAGCATCCTGAAATACTTATTAAGAGACTCATGAACTGCAATAATAGCTGAATAAGCAGGGCAGGTCCTACTAAAGGGTGATTAGTCCCCTGAAATGACCAACAAGCAAAAACTTGCATTGTTTGGGCATGTGATACCCAAGTAAAAATATATGATTGCTTGAGAAGTGAAGTTGAAGATGTCAACAACGATTAGATAGGTAGATAGATAGGTAGATAGATAGGTAGGTAGGTAGATGATGATAGATAGATAGATAGATAGATAGATAGATAGATAGATAGATAGATAGATAGATAGATAGATAGATAGATAGATAGATAGATAGATAGATAGATAGATAGATAGATAGATAGATAGATAGATAGATAGTAAGCATTTGTCCATGTGGTTGCCAAGAAGCAATCTCAATTCAATGATATCTACCTAATACACTATATAGCTCCAAAACTTAAACTTTAGTGAATTATTTACCTTGAGGTAAGTAAGTAAATATTTACTTGGGAGTACGAGTGGCTTTTACTTCTAGAAATAGACCCCACTGAATACTAGGATTCATTTTTCAGTAACCCAGCATAGTGCATAGTAACCCAGCATAAAATCTTCATACTCCCAAAGATCACCTCTAGGGCCCCCTTAAGAATCTTCACTGTTATTAATATTCATGCAAAATTATATGAGATTTACATTTCTGAACATTGATTAAAGAATATATGCTTACTAACGCCAGCCTTTTCCCTAAAGTCTAGCATAAAAATGTTACAAGGGGATAAGCTGTTAACCCTGATTAGCAGTACTGAGCCAAAGGAAGGAATTGCTCATTTTCCTTTTAGTGCTCTTCAGCCAGTGGAGTTGTGATATACCACAACTATACACAGCCTCGGATCCTCAGCCAAATGGCTTGTTTTCTTTGTTCTAGTTACTCAGCTCATGTCTCTTAGCAAGATCTAACCATGAACTGTTCAAAACAATTGCTTCTCTGCTATCTATAGCTAATGATCATGGATTAAAATGAAGCTGAAAATAAATGATGATACTGAATCTCAAGGAGGAGTCAAGAGACAGCTTTGTCTAGATCCATGATGGTGAACCTATGGCACGCATGCTGGAAGTGTCATGCAGAGACATCTCGCTGGGCACACGAGTTGTCGCTCGTTGCTCTTCCCAGTTCCGGCTTGCTGGCCAGCTGTCTTCATGCATGTGATGGTGCAGGAAACTGGAAGAGCAGCCTCCTGCGCACACCGGGAAGATAATCTTCTAGTTTCCAGTGTGCACATGCGCACTGGGCGGCTCCTCTTCAGGTTTCTGGCATGCTCAAGGGCACTGGTCACCTGGTCTTCATGCGCACATGCATGCCAGAAACCGGAAGACCAAGTGGCCAGTATGCATGTGCGCACTGGAAACAGAAAGATCATCTTCCCAGTGCACACATGCGCACCAGGCGCTGTTCTTTCGATTTCTGGCACGCATGTGCGCATAAAGACCAGCTGGCCGGTGCCCACGATCCCATTTCGGCACTCGGTGGCAAAAAGGTGCACCAACTCTGGTTTAGACTAATTAATTTCCAGACATAAGTGCCCTCTGATCTAATGTCTGTAATAGCAATAGCACTTAGACTTATATACTGCTTTACAGTGTTTACAGCCCTCTCTAAGCGGTTTAGAGTCAGCAATTTGCCCCCCAACAATCTGGGTCCTCATTTTACTGACCTCAGAAGGATGGAAGGCTGAGTGAACCTTGAGCCCGGTGAGATTCGATCTGCCAAATTGCAGGCAGCCAGCAGTCAGCAGAAGTAGCCTGCAGTACTGCACTCTAACCACTGCGCCACGGTGGCTCAGTAATGTAATGCTTTTTTGCATATCAACCTTCCCTTCGGTGTTTTACAGGTAATCCTTGCTTTATGACTACTTGTTCAATGACCATTTAAATTATGAAGAAAGTGATTTACAACTAATCTTCGCACCTGCAACTATTGCAGCATCTCTGCGGTCACATATTCAAAAGTCAGGTGATTGACAAGTGACAAATGTTTACTAAGTTGCTGCATTCCCGGATCATGTGATCGCTATTTGCGACCTTCCCAGGGTATTTATGGAGAGTCACAATTACTGGTTGTCCCAAAGGGGCTTTTCAAAAGGCAACATTCCTCACCCTTCCATCAGAACTGGAGAAGCTTCTTGGCAGAGAAGTGAAATATTTTCAAAGAAAAACCAAAGAAAATCCAGTTTCCTTTTGAAAAGCACCTTTGGGAGGACCTTCCCAGGGGTTTCCATTAAGCAAAGTCAATTGGAGAAGCGGGACTTGCCTAACACCTGTGTGATTTGCTTAACCAACATGGTGGTTCACTTAATAACTGTGGTAAAATCCTGCAGTCTTCACTTAACAACCGCATGAGTTAAAAATGCAGATTGTAAATTGAGGAGTACCTGTATATTATTAAAGAAAAATTTTAACTAAAGAATTATAAAGAAGAATCCAATAGCCTTTTATCCCAGCAGTAGTTAAAGGTAAAGGTAAAGGTAAAGATTCCCCTCACACATATGTGCTAGTCGTTCCTGACTCTAGGGGGCAGTGCTCATCTCTGTTTCAAAGCCAAGAGCCAATGCTGTCCGAAAATCTCTCCATGGTCATGTGGCCAGCATGACTAAACTCCAGAGGTGGATGGAATGCTGCTACCTTCTTACCAAAGGTGGTCCCTATTTTTCTACTTGCATTTTTATGTGCTTTCGAACTGCTAGGTTGGCAGAAGCTGGGACAAGTAATGGGAGTTCACCCCGTTACGTGGCACTAGGGATTCGAACTGCTGAACTGCCGACCTTTCGATCAAGCCCAGCATCTTAGCCACTGACTCTGGACCCGAACTGCCCTGGATCAGGGGTGTCAAACTCAAGGCCCACAGGCCAGATCCCACAGGACTGCCCTGAAAACAGTGAAGTACCAGCCTGCGGTGCCTCTGCCAGTGAAAAGGGAGCTCGGGAGGATGGTGCGTGGTCCTCCCAAGCTCTGTGTTTGGGAGGGCTGCACAAGGGCCTCATGCAGCCCTATGCCAGTGAAAACGGAGCCCAAACTCTATCCCGCAACGGATTATGGGGTCATGAAAAGAAGATGATAAGTAGAAGCTTCTGCTTTCCAATATATTTCTACTTCAGTAACGTTTTAGAAATCAGATAACCTTCTGAATGTAGCACTTTGTGATCTTTGGAAAAGACAGTTTTTTTAAAAAAAAAAGAATTTCAGATTCTTTAAAGGGCAGATTGGAATAGAGTCAAGGTTTTTTTTTGGAATGGAATCTGAAGCATTCATTGCACAGTACTATCATATAAAGATTAGGAAAACAATCTGCTTTACTGGGTGTTAAAAAAAATACAGACTGTGTCAGTGTATAAATAATAAATGGATTTGGACTTCTCTGCACCAGAATGAATGTAAGGAACTCTATTATTAAATATATACAATCTCAATGGAAGTACCTTACGGATGAAGTAGTACAGGATGATGTTCTTCCGCTAGTCCTTTCAGATAGTTTTAGATTAGAAATCACAGAATTTCTAACCCGGGCAGGAGAAATAATCAGATGCTTGAGGGAACAGTACTGTAATGTAATATGGTTGGTAATCACATTAGGTTTGTTGTGTGGATGTGTTTGCCATTTTAACTAGTAAACATCTTAGCCAGCAAACATCTGATACCGCAGATAAATATCTCCTTCTGAAAACTTTAGCTATGGTTGTGCTTCTTCTTTGCTCCTGACCCCACTCAGTTTAAATGTACACCTTAAAATGTCTTCATTTGCCTACAGGATTACAGTAATAGGTGCTCAGGATAGATATGTGTGTCCCAGGTTACTTGAGATGGAGATCCAGCCAAATTACCTTATTTTTCAGATTATAAAACACTCCAGACAGGGGTCTCCAACCTTGGTCCCTTTAAGACTTGTGGACTTCAACTCCCAGAGCTCCTCAGCCAGCTTTGCTGGCTGAGGGACTCTGGGAGTTGAAGTCCACAAGTCTTAAAGGGATTAAGGTTGGAGACCCCTGCTCCAGAGTATAAGATGCACCTTAGTTTTTGGGGAGGAAAATAGGGGGAAAAAAATTCTGCCTCTGCCTACCAGGTATTCATCTGGCTAGCGTCCTTAGCCTGGTCAGCTTCAGCACATTAGTTTGCTGGTTGTGTGTATGCAAGCGTGCATCCCCGCTTGTTTCGCACACACCTTGTTGGGGCTGATAAGCAGCATTTTTTATTTTTTTATTTACATTTATATCCTACCCTTCTCCGAAGACTCAGGGCGGCTTACATTGTGTAAGGCAATAGTCTCATCCTATTTGTATATTTATGTACAAAGTCAACTTATTGCTCCCCCCCAACAATCTGGGTCCTCATTTTACCTACCTTATAAAGGATGGAAGGCTGAGTCAACCTTGGGCCTGGTGGGACTCGAGCCTGCAATAATTGCAAGCAGCTGTGTTTAATAACAGGCTATCTTACAGCCTGAGCCACCCACGGCCCAAAAGTACAACACAATCAGCTGTGCTTCAAAAGTACAGCTGATTGTCAGAGGGAGATCCAGTGAGTAAAGCAGGCAAAGCACGGAAGCGGTAAGACTAGGCAGCAGGTGTTCTGGGTTGCCATTTTGGGCTCTGCGCATCATATTTTCAGCCTCCAAATGCTCCGTTTGACAAGTGTTCAAATCTGTGGGGATTGACAAGGCACATCGCCACCCAAAAACGCGATGCACACAGGCCAAAAATGGGACATGCAGAGGCCTAAAATGTGAGGCGCAGAGCCCAAAAACGCAAGCCATTGTCTGTGGCAATCTCTGCAGCCAGGAAAAGGACGTGCAGAGGGAGAAGTGTGGGGCCGGTGGATAAGCGGGGCTACATTCGGAGACAAACCCAAATTTTCAGCCTCTTTTAGGGGGGAAAGTGTGCCTTATACTCCAAAAAATAGGGTAACAGAATTCAGAGTACAAGAAGAAATGAGCAAAAGCAAGAAAGTAAAAAAGAAATAGTAAAAGAGAAGCCATCCAAGGTGACATATTGTAGAAAAAGCCAGGAATGATTGGGGTCTACATTTTGCTCATTTTTAATATAATATAAAGAGGGAGCAAAGCAGGGTCAAATAGATGCAAAAAGCACGAAATTAGGCATGGAGTGACAAGGAAAGTCGAAATAATTTCACTTCCTTTTACAATCTCTGTAGTTTTATATTATACAGATAGTCCTTGATTTATGACCACCATTGAGGCCAAAATTTCAGTTGCTAAGAGAGACAGTTGTTAAATGAATTTTCCCCCCATTTTACGACATTTCTTTGCTATGGTTATGAAATGAATCACTGAAGCTGTTAAATTAGTAACACGGTTGTTAAATTAATCCCGCTGTCCCACTGACTTTGCTTGTCAGAAGGTCACAAAAGATGATCACAATGACCCCAGGGCAACTGCAACTGCCATAAATATGAGTCAATTGTCAAGCAGTCTGAATTTTGATCACCTGACCATGGGGATAGCTGCAACAGTCATGATAAACAATCACATGTCCCTTTCTTCAGTGCTGTTGTAACTTCAAACTGTCACTAAGTAAACTGTTGTAAATTGAGGATTACCTGTCATGGGAATTTTGAAAAATATGCAACTTTTATGTAATATCTACATGTGGAAAAAAAATCTACATTGTATTTCCCTTCAGCAATCTGCAAAATCATGTATACACACACATATACCTTCCACTGCAATATGAAGTCTATATCGATGGAAGAGACTTCTTAGAATAGAATAGAATAGAATTTTTATTGGTCAAGTGTGATTGGACACACAAGGAATTTGTCTTGGTGCATATGCTCTCAGTGTACATAAAAGAAAAGATACCTTCATCAAGGTACAACACTTACAACACTTAATGATGGTCATAGGGTACAAATTTAACACTTAATGATACAACACTTAATGATAGTCATAGGCTACAAATAAGCAATCAGGAAACAATCAATATCAGTATAAATCATAAGGATACAAGCAACAAAGTTACAGTCAGGCAGTCATAAATGGAAGGAGATGGGTGATGGGAACGATGAGAAGATTAATAGTGCAGATTTAGTAAATAGTTTGACAGTGTTGAGGGAATTATTTGTTTAGCAGAGTGATGGCGTTCGGGAAAAAACTGTTCTTGTGTCTAGTTGCTCTGGTGTGCAGTGCTCTATAGCATCGTTTTGAGGGTAGGAGTTGAAACAGTTTATATTCTTTATATTCTAATATATATATAATATTATAACATATAATATATATATTATAGTTTATATTCTTCACTCTAGGTGATGGTGAACCTTTTTTTCCTCGGGTGCCAAAAATGTGTGTGTGTGTGTGCGACAGCATGCACATGCTGCCACCACCCATAATGCAATGTCCCTCTGCAGGCCCCGGCGCCCTGTGCATGCACGCGTGTTTCCCCCTGCCCCCCCCGCATGCGCGAGAGTCCCCTGTTATGGTGCTAGCAAGCCTCCCTGAAGCCTCCTGGGACCAACAATGGGGCGCGACCCACCCTGTGCTCCCCCGACTCCCTGTGCATGTGCATGCAAATCCCCACCCCCCATGCATGTGTGTGCGACACCCCCATGACCTCCGCGCATGCAGAGACCTGAAATTCAGCTCGCCAGCGGGAGGTGCATGGGCTGCGCAGTGGAGCTGACCTTGGCATCAGCTCACATGCCCGTCGAGATGGCACTGTGTGCCATGCATAGGTTCGCCATCACGGCGCTAGGGATTTGCGGGAATGAAGCCATTTCCCCTATCCTACTTTTTATTTGTTCAGCTATTTTCAAAGCTATGGAAATGAGGAAGCCAACGAAGGGTTTGTGTTTATTTGAAACCTGCCTGAACTGTACAGTCTTATTTGTATGAATCAGACAGATGGAACCCCACACTCAATCCAGGATGTTCTGGTTTATCACAAAATAGCGATGACAAAAGGAAGCGGTGCCTTATTAAATGTGTTTTCAAAGGAAACTGGTTTTTTTTGGGGGAACCAGAAACACTGTCAAAAGTAAAGACTGAAGTTCCGCCTTTGTTTGCGTTGCTTATTTCATGAAAAGAATAAGATTACGCTTTCTATTGGGAATGTCAATTTTTCAACGTTAATCCCTATGTACTCCAAATCATCTTTTAGAATAGAATCACACCTGCTATATAACCCTATCGCTACAGTACTTAATAACTGAACAAGGACGCTTTCAGATCCTGCTTTACATACTGACAGAGGTGCACCGGCACCATTAATAAAAGGGACGCTGTCAGAAATAGGTGACTATATAAAATCCAACCTTTAAAGTTTTTGATACGATGCACATTTTATATTTGCATTTTCTTAAGCCTAGCCTGGATAAGCCATGACTCTTAACAGCCCCAATCATGCACTTTGGAGGAAGGTCCCTGAAGAGTTGAAGACAAAGAAATCAATGACGGCCACCGAGGTCAGGCAGAGCACAGTTTTACACAGATGCTACCTCTCCAAGAGGGCAAGAGGGCAAGTGATAAATGGTAATTAGCATCCATTCCAACTCATCATTTTGATTTATTGCACGCTTGGAAAATGCAGCCAGGAACAGGCTCTGGTGATCCCTGATACCAATCCCACTGGAGTGATTCAGCCTACATCAACAACCCTAGAGAAAGCAAAGATATTAATGATGCATGAAAGAATAATCTGCTGCTTGGTTTTTAATCACATCGAGGAAAAAATAGGACTTATATTAGGTTTGAGTTCTTCCAGTTTAGGGCATGTCCAATTTTTCAACTTTCAATTTCCAAACATTAGGGGTGCTCAAAATTTGTGTCATGCCTTGAGGATCATAAAGATATTTTGGTTACTTTTATATAATTCAGATGTACTGGGTAAGTACATCTTACCCAGTGAAATTCAGCCGGTTCTATCCGGCTTGGGTGAACCGGTAGCGGTGGCTGTGGGAGGCTTCGCCCATCCACACGGATGTCATGACATCACCTTTTTGCAACAGTTCTAAGACTTTGTGCCTGCACAGAAGGCTTTGCGCATGCGCGGACGATGGCACACGCACATTTGCAAACCGGTAGGGAAGATAAGTGAATTTCACCCCTGGTACAGTGGTGGGTTGCTCCTGGTTCTGTCCGATTCTTGAGAACCAGTGGCAAAAATGGTGGGAGGCTCCACCCAACTGCCCTGACGTCACATTTGGTGATCAGTGCATGTGCTCCCATTGCAAACCGGTAGTAAAGGTAAGTAGAACTCACCCCTGCCCTAGTAAGTAACTACATAAATCTTCTTCTTCCTAGCATATTCCCTCAGGTGCAGGGTCTGTTTTTCGGATCATTGAATGCCACTTTGCACAGTCAGCTGTGTCTCCAGGTTGCAAGCTCATGGCTTGCATGTTTTTCTTGATGTTGTCTTGCCATCTCTGTTTTGGATGCCCATGAGGTCACCGGCCATTGACTTCTAGTTGGTAGGCAATCTTGGCAACGGTGGAAGGTGCTGCTCTCAGGACATGTCCATCTTTCATCATCTCTATAATTGGTGCCATACCAAAATGCTGTTGCATTATGTCATTTGTGATGTGGTCAAGAAGGGAGATGCCCGATATCCAATGGAGCATTCACATTTTCCTGGCATGGAGATTTGTTTCGGTCCATGTTGTTGCTGCCCAGGGTTCAGTGCCATATAGTGCAACAGGGCAGATGGTTGTCTTGTAAATCTTAGATTTAAGATGGATTGGCATTCATCTGTCGCATAATATTTGTCTGTCAGATAATAAATTATGATATTTATGTAGTAAGTAACTACATAAATATCATAACTTTTAACATTTTGTTTCATTAATTCCCAGGCTTAGTTTATTCTCTAATGTCAAATATCACAAGTGCTACATTTGTTTGGGTGATTAAACATTTCAAGCCCAGGGTATGTCAGCTATGAAAAAGCAAACAAGAAGCAAAATGAAATATCTACCCATTGTCAGAGTGGCCCGGGGGCAACCTCAGCGGAGATGGATTTTTTGATATATCAGAAACTCTCTATAGATACATATCACCAGACAGCTGCAGACCTCCTTTGTAAGGCATCTTGGATTGTGTGGTTATCAATAATGAAATAAGACAAGGTTTGCCTAAAGCAAATCCATGCTTTGAATGTGAGCGTAAGCCACCATGATTTCTGGTGAACAGGAATGCGTAACGCATCCGCAACCCAATCTCTAGCTGGCAGGTAGCGTAACTTCTGTTTATGTTTTATGTTTACTGACTCGGCATCAAAAGTAGTGTCATCTGTTTTGTTTGCTGAATTTCAGTGTCTTTCTTGTATGCAAACCCAAGTAGCTATTCCATACAGTGGTGGGAATACCTTTTGCCTGATTGCTGCCCAGGATGTTTGCTCTTGACTGCATTATCTTTCTGAGAAATTCAACACATGGTCTTGTCATGCCCCTGTCGGAGTCTGAATCTGAAGGGGAAAAGGAACAGCTGACAGAGAGCGAGAGGGTGGATCTGTTAGCTGTGGAAGAAACTGGGGAAGTGCAAAGTCAGGCTAGGCAGAGCAGGGAAGAGGTAGAACAAGGGAGAAGGGGTTCAGATGAAGACCAATGCCCACCCCCTCCTCATCCTAGGCAGCACAGGGAGGAATGGAGAAGAGAGCAGTGTGGGTTGTGTGGCTTATGAGGGAGGAAATCGACCCGATCCTCTTTACAAGGCACAGGTGCTGGTGGAGTTTAAAAGTAGAGGCAAACGGGAGGGGCGGTTGTTGGGAACAAACGCTGAGTTCATCTGGTGTTTATCTGAAGTCCTGGCATCCTCCCAACGGGTTTGATTTACTGCTGTGCTACTTTGCTTGTGGAATTCCTTATTTTGCTTGCCCTGCTGGATTAAATACTTTGTCTTGCCTTTGGATTTTTTTGTTAGAGATTATCTGCTTACAACATTTGGGACTGAAGTATTGCCAGACAAAGTCTATTACAGGTTGGTGGAAGAGCTCTCTCCAGGCCGGAGAGTTGAAAGGGACATTAGGGGCACAGTTGGTGATAATAAAGGGACCCATATTGGTTCTCTGGCTGTGTTGCCTTTGTGTTATGCCCCGGGTCATCACAGGTCTGTTCCTATTATTCCTTTCCCAGCCCTTAATTTTTAAAAAAAATAGAACTACAGAATACAGACCAAGAAAACAAGACTATGTCCAACCTGTTTCACTGACTCTACCAGTTGTCCTCTGAGGGGATGCAGCCATATTTGGGGTTGGAAAGGACTTTTTACTGGAGATGCCTGACTAATAGAACTCTGTGCCTGCTAGCTTTGATGAAGATTTTGAAGCTCCATTGCAATCTGTCCACTCTTTCATTGTAGCATCCTCCATTCCAAGTGGGACATTGAAACACTGAATTTCAATAGCCGTATTGACACCCCTGCCAACCTTCAAAGCATGCAAATGTGAGTAGATAAATAGGTACCACTTCAGTAGGAAGCTAACAGTGTTCTATGCAACTTGGTGTGAAGTCATGCTGGCCACATGACCACCACGTGCATTCAGACAACGCTGGCTCCCTCGGCTAAGAAACGGAGACGCACACCAACCACTAGAGCAGGGGTGTCAAACTAGATTTCTTTGAAGGCCAGATCAGTTATGTAGTTCTCCTTCGTGGGCCAGCCATGGGGGAACAGACGTCTCCTGCAGTACCCTGCCAGCTAAAACAGGGTATGGGAAGCCTCATGTGGACACCCCGCACCCCATGTTTGGCCTGGATGGCCTTCAGCCCTGTGGGCCAAAATGAGGCATGGGGGCCTCGTGTGGCCCCCACCTGCACCCCATTTTGGCAGGCAGAGTGCTGCAGGAGGCCATCCAGGCTAAAAATGGGATGCAGAGTGTCGCACGCGGCTCTCCCATGCCCCATTTTGGTTGCCAGATGGACCGCAGGCTGGTCCTTTGCTATTTCCATGCTGGCCCCACAGGCCAGATTTAAGCACCCCATGAAATGAGCCCGCGGGTCTTGAGTTTGAGACCCCTGTCCTAGAGTCAAACCCTACTGGACAGGGGAAACTTTTACATGTACCTTCACCATTATGGCACTCCTGTAATAACCATTTTGCTGCAACACTATATTCTGTATTTTCTTGTTTAGTTTATGACCACTGTGGTCCTCAAACTGGTTTTCAGTGCCTTTAGAACTTTGAACGGTCGTTGAATGAACGGCTGCAAGTCAAGGACTCCCTGCACAGCCCTTGAAATGAAAAACAAAATGAAAACCTTGTGCGCAGGTTTCTCTGACCATGCGGAGAAACACAACGTGCTCCAAAAGTGCATAAGGAGACTTTTTCCATCTTTCTGATTTCCATAATGTCCTTTGTGTCTTGCACATTATTACAGTTGTTATCTGGATAGATGATAACAGCTAGTGAGGGAGGGAGAATAAAATTCACAAGTTCCCTTTGAGCTACTTTTTCCCTTCTCATATTTCTTTAGATTTAAAAAAAAATGTCTTGGAAGAGAATCCTTCTTGGAGCCTTGTCAGTCTGTGACTAATTGCTTTGACTTTTGGCTCCTCCAGTGGGTCTTTTTCAGGGAATAGAGACAAGATGAGGCCAGCTGCAGCCTTTAATTAGAAGGAGGCAGAGAAGTGGCCCTGCTTCTCTTGCAAGAAGCGGCATGCAAACCCATGCGGGTTTTTAATGAATTTTTATTATTTCAATTAGACAAGAATCACATAGCAAGGCCAGCAAAGAAGCCAGCCAGCCAGCAAACAAACAAACAAAATTTTACACTTGGAATCGAAAGTTTGCTAGGCGGAAAGAAGGGAGGGAGGGAGGGAGAAAAATTGCCAGTGGAGAACCGTATCATGTACAAGTAGTGAGGTGTGAAATTGGGTGTTGTTGTTGTTCACTGCAGCAAGTTAGAGCCATCAGAAAATGGCTTGGGGAGAATTGGTTGAAAGTTGTAGGAGGGACTTCCCGCGCAAGAGAACGAAAGGTTGAATTCCAGACTTTGTGCGTTCCTATATGGAGGGAACAGCTGATTTTTCACTATGCTGAAAGTTTTCAGGCAAAATACTGTCCACGAAGCAGGATTGATTGATTGATTGATTATTTTACTGAGGATATAAACAAGGCTGACAAGGCCACTAATTTAAAACATTACTGTTTTTCAAGTCTAAAAGTTTCATTCATTTTTATTCAATTGTCTCCTGGAGGACCCTTGCCTTATAAAGGAGAAACTTTTAAGTTTGACACTGATATTATTGGTCATTTCTCTATTTATCCTCTCTGCTCTCTTTCTTGCGCTTGACAGATTGACCCTGGCCTTGTCATCTTGCCATATTTTATTGTTTTCCCAGCAGGGATTTCTGTCAGAAAAAAACAAGATGGCGGCCATTACAATGCTATCAAAATTCTGTCATTATTTTTGTTTGTGTGTGTGTGTGTGTGTGAATTTTAAGTCACCTTCATCTAGATTTTTTTCACCACACTTTGTGGACATCCTAATTTATAATTAGCCATACCTGCTGTCTTGACTGAGGAGTCTAGCCCGCACACTTAGGTGTGCTATCTAGATTGCCTGTTCTTTATAAATTGCTTTTGTGTGCATTCTCACGTGATTTTTGAGGTCATGTAATGAACATCAGATGTTATTTTAATTTACATAGGGAAATTAACTATCACTATGTAAGTTGTGAAGTAATGGATGTTTGCAAGTGTATGGAAAAAGGTAGAAGTGTCAACAATTAAGTTTGCATTAATTTATCATTAGTGACTAACAGGCTTGAATGAGCAGTCTGCAGCTACTATTAGGTAAATATGGTTTTAATAGCCTGCTTGTGTGACAAAAATGGAAAGTTGATCAACAATGTCAAGTGCAACTTTATAATGTATGTAAGAGTGTGTCTGGGTGTGCATGCACGTGAGTATGAAAAATGTAACTTTTAATCATACATTTTATTCTTCTTTTAGAAAATGTTTTTTTTTCCCTAAAATGCCAACAGATCAATCTAGTCCAGTATAATATAATTGATTATAAAAGGTAAAGGTAAAGGTAAAAGTTCCCCTCGCACATAGCATATTTTTCAGAGTATAAGACGGACCTTTCCCCCCCCCCAAAAGGGGGTGAAAATTTGGGTGCGTCTTATACACTGAATGTAGCTCCATCCACCCACTGGCCTCCACCCTTTGGCTTCTGCCTCCTAGCAATTTACCCCTTGCAGCAAGCAGCAAGAAGAAACAGCCCATTTCATCTTCAGCACAGCCTAATTAGCACAAGTTGATTGTCCATTAGATCAGCCTCCCGACTCTCAGCTGTTTCAGGCTGCAGGGATTGCCATTGCCTATTGCTGTGTGGGCCTCTGCTGCTTGCTGCAAGGAGGTAAATTGCTGGGAGCAGATTTTTTTTCTTGTGCTAATCAAGCTATGCTGAAAATGAAAATGAAAGTAAAGCAGGCTGTTTGCTGTTTGCTGCAACCAGGCAAAATTGCTGGGAGGCAGAGGCAGATTTCTTTTTCTTGTTTTCCTCACCAAAAAAGGTAGGTGCATCTTATAGTCCGAGCGTCTTATACTCTGAAAAATACTGTGTGTGCTAGTCGTTCCCAACTCTAGAGGGCGGTGCTCATCTCTGTTTCAAAGCCGAAGAACCAGCGCTGTCCAAAGACGTCTCCGTGGCCATGTGGTGGGCATGACAAAATGCCGAAGGCGCACGGAACACTGTTACCTTCCCACCAAAGGTGGTCCCTATTTTTCTACTTTCATTTTTTATCTGCTTTCGAACTGCTAGGTTGGCGGAAGCTGAGACAAGTAACGGGAGCTCATCCTGTTACACGGCACTAGGGATTCAAACTGTTAAACTGCCGACCTCTCGATTGACAAGCTCAACGTCTTAGCCACTAAGCCACCGCATCTCTTTATAATTGATTATAAGTACTAACAAATGCAAAGCGGGTTATTACATTCTCAGCGTCAACCTGGCTTTCCCATGCCCTTCCAAAACTTGAACCTAGAAGTCCCTGCATTAGTTTTAATAAATATCTCAAATAACCTTTGAAAATTCTTTCAATGGCTACAGTGAAAATAATTGTCTGAATCCTTGTAGAAGGAAAGAATCAGGAACTGGTTGTTTGACAGGGCAAGGGAATTTCGATGTCACAAGAGACAATATTTCCAATGAATTGAATTAGAGTGTTTATTCATGGAATTATTTACAATAGGGAATAAAATATTACTGTTCGGCAGTAAGTCAAACTAGTTTTTCCTTACATAGATCTGATAGGATTGCTTTTTTCAGTTAGAGCTGTCAGTACCATTTAGGAAAAATAAACATCGTAGATGAATAATGGTTGTGGAGTGCCCCAAAAGGATACCTTTTCAACTTATCTGAAGAACAATTTGTCTTGAGTGAAAGCAGTGAAGATATCTAGTGCTGCAGACTGGAACTAATGCTTTGCATGGGGTGCCAGAAAAACACTAGAGAATAGACCATGTGACTGAGTTGTATATCTCTTTCCTATAGTGGCAGAGTAAGGAGCATGCATGGGCCAAGACAATCAGGTACAAGAACATGGCCTGTAGATGGCTTGTAGGTTATCTTCTCATGTTTGCATTTCATGTGGAGCCCTCTTAGATTTCTAATCTCCCCTTTTTTAGATAAACATAAAGACTACAGTAACCTTGATAAGGGACAAAGTGTATCTGGTAAGAGATATCTTCTAAGCCTTTTTTTTTTCCTTTTTCCTTTTTGCTATTCATCGATTCATTTTTAAATTTATTTATTTATTGAATTTATATAAAGGTAAAAAGGTAAAGGTTTCCCTTGCAATATGTGCTAGTCATTCCCGACTCTAGGGGACGGTAGTCATCTCCATTTCAAAGCCGAAGAGACAGCGCTGTCTGAAGACGTCTCCATGGTCATGTGGCCGGCATGACTAAATGCCAAAGGTGCACGGAATACTGTTAACTTCCCACCAAAGGTGGTCCTTATTTTTCTAACTTGCATTTTTTACGTGCTTTTGAACTGCTAGGTTGGCAGAAGCTGGGACAAATAACAGGGCGTTACGCGACACTAGGGATTCAAATCGCTGAACTGCCGACCTTTTGATTGACAAGCTCAGCATCTTAGCCACTTAGCCACCGCATCCCTTTTTGAATTTATATGGCTACCCATAAAATAAAATTGCAAAAAATCCAAAAATATAAAAACACAAAACACCAATCATACTCTTTCTTTTTTAATTCCAGAAAAATGGAACTGGTAAAATTCCAACAGCTCTTACATACGGTTACCCTATTCAGGGAGAAAAAAAATCTATTAATGAATCATTCCTATTGTAATCAGATGGGCCTTGGCTTCTTACCCTTCACATTGGTTTTTAGCCTTTCTTTTTCATTTTCCAATCACTTTAGCTATCCATATTGGCCTATTGCAGGGTAATACGGGGCAACCTTTGAGCCCTTTGCAACCTGTTGACTTCAACTCCCAGAGTTCCTGAGCCAGCATGAATCAGGAATTCTGGGAATTGAATAGAATAGAATAGAATAGAATAGAATAGAATAGAATAGAATAGAATAGAATAGAATAGAATAGAATTTTTATTGGCCAAGTGTGATTAGACACACAAGGAATTTGTCTTGGTGCATATGCTCTCAGTGTACATAAAAGAAAAGATATGTTCATTAAGGTACAACATTTACAACACAAATGATGGTCAATATATCAATATAAATCATAAGGATTGCGAGCAAAAAGTTACAGTCATACAGTCATAAGTGGAAAGAGATTGGTGATGGGAACGATGAGAAGATTAATAGTAGTGCAGATTTAGTAAATAGTTTGACAGTGTTGAAGGAATTATTTGTTTAGCAGAGTGATGGCCTTTGGGAAAAAACTGTTCTTGTGTCTAGTTGTTCTGGTGTGCAGTGCTCTATAGCGTCGTTTTGAGGGTAGGAGTTGAAACAGTTTATGTCCAGGATGTGAGGGATCTGTAAATATTTTCACGGCCCTCTTCTTGATTCGTGCAGTATACAGGTCCTCAATGGAAGGCAGATCCTCAATTGAAGTCCATAGATCATAAAGGGGCAATAGTCACTTACCCATGACCTATTTCATAGATGCTTCCTAATCATTGACCTGCCCTCCTTTCTCCAATAAGCTTTAGATTTTTCACCCCTATTGTTTCTACTTCTGTGCCAACATGCAGCTTTCCTTGTGCATATACGGTATTTTTCCCTCGCCTTTTTCAAAGCCACTTCACATCCTGCCCACGTTCTGACATAAATGCCCATCACCAAAGCAGTCAAGCGTTATTCCCCAAAGCAGTTGATTGGTTAATTCCACACAATTTCACTGTGTTATCCTGACATTTCTTTAAATTCTGAAATGGCCATGTGCCAATCTGTTTTCAACAAAGAGGGAGCAACTTCTGATGTATGAGTTCAGGTATCCACAATCAGTCCCATGACCCCTTGCCGTTAAATAGGGGCTCTGGAGTTGCTGAAAGTTGTTCAAAACAAAACAGTTGCTTATTTTATTCAATCTTGAAAAAGACTGCTTTTAGAGTGGAAAAATCTTATAAATTCTAGTCATGGATCCTAAGAAAACTTAATGGAAAATATCATATCTCCACTCCTTACCACAAACTCTGTAAATTCATGTATGCCTCCCATCCTTCCTTCACAGGAGTATAAGGTACAGCAAAGTCACTCCTTGGTTAGGAGAATACCTTGCAAAATTGGATTTGAGTTCTCATTTATCAAAACTTGCAGAATCTACATCCGAGAATGCCCTGGTTTTCACTGAAAATAGTTGTTGTTTTTTTTGTCACAACAGTATACACAAACAAATGTCATAGATAAAACAGCATGTTTTGAAGAATATATATATATATATATATATATATATATATATATATATATATATATATATATATATATATATATATATATATATAATTAAAATTATGCATCAACTATATTAATTGGATGTAATGAAGGGAACAATAGGACAGGAACGGTAGGCACATTTGTGCTCTTATGCACACCCCTTATAGTCCTCTCAGGAATGGGGTGAGGTCAATAGTAGACAGCTTTTGGTTGAAGATTTTGGGATTTTGAGTAGAGACTATGGAGTCAGGTAATGAGTTCCAAGCATTAACAACTCTGTTACAGAAGTCATATTTTCTGCAATCAAGTTTGAAGCGATTGACATTTAGCTTGAATCTATTTTTTGCTCTTGTAATATTGCGATTGAAGCTGAAGTAGTCTTTTATAGGAAGGATATTGCAATAGATGATTTTGTGTGTTAAACACAGGTCATGTCGAAGTCGACGGAGTTGTAAGTTTTCTAATCCCAGGATTTCAAGTCTGTCGGTATAAGGTATTTTGTTGTTTTCGGAGGAGTGAAGAACTCTTCTAGTAAAATATTTCTGGACTCGTTCTATTGTGTTTATGTCAGAGATGTGGTATGGGTTCCAGACGGATGAGCTGTATTCAAGAATAGGTCTGGCAAATGTTTTGTATGCTCTAGTTAGTAGTGTAGAGTTTTTAGAAAAGAAGCTGCGTAAAATTAGGTTTACAACTCTTAGGGCCTTTTTTGCTATGTAGTTGCAGTGGGCTTTGGCATTAAGGTCATTAGATATGAGAACTCTTTGATCTTTGACAGGGTGGGGGTCGTCAGTTAGGTAATGTCCATCCAGTTTATACTTGATGTTCCTTGAAAGACAAATATTTTAGCTCTTTCATTTCTTCCAATAGCTCTCCAAAAATTCATTTTTTTTTAAATCATAGCATTTAGTGCCATAATAGGATAATGTCTTGCCATATTATGCAAATTGACTATAATTTCTCTACATAAGCCACGGTCTTTGGGGATAAATAGCATTTGTTACTATGCAGTTGTGGTTTCTTTTTAATATATAGCTTAATTAGAAGAGATGTAATTCTGAGAATCAACACCTTTCTGTCAGTGGGGGAATACTACCAATAAATGCATTAAAAGTTAATTTGAACCTTGGTAAGTCTCTTAGAACTGCATTACAAATTATTCTTGACAGTCTTCAAAGGGAGCTAGAAAGACCCATCCCTGTTCCACAGAAATGCTGTGAAGAGAATGTGGCTAACAGTGATTATACCCTATAATTATAGGCAAGGGGAACTCAGTGTACAGTAAATGACCTGCAAACTTTCATCTAGGAAGAATTACTATATCCATAACACTCTTAAGATGGTTTGAAGCCTGTGACCCGCCAGCGGACAGTGACGAGGTTGGGGAGGAACATGGGCCAGCCCTGGAGTCAGGGGAAGGCTCTGATAAGTGCTCTGCGTCGAAGGAAGAGATGAAACCAGGGTTGTCCAACAGTTATGAGCTACCTTCGGAGTCAGAGATAAGTGGGGCTGAAGAACAGCTGCAGCCTGTTCCTGATGTACACATGCGCAGAGCTTCCAGGAGAAGGAACAGTTAAGGAAAAAGGGCCGACTCAGGAGTAAAGGCACAGATGGATGGTAAATGGCCCCTCCCATAGGGAATAAAGAGGATCAAAAGGAGAGTGGAGTTTGCAGGAGACAATTAGTTCATTTGATTAGTGTGAAAATCTGTTCGTGACTCTCAGAGACTCCTTGCCAAGTATTTTCATGTACAGCATTGGGTACAAGATGGAAGATATCGGCCTGCCAGGTCTCCAAGCCTGATAAGGTCTGTGGTTGAATTTACAGAAATTTACTTGAAAAACTGTTGACTTTGCTCGCTGTGAATGAGAGGAATTCACATTAGCTTAATAAAAAGGGGTTTTGTAGGGACAAGAAGTCTGCTTTGTGTTTTTGTGAAGCCTAAGTCAGAACAATGTCAACAACTTTAAAAAGGAACCATTAACTGCCTTGATTAAGAGCCTATGGAAATGGTTCCCCAGCCTTTTCTTCACCATGGGCTCAAGTTTTAAATCATTACATTTCTTCAAGCTTTTGTGGACCTCTGTGATGTCATAGCAGCACTCCAGGGTCCATGGTTGAGAACCACTGGTCTTACAACTTCAAGGATCTTTGATGGCCAATAGTTTAGGTCAGGAATTAAATCAGTTGGATTAATCCAAGACACAGTCCTTCAGCTTTGAAAAAACAATTCTCATCAACTCTTGAGGGATAACAAATAATTGGGATTCAATTTGAGCCCTCCCCCCCTTAATTTAGATTTTTGAGAAAAGCAGGACAGGAAGAAAAGGTCTAGGGGAAAAAACAACAAATCGAAGGAGCAAATTGGTTTTGGAAACAAAAAGCAGCAAGATACTAAGGGAAATAGAGAGTGTTTAATAAATGGGATTTATTAAACATTTTCCAAACATTCAGCTCAGTTCAGCATTTCTGATCACATTTTGGAGATTTTAGGGAAGGGACAAAGCTATAAAATTTAGCATATTTGATTTATGTTACTTCAGATGTAACAGAATAGATTTTTATTTGTTGTTTTACAGTTGACAAAAACCTTTCTTTGGCTAAAGTGCCCATAAGGATTATGCTACATAATAGCTGGGCTGTTCCAATGGGATCTTTTATATTTGTTATCAAACAAATATTCACATAAAAACATTTTTTAAAGGCACGGTGTAAATATAAAATAAAGACAGAGAAATAAGGTGTGGGTGTGTATGAAAATCTACATTTGAAGCTCTCTTCAAACAAGCTCTCACTTCAGGACCAATTGATGCAAATGAAAATTGATTAAAACACTACGCAAAGTATGACATAAATGCAGGGTAGCATATATTGAATAATTCAGGCAAGGAAAGTGTTCTTCAACTAAAGGTTATATATTGGTGTGGCAATGTAACATTGTTCATTGTTATGAGCAATAAACTGTCTGTTGGTACTGAGGAGAAAATTTGTTCTCAGTGACTTTTGATATGTATCGTTCATCATCATTTGTTCATCATCCTTTAGTGTAATCACAAAGCTGAGAGATAATAATAATAATAATAATAATAATAATAATAATAATAATAATAATAATAATAATAATAATAATAATAATTTAATTTTTATACCTCCCTTCTCCCGAAGGACTCAGGGCAGTGAACAGGCAGATAAAATAATACCATATATTACAATAAAAACACTCTTTAAAAAACTTATTCAATATGGCCTAAAATTTAAAATACAATACAAAATATAAAATAAACCCCAATAAAATCCATATTTAAAAACCCTATTTAAGCCAGTCCTGCTCGGAAGAATAAATACGTCTTCAGCTCACGGCGAAAGGTCCGGAGGTCAGGAAGTTGTCGAAGTCCTGGGGGAAGCTCATTCCAGAGGGTAGGTGCCCCCACAGAGAAGGCTATCCCCCTGGGGGTCACCAGCCTACACTGTTTGGCTGACGGCACCCTGAGAAGACCCTCTCTTTGGGAGCGTACCGGCCGGTGGGAGGCATGTGGTAGCAGAAGGCGGTCCCGAAGATATTCTGGTCCTATGCCATGGAGCGCTTTAAAGGTGGTAACCAGATGGTGTGAGTAGAGCAAACATATTATATGTATAATCTTAATAGAAAGAAATGTACCTAGTAACGGAATAATGACTTCCATTCCAAATAGCCAAGTATACATTTATAAATGTATAAATGATGACTCCATCTGCAGCATTTATTTCTGCTATGTTTATATTAAATGTAGCTAAGTGGATAAATACTATCAGTTCAGCCTAAGGTGAAAATGAATCACAATCAAATAAATTAATTGTGGGACACAGAAATACAGATGGTCCTCAACTTAACAACAGTTCATTTAGTGACCATTCAGAGTTACAACAGCACTGAAAAAAGTAACTTATAACCATTTTTCATACTTACGACCATTGCACCATCCCCATGGTGATGTAATCAAAATTCAGATACTTGGCAACCAACTCATATTTATGATGATTGCAGTGTCATGTGGGGTCATGGGATCACCTTTTGCAACCTTCGGATCAGCAAATGGGGAAGTCAGATTCCTTTAACAACTGAAGTGATTTACTTAACGACTGTGACAAGAAATGCCATGAAATGTCAGCAAAACTCACTTAGCAAATATCTCACTTAGCAACAGAAGTTTTGGGGCTCAATTGTGTTGTGACCCAGGCCCAAGTAGGTAGTAATAAACTTACTTAGTCCGTGGCATAAACTTAAACTTAGTCCATGGAAAAACAAACTTTATTCGAACAGCTGGGAATTACTTCATTCCTAGCGTTGTTCAACTCAAAGTAAAACAAATGCCTCCCAACACAAATTCCTCAGTTATCACACAAACCTTAGTCCAATTAAACAAACTGCCAGAGGCCCTTCCCGGCAAGCATCTAAAAGCCAAAAAAACAAAGATGTACACGAAGCAGAGTACGAAGCAGAAGACGCAGCTACAACGTTGTTTTCCGGCAAAACACCTGTGCTGGTCTGTTTTAAGCCTTATGGGAGGGGCCAAACATCTCTTGACCCTACTCCCGAGTTGTCCTCTCTGCTTGAGCTGTTCTTGTTTTCTGGCAGCTCTTCTCATGCGTGCATTAGGAACAGGCTCCTCCTGTTCCTCTGCCTCACTACTATCAGTCTCTGGAGGCTCTGGAGTCCGCACCTCACTTCCCGATGGTCCTGGCCTCACCTCAGTCTCATCGCTGTCCAACTCCCGTGCCAGCTGCATAGGTTGCTGACAGACCACAACAAATCGTTGGAAGTTACATGAAAATTCTCCAAGTTGGCTTCTATTTTGGTACTACTCCTGTCAACCCTTGAAGCCCGGGGTTTGCCATACCGGGATAGGACGGAGCACTGGTGATGGGAGGTGTAGAAGAATCGGAGGCTGCAGCAATGGAGCAAGGGTGATGGGCGGTGTAGGAAAGTCTGCAGCGGCATGCTGACGACTGCTGAGGGCAAGCTGGGGATCAGCTGTGCAGAGGAGAGGCACGGCGATATGAGGCAAGCAGCCTGCTGGGAGTCGGAGCTCCAGCTACTGGTCAACAACCAGCTGATCCGGCCCAATGATCAGCTGATCTGGGTCAAGGAATGGCCTGGCGGTGTCCCACTGAGCAGACTAATGCACAGCAGACAAGGGCGAGCCAGCGTTGGCAGAAGAGCATGGATCGCCTAAATAAAATGCGCTGGGAGGCGGATGCTCCCAGTGCTGACTTTGCATCTTGGCATTTTGCTGTTTTGCTGCTAGAACTCCTTATGTGCCAGAGTCCGGCTAAATAAAGCCAGTTAGCCTCCAAGCAAGTGTTGTCTTACTACTGATTTAGGTCTGGAGCTCAGACCTTTGAGAACTCCACAGACTCCTAAAAGCAAATGTCAGCCATTTTAAATGCTTCAAAGTCATTCTTATCCTGTAATACATCTAGGTGTGGGCAATTGTGTACTCTTAGTCCCTCTTTGTTTTGCAGTGACTGGACCAAGTACATAATTGTCTGGGTTTCTACTGCTTTGCACATTCCTTGGCCAGTTGCCCTGAAATGTCCTATCATAGACCTTATGTCTTCAGGATCCTGACATTGCAGTTCTGCTGGACTCCCAGAGTTAGATCAATCCACACATTTCTGCATCCTGATAATATGTTAGCCAGAGAGGGATTTTTCATTCTTAAGCTAATGTCCCTTTCTCCAGAATATTCTCAGTATTCTCTAATAGCAGGGATGTCAAACTTGATTTCATTGAGAGTCACATGTGTTGTGTGGTTGTGTTTGTGCTGAGGGCCACCTCAATGTCACTCATGTTGGGGGCACCTGTGGTGGTCTGAGCACTCTACCAGTGAAAATGGCCTCCCAAGCTCCATTTTTGGCTGCGACGGCCTCCTGCATCCCTCTGTCAACAAAAACGGAGCTTGAGAGTACCACCGGAGGTCCTCGCGAGATCTGTTTTCGGTTGTGACCAATTCTTGCAACCCAGTCGTCAGACCTCCCAAGCTCCATTTTCACTTGCAGAGGCAATGTGAACCTTCACTGTTTCCAGGGCAGCCCCACAGGCCAGATCTAAGCACCCCGCAGGCCAGATCCAACCCCTGGGCCTTGAGTTTGACACCCCTGTCTTCTATTCATGGTAAGTATCAATCCTGTAAATCAGGGGTCTGTAAATTTGGCTCTTTTAAGACTTGTGGACTTCAACTCCTGGGAACTCTGGGAGTTAAAGTCCACAAGTCTTAAAAGAGCCAAGTTTGCAGACCCCTGCTGTAAATGAACCACTACTTTCTTGTTCTCAAACTGTTGATATGTGACCATATTTTGACTAGTGAGCATCTTAGGAAATGTTGCTCTTCTTGTTTCTCAATTACTCTGCACCACATACTATACATACATACATAAGTTGAACTCAACTCTACTGCTTCCCCATATCTAGTAAGTAATATGAGTTAGGAAGTATTTCCATATGGTAGTTCAAAGCCAATACCTCGTTGCAAGAAAACCAACTTCTGTACACCTCCATATTTTCTCAAACTTTAATTATTATCATTTTAAAATAATTCTAACATATACTGATTAGAATCATCAAGAAAGAAATATCAAGAAGGTTGAAAAGGTAATAGCCAAATGGTTAGTATCAGATGGACTACATAGTTAACTAAATAAGAATATGAACTATTACCACTTTAAAATGTCTAAATGAAATATATCCTGTTCATTTTTGTAGTTCAGATTTTAATGAATGGGGTTTTGACTGTTGGGTTCCTAATGGACTAAAATTTAGGAACTTAATGGATAAAAATCAAGTAGGTACTAAGCATTTAAGAAATAAGAAGATACGTGAGTTCTTGCTGACAAAATCTGGATCTTGGAAAGTGATTGACTTCTTACGGAATGAAATTTGTGTTGTTGGAGGAGGATTTAAGTACTGTTTAGAGTAATCCCAATGGAAACATTTAAATGCATACTTTAAGATTGATTGGCAGCAAAGCTCTCTCTTTCTAATGTCTTGGCTTTCTAAAATAGACGTAACTAAATGACACAGTTTTAAATTGAAAGAATGCATTCTTTATAGTATTATTGATTGTGGATATTTGAGTTAGCATAAAATCCAATAACCAGCTTTTGTACAAAGCAATTTATGTGCAGTGATAGGATGGGAAAAGCTTTAAAAATTGTACCAAGCTACATAAAATTTGATGCACTTCAATTTGCCTCCTTTTATATGGTAAAGGGAAAATCCACCTTGCCCAATACTAATTCTCATTCCATTTTCCACTTTTCCTTTTGCAACAGGAAGTCTGTAGGCAACTTGAAATGACTAAATTTGGAACACTCAGGAAGTAAAAGTATAAGAAACAGTGCACCGAATGTTAATATATGAAGTGCAGTTACCAAAAAAGTTCAAGAATTAGTCAGAAAATGTTATGTGATGGAATGCATATGTGCAAACCAGATTCTTTTTCTGTAGCTTTTAAAAACTATAGATGATAGAAAGAAAGAAAGAAAGAAAGAAAGAAAGAAAGAAAGAAAGAAAGAAAGAAAGAAAGAAAGAAAGAAAGAAAGAAAGAAAGAAAGAAAGATGACAGAAAGAAATAACAATGCAAATCTAAAGCAAACTACTAAAATCAATCTGATACTAATCTGTATTTCACCAGGATTTTTTTAAGTAAAGTTTTTTATTTTATAAACAAACAAACATACAGTACATAATCAGTTATTCAGTGTATCATCTAGGTCAGGGGTCTCCAATTTTGGTCCCTTTAAGACTTGTGGACTTCAACTCCCAGAGTTCCTCAGCCAGCTTTGCTGGCTGAGGGACTCTGGGAGTTGAAGTCCACAAGTCTTAAAGGGACCAAGGTTGGAGACCTCTGATCTAGATGCTTCTCTTGTGACTTCTTCTTCTTGTTCCTCTTATCTTCATCATTTCTAGATAATTTCTATTCAGTTGTTATAACATTCTCTCCACATTATTCATTTATTATTCTCTTGCTTACTATTAATACATTACAACATTTGCCCTATATATATATCTCTTCGCTAACCAATGGTAAAATTGTTTCCGTATCTTGAAATACTCCGGCGCCTCTCTTTCTTTGATTTTCAAAGTAAATCTATTCATTTCTGCACAATCTAATATTTTCTTAATTACTTCCCCTTCTGAAGGGATTTTCTCTTCCTTCTAACTTTGCGCAAATACTATCCTCGCTGCAGTTATTACATGTATAATCAAATATGTATTTTCTTTACTGATGTTCTCTGGCAGTGTACCCAATAGGAACAGTTCAGGTTTTAAACCAATATGCTGTTGAAGCATTTCTTCTAACCATGTTTTAATTCTAATCCAATAATTTCTCGCTTCTGGACAAGTCCACCACATAGGATAATACGATCCTGGTATCTGATGGCATTTCCAACATTTAGCTGATTTATCTTTAAATATTTTTGCCAGTTTCTCAGGTGGCATATGCCACCTATAAAACATTTTATATTGGTTCTTTTTATATGCTGTGGACATTGTTAATTTGTAATTCCTTTCCTATAGCTGCTGCCATTTATCTAACTCAATTGAGTATCCGAAATTTTTTGCCCAAGCTATCATAGTTCCTTTTACTTGCTCTTATTTTAATTCAATACTAAGTATATAGTCATATATATATATATATATATATATAAATTATTTTATCTTCTGTTTCTGTGAGTATCCTATCCATATATCTCAATATGTGAGTATCCTATCCCAATATCTCAGGGGTTGCCACAAAGAATAGAATAGAATAGAATAGAATTTTATTGGCCAAGTGTGATTGGACACAGAAGGAATTTGTGTTGTTGGAGGAGGATTTAAGTACTGTTTAGAGTAATCCCAATGGAAACATTTAAATGCATACTTTAAGATTGATTGGCAGCAAAGCTCTCTCTTTCTAATGTCTTGGCTTTCTAAAATAGACGTAACTAAATGACACAGTTTTAAATTGAAAGAATGCATTCTTTATAGTATTATTGATTGTGGATATTTGAGTTAGCATAAAATCCAATAACCAGCTTTTGTACAAAGCAATTTATGTGCAGTGATAGGATGGGAAAAGCTTTTAAAATTGTACCAAGGTACATAAAATTTGATGCACTTCAATTTGCCTCCTTTTATATGGTAAAGGGAAAATCCACCTTGCCCAATACTAATTCTCATTCCATTTTCCACTTTTCCTTTTGCAACAGGAAGTCTGTAGGCAACTTGAAATGACTAAATTTGGAACACTCAGGAAGTAAAAGTATAAGAAACAGTGCAGAATGTTAATATATGAAGTGCAGTTACCAAAAAGTTCAAGAATTAGTCAGAAAATGTTATGTGATGGAATGCATATGTGCAAACCAGATTCTTTTCTGTAGCTTTTAAAAACTATAGATGATAGAAAGAAAGATAGATGACAGAAAGAAATATCAAGAAGGTTGAAAAGGTAATAGCCAAATGGTTAGTATCAGATGGACTACATAGTTAACTAAATAAGAATATGAACTATTACCACTTTAAAATGTCTAAATGAAATATATCCTGTTCATTTTTGTAGTTCAGATTTTAATGAATGGGGTTTTGACTGTTGGGTTCCTAATGGACTAAAATTTAGGAACTTAATGGATAAAAATCAAGTAGGTACTAAGCATTTAAGAAATAAGAAGATACGTGAGTTCTTGCTGACAAAATCTGGATCTTGGAAAGTGATTGACTTCTTACGGAATGAAATTTGTGTTGTTGGAGGAGGATTTAAGTACTGTTTAGAGTAATCCCAATGGAAACATTTAAATGCATACTTTAAGATTGATTGGCAGCAAAGCTCTCTCTTTCTAATGTCTTGGCTTTCTAAAATAGACGTAACTAAATGACACAGTTTTAAATTGAAAGAATGCATTCTTTATAGTATTATTGATTGTGGATATTTGAGTTAGCATAAAATCCAATAACCAGCTTTTGTACAAAGCAATTTATGTGCAGTGATAGGATGGGAAAAGCTTTTAAAATTGTACCAAGCTCCTTAAAATTCGATGCACTTCAATTTGCCTCCTTTTATATGGTAAAGAGAAAATCCACCTTGCCCAGTACTAATTCTCATTCCATTTTCCACTTTTTCTTTTGCAACAGGAAGTCTGTAGGCACCTTGAAATGAATAAATTTGGAACACTCAGGAAGTAAAAGTATAAGAAACAGTGCAGAATGTTAATATATGAAGTGCAGTTACCAAAAAGTTCAAGAATTAGTCAGAAAATGTTATGTGATGGAATGCATATGTGCAAACCAGATTCTTTTCTGTAGCTTTTAAAAACTATAGATGATAGAAAGAAAGATAGATGACAGAAAGAAATATCAAGAAGGTTGAAAAGGTAATAGCCAAATGGTTAGTATCAGATGGACTACATAGTTAACTAAATAAGAATATGAACTATTACCACTTTAAAATGTCTAAATGAAATATATCCTGTTCATTTTTGTAGTTCAGATTTTAATGAATGGGGTTTTGACTGTTGGGTTCCTAATGGACTAAAATTTAGGAACTTAATGGATAAAAATCAAGTAGGTACTAAGCATTTAAGAAATAAGAAGATACGTGAGTTCTTGCTGACAAAATCTGGATCTTGGAAAGTGATTGACTTCTTACGGAATGAAATTTGTGTTGTTGGAGGAGGATTTAAGTACTGTTTAGAGTAATCCCAATGGAAACATTTAAATGCATACTTTAAGATTGATTGGCAGCAAAGCTCTCTCTTTCTAATGTCTTGGCTTTCTAAAATAGACGTAACTAAATGACACAGTTTTAAATTGAAAGAATGCATTCTTTATAGTATTATTGATTGTGGATATTTGAGTTAGCATAAAATCCAATAACCAGCTTTTGTACAAAGCAATTTATGTGCAGTGATAGGATGGGAAAAGCTTTAAAATTGTACCAAGCTACATAAAATTTGATGCACTTCAATTTGCCTCCTTTTATATGGTAAAGGGAAAATCCACCTTGCCCAATACTAATTCTCATTCCATTTTCCACTTTTCCTTTTGCAACAGGAAGTCTGTAGGCAACTTGAAATGACTAAATTTGGAACACTCAGGAAGTAAAAGTATAAGAAACAGTGCACCGAATGTTAATATATGAAGTGCAGTTACCAAAAAAGTTCAAGAATTAGTCAGAAAATGTTATGTGATGGAATGCATATGTGCAAACCAGATTCTTTTTCTGTAGCTTTTAAAACTATAGATGATAGAAAGAAAGAAAGAAAGAAAGAAAGAAAGAAAGAAAGAAAGAAAGAAAGAAAGAAAGAAAGAAAGAAAGAAAGAAAGAAAGATAGATGACAGAAAGAAATAACAATGCAAATCTAAAGCAAACTACTAAAATCAATCTGATACTAATCTGTATTTCACCAGGATTTTTTTAAGTAAAGTTTTTTATTTTATAAACAAACAAACATACAGTACATAATCAGTTATTCAGTGTATCATCTAGGTCAGGGGTCTCCAATTTTGGTCCCTTTAAGACTTGTGGACTTCAACTCCCAGAGTTCTTCAGCCAGCTTTGCTGGCTGAGGGACTCTGGGAGTTGAAGTCCACAAGTCTTAAAGGGACCAAGGTTGGAGACCTCTGATCTAGATGCTTCTCTTGTGACTTCTTCTTCTTGTTCCTCTTATCTTCATCATTTCTAGATAATTTCTATTCAGTTGTTATAACATTCTCTCCACGTTATTCATTTATTATTCTCTTGCTTACTATTAATACATTACAACATTTGCCCTATATATATATCTCTTCGCTAACCAATGGTAAAATTGTCTCCGTATCTTGAAATACTCCGGCGCCTCTCTTTCTTTGATTTTCAAAGTAAATCTATTCATTTCTGCACAATCTAATATTTTCTTAATTACTTCCCCTTCTGAAGGGATTTTCTCTTCCTTCTAACTTTGTGCAAATACTATCCTCGCTGCAGTTATTACATGTATAATCAAATATATATTTTCTTTACTGATGTTCTCTGGCAGTGTACCCAATAGGAACAGTTCAGGTTTTAAACCAATATGCTGTTGAAGCATTTCTTCTAACCATGTTTTAATTCTAATCCAATAATTTCTCGCTTCTGGACAAGTCCACCACATAGGATAATACGATCCTGGTATCTGATGGCATTTCCAACATTTAGCTGATTTATCTTTAAATATTTTTGCCAGTTTCTCAGGTGGCATATGCCACCTATAAAACATTTTATATTGGTTCTTTTTATATGCTGTGGACATTGTTAATTTGTAATTCCTTTCCTATAGCTGCTGCCATTTATCTAACTCAATTGAGTATCCGAAATTTTTTGCCCAAGCTATCATAGTTCCTTTTACTTGCTCTTATTTTAATTCAATACTAAGTATATAGTCATATATATATATATATAAATTATTTTATCTTCTGTTTCTGTGAGTATCCTATCCATATATCTCAATATGTGAGTATCCTATCCCAATATCTCAGGGGTTGCCACAAAGAAGAGGGAGTCAAACTATTCTCCAAAGCACCTGAGGGTAGAACAAGAAGCAATGGGTGGAAACTAATCAAGGGGAGAAGCAACTTAGAACTAACGAGAAATTTCCTGACAGTTAGAACAATTAATCAGTGGAACAACTTGCCTCCAGAAGTTGTGAATGTTCCAACACTGGAAATTTTTCAGAAAATGTTGGATAACCATCTGTCTGAGATGGTGTAGGGTTTTCCTGCCTGGGCAGGGGGTTGGACTAGAAGGCCTCCAAGGTCCCTTCCAATTCTCTTACTATTATTATTATTATATTTCACCAGGATTTTTGTTGTACAGGTAGTCCTTGACATTTCAACCACCATAGTGACCAGAATTTCTATTGCTAAGTAAGGCAATTTTAAGTGAGCTGTGCCCAATTTTTTGCCACACTTGTTAAGCAAATCTCTGCATTAAGCGTGTCACCATCAAGCAATTTTGAAAATCAACCTACCTTGATTTTCCTTGTCAGAAGGCAGCTGGGGGGGGGGGGATGGTGACCACATGACCCTGACCCCAGACACTGCAACCATTGTAAATATATGCTGGTTGCCTGAATTTTGATCTCATGACTTTGAAGATGCCCCAACAGTGCAAGAACTGGTTATAAGTTACTTTTTTTCAGTGCTGTTGTAAGTTGAGAACTGTCTGTGGTTCTTGCTTAAACGATGAGTTCATTTTAAGTTACAAAATAAAATAAGAACATGAGTTCCAAGGTAAACTGTGTTGATTTGCTAATATCAAACTTGATTTGTTCATCATATTAATATCAATACGATAACATCAATATTTGTTAAAACTATCTGTTTTGTGGGAATAGTACTCCAGACAGAATTCATTGTAAAGGTGTAAGTATTTTTAGGAGAAAAGGATTATCTAGGCATGATTATTACTCATCCTGATGGATGCCCATTACAAGAAAGAGACAATCAATGAAGTCTTGTTGACACATCTTGATTTCTTGGAAGCATTTTATATTGTTGGGGACACTGTATTACAGTATCTGAAGAGTCAATACCACCATACCATGGAATTACTCTTGGGCAGAAACGTATGGTTAGGTTGCTTGAAAGGATCATTGTAGCCCCTGATACACCAGTTTTGAAGGTACAGCTTTGCCACTGAAACAAATTCAAAATGCTTGTTATAGGATACAACCTCTCCTGCACCATCACATATACACTGCATGCAGGGGTGGGTTTCAAAATTTTTAGCAAGGAATTTTCTGTCCAGTTTCTGGGTGGGCGTGGCCCTGGTTGGCGTGGGCTAGTCAGCCTCCTGCACCACGGCAGGGGGGGCTTTTTGCCCTCCTTGGGCTCTGGAGGTTTTCCTCGAGCCTCCAGGAGGGCAAAAACATCCTCCCTAGACTCCAGAGGCCTGAAACGAGCCCATTTCTGGCCTTCCCAAACTTCCAGTAGGCCCATTTTTCACCCTTCCCGAGCCGCCATGCACACACTGCATTTACCTGCATCCAAAACGGGCCACGTGGGAACTCCTAGGAGGGCAGGGAGGGGTAGGGAGGGACCAGCCAGAAGTGGGATTTGGGAGTTCTCTGAACTGCACGGAATCTTAGCTGGAGGTTCTCCCGAACCCCTGTGAACTCCCAGCAGCCCACCCCTGATTGTATGATTTTCTTCATGTCTAAAGTATGTGTTTGCTCTTCTACCATAATAACAAAAGTTCCTTTATTTTCCTTAGGAAATGAATTCCAAGTAACTTGGAGCTCTCTGGAGATACTAAATTAATGCCATGTATCTATGTTTATTTAAGACAAATAAAGATCTAATAAAGGGAATTTTTTTTTATTTTATTTTGTCACAACTGTATATATAAGCATAAGCATGAAGTAACTATATAATATATAAGCATATATATGAGTATAAGTATGTAATAACTATATAAATTGGATATAATTTATGTATTTATTTATTTTGTCACAACAATATATATAAGTATCATACAAAAAGATTATATAGTATATGTTATATATTATAATGAAAGGAAACAGTAGGATAGGAATGGTAGGCACATTTGTACTCTTATGCATGCCCCTTAAAGACCTCTTTGGAATGGGTTGAGGTCAACAGTAGACAGTTTTTAGTTAAAGTTTTGGGGATTTTGAGTAGATACCACAGAGTCTGGTAGTGTGTTCCAAGCATTAATAATTCTGTTACTGAAGTCATATTTTAACATTAAGTTTAAATCTATTGTTTGCTCTTGTATTGTTGTGATTGAAGCTGAAGTAATCCTCAACAGGAAGGACATTGCAATAAATGATTCTATGAGTTAAACATAGGTCCTGTCGAAGGCGGCGGAGTTCTAAGTTTTCTAAACCCAAGATTTCAAGTCTGGTGCCATATATATTCAGAGGAGTGGAGAACTCTTCTTGTAAAATATTTATGGACACGTTCAATTGTACTGATGTCTGAAATGTGGTATGGGTTCCAGACAGGCGAGCTGTATTCAAGAATTGGTCTAGCAAATGTTTTATAAGCTCTGGTTAGTAGTGCAGTGTTTCTGGAGAAGAAGCTACGTAAGATTAGGTTAACAATTCTTAATGCCTTTTTTATGATTTAGTTGCAGTGGGCTTTGACATTTAGGTCATTGGATATGAAGACTCCAAGGTCTTTGACTGGGTGGGGGTCATCTGTAAGGTAATGTCTGTCAAGTTTGTATTTAGTGTTTGTATTCTTTTTTCCAATGTGTAAGACAGAGCATTTGCTGGTTGAGATTTGGAGTTGCCAGGTTTTAGACCATTCTGACACAAAGTCAAGGTCTTTTTGAAGAGTAGCTGTATTGTTGGTAGTGTTAAATAGTTTGACATCATCAGTGAAGAGAACACAATTACTTTTAATATGGTCACAGAGATCATTAATGTATAATATGAAGAGTGTTGGTCGAAGAACACTGCCTTGGGGAACGCCGCTATTGACAGGAACAGGATTTGATAGGGCACTGCCTATTTTGACCACTTATTGTCTGTTTGACAGGAACACTATTATCCAATTGTGGAGGGGTCCGGAGATGCCATAGAATTTTTTTTAAATTTGCATTTATATCCCGCCCTTCTCCGAAGACTCAGGGTGGCTTACACTATGTTAAGCAACAGTCTTCATCTATTTGTATATTATATACAAAGTCAACTTATTGCCCCCCAACAATCTGGGTCCTCATTTTACCTACCTTATAAAGGATGGAAGGCTGAGTCAACCTTGGGCCTGGTGGGACTTGAACCTGCAGTAATTGCAAGCAGCTGTGTTAATAACAGACTGTCTTACCAGTCTGAGCCACCAGAGGCCCTTTAGTTTATTTTAGTTTTAGGAGAAGTTTGTCGTGTACCACTGAGTCAAAAGCTTTATAGAAGTCTATGTAGATTGCATATATTGTTTTGCCTTGATCAAGATTTGTAGTCCATATGGTTTTGCAGCTTAGGGTTGAAATGAGAGGTCTTTGGTGCTCTCTGAGCTTCCTTGGGGTTTTCTTTCTTTTCTTTTTCTTTTTTTTTTGCAGACATTTTATTATCCTACCTAGTAACATCATCAGTACTAGACTAGCACTGATGATGTTGCCTAGTTTAGGTAGTGAAACTTCTGCAAGGAAACAAACAAGCTCCAAGAATACCAAGGATCCCTCAAAAATAAGGATTTATGAGAAATCTGATCTATTTATCTGTTTCTTTGTGAATGAACTGATGTGATGAATTCTCTCTCACAGCAGTGTGAGCATTGGAATAGTCCTACTTTTTTTCATTTTTTCCAAATGTCCTAATTGCCATACTTGGCTCAGAAAAGAATAGATAAATCTTCATCTTCAGCTGTGATACTAACTTCTTAAAAGTATGATAATGATAAAAAAAAAATATGTTCCGAAAATAACTATCATTATCCAGCACTTACGGCAGCTGGCAGTAAACAACAAAAAAACTCTTGAAGAAATAAATATAAACCTGAACAATGTTAATATCATAAACAAACAAGGTCAGCTCAATGATGCTTGCAGATCTTTGCAGTAAAATCAGGAAAAGATAACAGGTTTGCTTGAAGTAATTGATTTGAGATTTGAAATATAAGAGGTTTTGAATAACCCAATTACTAGAATTTGACATGCAACTTAAGCTTAGCATGACAATATTCTTTAGAATTACCTTTTAAGGAGGAAAAGAAATCAGATGTACATTATATATTGGTTTTTGCCAAAAGTAGCATTTGCATTCTGGGTCTAATATTAGACGTTATCCTTCTCTAATATTAGTCACATTTTCTTGGAAACCAAAAATTGCTGAACCAAATAATAAGAGAGAGACTAAATAACACTAGCTGACCTTGTCTTGGCTGAGAAACTAAACAGGATATGACTTGGTTGGTATTTGGTGGTAGATTAGACTGAGAAGTCCAAAAATGTCCCAGAAGAAGTCAGGGACAAATCACTTTTGCACATTTGCCAGCAGAGCTGCATGAAATCACATTGAATTATGCTGGACAATAACTTAAAAAAAAAACTTTCCTTGGTCTCCAGTGAATATTATTCACATGTAATGCTTCATGAAGATTTGATGATGAACGTTTAAAAAAAAAATCTAAGAGGAAAGGTTCATGCATACGCCATTCTTTTGCAATAGCTATTTAGTTGGACTTTCAGATTAGAGTTGTATTATAATTCTTTTATTTATTTTATTTTATTTATTTTATTTTATTAGATTTTTATACCGCCCTTCTCCCGAAGGACTCAGGGCGGTGTACAGCCGAAATAAAATACAGAGTATATACAATTAAAAGAAATTAAAAGAAACTATTAATAAATGGCCGATAATTTAAAAAATTTACAAATGTTTAAAATCTCTAAAACCCCAATTTAAAATCAACTATTTATGCCAGTCCTGCTTGAGTAAATAAGTATGTTTTTAGCTCACGACGGAAGGTCCGAAGATCAGGAACTTGACGTAAGCCAGGGGGGAGTTCGTTCCAGAGCGTCGGTGCTCCCACAGAGAAGGCCCTACCCCTGGGAGCCGCCAGCCGACATTGTTTGGCGGACGGCACCCTGAGAAGGCCCTCTCTGTGAGAGCGTACGGGTCGATGGGAGGCATACGGTAACAGCAGGCGGTCTTATAAGTACTTTTGAAAGGCAAGTAACAACAGAACTAAGAAATAAAGGAAGAAATGTAAAAGTAAACAGTGGAAATGGATTTGGTGGCCAGGTGAGATGAAAATAATTACTGTATATAGAACAGACCAAGCAGAAATATAAGCTACATTCTCTACAGTAAATAAACTGTAAAATGATCCATGATAGACACTTCATGAACATTTCTGGATTCAAAATAAACATGTAAAATTAATGGATAAAGGCAGTCTTGACATTCTTTTAAGCACATATTTGCATACGCACATCCACCCACCCACACACACACACACCGTAATTCAACAAGTCCAAAATATCATATCCTTGTTACCCAACAGAATAATGAATTATCAGTACAGCCAGATGAATAGATATGCATGAATATGTCTATATACGTTTTTTTTTTCATTGTGGAGTAATTAAACTCTAGATCTGCATCCTGTAAAAGCCCTCGATGAATACCAATAAGATTTGAGCCGCAGCAGTCCCATAGAAAGAACAAGCAGGCAGGTAAAAGTAGAAAAGTAGCCATAAATATTAGACATGCGGCGCAGAAGGTTGAATGCCAGTTGACAACGAAAGCAGAAACTCCGCGTATGAAAAGGAATGAAATTTGCTTGACGACTGACAATCCTTCAGGCCAAGCCAAATAACAGACACAACAAATTTAACTATAATTATTTCATTGATATTGGCTGTAATGACATAATCTTCAAAACCTATGTGTCTTTTTCCTTCCTTCCCTCTTATGCCCAATTGGATGAGGAAAGAGACATGCTTAGCTTGTTTCTTCTGCTTACTCTTGTTTCCTGGAATTAAGGGATTGGGGTTTTTTGAGGTTTTTTTGTTTTTTGCTTTGTTTTTGCAACCATTTCTGAACGTTTGCTCTGAAGTTCTCACTATGGTTCTCCACAATGATAACAATGATTACCTACAAAAATACCTTATCCCACCAGACTTGAAATCCTAGGCTTAGAAAACTTGGAACTCCGTCGCCTTCGACAAGACCTAAGTTTAACTCACAGAATCATCTATTGTAATGTCCTTCCTGTCAAAGACTACTTCAGCTTTAATTGCAATAATACAAGGGCAACCAATAGATTTAAACTTAATGTTAACCGCTTTAATCTAGATTGCAGAAAATATGACTTCTGTAACAGAATCATCAGTGCTTGGAATACTTTACCTGACTCTGTGGTCTCTTCCCATAATCCTAAAAGCTTTAACCAAAAACTTTCAACTATGGACCTCACCCCATTCCTAAGAGGACCATAAGGGGCGTGCATAAGCGCACAAACGTGCCTACCGTTCCTGTCCTATTGTTTTTCTTTTCTTCTTCCTATATATATATATGCTTATACCTCCTAACATTTACTCATATATATGTTTATATACTATATAATCTTTTTGTATGATGTTGTGACTAAATAAATAAATAAATAAATAAATAAATAAATAAATAAATAAATAAATAAATAAATAAATACAAGAACATTTCCATCTACAGAGGAATTATTGAGTCTGTCATCTGCACCTGTATAACTGTCTGGTTTGGCTCTTGAACCAAACAAGACAGACACAGACTTCAGAGAATAATTAGAACTGCAGAAAAAAATAATTACTACCAACCTGCCTTCCACTGAGGACCTGTATACTGTACGAATCAAGAAGAGGGCCATGACAATATTTACAGACCCCTCAGATACTGGACATAAACTGTTTCAACTCCTACCCTCAAAACGACGCTACAGAGCACTGCACACCAGAACAACTAGACACAAGAACAGTTTTTTCTTGAATGCCATCACTCTGTTAAACAAATAATTCCCTCAATACTTTCAAACTATGTACTAAGTCTGCACTACTTTTAATCTTCTCATCCTTACTAGTACCAACTCTTTCCACTTTTGGGTATATCCATGTTGCTTGTATCTTTACAACTTATATTGTTTTTATTGTGTCCTAGCATAATTTGATTGCTTATTAGTATTCCATGACTATCACTAAGTGTTGTATCTTATGATTCTTGATGAATATATTTTATTTTTTATTTATGTACACTGAAAGCATATGCACCAAAGACAAATTCCTTGTGTGTCCAATTACACTTGGCCAATAAAGAATTATATTCTGTTCTGTTCTGTTCTGTTCTGTTCTGTTCTATTCTGTTCTGTTCTGTTCTGTTCTATCTTACTGGAAAGCTACTTTCTTTCTTTCTCTTATTGGTAGTCATGATTTTACTGAAAATGTGCTACCCTTATAAACCATCTATGATATGGATGATTGTATTGTACTTCTACTGGACATTGGGGGAAAAAAAGATGTAAAGTAGCAGTGAAAATGCGTAACTAAATTCATGCTATACAATCAAATACAATGGTTACTATTAATATCATTCTATATACTGCAACAGCAATGTGCCAAAGTATATTACACTATAATATAAGCAAATAATAATAATAATCAAAGGATATCTCTAGTGGCTCTTACAGTAAAACAGAGAAGGAAGCAACTAAAGTTGGAAAAGAAGGTTGATATGATTAATGGAAGACTGAAAATAAAATGTATTTTCTTTTTCCCATAATGCAAGCATAAATGGACTGGTAAGGCAGATGGGAGTCACTGACAATATATTACTACTTCTAGAACAGCGTTTCCACTGGGGCATTATTTTAATACTTGACATGATCAAACACAACATCCAGATATTATGTTTTCTTTTGTGTTTGGGATATTGACATACACCAGCTTAGCTCAAAGGCTGAGAAGTGATATATTGACACGAATCATTGAAAGGACTTCTCTGGAATGAACAAAATTGTTGTTGGGGCTCTCCACGCACACAGCTATTCCCAGCCTGCAAGATGCGTACACAAAATAATACAGGGCAAACTCTTCACATCAGCTTGTTCAAGTGACCCTGTTCTTCTTTTAGTAAACATTTGAATCCAAAAGTCTTTTATCTTCCTACTCTTTAAGATTGCATAAATCACTCAAGCGAGATTCTTTCGGGCGAGGTCAAAACCGATCATGACACTTTTGTACCGCAGGACATAATATTTTCTTTAACCTGTAATAATTGCACTGAGCTGAAGTAGTTTATCATGATGAAACGGGCTCAGACAGCCCCATCACCATTCCATACAGCGATGCATTAATAATAGCTTGCAAGAAAGGCTTTGTGAATAAATCACAGGGTGTTTATAAGTGTGTGTGTGGGGGGGGAATACAAGAAGCATCTTTCAGAGATGCAAAGCACTGTATTTTATTTAGAAATTCAGTCTGGCAAAGATCAGGTAAGAGAAGCAGAAGGTACAACATAATTAGGATAACATAATATCGCAAAACCTGGAGGAGGGTCCAGTTATTCTACAATTTTCAATCCAACGTATGACATTGCTATTCTCTGGGTTCGTATGTGGTTATATGATTATACATGTGTGTGTGTGTGTGTGTGTGTGTGTGTGTGTGTGTGCGCGCGTGTGTAATACTCCTCCCTTTCTGCTGCTTTGGGGAATCCACTCCCTGAAGTTAATTCAATTCTTAAAGCAGCATTTTCCCTTGCTTCTGGGGCAGACAGCAAAAAGCCAAGGCTTCTGTTTTCATGCAAATCTCTTTTCTATATAATTTTTTTTTTTAAAAAAATAAAAAATAAAATAAAGGGCACTTTTTTTCTTTTTCTCTTTCTTGAACATCTTTTCTCTTTACCTTGGATTTCTTTTCTTGCTTTTCTTTTTCTTGCTTTCTATTAGTTTGTAGTCAAAGTAAGAAAAAGAATGTATGTGTATGTGAATGTATGGCTGTGAAAATTGGACCATAAGAAAGATTGAGCACCAAAATAATTGAGGCCTTTGAGCTATTGTGCTGGAGAAGACTCCTGCGAGTCCCTTGGACTGCAAGGCAATCAAACCGGTCAGTCCTAGAGGAGATCAACCCTGAGTGCTCTTTAGAAGGCCAGATCCTGAAGATGAAACTGAAATACTTTGGCCACCTAATGAGAAGAAAGGACTCACTGGAGAAGGACCTAATGCTGGTAAAGATTGAGGGCAAAATAAGAAGAGGACGACAGAGAACGAGGTGGCTGGATGGACTCACTGAAGCTGTAGGTGTGAGCTTAAATGGACTCCAGAGGATGGTAGATGACAGGAAGGCCTGGAGGAACGTTGTCCATGGGGTCACAATGGGTTGGACATGACTTCGCAACAAACAGCAACAAGCAGAAAAAGAAAAATAAGAGAACAATTTCTTAGAGAAATCTAAGTTGTAAGTACAATTATAAATTTACTTCAGAGGGTACAACATAACTCTCCTATCAGCAATAAACAAGTAGATACAATCTTTTCTCTAATCAAAGAAGTCAATTTAATCTTTAATGCTAAATCTTTCCATCTCTATTATACAGTAATCTTACTGAAGTTATTACATACAAAAACAAAGTTCCATAACTCTTCCAAATATTAACTGCAAAAAAACCCAAAAACACCTCTTCTGGTCTCAATTGCGTAATAATCTTAAAAAACTTCTGAATTGTGGATTGGTGTATGGATTTGAATCTAGAATTCTTTCGGAGTTTTCTTTTTTTACATCCACAACACAGGATAAAATGCTGCTGCTTCTTGTTCACTTTTCCAACATGAAATACTTTTATACATTTAGACAATTTCTCTGGCAAAATATACAGAGGAAACATCATTTTATAAAAATGTAGTGTACATTTCAATCTTTCCAGCCATATATATTCTCCCATTGTTCTATCTATATATTATAACCAAAAAATGGGTTTAATTATATATAACAAAGTGAGAATTCACTTATGAGGTGGAATGAACTGGGTAGATATGTACATCACTTTGATTGACTATTCTATAAATAGCATCCTTTTAGGATTTGCAGAGATTAATTTAAGGTTTGACAGCTGTTTGCTTGTGAATAATTGCTTAATTGTAATTTGCAAGGAAAGGATAACTTATGGATAGATCACCATCCTTATTGATAGATTTATAGCAATTATTATTTGTGGGTCATTACTGGATGATGATTGGGTGGACGGACATCCACCCAGATAAATCTCATTCACTGTGATCTTGCCATTTATAAAACTGGCTAATTACATTATGGTTTAGGCCAGGGCTGTCAAACTCTAGGCCCTTGGGCCGGATGACTCTAGGGAGCGGTACTCATCTCTGTTTCAAAGCCGAAGAGCCAGCGTTGTCCAAAGATGTCTCTGCGGTCATATGGCCAACATGACTAAACGCCAAAGGCGCATGGAATGCTGTTACCTTCCCACCAAAGGTGGTCCCTATTTTTCTACTTGCATTTTTTACATGCTTTTGAACTGCTAGGTCGGCAGAAGCTGGGACAAGTAACAGGAGCTCACCCCGTCATGCGGCATTGGGGTTTTGGATCACTGACCTGCCAACCTTTCGATCGACAAGCACAGCATCTTAGCCACTGAGCCACCGTGTCCCTCTAGCCCTGATTTAGGTGTATACAAAACAGGCTAAAATAATAATAATAAAAAAAGGTGACCGAAGGGATAAAAGCATTTGTGAGGAGAATGCCTCACAGAGCAAGATTTTAACTGAAGAAGCACTTCAAAATTGCAGTAGATTCAAAGTTTAAATATTACGATCTCCTCTCTCTGCATCTCCCAGTGGCAGTGTGCTATAAATTTAAACTCGCCAGAAAGAGGGGGCTGATTCTGCTTCAGATGGAATTAAACATATTGGGATAATTCATAAACAACTAGTGCCACATTTATGGAAAGCTTCTCTTGAAACTGATTCTGTGAATCATTTAATATAGCGATGAATCATCACATTATTATTTGACCTGCTTGTCCTTAGGGATCCTTGATTTCGTATAACGGAAGTTCAAAGAATTCCGAATGCAGAAAATCACCCAGGAAGAAATCTCATTAGTTGCAGAGCTGGTAATTCAGGAATAAAATGTTGATGCTTTGGAAAAGTGTTAGATAATAGATGAGTGGGTTGTGTTCTCACTCATCCATTAGAATCACTGGATAGAATTGGGTCTAGATTTTGAGGGGGGAAACTGTTGTTATCTATTCTGATTTTTTTTTATTTATTTCTGAGGTTATCCAGTTTTTTTATCCTAAGGTGTATAAAATCCGGGAAAAAGCTAGCAAAATCCTTCAAGTACACTTAGAAATAGACTTGATTGTTTTCCTGTTCCATCCTCCCCCCCCCCCAAAAAAAAAAACCACATTAAAATGCATATCCTTTGATATAAGAGAAGACAGGATAGCATCAAAAAGCTTTGGTGTAATTATAGGATTCAATAATCCTTGTCATCTAAATTACTAGCTTTACAGGAGTGGACCTTCGAATTTGAAATTTTCTAGATGCTTTCGAAAATGTTATTCTCTTTACCATAAGGTTGTTCACTTAATGTGCTTATGTACCATCATTGAAATATCTGGCCCTGTAATGACTTGTAGAAATAAGATTATAAAAAAGATTCCCCTATTGAAACTGATGAAACAAATTTGCAGCAAAAAATAACTGCATTTTACTTTGAAAATAATCTGTTTAGTAAGTCTTATGTCTTGTGAATAGGCTTCAGCATTGCAAGATGCTTAGATTCTAAATGCGGTTCACAAAAATATGATCCAAATTGTTTGAGTACTGAGTACAAACATAATTCCATAATTTCATAATAACAGAGTTGGAAGGGACCTTAGAGGTCTTCTAGTCCAACGCTCTGCCCAGGCAGGAAACCCTACACCATTTCAGATAAATGATAAATGATATATCCAACATTTTATTAAAAATTTCCAGTGTTGGAGCATTCACAACTTCTGGAGGCAAGCTGTTCACTGCTTAATTGTTCTAACTGTCAGGAAATTTCTCCTTAGTTCTAAGTTACTTCTCTCCTTGATTAGTTTCCACCCATTGCTTCTTGTTCTACCCTCAGGTGCTTTGGAGAATAGTTTGACTCCCGCTTCTTTATGGCAACCCCTGAGATATTGGAACACTGCTATTATGTCTTTATAATTTTTATATTTGTTGTGGATCACAACAAATTGTGGCAAGTTCTTAAAGAGATGGGAGTACCAGACCATCTTATTTGTCTCTTGAGAAACCTGTATGCGGGTCAAGAAGCCACAGTGAGAACTGGACACAGAACCACTGATTGGTTCAAAATTGGGAAAGGAGTCCGGCAAGGCTGTATACTATCACCCTGCCTATTTAACTTATATGCAGAATGCATCATGAGAAAGGCGGGGCTAGATGAATCAAAAATTGGAATTAAGATTGCTGGAAGAAATATCAACAACCTCAGATATTCAGATGATACCACTCTAATGGCAGAAAGCGAAGAGGAAGTAAAGAGTCTCTTGATGCGGGTGAAGGAGGAGAGTGCAAAAGTTGGCTTGAAACTCAACATTAAGAAAACTAAAATCATGGCATCCGTCCCTTTCAATTCCTGGCAGATAGATGGTGAAGAAATGGAGGTAGTGACAGATTTTATTTTCTTGGGCTCCAAGATCATCACAGATGGGGACTGCAGCCAAGAAATTAAAAGACGCTTGCTCCTGGGGAGGAAAGCTATGGCAAATCTAAACAGCGTACTAAAAAGCAGAGACATCACCCTGCCAACAAAAGTGCGTACATAGTCAAAGCTATGGTTTTCCCAGTTGCAATGTATGGCTGTGAAGGTTGGACCATAAGAAAGGCTGAGCGCCAAAGAATTGAGGCCTTTGAACTCTGGTGCTGGAGAAGACTCCTGCGAGTTCTTTGGACTGCAAGGCAAACAAACAAGTCAGTTCTAGAGGAGATCAACCCTGACTGCTCTTTAGAAGGCCAGATCCTGAAGATGAAACTCAAATACTTTGGCCACCTAATGAGAAGGAAAGACTCACTGGAGAAGAGCCAAATGCTGGGAAAGATTGAGGGCAAAAGAAGAAGGGGACGACAGAGAATGAGGTGGCTGGATGGAGTCACTGAAGCAGTAGGCATGAGTTTAAAAGGACTCCAGAGGATGGTAGAGGACAGGAAGGCCTGGAGGAACGTTGTCCATGGGGTCGCGATGGGTTGGACATGACTTCGCAACTAACAACAACAACAAAAATTTTTATATACACTGAAAAATCATTATATTCAGCATGCAGATAAGATGGCAAACTTTTAAAAATGCTAATAGGATTTACTCTTAGATTAAATGTATGTGGAAGAGTCAGTAGTTATACTTAGAGAAAATCTGGACTGTTTTGAGCAGATTTAATTATCTCTTGCTTTTACATATGGGACAGAATAATGCATTTCCATAGCCAAATATCTATTAGATGTGATTATTACCTCCATTATGTCATATTTCAACCAATATTTTTAATATCTAAAAAGATTATTTAGGTAGCAAGATTTTCCAAATAGACTTGCTGTCCTTTGAAATGCAATCTAGCTAAGTTCCTGAATTGTCTAAACATCAAATAGAATTTCATTCTACAAGTGTACCAAGGTTCATTTATATTTATATCTCCATTTATATGGTAATGTCACAAGGCACACTTAGCAGTTTATGAGAAGCAAGACCCTTCTAAATTAGACTAGTCTTTTTTAGCGTATGTAACATTTATTGCAAATGAAATTTCAAGTCAATTTGAATCCCAAGTTTTGGTCATGGCCCCACTTGGGTAACTTTTGCTTCTAAAATCAGTAATTCTATCACTCTAAAACATGCTCTTAATTTTCTTAAAGATTGAGGTTAACTTTTCATTATTCCCACATAATCTTTCAGGATGATAATAAAGAAAGCGTGCTAAATAAACCAAAATAATATTCATTACAATTTAGACACAGAATTAGAAATATATAAAGAAGGTACATATGTAGTTCTGTTGAAAGACTGCATGGGAAATAAGCAATATAAAGGAAAATCAATTTCTCTGACTATCTATCAAAACTCTGTAATCAAAATCCAGCTTCATTATTGTTGTTGTTGATTTCAATCTGTATCCCATTTTTCAACTTGGAAACCCCGCCAGCATATGCGGTCCATTTTTCTTAACATGTCAGTAAAAGCCACACAGAATTTACATAGGGATGCTAAATCAGAGACAGAAATAGAGCAAATCATGTTAGTAGCTCTATGGGCCCTCATATGGATCCTCTAATTTTTCTAACTATATTCTAAGGATATGATGTATTGTTGTTTTATGTCGATGTTTCTGTATACTGTTGTGACAAAATGAAATAAAAAAAATATGACACATATTATGTGTCAATAGAAGAAATTATCTGTAGCTCAGGATTGAACTGTGCAATCTTTGGTGCTTTGTGAGCTTGGTTCTTTGCTTGCGGGCATTTTTTTTTTTACCTGACTAGTTTATATTTTCAATGCACCTAGTCAGATAATAAAACATCTCTAAACAACAACAACATCCCTCCTTAGAACGTGTGTGGAGATTCTCAGTCATCCAGGTCAGGGGTCTCCAACCTTGGCAACTTGAAGATTTGTGGACTTCAACTCCCAGAATTCCTCAGCCAGCAAAACTAGCTGAGGAACTCTGGGAGTTGAAGTCCACAAGTCTTCAAGTTGCCAAGGTTGGAGACCTCTGATCCAGGTCATAGTTGCCTCAGAGGTGCTTTTTCAAAAGGCAACTGGATTGTTTCTTTCCCTTGAGGAAGAAGAAAACGTTTCATTTCTCATCCAAGAAACTTCATCAGTTGCGATGGCAGAGGGGGATAGAAGGATGGGTACTGACAGATGAGACTGGATGATGGGGAGATGGAAGGATAGGACCTGCCCAGAAGGTGGGGAGGGGAAATGGAAGGATTGTATTTCTTTGCAGTCATTTGGCCATTGTTTTTGGAAAGATAGATTTTGAAGACAGCAAAGTCCACATTTTGGGCAGAGAGAATAATTGGTTGGAAAGAGACCATTTCTGTTAACATTGAGCAACCCTCTCTCAATGAGTGGAAGGGATAAGATACCATCTACCTTCAGTCTACAATGTAGCCCTTGCGGCAATTCCAAGAGGATTCCAAAACCAATTGCTCTCTGATTCAGATGACCCTGAGGACAAGAGAATGCTAATGACCAGAAGGCTGCAAAGAAATACTATCCTTCCATTCCCCACCACCATCCTCCAAAATCCAGTCAGAACCTATCCTTCCAGCCCTCCACCATCCAGTCTCAATTATCAGCATCTATCCTTCCACAACTCCGCCACCATTACAACTGAGGAAGTTTCTTGGATGAGAAGCGAAACAACTACTACTACTACTACTACTACTACTACTACTACTACTACTACTACTCCTCCTCCTCCTCCTCCTCCTCCTCCTTCTTCTTCTCACATCCCTCACATCCAGGACATAAACTGCTTCAACTCCTACCCTCAAAATGACGCTATAGAGCACTGCACAACAGAACAACTAGACACAAGAACAGTTTTTTCCTGAAGGCCATCACTCTGCTAAACAAATAATTCCCTCAACACTGTCAAACTATTTACTAAATCTGCACTACTATTAATCTTCTCATAGTTCCCATCACCAATCTCTTTCCACTTATGACTGTATGACTGTAACTTTGTTGCTGGCAATCCTTATGATTTATATTGATATATTGACCACCAATTGTGTTGTAAATGTTGTACCTTGATGAAGGTATATTTTCTTTTATGTGCACTGAGAGCATATGCACCAAGACAAATTCCTTGTGTGTCCAATCACACTTGGCCAATAAAAATTCTATTCTATTCTATTCTATTCTATTCTATTCTATTCTATTCTATTCTATTCTATTCTATTCTATTCTATTCTATTCTCCTCCTCCTCCTCCTCCTCCTCCTCCTTCTCCTCGTCGTCTTCTCTCTCTCCCTCTCCCTCTCCTTCTCCTTCTCCTTCTTCTCAGTCCAAAGTTATTTCTGTTTCTTATTTCCTGACTATGTTTTACTTACCAAGCATCATGGTAAAATGAAAAAAGAACAGCACAATTACAAATTAGTACTGGATATTTCCCAGAGTCTGATCCAGTGGAGAGTGATAGGAAATGATTTGTTTAGTCCCTCTGGAGTAGACTGCCAGATGTCTCACTGTTTCAGCTGTCCCAGACAATTAGAATGTGAAAAGGTAGGATTTGCAACATTTGATAAAGAAGCAGTAAGGCCTGACCCCATTTGTCGTAATATACATTGGAATTTAAGTCCTAAAAACACAGCTGGGATCAAAATTCAGTTGATCCAAAAGCAGAAATGTATGCATAAGACATACAGCATATGACCTGATAAGCTAAACACCCTAGATGTACACAAACATCCCTGGCAGATGGTGGTATTGTGAGCCTAATGCAGCTCTCTGATCTACTAGCATTAACTATATACAGTACACGGAGAACTTTATGAAAGCTAAAACTCTTGTTGTTCAATATTGGGAAGAGAGGGCTAGTTTCATTCTTGCTCCTCCTTTCAAGTCCCACATTTCATTCTTCAGATATTCACTTAAAGAAACCAAAACAAAGAAGAGGCTTGTTCTGTAATTGCTGTCATCCGACTTTGTGTCATTGGATTTCGCTGCCATTCCTAAAGCATATGCAGAGGATATAGAATAGTAGAGAATTCTTATGAGCCTGCAGAATATGCTCAACTACAATTCTTTAGAAGTGGAAGTGTTGGCTAGAGCAGAAGTGTAAGTTGAAAAGTTTCCAAACCATTGTAGGAATATGTATATATACTGCAACATTTACTCCCATTCTTCTTCTTCTGTCCGTCTCGGCCTCATTCAGTTATTTCTTTACCAATTTTCTTTGCACAAGAATCATTCAATGTGATCAAATGATTTTATATTTCTCATCTCTTTTTTTTTCTTTTTTTTATAAAAAGTTTTTTTTTAATGTTTCAATTACAAAGATAAACATTCCATCTTTCCTTATGCAGTGTTTCTTGGTACAAACAGCTCTGTGCAACTTCTTTCACTATTTGCAACATCATTCACATTATTTTTCTAGACTTAATGTTATAAACAATTAAACATTATAAAGCTCTCCATTTTTTTCTTAGTTTTCTTAGTGATAATGGCATATTAACATTAAACATCATTATTCTCATCATACATGTACTAAAAAGTTTCATCTTATTTATATCTCTATCTTAATGTATTTTCTCCTTGCTCTTTAGCGTTCTTCATTTCCAAACCCTTTTTTATTCTCCAACCATTGATAAAATACTTCCCGTATCATATAATATTCAGTTTGTTCTTTCTCCTTAATTGCTAATGTTAATCTGTTCATTTCTGCACATTCTAATATTTTCCTAATCACCTTCTCCTCTATGGGAATCTCTTCACTTTTCCAATGTTGCGCAAATACAATTCTAGCTGTGGTTAATACATGAATAATTAAATATACATTCTCTTTATTATAAATTTCAGGTAAGATTCCTAGCAGAAATATTTCTGGTTTCAACTCAATGCGTTGTTGTATCATCTCTTCCAACTATATCTTAATTTTTGTCCTATACCTCTTTGCTTGTCCACCACATATATGATAATAAGATCCAGGTATTTATCATCCATTTTTCATATCATCCCATTTACACAAACCAAGTCTATTAGGATTTTTTTTCTTTTTATGACCCTGTAATTCCTTAATCCGGGGTTTAGTTGGGGTGATTGAATGGAGCTGAGCGTTTACTGGCTGGATGCTCTTCCTGTTGCCTACAGAGAGTTTGCAGCAGATATTATCTCTTTGCATCCTAAGAGAGAATCAACTACCGCTACCTATGACTGAACTCTCAACCTTCTGAATAGGAGGTGAATGCCTTCACCACCAGGCCTTTCCAAGTCTATCAGGAATTACTGATGAGAAATCAGCAAACAATAGCATATGTTTTCAAGTGGTAATACCAATTGCATGGTCATGCATTTCCAGGGGGTAGGGAAATGGTTTTGGAGTAATCTAAGATAGATTGTTTTCTAATTTCTTTCTCATATAAAAATGTGTTTTGAAGATGCTAAGTGTCTTTGCTTGGTTTAGACGACATAGGAAAAGGCAGAGAGTGGACAATTTAAGAAGGGTTATACAAACCCAGATACCTGGAAAATATGAACAGGTTTTTGGCATGGTGAAATGCTTCATTCATAACTTTGTTTTCTAAATCAAGAAATGGTAATCCAAACAGAAGCTTAATAGTATTTCTATAGGTGTGTTTGTATGTGTGTTATTCATAGCAAAAATAATTATCTGAGATAACCTTCTATGAATCGTGTTAGCACTTAGTGATTCTATTAATAAAAGTCTAATATTAGTAGCTCATGAGATTTGCTATTTAATTGAATATTCATGCAACCTCTTATAAATTCATTAACTAGGGTTTTATTGAAAGTGAACACTTCAATTTCAAGTTTTAAGAAGTATCACTTCTTTTTTTCTTAAGATTTATCTGAACAGCACCGTTGAGTTTCTTTTTTCTGGTCTTCTCGCCCCTTTGCCTCTTACAATTAAGAAACTCCTGTCTACCTGAGATATCTGACTCCTGCCTGAAGATGTTCAGACTGTTCCCTAGGCTATGACATCTTCCCATGGACAGTTGCTCTGCTGCTGTGCTCTCCTTCCTTTCTTCTTTGTTTGTGGTGATAGATGGGGGAAACTAAAACTTTAAAACGGTAGCAGGAAAAAGTAAATGGAGGTTGCATTTGTGATGGGAAGAGAGAGTACAATCAATGTCATCGATTCTCACCCTTTAAAAATATTGCTGGCCCTTTCTGGTAACAACTCAACCAAGCGGTGCTTAGAGGATGTCTATTATGTCCTCGATAGACTTGATCTAATGGTTATCTAACATTTAATAAAAAATAAAGGGATGTGATCACTCAACAGTTAAAGATGCTCAGCTCTAAAGCTCACAGCCCGGTTTGAGACCTGAGTGCTGTGCGAGAGGGTGAGCTCCCTTCCCAGCTCCTGTTAACATAGCAGTTTGAAAGCATGTAAATGCAAATAGATAAATATGTACCACTTCAACGAGAAAGTAACAGCATTCTGTGTATAGAGCCATGGTGGCACAGTGGTTAGAATGCGGTACTGCAGACTACTTCTGTTGACTACTGGCTGCCTGCAATTTGGCAGTTCGAATCTCACCAGGTTCAAAGTTGACTCAGCCTTCCATCCTTCTGCAGTCGGTAAAATGAGGACCCAGATTGTTGGGGGCACTAGGCTGACTCTGTAAACCACTTAGAGAGAGTTGTAAAGCACTGTGAAGTGGTATATAAGTCTAAATGCTATTGCTAGTGCTATAGTCATGCTGACCACATGGTTGTGGAAAGTGTCTTTGGACAATGCTGGCTTCTTCGGCTAAGAAACTGAGATGAGCACCACCCCCTAGAGATGGACATGAGCAGGGAAGGGAAATCCTTTACCTTTACTTTTCATGCTTAATACATTTGTTCAAAACTTATTATAATACATAATATATCTATAATAGGTAAAAAGATTCCCTAGAACCAGGTTCATGAACAAATGATTATTTAAAAGTTCATTGCAATGCATTGGAAATCATAAACCAACATTCAAGGTTGCAGCGCAGGTTACCACATGAAAGGATATACTTGGCAGCAAAGTTTCAGATCTCACCGCCAGTTAGAAAAGAAAGAGAGTTCCAACTATACAAAATAGAGCTGACTATGTACAGCTGCATAAAATGACGGCGTACAATGATTTGTCGATGTTTTTGATAAATGACCTTTTTTAGAAAAGCTAAAGTGTCAGCAGCACAGGAGGGATACTGGGGCGGCACACCAAGGCAGTTTAACTTTTCTATTCAAATGATCTATTTATCCCAGTCCCAGAAGAAAGCAATCAAGAAGGACTGTCTCTTGAAGAGAAAATGAAAAATGAACCTAACTCTGTGTTGAAATGAGTGAGGGGGCAGAGCGGTTCGCTTTAATTTTTATTCTGAGATGTTTATTTTGGCTATGGGTTAAAAGCTGCTGGCTAGGTCATATGCAAAATTAATGCATAATCATGATTTGTCTGGAATAACCTTGAATGTGTTAAGGGCTATATTACCATGCTTAATTTGGCTTTCCATAATTTGATTCTTTTTAAAGTGTTGGGCCTAGAACTCCCAGAATTGTATAGAATTGAAACACATCATTATGTGCGCTCAAAATTATTTAAGCATCAGCTTTGAAATTAAGTAAACTATGGGTAAGACAATGGCTGGGTTAACACATTTTGTAAAGTTATAATATGCTTTGACTGATTAGGGCACTTTTGGCAAACCTTTTTGGCACCGAGTACTGAAACAGGAGTGCGTGCGCATGCCAGAAACCAGAAGAGCAGCCGCGATCTTCTGGTTTCCATCACGCACATGCGCTCTGGCCACCTGGTCTTCCAGTTTCTGGTGCACATGCACGTGTGAAGACCAGCAATAGATTAACCATCAATAAGCATTGGATTAACCTGATCCATATTGGGCTATTTCTGGTTGTTTGTTTATATCCCACCTTTATTATTTTTATAAATAACTTAAGGCAGTGAGCATATATAATACTTCTTCCTCCTTCTATTTTCCACCCAATAGCCCTAAGAGATAGATTGGGCTGTGAAAGAATGACTGGCCCAAAGTCACTCAGCTGGCTTTCATGCTGAAGGTGGAATTTGAATTCACCGTCTCCTTGTTTCTAACCAGATGTCAACTCTGAAGTGAACCTGGCTGAAGCCATCTTGTGCTGCCTCACAATTGCCACGAAGCCTGGGCGAGGAAAGGAAAGGGAGGGAGGAAGTAGATATCCCAGCTTACAGACAAAATAAAAAGATTTCCTGTGGGAACCAAGGTCCTTGTAACAGGTGGCTGGTGAAGGGGAAAGGGAGCCTGCCAACTATATTCATTGGACAATGTGATTGTTGACCCTAGGAAGGGGGGAAGTTTTTTTCCTTTTAATTAGGTGAAAACCACAGGAACTTTCAGAGTTGGTTTTCACCAGCTGTGCCGATATCCAATAAACATGTTCTTAGTGTTGTGGTCCGCAAGCAGCCTGCAGAGCTGGCAGCGGAGTCGGATAATGAGGAGGCTGGGGAGGACAATGGGCCAGTCCTGGAGTCAGGGGAAGGCCCGGGCAAGGGCTCTGCGTCGGAGGCAGAGATGGGGCCAGGGCCATTTGGGAGTGATGCACAGACTCTGGAGCCTTCAGAGGCGGACAGCAGAGACGCAGAGGAACAGGAGGAACCTGTTCCACGTGCATGCATGCAAAAAGCTGCCAGAAGACAAGAGCAGCTAAAACAAAAGGGAGGACTCAGGAGTAAGGCCAGGAGATGATTGGCCCCTACCCATAAGGCTTAAAAGAGCAGCAACGACTCTTGGGTTCTTTATAGGAAAGCAATGTTGCTACAATTGTTTCTTGTCTCCTGTTTCTGAACTTTGTGGGGTTCTTGCCAAGAAAAGCCTTTGGCAGGGTGCCAAAGAAGACAAAGGTTTGTGATAAGGCCGAAGGACTTTTTCTGAAGGACTTTGTTTTGGACTTAATTTGGAGGACTTTGTTTTGGACTTACTTAATAAAATATTTGCTTAGGACTGATTGTGTCTGGTAATAACGACTTGGACCTAGGTCACAACACTTAAGAGGAAGCTACCTACCTCAGAGTTCTGCTTTCTATGGGTGCATTACTCGGAACGCTGACACCGGATGCATTAACCATTATACCAAACACGAATCATATTTGACATAATCAGTGGGTCTTCTAACAGAAGTGATCTTGTATTTTGGGATACAGGTAGTCCTCAAGTTACAACGGCAACCGAGTTCAGACTTTCCATTGCTAAGTGATGTGGTTATAAAACAAAGCATATTTCAGTTCAAGAGTTAGGATTTTTCTCTCTCTCTCTTATCATTGTCGTTTTTTCAGTGTCTGTTTTCATTTCTTTCTTGAACCTGAGAAGCTATGCTATATGTTTACCAGATAAAGTCAGTCCTTGGTCTGCATCTTCCTTTGATGTTTAGCCTCATCTCAATTCACATTTGGCAGTCTTAACCATTTTCTAACAAGCCTTTCAATCAGTATAGCCTCATTATTATCTTGAACTGCACTCTTAGAGGAACTTAGAAGAATTTGCACTAATTTGTTACATTACTCTAAACAATTGGAGCACTGTGCTGGCTTCTTCCATTGCATTCTACACACAGGCATCCAGAAGTGTAGAATATTGTTTATACAATCACAGCTAATTGTTTAGAGTAAATAATTGTTCTGCAGACACTCCTAGCAGCCAGCTGTTGGCTTTATTTTAGACAGTTTCTCATGCAAATTAATGATGAAACACAGACGAAGCACTCATCCAAGGGCTTGTGGTTTTGTTTGGTTCATTTTGTTTTGTTTTAATTAATAGGTTTGTGGGGTCACCGAGTTATTTTAAGCATCACCGGTTAGAAGACTGCCATGTAAACTAAAATATCCCATTTGCATCCCAACAGAAAAAGAAGTAGTTTAAGTTCTCCATGCCTAACGCACATATGTGTTTATCTCATCCATTCAATCTCTGAGGCTAAAGCTATGCTGCTTAGTTTTGGTGATCATTTGAGAAACTGCCTTTTCATCAAGATACCACTCAACATTTTTTCAGGGATATTTATTGGGCATTTTCTTAAGGTTTTGTTGAAGAGACTCATTTGTTACCTTTTAATGCATATTTTATTTATAATACCCTGTTTCCCCAAAAATAAAACCCAACCGGAAAATAAGTCCTAGCGTGATTTTTCAGGATGTTCGTAATATAAGCCCTACCTCCCCCCAAAAATAAGCCCCAGTTAAAATCATCAGCCAGATGGATGCATTTAGTATCGTATTCCCCCCCCCCCCAAAATAAGACCTAACCAGAAAATAAGCCCTAATGTATCTTTTGGAGCAAAAAGGGCCTATTTTTGGGGAAATACGGGTAGCTACTAATATTAATCTACTATTAATTAATATTAATTATATTATATTATATAATAATAATATTAATAATAATAGTATTACTACTATTAATCGTCTCATAGTTCCCATCACCAATCTCTTTCCACTTATGACTGTATGACTATAACTTGTTGCTGGCAATCCTTATGATTTATATTGATATATTGACCATCAATTGTGTTGTAAATGTTGTACCTTGATGAACGTATCTTTTCTTTTATGTACACTGAGAGCATGTGCACCAAGACAAATTCCTTGTGTGTCCAATCACACTTGGCCAATAAAAAATTCTATTCTATTCTATTCTATTCTATTCTATTCTATTCTATTCTATTTTATTCTATTCTATTCTATATTACAGTCAGATTTTAAAAGTAGGACTAAGTGCCTGCTAAAACGTTGAAGTTTTCCCTGCAGGATAGCTTAAACTTCCTTTGTTGCTTATGATATGTCTTAAAGTGAGGAGAGAAATGCTATGTAATTAAGAGAAGTCAGATTGTTTGTTTGTTTGTTTATTAAATTTATTTGCTGCCCATCTCATTTTGAAATGACTCTGGGCAGCTTGGAATAAATAAATAAAATAAAAAAAACGGAACTGGGCGGTGCATCGTTTGCTCAAGTCCAAGCTGGTCTCGATAGCATCCTTGTTGGAATCCAGATGATCGGCATGATATGAGTCCCTTTCACTGCACCTCCTCAAAAGGGGTGTATATTGGGCTTCACAGAATAAGCGTAAAAATAGATTCATGTAATCTTTTTGCTCTTCCTAATTGTATTTAATTGAGTATAAGCAACCAGTGGATCAGCTCGACTACCCAGAGTTTTTGGTTTTATTTATTAATTGTAGAAAAGAGATGATTTAACTATCCTTTGGGTATTTATGACGGTTAAAGTCTAATTCTTCCCCAGGGAAGGTTTATTTTTGTTTGTGGAGAATCATTATCCATGCTGGTGCATTTTGTTTCATTGCTATTAATTGATTTTAAAATGATAATCATGATCTTGTGACTGATTAGGTGTTGTAATCATTCGTTAAGAAATATAATACTTTTATAATAATAAAAAAAGATAATAGTTTTATAATTGTAAGCTGGCCAGAGTTACCTTGAAGTAAGACGAGTGGCTTATAAATTATAGGTAGATAGGAAGGAAGGAAGGAAGGAAGGAAGGAAGGAAGGAAGGAAGGAAGGAAGGAAGCAGAGGTGGTATTCAGCCGGTTCAGACCGGTTTATCCGAACTGGTAGCAGAAATTGTGGGTGGGGGTGGCCCCGCCCCGCCCCACCCCCACCCCCTATGTACCCCAGCTCTATGCCATTCTATTTAGGCACGTTTTTGAGACCAGGTGCATGCGTGGAAAGTGCATGTGAGCAAATCACGTGCATGGAAGGCCAGGTGCATGTGCAGAAGGCAGGAGCATGAGCAAAACGGGTGCGCACACACACAAAGTGAGCATGCACACACACGGCGAACCGGTAGTAACATAATGTGAAACCCACTGCAGGCAGGCAGGCAAGCAGGAAGGAGGGAGGGAGGGAGGGAGGGAGGGAAGGAAGGAAGGAAGGAAAAAAGAATTCTTTAACTTGAACCTGAGCCATCATCAGTGTAGCTAAGTTTTCTGGTCCTCTTCTTCTCTTTCTCAGCATTAGAAGCTTTTCCAAAGAACTAGATTTTCACCTGTGTGTAGAATAGGATAATTTGTGTAGAATAGGATAATTTGAACCTGACTGTATGTCCAGTGAAAATTGTAGGAGGATTGCTCAATGATCCATTTGTTTGAGGGTTTTTTGGGGTTTTTTAACAACATGAAAACATCAATAGTCTTTCTATCCAGCCTATATGGTTGCAATGAAATAAATAAAATAAAAAAACCGGAACTGGGCGGTGCATCGTTTGCTCAAGTCCAAGCTGGTCTCGATAGCATCCTTGTTGGAATCCAGATGATCGGCATGATATGAGTCCCTTTCACTGCACCTCCTCAAGATAAGATACTATGACAAATTTTATTTATTTATTTTATTTTATTTAATCAAATTTTTATACCGCCCTATCTCCCGAAGGACTCAGGGCGGTTTACAGGCCGATAAAATACAAATATCATACAAGATAAAAAAACTAATTAAAAAACTTATTTAAATAGGCCATAGTTAAAATTACAGTTAAAATAATAAAACCCCATTTCTTAAAAATAATTAACCCCAGTTAAAATTAAATAAAAACTTTTAATCCAGTCCCGCTTGGATAAATAAATGCGTTTTCAGCTCACGGCGAAAAGTCCGAAGATCAGGCACTTGGCGTAAACCAGGGGGAAGTTCGTTCCAAAGTGTAGGAGCTCCCACAGAGAAGGCCCCACCCCTGGGGGCCGCCAGCCGACATTGTTTGGCGGACGGCACCCTGAGAAGGCCTTCTCTGTGTGAGCGTACGGGTTGGTGGGAGGCATGAGGTAACAGCAGGCGGTTCCGTAAGTACCCGGGCCCTAAGCCATGGAGCGCTTTAAAGGTGGTAACCAAAATCTTAAAGCGCACCCGAAAGACCACAGGAAGCCAGTGCAGACTGCGTAGTAGTGGTGTTACATGGGAGCAACGAGTGGCTCCCATTACTACTCGCGCAGCTGCATTCTGGACTAGCTGCAGCCTCCGGGTGCACTTCAAGGGCAGCCCCATGTAGAGAGCATTGCAATAATCCAAACGAGATGTGACCAGAGCGTGAGTGACCGTGCATAAGGCATCCCGGTCAAGGAAGGGGCGCAACTGGCGAACCAAGTGTACTTGGTAGAAAGCCCTCCTGGAGACGGCCGCCAGATGATCATCGAACGACAGCCGCCCATCCAGGAGGACACCCAAGTTGCGCACCCTTTCCATTGGGGCCAATAACTCGCCCCCAACAGCCAGCCACGGTTGCAGCTGACTGTACCAGGGTGCCGGCATCCACAGCCACTCCGTCTTGGAGGGATTGAGCTTGAGTCTGTTTCTCCCCATCCAGACCTGTATGGCTTCCAAGCACTGGGACAGCACTTCGACAGCTTCATTGGGGTGGTCCAGGGTGGAAAAGTACAGCTGAGTGTCATCAGCGTACAAGTGGTAACTCACCCCGAAACCACTGATGACCTCACCCAGCGGCTTCATATAGATGCTGAACAGGAGAGGTGAGAGAATCGACCCCTGAGGCACCCCACAAGTAAGGCACCTCGCTGACGATCTCTGCCCCCCTGTCAACACCGTCTGCGACCGGTCGGAGAGATAGGAGGAGAACCACTGATAAACGGTGCCTCCCACTCCCAAACTCTCCAACCGGTGCAGCAGGATACCATGGTCGATGGTATCAAAAGCCGCTGAGAGATCTAATAGGACCAGGGCAGAGGAACAACCCCTATCCCTGGCTCTCCAGAGGTCATCCACCAATGCAACCAAAGCTGTCTCCGTACTGTGACTGGGCCGGAAGCCGGACTGGAACGGGTCTAGATAGATAGCTTCATCCAGGTACTGGGGAAGCTGCCATGCCGAGACAATAGCCAAGACAATAGCCAAGCAATATATATTCAACCTCCTCTCTATACCTCCTCTGCTCTCTGGCAGCATTTTGTTCTTGGGAAGATTATAGTGTCAGGTTCTGGTGTATAAAGAAAACTCCACACACACAAATGATGGTTTGAATCCTTTATCGGCACAAACTAACATCCATAAATCAGTCTCTCAGCCTATCAGCCTCCCCCAACAGCTGCTCAGTCAGCAGCTCCCAGCTGTACTCGCTGTCTAGTCCATTCAGAAAGCTTGCTGCCAGGCAGGGAGAAAACAAAAAGGCAGGCAAGGAGGGATCTTCACATTACTTGGTGGCCAGGAGGTAAGCTGAGGAGGCAGGGTGTCATGGGAGCTGCCGCTTCACCAGAACCTCCGCACCCACTGGAATGGCAGCAGCTGTGCATTGGCGTTGACATATATCTGATCAGGGAATTTAATCCAGACTACCTTGATCCATACCCATCACAGTAAGCTCTATTGAACCTTGAAGAAGCTTGTCTGTGCCCTTACAGAAATGTTTTTTTCGGTATCTGCCGAAAGAATTCAAAGGATGAGGATAGCGCTCAGATGTCTAACATAGTAATTTAATTATTTGATATGAAGTGGCCTTCGGGGACAGGAGTTATGCTCGAAAGAGCATTTAAGGAACATTTGTTAATTCACATCCAACTAACATATCTCTGTCCCCCCCCCCAAAAAAACCCCCCCTCCATTCCATGTTCTATTCATTTTTGATGTCACTGCCCTTACCTCTTCGTGAGGAATCTTCATTTTCATAAAGAAATAGTCTGAGAATGAATAGTTATTGCATTTTAACCCTACTTAAATCATAGCACACCTCATTTATAGGAGCAAAACACAGTTGGCTTCTGCCACAGGGTAAGAATCAGGTGAAGAAAATAAATTATACATACTTAGTTGGCTGGCATAAAGAAGGGAGGGAGGGAGGGAGGGAGGGAGGGAAGGAAGGAAGGAAGGAAGGAAGGAAGGAAGGAAGGAAGGAAGGAAGGAAGGAAGGAAGGAAGGAAGGAAGGTGGGAGGGAAGGAAGGAAGGAAGGAAGGAAGGAAGGAAGGAAGGAAGGAAGGAAGACATAAACTATATATATAAATCTATATAAACTATGTAACATGCATTGTAACATTGTAACATTAAAGACAACCTGGAAGTTGCAACTGATACAAAATACAGCAGCTGAATTGTAGATGGCACAACTCTGCCATTATAGAATGACACTGATTTTGAAGTAACTGCTTTTTACAATATTACTAACACCAGGACATAGCCAGCAATATATGGATATACATCAGTAGTGGTTTTCACTTACCTTCACTACCAGTTCGGAACGGTGAGCATGGGGGGGGGGGTGCTTCTGTGCATGCGCAGAACCTTCTACATATGCGCAGAGTGTTTGTGATGACGTCCAAGTGGGTGGGCGGAGCCTCCCGCTGCCGCCACTACCGGTTCACCTGAACTGGGACAAACCAGTAAAAACCAACCACGGGTATACATTGCTAGATATGCCACTGTATGGAACACCTTTCCTTGAAAATACAGAAGTCCTCAACTTTATTTTCTTTTAAAAGAGCAAGTTAGTGCAATCATTTTAGTATGTTTAACATCCTTAGGTTGTGTCTGGATGTGTATTATAGGTAGTTCTTAATGCCACAAGTTTCGAATGTATTGTATATTGAAATATTAATGCCTTCTCCGTTAGTGTGCCAACCATCACCAACCACCTCCATTCCTTCATTCTTTTATATCGCCATACTTTGAGCCACACAAAATGTATTGGTACTATGATAGAATTTAGGGGATGTGATATATTCTGATTCTCCAGGAAATTTATGTGGCAATCTGCAGGAATGATAGCCTTCTAAGCTCACCTTCCATACATTGACATAAGCAAAAACAGGATCTAGGACATTTTTTATTAAGATTAGCATAGTGCCTTAAGTGTTAAATTAGGACGAGGGAGGCCCAGGTTCGAGTCCATTCTCAAGCATGGAAACTGCTGAGATGAACTTGAATCAGACATTCTCCTTTAGCCCAATCTACCCTTGAAATATTGTTGTGCCGGATTCAAGGTATGGCTTGGTAAAAATACACAAAAGAACCAGAGATTGCTTTTAAGATTACGTGTTTATTCAGTTGAACAAAGACGGGCCTCTTTTAAAGAAAGGAAGTCCCAAATGACAAGAAATCCTTACATAAGCAAACCATCCAGCAGAGCTGGAACACCTTAGATAAGGAAGTTACCCAGAAAGGCTGGTGCACCATAGATAAGATAAGAGGAAGTAGAAATTGCTAGAAATAGCTAAAGATGTTCTCTTGGGTGTTTCCCTAAAGACACTGCATGTTCTCGGATGACTCAGGATCTTGGGTGCTTTTTCTGGTGCCCTCCCATGACTCTGAATTCCTGACTCTGCAAATACCTGAGGCCGGGGTGAAATGCTATGGATTTGGACTGGTTTGCCTGAATGGTAGTAATAAATGCTACCGGTTCGGGAAAACCGGTAGTAAAAAAAAAATGCTACCGGTTCAGGTGAACCGGTATTTCCGATGATCAGCTGTGCCACGTGATTTACATTCACTAGAAAGCAGGAAATCCTGCTTTCTAGTGAATCTAAATCGGGAGGCACAGCTGTTCCCCCCCTCGCTGTTCTACTTGCCTTTGCAGACTCAGAAAAGGCTTCTTAATCCTCCTTTTTCAGCGTTGCACGGTAGTGCCTGTGGTGCGCATGCGTGCAAAGCACGCATTTGGCACACACTGCGCATGCGCGCGTGAAGCAAACCGGTAGCAAAGCAAACCGATAGCAGACTTCAGAGCATTTCACCCCTGCCTGAGGCTAGAGGAGCCCTCTGCACGATACTGTGCCTTCAGGGCCCGGGTCAACAATATGAAAGAGCCATATTGCTATAATCAAAACCTTGGTCAAGGTATCCTCCAAGCTTGCTCGATCAAGCATTAATGCACATGGTGTTTATTAAGCCACATCAAAACATCATTCACTTCAAAGGTCTTCAGTTGCCTTTTATGCGCATGGAGATGGCACTTCTGTCAACAACTTCAATAAAGAATTTAATCAAAGAAACACTTTGATTGGAAATGTTAGCAATGGAGCCCCCTGCTTTTTCAAAGTTAGACTTGCATTGCATTGTTCTCTTTATTTAACTCAAGTGAAGAAATAGCACTTTGCTTTATGCACATCTTCCAGGTGTTCAGTTGGTCTCTGTGGAGGTTGAATTTCCATTATTCCAGACAATCGTCCATATTGGCTGCTTCTGGTAGAAATTCAAGCCAACAATATCTGGAGGAACATTTTCCCATACCTGAGAAAAATATACTTTGATGCAGTTTATACATTATATCTTCCTGTTCAGAAGAGAAATATCCTTAGTTTTTAAGGATTAAGTTTCTTCATTATATAATCAGCAGATTTTAAAAAAAATATTTGCCAATTATTTTTGAAATACACCATTGCTTTATGATTTTTTTTCTTACAAATAGCCATTCAAAAAAACAAACAAAAAAAAACAGTTCAGTAGAGATTTTATCAAGATCAGGCCCATTGTAGTCATTTATGTTAAAAAATTGTCAGCAAGAAATGGGAAACATATCTTTCCTCCTAGATGAAAACAATTTGGTAGGCCAAGTAATGGTAAAGCTGGCATGTGTTGGGTCATACTATGTTTGCCTGATCCTATAACATTTTAATTCTTTAAAATGTTAGTCCCCCCACAAGAGTTATTAGGTGGATCTGCATTTAGCAGCATAAAGGTATGGGTTCCCCTTGCTAGTCGTTCCCAACTCTAGGGGGCGGTGCTCATCTCCGTTTTGAAGCCAAAAAGACAGTGCTGTCCGAAGACGTCTCCATGGTCATGTGGCTGGCATGACTAAATGCCAAAGGCGCACAGAATGCTGTTACCTTCCCACCAAAGGTGGTCCCTATTTTTCTACTTGCATTTTTTATGTGCTTTCAAATTGCTAGGTTGGCAGAAGCTGGGACAAGTAACAGGAGCTCACCCTGTGGCACTAGGGATTCCAACCAATGAACTGCCAACCTTTTGATCGACAAACTCAGCATCTTAGCCACTGAGCCACCGCATCCCCATAGCATAAATGTAGGAATGAGCAAATCACATTCCACAGGTCAGGATAACTAAAATGAGAAAGTTCTGAGTAAAGGCTTATCTCCAAGGAGTGAGAAATTTTGCAAAAGTCTGCTCTAGCAGTCAAAGAAGTAGATCAACTTGTGATCTGAAGTTGTTTGAACTTTATTTCGTTGTTGTTTTTTTAGTTTTTAATAGTCTTGATTTATGCTCAACTTTTTTTTTTCTTAGACTCTCATTTATTTATTTTATTCTTTTTGGATACTGCATGCTCTCTGAATAATTCTAAGTAGCTACTTAACTCTGCCACAAGTGGGATCATATTTTCTCTCTCCTGTTCATCCTATTCCTATGGCTCACTTTTGGTTTATGCTTTTAGCTTTCCTGGCTTTTTTAGACCCAACTTGCTGTTTTGGCAGCTCTGCTGATTTGTCTGCTACTAAACCAGTGGCAGTTGTCAGATCAGGGACTTCTGTAAGAAAGTGTTTGATTTCCTGGATGCAACTAGGAATTTAAGAGAGCTGAACCAAAAAAAAATAAAAATGGAATGTTACGAATTCATGCATGAAGAAGGTAGTGCAGACTTTCACCAAGGCAGCATGAGTTATATCTTCAATGAACCAAGACTTGTGGCTTTTCTGAAAAAGAATCTAAAGGGAAGGTTAAACAGATGAGTTGTTCATGGAAGATGAAACAAAGAGGTCAAAAGGTGACGAAGTAAAAAAATAATAATCAGTAGATCTTCCATGCAAGTCAACCTATTGTACCAGTAAAGGACTTTTCCTATGGAGCCTATGTTAAACGTAAAGGTTCCCCTCGCACATATATGCTAGTTGTTCCTGACTCTAGGAGACGGTGCTCATCTCCATTTCAAAGCCGAAGAGCCAGCGCTATCCGAAGATGTCTCCGTGGTCATGTGGCCAGTATGAATTTTTTATTGGCCAAATGTTATTGGACACACAAGGAATTTGTCTTGGTGTATATGCTCTAGTGTACATAAAAGAAAAGATACGTTCATCAAAGTACAACATTTACAACACAAATGATGGTCAATATATCAATATAAATCATAAGGATTGCCAGAAACTGCCGATCTTTCAAACCATTGAACTGCTGATCTTTCGATCAACAAGTTCAGCATCTTAGCCACTGAGCCAGTGCGTTAACCTATGTTAACAGTATGTTAGATGCTACCTTGAATTCAGCAGAATATCATGCAAAGTGAGGGGACTAGAAGACTGGGCATTTTTTTTCACTTTTCATTACCCAATTGTCTAAAACCAATCCCTAATTTTTAAAGAAGGGCCATTATCAGATGAGAAGGGTTTAATAATAATAAAACCAAGTGTTGCCCCATTATAAAACCTTGGAAGGGTTTCCAAACGCTACTTAAGAATTTTGATTTATTCTGTCTTTCTCAACAAATTACAATGTCTTATTTAGCGACCAAAAGTCGGATCAGCAACCCAAACCTTAAGTACGTTGCTAAATGAAACCCTAACCATGCCACTGCTCTTACTTCAGCTTTCTTTACCTTGCAGAACTGTGAAGGTCATAAATGCAAAGTTTGATCATAAACTTATTTTTTTCATCTTCAGCTCCTTAACCACAAACGATCATTAACAAGGCAGTCGCTAAATGAGGATTGTCTTTAGTGGCTTGTTCTCCACGGATAATTGAATTTATTCAACTAGCAGTGCAAAGCTTTAGGAAATTATCAGGTCTACCAAATCACAGCTAGATGCTTTATAAATGTCTGTTATCAACACTCTTAAATTGTATAAGGGATTGGTGAGGCAATAATTCTCTTACTGAATGGTGAATTTTTTCCAGCCTTACTTGTTCTTCTATTTCATTAATATTTTAATGAAAGGAAGCAAGTTGTGAATCAGAACATCTTATGCCCTAATAAAATTAGTCTTGAAGTGCTACCATACTCTGTATCTAATTAATAATTCAATATATCTTTGTAGTTGGCTAAGAAAACTATAATTTAGCGACTCTTCTTGGAACAGATTTTAAAAATCGACTACTTTCCAAGGCTCTGCTATGAAGGAAGGCCAAGTCAATCACAACTTGCATATTAACAAGCCACATGTTGCATATTGACAGTTTCATGGTCAAGTTTTGTTTTTTTGAAACCTCTGCATCATATTATAAACATTGTTTATATCCTAGTGATCTCCAATGAATAATTTCACTTCCACTTTCCGTTACTCAATAAATATTTTTGTTCCATATTTTGTATCTTTTATTACATAAACTCTTTCTGCAGTAAATTTCCATGTCACTATCACAAATCCTTTCTATTTTAGAATATTTAATTTTATTTTGAATAACATCACCATTGTTTTAAAAAATCCTGGAATAATTTAAATAAAAAGAGTTATTTTACTCAATATTATTTTGACCTTATACTCATTGCAAAGTACTCAATTTCTTTGAATGTTTGCAAGAGTATTTAGTCTCTTTACCTCCAATAAATTAATATTTTACTTCTTTCCCTCACCCAATAAACATTTTTGTTCTGTTCTATATTACATAAACTGTTGCTGCTGTATTTTTAAATGTCCATGTTGCTATCCTGAATGTTTTTGTTAACATAACGTTGCCATTAAGTTAAAAAAAATACTGAAATCTATTAAATATAAAGAGTTATTTCTCTCAATGTTGTATTGACTTCACCCATTTCCTCCCAGTTTTACTGTATTAAAATAGTTTTATTCATTAGGTATCCTGTCTCAAGAGTCCTTAAAATATTGCTTAGACAAGAATATAAGCCAAGATGCAATACAATTATTTTAGTGAATCAGTTAGTTGGTCATACTTATACAGAGACGTTATATATGTTTTATCTTATCAAATGACAAAATTAGCATTTTTAAAGTGAGTAAGAAAAAGAAAAGGGGAAAATTTAAAATACAAACAATATCTATGACCTGATTCCTCTTGATTCAACTTCAATGTTGAATATAAAGTAAAAAATACATATTTATTAAGGGACGCAGTGGCTTAGTGGGTAAGACTCTGAGCTTGTCGATTGAAAGGTGGCAATTCAATAGTTCGAATCCCTAGTGCCACGTAACGGGGTGAGCTCCTGTTACTTGTCCCATCTTCTGCCAACCTAATAGCTTGAAAACACATAAAAAATGCAAGAAGAAAAATAGGGACCGCCTTTGGTGGGAAGGTAACAGCGTTCCATGCGCCTTTGGCATTGAGTCATGCCGGCCATATGACCACAGAGAAGTCTACGGACAGCGCTGGCTCTTCGGCTTTGAAACAGAGATGAGCTCCTAGAATTGGGAACGACTAGCACATATGTGCAAGGCGAACCTTTACCTTTACCTTACATATTTATTACAGCACTAATGGAGCTAATAAAATGTGGCATTTAAATAAACTTCCCCCAACAATTTCCTAAAGCTGATGGTCTCATTTGCTTGCAAAGATTCTCTGATGGGTGTCTAGTTTTATTTCAGAAGAGATCTAGAAGTAAAATTCATCTGGAATTTAAATTCTTTGTTTTTAGTAGAAGTTGTTTCAACAGTTTCCCCTTGCTATATTGTTTGGACTATTCAAAATGCTCTTTTGGTTTTGAAAATACATTTTTAAAAAAGTTTTTTATTTTTTACAAACATCAAATCAACGTGTGAACAATATGGCCCCTGGGTGTCCAAAATTCTTATACAAATAAAACTAGTAAAATTAATCATAATTATTAGATTCAATCAACTTATATATTTCTAATAATGATTCACAATTATAATAAGTTGCAATCTGTCATTATTCAATTATTCCATGTTTCAATTATTGTTACTCTTATTTTCTTATGTAAAAGAGTATACACTAACATTCCCCCTTCTCTTATTTCTATCACTTATCTAACTTTTCTAACTTTTCTTTCTTGCTATCCTATTTAACTTCTAATCATGTCACTTACCTAAAAAAAAAAAGAAAATAAAGAGAGACAAAAGGGAAAGCAAATCAAAACAACAACAAAGAAGAAAAGAAAAGTGCCTCTGGTGGCTCAGACTGCTAAGACAGTCTGTTATTAACACAGCTGCTTGCAATTACTGCAGGTTCAAGTCCCACCATGCCCAAGGTTGACTCAGCCTTCCATCCTTTATCAGGTAGGTAAAATGAGGACCCAGATTGTTGGGGGCAATAAGTTGACTTTGTATATAATATACAAATGGATGAAGACTATTGCTTAACATAGTGTAAGCCGCCCTGAGTCTTCGGAGAAGGGCGGGATATAAATGCAAATAAAAAAAAAAGTCATCTATCCATCGTCCCTCATTGGCTTCAATATTTTAATTGTTATGCTTTTTAAAAAAAACTTGCCTCCCAAATTCCTTTCCTGGATCTCTGTCAGAATCTGCTTCTTCGCTATACAATCTGGGTATGAAAATACATTTTTGAGATCTACATCTTGAAATAAAGTGTTTGAATGTGCTGACATAATTCTCAGCTCTACAATGGCATCTAAATCAGTCCAAAATGCAGCTTTTCAAAATAAATTAAATGTAAATTACACATTTCCATCTGAACAAACTAACCCCATTATAAAGACACCTGTTTTCAATTACTAACGTCCCATGTACTCAGATTTTCTGGGTTTCTGAGTCCTTTGGGAGAAGGGCGGTATTAAAATTAAATAATAATAATAATAATAATTGTTGTTATTATTATTATTATTATTATTATTATTATTATTATTATTATTATTATTATTATATTTATAGTTGTTTGATCAACATGGTTTTATTTCTCTGAACATATTTATCAAGGTTGCACTGTCCCGGGGTCATGTGATCACTGTTTTGTGACCTTCTGACAAGTAAAGACAATGGGGGAAGCCAGATTCATTTAACAACCATGTTACTAACTGATCAACTGCAGTGATTCACTCAACAACTGTGGCAAGAAATGTTGTGAAATGGGGCAAAACTCACTTAGCAACTGTCTTATGTAGAAACAGAAATTTTGGGCTCAATTGTGATCGTAAGTGGAGGATTACCTGTACAATGCTAGTTTCAAAAAAACCTCTTAAAATATTTTTTTTTTCCGTATTCGGTAAAAAATCTTGATCAGCCCAAAGTCCATGGTCACATGTACTTTCTTTTTTTTTTTCCTTTGGCTTTTTGGAAAACAAGAGTTGTAAATGTGATCTAACCAGGTGTGGGGTGCTGGGGGTTCGCAGGGGTTCGGGAGAACCCCTAACTAAGATTCTGTGCAGTTCAGAGAACCCTCAAATCCCATTCCTGGCTGCCTCCCCCCACCCCTCCCCTCCCAGGAGTTCCCACATGGCCCATTTTGGATGGAGGTAAGTGCAGGGCAAGCGTGGAGGCTCGGGAAAGGCAAAAAAATGGGCCTACCAGAAGTTTGGGAAGGCCCAAAATAGCTGTTTTCGCTCTTCCGGAAGCTCGAGGAAAGCCTCCAGAACCCGAGGAGAGCAAACCCGCCCCCCGGTGGTGCAGACCAACTAGGCCACGCCCACCATGGCCACGCCCACCCAGCAACCCGGCAGAGAATCCCTTGCGAAAATTTTTGAAGCCCACCCTTGGATGTAACCCAACTAATACAACAGTCCCTATTATCTCCAGAGAAAGATCTTTGCTTTGCTACTTCATGCCTCTTTGTGATATCACAGCACTATCAACCATAAATACCATCTGCCTTTGGAATTAGACACTATTCCACTGGATCCTTTTTATTTTTTTTCTTGAGCCAATCGTGTTACCTTTTATGAATGTAATCTTTCTTGACAGGCTTGGGAGAGTGAGTGCATAAAACAACCAGAAAACATAACATCTTTCTCCTTTGAGCAATTTTTACATTCCACTCCTTTCTGAACTCTTGCTTCTTTTTTTGCTATTTTCATCTTTCTTTACAAAATAATATTTTCCCTTGGTAATGTATGTCTATCTATCTATCTGTTCATCTACCATTCTGTGCTTTTAACAGCGCTAAATAGCAATAGTAATAGCAATAGCACTTAGACTTATATACCGCTTCCCAGTGCTTCCCAGCCCTCCCTGAGTGGTTTACAGAGTCAGCATATTTTCCCCCAACAATCTTGGGTCCTCATTTTACCCACCTTGGAAGGATGGAAGGCTGAGTCAACCTTGAGCCTGGTGAGATTCGATCTGCCAAACTGCTGGCAGCTGGTGATCAGCAGAAGTAGCCTGAAGTACTGCGCTCTAACCACTGTGCCACCACGACTCAGGAATTAGTCCTGGAATTAGTCTTAAACCATAGGTATTCTGGAACTTAAAATTATACGTTCCAGATCTAGACTAGATGGTTCCTAAATCTAATTAAATAAGCATAATTAAAACTCTGAAGCTAGCATCTACTGTTGCAACCATCTTGTAAGCCTTTGGAGGTTCACTTGCAAATGAGGATGGGATCCAACACAGGACATTTTGCAAGTGCACTGACCAAAGCAGCATTACTTATTTGGGAAACTTCTGAGTTACGGCTCTCAGTGAAATAATATTATCAACTTCAATTTATGTTGCTAGAATAGAAATTGGACTTGATGCAGCCAGAAAGTAGAGCTTCAGTTCTAGTGCATTAATTTAGGAGTCGGTTTTTCCTAAGGCTTGATTACAATGTTTTTCTCTGCTGAATATCATATGCAAAAGTTTATTTTACTTCAATTATCTTCTTTGTTCAAAAAAAGAAAAGAAATATTCCTTTCTTTGTTTGAAATACAACCCCCCTCCAATTTTCTAAGGAAGTCTTTGAAGCATGGTTAACTTCTCAAAATATAGGGGTATATATACTAAGTCAGAGCACTGGGTTTCCTACTCAATGATGGAAAAGATTATTTTGTTCTCTCTAATAGACCACAATTCTCCAGAGTTCCGAGCAATTTTTTTCTGGCACTATCAGAGATTGAACTTGGCATCCAATACATATATCACAACTTGCACTCAACATCAATTATCATCCCCTGCCCTAACGAAAAGAAAAGCAGGAGTAAAAAAAAACACAATAGTGTGAAAAATGGAGGGCACTTAAATATTAACTCACCTAGAAGCTACAATGTTGATTTTCTTGGAACTGCCACGAATGGTGACATAATATTCACATAGTTAACTTACAAAGTGATGTGAGATGCTCTCTGCAGATAGAACAAATTATTTTGGCATTGACATCTTGGTTTATTAGAAGCTATTTGGGAAAGAAGTAATGAACTACAGATAACTATGTGGTGGTTTTTTTTTTACGTGTTTGTTTTCTCCCTGGAATCTCTCTGTTACTCACGTTGTAGACTGTGTGGTTGGTTTGCTGTCACTGGTCCCTGCTTGGAAATATTACAGAATGAAATGCATAAAATGCTAATTAATCCAAGTACCAAGCAAGCAGATCTGTATCAAATGGCCAGCACTGTCTTTTTCTCCCATCAAAATTTCCTTGCATGTTGCCTTAATAGCAAATTTATTAAGTCACCAACTCATTAAAATTATGTGCAATACAATAAATTGTAAAAGAGTTGCATAGATAATTCTATGCAATTCTGCACTTCCTGGATGGAAATGAAGTGGTACTTCTTGTCTAAGAATTGAGGAGAAGAAACTATTCCACATTCTTGAGAATCACTGAAGTTGCAGAATCCAATCTGAGTTGGTCACGGGACCATAAATTTAGTCTTCCAAGTTTTTGGATTTGTGCTGGAGCCCACCCTCAAGGAACATCTCTCTGTCTCACACACATACAGTAGTGGCCAAAATTGTGGAAACCTTTTGAAAAAGTGTATTTTCTAAAACTAGCTAATAACACCACTTGCTTTTGGAGTAGTACCATAAAATTGTATAGCAATGGAAAGATAATGTAATCAACAATGTAATGCAATAACTTTTATGAAGGATTTGCTATTAGAGTAGCATAAAAGTGAAACACGTAGAAAAAATGAGATTTACAAAAATTATCACCATGTCAGTTAATACTTAGTTGGGTAACCTTTAGCATGAATTAGGGCCTTACAATGTCTTCCCATGGAGACAATCAAGTCTTTTAGTTCTGCAGCTGTTATAATGTGAAACCAAGATTGAAGGATTGCTTCTATTAACTGGGTTTTATTGCTGGGTCACTTCTGACTAACAGGTTTCTTTAGTCGGCTCCATAGATTTTCCATTGGGTTAAGTTCTGGGCTATTCCCAGGCCATTCCAGCAGTAGAATATGATATCCTGAAACTCCAAAAAAAAAAAGTGGTGTTATTCGCCATCAAACCTCAAAAAAAAATTATTATTTTTTTGCATTTATATCCCGCCCTTCTCCGAAGACTCAGGGCGGCTTACACTATGTCAAGCAATAGTCTTCATCCATTTGTATATTATATACAAAGTCAACTTATTGCCCCCAACAATCTGGGTCCTCATTTTACCTACCTTATAAAGGATGGAAGGCTGAGTCAACCTTGGGCCTAGTGGGGCTTGAACCTGCAGTAATTGCAGGCAGCTGCTGTTAATAACAGACTGTCTTACCAGTCTGAGCCACAGAGGCCCTTTTGCACTTTTCCCAAAAGGTTTCCACAATTTTGGCCACTACTGTAAAGAGAAAAGTTCCTGAGGATGGGCTCCAATACAAGTCTAAAAACTTGGAAGATTAAATCTCTGGTCCCAGTGACGACTTAGATTCCATCCAGCAATGTTATCCTGGGACACATATATTTGCCTTCATTCATAACCCCTGGAGAACTGATCTCCCTCTCTCAAAAGGAGTAAGAATGTTCCAAGGAAGCTGATTGATAGGATGGCAACCTAATTTCTTCACACAGCATACTGTCAGCCCATGAAATTCATTACTACAAGAGGGGATGGCAGCCACTAACTTGGATGGCCTTAGGAGGGGCCTCAATAAATCCATGATGAACAGGTTTATCAAGAGTTAGCACTCTGAAAGATTCCGTGTTTCCTAGAGGGTTTTTTTTTTCCTAGTTTAACATTTTATTGAGTTATAAAATATTGTAAAATACCAAAGTAAATAGAAAAGCAGTGAGGAGGAAAAGGGGGAAGAGAAGTGAAGAAGGATAAGAAAAAAGAAATAGAAACATTGACTCTTTCTGTTGCAATAAAATAAGGCATTAACATCAAATCACAACTTTTTGCTTTTTCGCAATAATATGAATAATATGTCCAATCACACTTGGCCAATAAAAAATTCTATCAATAATATGAACCAACCATTCCTGTAAAGATCTATCAGTCTACTTGGTGAAACCCAAAATGAAAGTTTCATTCTTTTCCACTTCAAGCTCGATGTTCAGAAGTGGTCTCCAAGTGGAAACAAAAGTACTTATAGGTCTTTGGTTGTTCGGGTTTTCTCCCGTGTAAAATTGGAAGTGTCTTGGCGACGTTTCGACGAAGTCTCATTCGTCATCTTCAGGCTTCAGCTTCGTGCTTCTGGGAGCAATGTGTGATCGCAGCTGTTTCTTCCTTTTAACTGCTAGCAGTTAAAAGGAAGAAACAGCTGCGATCACATTGCTCCCAGAAGCACAAGCTGAAGCCTGAAGATGACGAATGAGACTTCGTCATCTCAATTGAGACCTATATACAAACACCCGTGAAAACCTCAGAAAACAAAAGTACTTATGTTTGTACTTTTTTCCTGAACGTCATCACTCTGCTAAACAAATAATTCCCTCAACACTGTGAAACTATTTACTAAATCTGCACTACTATTACTATCTTCTCATGGTTCCCATCACCCATCTCCTTCCACTTATGACTGTATGACTGTAACTTTGTTGCTTGTATACTTACAATTTATATTGATATTGTTTCCTGATTGCTTATTTGTACCCTATGACTATCATTAAGTGTTGTACCTTAGAATTCTTGATGAAGGTATCTTTTCTTTTATGTACACTGAGAGCGTATGCACCAAAGACAAATTCCTTGTGTATCCAATCACACTTGGCCAATAAAAAATTCTATTCTATTCTATTCTATTCTATTCTATTCTATTCTATTCTATTCTATTCTATTCTATTCTTAAGTACTACTAATCAAAGTAGTCAATTTTGCCTTTTCAGCCAACTCCATCAACTTCTGCAATGAATCGGAGAAGAAAAGATTTAGGGTTTGTAGACTAGAAAGTGGATAATCTTTAGATAAAAGATATAAATGGGACAAGTGATATGGTTATAAGACCAAAATAGCAATGTATGATAAGTAGTAATTCTATTCATTGTTATGTTAAAAAATGTATAGAAATGACAAAACCAAGATGGTCACACTGTGTCCAATGTTTTTAATGTTTATTTAATAAAAAACGTTTTTAAAAAAACCAAACAAACTTCTGCAACCATTCATCCATGGTAGGAATCGAAGTGTCCTTCCATTTTTGTGCGTACAATACTCTTGCTGCTGTCAACATATATAATAACAAAGTTGCAAAAAAATTTTCTCCAGTTCTCTTGTTCCATTAGGCCCAAAAGGGAAAGTTCTGGTTTCCTTTGTATCTCCATTTTCAAATTATTCTGTGCTTCCTAGCGTTTTAAGGACAACCTGCTTTCAATACCAGTTGCAGGAGAATGCTGGCAGGAAAAGGTCCCCAAATATCCCAGAGGCATCAGGTTGACTGCTATTAAGAAACAAAATGCTGGATTGAGGTAATTTAATGGACAGATCCAGCAGGGCTTTTATTATCTTGTTATGTAATTGGTAGTGCTTTACTAGGTGCTATCAATTAACTACCTCCTGTTTTGTTTTGCTTTTTTTCAAAGCCCTGTAGGGAAGTTAACAATACGCACTACATGGGGATAAACTGAAAAGAGGTTTCAAATTGGAGGGGGGGGGATTCACAGCATTATTTGGCAGCTGGAAAAAACAAAAAGTATGAGCAGTGCCGAGTGGTTCTTTCTTTTATTTTTCCTATTTCAAAATGCATTCTCTTTCAAGACCACCCTGGGTGTAAATTTGCTATTGCTGATTTGTTCTCTGTTGTTCTCTTGAGTATCATGGCTGAAAACAGGCAAAGCTTGACTTTTTTCAGTAACCAACTCAGTTGGAGGTAGAAGCCTCCAAAACTCCTATCGCCTGCCTTGCTCTGTCAATTGGATGAATTTGTCAGTCCTGGACAGAGTGAACTCTTCTACTGGCCACTCTGGGATTATTGACCTGTTTCCAGTCCACCAACTCAGATTTCGACGCACATTACCTTCGAAGGAATTCCAGAGTAGTCTACCAAGGCTAAGCCTATTTAGGAATGAAGATCCTTGGTCGGTATGAGAAATAGTAATGTGGTTTATTTTTATTTATTTATTTTTTTATACTCAGCTTTTTCAGATTACCCAGCTATTAAAATGAGCCTTACATCCTGTCTCTAAGGTCTGTTATTCATGAACTTGACTTTTATGATTGCAAGCATTTATCTTAATTTGAGCCCAAGAAGACATTCAGTTGTTAATTACAATTTTTTTGTCTTCCTTTTGATTGAAGATTTTTTTCTGGTTCACTGGTTTTTCCTCTGGGTGGAAGGAATACGCTACCATAATCACTTTTATGGTTTTAAGATTAGAACCTGTTTGAAAATCTTTTGCATGGTGGTATTTAATGAGCCATGATCTCACCGTGGTTAGAGTACAGTAATGCAAGCTACTTCTGCTGATCATTGGCTGCCAGCAGTTTGGAAGATCGAATCTCACCAGGCTCAAGGTTGACTCAGCCTTCCATCCTTCCAAGGTTGGTAAAATGAAGACCCAAGATTATTCGGGGAAATATCCTGACTCTGTAAATTGCTTAGGGAGGGCTGTAAAGCACTGTAAAGCAGTGTATAAGTCTAAGTACTATTGCTATTTCTCCCTTGCTCTCAAAACCAGACTGAACAAAGTTGGCATACGGTAGCCAATTATGCTGAGAAATTCATTGATCTCCGTCCCCTAACTCTGATTGGGTGTGACTGCATAAAAAGGCACAGATTATCAAGCTCGGTGCCCACTTTTGACATCATTGTTTAGAAGCTGTGGACAATTACTTTTTGCTTTTATGCTTGGCCAAAGTCAATGCCAGCAATTATGCAGGTTACTGCCTCTTCCAGTCAGTTTGATTTACACTTCTTGAATGGTAAAAATCTTTCACAGTTGACCAGCAGAATTTATTTACCGGTTAGAATCTATCAACAAAAGACTATTGGCTTGTTTCCAGTAATTTATTAGAGAATGCTATTCAAAGTAGAGTTGAACCATGAAACGATGGTGTCCATCTCCCACTAACTCTTGATATTGCATTATTAATCAGTGCATCACTTAATGCACAGAATGGTCCTCTCAGGGAAATTGTGATGAAACCAAAGTTGATATCTAATCCGTGACCTTCTTCTGGGTCTGCAGGGAATTCATGATGATATTCTGTTTCTTCTTTTTCCTAAGGTTTTCCTAGGACAGATTATAAACTCAAAACCGTATCAGAGAGTTCTGGGTGTTTGCATTTGTCAAACCAATGTCACAGCCTCTTCTACTTAATCTTTTTTTAAAAAAATATTTTAGAAACAGCTGTTTCTTAAACAGCTGTTTCTTAGCTGTTTCTCTTTTCTGGAAAGAGTGATGAAATGTGACCAGAACGTTTTTTGTTTTGTTTTGGGTTTTTTTAGAATTTCACAATAGATTTGTCATTCATTTAGAAGACCATCCACAGTTTAATTTATTCTGATTCAGTTGAGGGAATGAAAACAGTATATTAGTTGAACTGTACTCTGTTGTTCTTTAGCTTCCATGAGACCAAGGGCTGAACTAACAATCCAGGCTGGAATTCATTAATATGTATTTAGTTAAAAAATATTTAAGAGAGAATTTTGTAGTGACCAATAATAATTTTTTTAAAAAAAGATGGTCTTGCTATCAAAAGTCAGAGCCCTGAAAATTCTGGGAATTGAAGCTCACGTACCTGAACGGTATCCAGCATGAAGATCTATTTACATAGATTTAATTCTGGGTTGCAGCTGGTTATTTTTGAAATTAGCTGAGAGGATGATATTTCATATATCCAGAGCACAAACATGTAACTGTGTGTATGTGCATAAACAAGCATAAGTACCTGTAATCGTAATTGTTTTTGATGGAAACATTTGTGGCTGAATTGTGTTTTGTGGGTAGGTGGTAGGGATTAATGCAAATAAAATCAGCATTTACTGAGCATAGTGAGAGGAAAATGTCCGTCTGCCAAATTGCTCTTAATTATTTTTGTTTCAATTGCATTTTATTCCCTGTAAAAATTAACGAGGAAAGAGATTTTGCAAATTATTATCCGTAGATCAGACTACCCTGCATTCTGAGATACATACATACATACATACATACATACATACATACATACATACATACATATGTAGGTCTTTGGTTGTTCGGGTTTTCTCCTGCGTAAAATTGGAAGTGTCTTGGCGATGTTTCGACGAAGTCTCATTCGTCATCTTCAGGCTTCTGCTTCGTGCTTCTGGGAGCAATGTGTGATTGCAGCTGTTTCCTCCTTTTTAACTGCTAGTGGGGGTTTGAACTGATTGGGTGGGAGCTTGGCTGTGCTCTGATTGGATGGGGTTGTTTTTGTGCTCTGATTGGCTGGGGGGGTGTCCTGTTTGGGTGGGGGCTTGGTTGTGCTCAGATTAGTCTGAGTTGCAGGGGGATTTGAGCTGGTGAGCTGCATTGCTGTTGTTTGGCTTCGTGTTTGTGGTCGTGCTACATCTTCATAGTGGGTGTCAGTCTGCTGCATGTATGGATTGGAGGGGTTTGAAATGGCTAATGTTGCAGCTGCGGTCTGGCTTCTGGTCCTTGGTCGTGCTTCATGATCATTGTGGGTTTGGGTCTGCTTTCTGGGTGGATGTGTGGTGGTGACATCCTATGTGGACCTCATGAGTGTGGGTCTGGTGTCATTCCTCGTGTTAGGGACTCACACATTGGAAGAAACAGCTGCAATCACACATTGCTCCCAGAAGCACGAAGCTGAAGCCTGAAGATGACGAATGAGACTTCGTCAAAACGTCGCCAAGACACTTCCAATTTTATGCGGGAGAAAACCCGAATAACCAAAGACCTACATATATATATATATATATATATATATATATATATGTCTTTGGTTGTTCGGGTTTTTTAAAAAAAAAAAAAAAAAAAAAAAAAGAAAAAAAAAAAAAGAAAAAAAAAAAAAAAAGAAAAAAAGAAAGAAAAAAAAAAGAAAAAAAAAAAAAAAAAAAAAAAAAAAAAAAAAAAAAAAAAAAAAAAAAAAAAAAAAAAAAAAAAAAAAAAAAAAAAAAAAAAAAAAAAAAAAAAAAAAAAAAAAAAAAAAAAAAAAAAAAAAAAAAAAAAAAAAAAAAAAAAAAAAAAAAAAAAAAAAAAAAAAAAAAAAAAAAAAAAAAAAAAAAAAAAAAAAAAAAAAAAAAAAAAAAAAAAAAAAAAAAAAAAAAAAAAAAAAAAAAAAAAAAAAAAAAAAAAAAAAAAAAAAAAAAAAAAAAAAAAAAAAAAAAAAAAAAAAAAAAAAAAAAAAAAAAAAAAAAAAAAAAAAAAAAAAAAAAAAAAAAAAAAAAAAAAAAAAAAAAAAAAAAAAAAAAAAAAAAAAAAAAAAAAAAAAAAAAAAAAAAAAAAAAAAAAAAAAAAAAAAAAAAAAAAAAAAAAAAAAAAAAAAAAAAAAAAAAAAAAAAAAAAAAAAAAAAAAAAAAAAAAAAGCACGAAGCTGAAGCCTGAAGATGACGAATGAGACTTCGTCGAAACGTCGCCAAGACACTTCCAATTTTACGCGGGAGAAAACCCGAACAACCAAAGACCTATATACAAACACCCGTGAAAACCTCAGAAAACAAATATATATATATATATATATATATATATATATATATATATATATATATATATATGGCAAATAGTCTTAAAGCTATTTTACAACAAGAGGAAAAAAGGAAAGAGGGACAGAGAAACTTTTAGAAGTTCTCTTCTTTTACACTTTAAACTTTTTCCCATAACTAGCGTTTTAAAAGCTGCAACGCTGTATACATTTATCTCTTGTATTGTGTAAGAAATAATGGCAAATGGTAGCATGCATGTGATTAGAATAATGAATTAAATGTAGTACATTAACCATATGAGTGAAAGGTATTTTGACTGTGCATATAGTACCTCCTAGTTGATGAGATGCAGGCAACGGTATTTTGCTTGTTAAATAATCTCTAAATTAAAAATCCTAGTGTGAACGTGATTATAGTAAAACTTGGTTTTAATTCTCTTGGTGCTGAATTGGCCAAAAGATGCCTGGTGTAATGGTATTGTCCTTATTAATATCAAAGAATGCTGTATGTGACAGAGATTCAACTGATAATTTACTGTTGTGTCTTCGGCTCCCGAAGTTGTGGTGGGGGGACAGAACACTTACCTTACATCTTATTTATCTCGAAAGAATGGATGTATAAAAGCCTCACTTGACGGTTTGTTATGATGGATGGTAAAAGTCAATATCTATGGGTTGAACAGGGAATGACAACTGCCTACATGAACATCTATAGGCGAACAAGGGAGTAGGTGATAACAATGTGTGTCCCAGACTCTGTTCATTAAGTACTTCCTTGTGATGTCCAAGTGTAAGTACAAAGACAGAGAAAAAGATTTATATCTGGTGCTCTGGGAAGGAAATTCCTAATGCAGGGGACAAAGAAATTTAGGACTATCTGTAATAACCCCGAGGACAAAAACCAAGGAACCAGTGAGTAAACCACAGGGCAGCAGTTCTTTGTAGATTTAAGTGCCAGGAGACAGTGGGATTAGCCATCTTGCTCACAACCAAAATGGAGATGTTATGTCTTGTCCGCTCTCACCGCAGCCGGGGTCTGCTTATCTGCTCCCGAACACGGAGGAATGTATGCCTCCCGGTCCCAGCCCTGGCTCCATGCCCAAGCAGGCTGCAGAGGAGGGAGCATCCCCCGGCCCCAGCCCTGGCTCCATGCCCAGGCAAACGGAGCAGCTAGACCCCTCCCCCTCCTCCACAGCATGTGAGCCTGAGGAAAGTTTACTTCCAACAGCTGATTGGAGTGACCCTCGCATCAGAAGATTGGATAGGCGGAGGCAACAGAAGGAAGGGAGGGGCAGGCCTTAATGAGTGCTGAGTCATGGAGCCACACCCCATGGCTTATATAAAGGATCTGCTTTCTGGCAGTCTCTGAGTCAGGCAAAGTCTAAACATATCTTGCTGAAGTCACTTACTGGTCTCCTGCCTGCTCTGAGGACTTTGCTAGGACTTTGGGCAGAGCTGCAGAGGCAAGCCTGATTCGGATTTCCCTGACCCGGCCGTCAGCGGAGGAGTGGGACACGACAGGAGATTTTTACAGGACGCTAAGTTCTTAAATCTGAACCTCAGGATGCTGCAACTATTATAAATACGAACCAGTTGCCAAGCATCTGAATTTTGATCATGTGACTGTGAGGATGCCGCAATGGTTGTTAAGTGTGAAAAAAAACCAGCCCTACTACTTTTTTCACTGCTGTCGTAATGTCGAACGATCACTAAATGAATGGTTGTAAACTGAGGACCATCTGTGTGAGTGGATGAAAATTTGAAATCAAGAGATGGAGAGAAATTGTCAAAGATTCAAATAACTAAAAATAAAAAGGGGGGGGGGCTGGCATGATAAAAGATATGATGTCTATACAAGGCATCCTCCCGAAGGCAAGTTTTAACAGCCTGACAATGTTATTGCCTTTTGTTTCCCATTTGATATCATGTCAGGATATCATTATTACTTCTCCTGGTGCTGTTAAGCCTCATCTTTATACTGATGATGATTTTTCAAAACAACATTAATGAACATGTTCATATTGTTAAGCCTTGTCAAATCTGACAAGGAAATAGCTCAGGGCAGATATATTTACAAAGAAGCTCTAAAACAGGTATGAAAAATAAAAGAGCAAAGTTCTGATGACTTTGGCAGTGCAGTGACTCAGCGGTTGAGACGCTGGACTTGTTGGCTGGAAAGCTCAGCAGTCCAGGTTCAAGACCCAAGCGCCATGTGATGGGGGTGAGCGCCTGTTACTTGCTCCAGCTCCTGCCAACCTAGCAGTTCAAAAGCATGCAAATGCAAGTAGATAAATAGGTACCACTCCGGTGGGAAGGTAACAGCATGACATCATGCTAGTCACATGACTGCAGAAATGTCTTCTGATAGTTTTGGCTCAATAGCCTTGAAACGGAAAGAAATACCGCCGTCTATAATTGGCAATGACTAGCAAACTAAAATCCACAGAGAGTGCTTTATCTTTAAAAAGAAAAAAAACTTCTTATCACTTTCACTTGTTTCTGAAACTCTTCATACCAGGAGGATGAGTATTGCTTTTACTTGTTATATTACATTTTTCTTTTTTTTATTCCTCAAAGCACCTCAAGACACTCCATGAAGAAAATGATGACAAAATACGACATAACAAATGTTCACAGAATATTTGCAATGATGACTCTTTATGTTGTATTGGACAAACTATAGTTAGCTGGTTTTATCCAACATATTTAATGGTAAATTGCAATTTACATACTAAATTGGTGAGGTTATTGCATCACATATCACGTATCATTAAGATGCAAATAAGCAAGCCATGTTTGCTTCAGTCAATGGTTGGATTCATATCTCACAGTAAACTAGAGTTTGTTTTAATGTGCATTGCAAACTAAATACAACAGCTGGATTTTTTATTTTAAGCATGATTTGCTGATTAAGTAAATATGTTCGGATTCACAGAAGACTCCACCGTTGATTTACTATGCATTTGATTTCAATTAAGCTTATAAATATCTACAATATGAAAAAGACTGCTCCTGTGTAAAGAAACTTGATCAGTAGCATTTGTTATGTATTAGTGTTGTACCTTTAAATATTTGAGCGGGAAATCAGCACGTTGCTGATTGGTCAAAACCTCCAACAGAACTGTATAAAAGGAGAGGGTTTTCGCCCAGCCTGTTGCTGGGTTCACCCTATATTAAAGAGCTGTTGTCACTACCCTGGTCTCCAGCCTCATTACTTCCCGAACCTAACATTGGCGACGAAGGTGGGATACCGAGGCTAAGGAGAACCAGAACCGAGCTGAAGCGCGATAGTCCCGAACCCAGCAAACTCAGGGCAGAAACGCGGAAATGGCAAACACGCCACCCGCACCGTACAACCCGGTCAAGGAGAAATGGGGAACGTATATGACCCGTTTCGAAAGCTTTCTAGAAGCCAACGAACTACAGGGGATCCCTGATAACCGCAAACGGGCTTACTTCTTAAGCCATTGTGGGCCGGAGGTCATCGAGATTGCGGAAGCCCTGGCAGAGCCAACGCCGATACAATCGGTATCGTGGCCGACTCTGCAGACTTTGCTGAAGAACCATTTCGCGCTGACGCCGTCCAAATACGTGCAGCGGTTTGAATTTGGAGAACGTAGACAGATGGAGGGCGAGTCCATCGGTGACTACATGGCCGCTTTAAGAAGAGCGTCCAAGGACTGCGGATACCGAGACCTAGACGAGGTGCTACTCGAGCAACTCGTCCGAGGGGTCAAGGACATCCGTCTACGGCGACGGCTGCTAGCCAAGAGCAACCTGACACTAGCCAATGCTCTGGACGAAGCCAGAGCACACGAAATGTCTACTAAAGCAGCAGAGACCCTGCAAAAGCCTCTTCAATCCAAGGCGAGCGCAAAGCCAACGCCAGTACACCAGGAGGAGATTCAGTCCGAATCCGACGGTGAGGGCGAGGATGAGGAAGGGGTCTGCCGAACCGAGAAACGCGACATTGAGGACCGTGACGAGTGCGGAAGCTGCGGAGGGCAGCACCAGCGCCAACGCTGCAGGTTTAAAGACGCAACATGCCGGCGGTGTGGGAAGAAAGGGCACTTAGCTCAGGTCTGCAGAGCGGCCCAACCTTCCCGCCGAAAATTCAAATCGGCCAATCAGAACGCGGAACCGGAAAGGCGGCCCGCGATTGGTTCAAACAAGAAAGGCGCGAAGTCTAACCAAATGACTGTCATTATAGGCCGCGCCTCAACCAAAGTGGAAAAGAAGATTTTCACAAAGCCCAAGATAGAGGGAGTACGGTGCAGGCTTGAAGTAGACACGGGATCAGCGATCACCATCATGTCCTGGGACACTCTGGCGAGGTCGCTGCCGTCCGTCGCGAAACGCCACCTGCAAGCACAACGGCTACGAGTGCACGACTACCAGGGAAATCGCATCCCTGTTCGAGGGACCACCTCCGTCCGAGTCGAGTATGGTCCACATAAAAAGACCCTGCCCATCACGATCGTTGAAGGAACTCTGCCCAGTCTGTTGGGACTAGACTGGTTTCGTGCCCTGGGCATGGGAGTGACTGGCATCTACCGAAGTGACTGTAACCTGAAAGACATTCTCTTTAACGAGTTCGAAGATGTCTCCAAGGACTGCCTGGGCAAGTACAAAGGGACCCCTATTTCCTTCAACTTAGACCCCCAGGTAGCCCCCATTAGGCTTAAGGCGAGGAGAGTCCCTTTGCCCTAAAACCAAAATTGATAAGGAGCTGGATAAGCTCATTAATCAAGGGATCTTGGTGCCAGTCGATCACGCAAGGTGGGAGACGCCAATCGTCACCCCATAAAACCGGACGGGTCAATTAGAATTTGCGCTGACTACAAGGCGACGCTTAACAAAGCCTTACAGAAAAGCGCTTACCGGTTCCGTGGTGCAACACTTATTGCACTCGTTGGGGCAAGGGCAAGTCTTTGCAAAGTTAGACTTGGCCCAAGCCTACCAACAACTGCCAGTAGACGCCCGCACAGCCAAGCCCAAACGACAGACGCACAGGGGTGCCTTCAAGTGCACCCGATTACAATTTGGGGTCAGTGTGGCACCAGGGCTGTTCCAAAACCTGATGGAACGACTACTGCAGGGCTCCCAGGGTAGTTCCTTACTTCGATGATGTCCTAATTTCAGGGGAAAACATGGAGGAACTGGGGGAGCGGTTAAGAAAGGTCTTGAGCATTTTCCGGACAGCCGGGTTAAAAGTCAAGACAAACAAATGCCAGATCGGGGTCGAATCTGTCGATTTCTTGGGCTACCGGATAGACAAGAAAGGAATTCACCCTACTGAGAGCAAGGTTAAGGCAATTAGAAAGGCTCCAGCGCCCAAAAACAAAGCAGAGCTGCAGGCATTCCTAGGATTGGTTAATTTTTACGCGGTCTTTTTAAAGAACAAAGCAACTGCTATGGAACCGCTGCATAGGCTCTTAGGAAGAAATGCTGTTTGGTCTTGGGGAAAGTCAGAAAATAGGGCTTTTGAAGCAGTAAAGAACCTGCTCTCAAGTGATAGCCTGCTCATCCAATATCACGACTCATTACCCCTAGTGTTGGTTTGCGACGCCTCCCCTTATGGGGTGGGGGCTGTACTCAGCCATAGACTTCCAAACGGCACAGAAGCCCCTATAGCGTTCTATTCGAGAACGATGTCCTCCCCAGAGAGGAACTACAGCCAGTTAGACAAAGAAGCACTAGCCATTGTGTCAGGGTCAAGAAATTCCACGAGTATGTATTTGGGCGAATTTTGAAATCGTGACTGACCACAGACCGCTACTAGGAATACTGGCTGGCGACCGCCCAACGCCTGTGGCACTTTCGCCGCGATTGACCCGATGGACTATATTCTTAGCCGCTTATTCGTACAAGCTGCATCATCCACCAGGAAAAGAAGTGGGGCACGCAGACGCGTTAAGCCGATGCCCACTACCTGGGGCGACCGAAGACCCCACTCCAGGGACACCCATCCTACTTATTGACTCATTGGACTCTGGCCCAGTCACATCTAAGGAAGTGGCTCGGGCATCATACCAGGGCATAGTGTTAAGGACTGTACTCGGTTGGGTACAGAGAGGGTGGCCGCTGCACCGGGCGAAAGGTTCAAAGAATTTGTCAAAACGAGATGAGCTCTCAGCTCAAGGGGTGCCTGTTATGGCGTGATCGTGTGATAATTCCTGAAAAGTTAAGGGGAAAGGTATTGGACCTCCTCCACGAGGGTCACCCAGGGATCGTAAGGATGAAGGGGTTAGCCAGAAGCTATGTATGGTGGCCACTCATGGACGCAGAGATTGCTGAGAGGGTAGGGAAATGTCAGGCTTGCCAAGAGTCCAGACCTCTACCCTCAACGGCCCCAGTCAGAGAATGGGAAAAGCCCCAAGGGCCCTGGTCAAGAATCCACATTGATTTTGCTGGCCCCTTTCACGGCCAAACATTCCTAATAGTTGTGGATGCATTTTCTAAATGGTTGGAGGTCATACTCATGAAATCCACTACGGCCAAGCAGTAATAGCAACCCTGCGCCACCTATTCGCAACTCACGGATTGCCGGACACTCTGGTGTCCGACAATGGGCCTCAATTCACGGCAGCCCAGTTTGAAGAATACCTGGCAGAGGAAGGCATCCGACATGCCCTCTCTGCGCCTTTTCACCCTGCGTCGAATGGCCTTGCAGAGCGTTCCGTCCGGGGCGCTAAGGAGGCATTGTCCAGGCTAAAGCCAGGTGACTGGCAAACAAAAATAGACTTTTTCCTAGCCATCCAGCACAGAACCCCAAGCACGGCCACCGGGAAAAGCCCAGCCGAATTGCTAATGGGACGGAAACTCCGGTGCCCACTGGACCGTTTGAATCCCCATTACACACCAGAGGGTTACAAGGGGAAACTAGAAAAGACCAGGGAAATGAGCATAGGCGACCCGGTGTGGGCTCGAAACTATGGGGACGGCCCTAGTTGGCTCACAGGACAAATAATTAAAGTAACTGGCCCAAAATCATACGTGGTAGAGCTACCCGACAACAGAGTGTGGAGGCGCCACATAGATCAGTTAAGGAAACGAATAACCGATCAAACTGAACCAAACGAAACATATCATGATCAATACCAATTTGATTCCACAGCCAACAATGACCCAGGGGAGGCGCAAGACTTAGCTGAGATCCCAGAGTTCCAGCGACGCCATCAGGTTCCCGAGGGAAGCGGCAGGGAAATTGAAAAAAGTAATCCAAGGCCCGATGGCCAAGAAAAAGAGTCGGCCAATAATCCGGAGCCCGTTGGCCCAGAGAAAGTGCTGGGAGGAGAAAACAGCCCCTCCGACCAGCTCAAAACACCACCCAGAACTGAACCGCGCAGGTCAGAAAGGACTAGGAGACGCCCAGGTTATTTGCGTGACTACGTCGAAAAATAACATGTAAATATTTATGTAAATAGAGGCAAAGTGTTTTCTGGGAGGGGAGGAGTGTTATGTATTAGTGTTGTACCTTTAAATATTTGAGCGGGAAATCAGCACGTTGCTGATTGGTCAAAACCTCCAACAGAACTGTATAAAAGGAGAGGGTTTTCGCCCAGCCTGTTGCTGGGTTCACCCTATATTAAAGAGCTGTTGTCACTACCCTGGTCTCCAGCCTCATTACTTCCCGAACCTAACAGCATTTATATCACTTAGTGCTACTGTAGATTTCCAGCCATAAAACTGTTTAATTCTATCTTCTTCCTAGACATATATTTTTTTACAGATGCTGTATTTGCTATTTTTATTGCTATTTCTGGTATGAAAAAAATAAATAAATCCGCTTCGAATTCTGCATGGTGTCAGGAACAGCATCTGGCCAGTAAACGCTCAGCTCCATCCAATCACCACCGACGGTACCCTGAAGTAAGGGATTACTTTAACTTAAAGTAACTTTAACTTAAAACTGTCTACTGTTGACCTCACCCCATTCCTAAGAGGTCTGTAAGGGGCGTGCATAAGAGCACCAGCGTGCCTACCATTCCTGTCCTAATGTTCCCTTTAATTGTATTCATTTTATGTATTCAATTTATGCTTATATATATTATTTAATATGTATTTGACAAAATAAATAAATAAAATAAATACATAAATAAATAAAATTACAGGGTTGTAAAAAGAGAATTTTTATTGCTATTTCTAGTATGAGAGTTAGAATACAGAATAACAGAATTGGAAGGGACCTTGGAGGCCTTCTAATCCAACCCCACCACTCAAGCAGGAGACCCTATCCCATTTCAGACAAGTGGCTGTGCAGTCTCTTCTTAAAAACCTCCAGGGTTGGAGCATCCACAACTTCTGAAGGCAAGTTACCAAAAGAGTGTACAGCTATACAGTAGATTATCCCTCCTTCAAAATGAGTCATGTCCTCTGCACCCCCCTGTACATTGAAAAAGCCAAGAAAACAGCAAGTTTTGACTTCACAGTCTAGCAGTATAGGTGGCTCCTTTGAAAAGAATGTACTCACATGAGTTTCTCATAGCCTCTACCGTCTTCTGATAAATACTATTAACCAGAGCTCTTGCTCCTTTGTTTTTGGTCCAAGAACAGAAATCTTTGGATGTAGCACTTTTTTTGTAACATCCTGTGAAGCCTCTCTTATATCAAGAAAACTGCAAGCAGTGATCCAACAAAATGATGCTATACCAAATACTTCCTCGGTTGAAAGAATCTCTATTGATTGGCACAGATCCTTTGCCAAATGATCTGTTTGCGGATATGACCTTGTAGATGACCCTCACTCTGTCAAGGACCTTGGAGTACTTATCTCAAACGATCTAAGCACCAGAGCTCACTGTAACAGCCTTGCTAAAAAGGCATTAAGAGTTGTTACCATAATCTTGCGAAGCTTCTTCTCCGGCAACATTGAACTGCTAACTAGTGCATACAAAACCTTTGCTAGACCAATTCTCGAATACAGCTCATCTGTTTGGAATCCGCACTGTATATCAGACATTAATACAATTGAGCAAATCCAGAGGTATTTCACGAGAAGAGTACTCCACTTCTCCTTTCACAACACAATACCTTATGCCACCAGGCTTGAAATTTTGGGGTTTGACAACCTAGAATGTCAATAACTACTTCAGCTTCGATCTCAATAATACACAGGCAAACAATAAATATAAACTCAAGGTAAACCGCTCCAAACTTGATTGCAGAAAATATGACTTCAGCAACAGAGTGGTCAATGCCTGGAATGCACTACATGACTCTGTTGTTATATCCTCAAACCCCCATAGCTTCAACCTGTCTACTGTGGACCTCACCCCATTTCTAAGAGGTCCGTAAAGGTATCGGGCATAAGCGCCCCTGTGTGCCTACTGCCCCTGTCCTACTCTCCCCATTTATTTGTACTCATTTCATGTGCTCGTGTCCATGTTTATACTTATACCTGTTATCTCGTACAATCTATACCATGTTATCTCGTACCATGGTATACCATGTTATCTCGTACAATCAAGATCATGTGAAGTGTTAGTGCCACTTTATAATGCCTTGGTAAGGCCACACTTGGAATATTGCATCCAGTTTTGGTCGCCACGATGTAAAAAAGATGTGGAGACTCTAGAAAGAGTGCAGAGAAGAGCAACAAAGATGATTAGGGGACTGGAGGATAAAACATATGAAGAACGGTTGCAGGAACTGGGTATGTCTAGTTTAACAAAAAGAAGGACTAGGGGAGACATGATAGCTGTGTTCCAATATCTTAGGGGCTGCCACAAAGAAGAGGGAGTCGGGCTGTTCTCCAAAGCACCTGAGGGTAGAACAAGAAGCAATGGGTGGAAACTGGTCAAAGAAAGAAGCAACTTAGAACTAAGGAGAAATTTCCTGACAGTTAGAACAATTAATAAGTGGAACGACTTGCCTTCAGAAGTTGTGAATGCTCCAACACTGGAAATTTTTAAGAAAATGTTGGATAACCATCTGACTGAGATGGTGTAGGGTTTCCTGCCTGGGCAGGGGGTTGGACTAGAAGGCCTCCAAGGTCCCTTCCAACTCTGATGTTATGTTATGTTATGTTATGTTTCACAAACTAAATAAATAAAAAACCCCAAATTTTAGAGACCGTCTAACTCACTCACCCTGTACTTTTCCTACTTTTGTTAATGCAGATAGCCCTCAACTTGCAACGGTTCATTTAGTGACTGTTTGAAATTATAGTGCCCCTGAAAAAAGTGACTTGAGACTGTTTTTCACACTTGCAACCATTGCAACAATCCCCGTGTGATCAAAATTCAGAAAGGTGGCAACTGACTCACGTTTATGACTAATACAGTATCCTGAGGTCATGTGATTCAACTTTTATGAACTTCTGACAAGCAAAGTCAATGGGGAAGCCAGATTCACTGAACAACCGTGCTACCAACTGAACAACGGCAGGGATTCACTTAATAACTGGGACAAGAAATGTTGTAAAGCGGGGCAAAACTCACTTATCTCTGTGTCGCTTAGCAACAAGAATGTTGGGCTCAATTGTGGTCATAAATCAAGAATTAACTATAGAATTGGCTGACCAGTGTAAAGAAGCAGAAACCCTAATAATGTGAAGGTTTTTGAACTAAGCAAGCCAAGAGCCCTCCATTTCTGGAAAAGGCAAATAAGAGTCATGGATACAGAATGGTACAGGACTGTTTCCGACTGAAAATAACTCTGGTACTAAGTAGTATTAAGACATATGACATCCTCAGTTGTTGGAGTATTTATTGATTATATTTTTATCCTCTATACCAGGGGTGTCAAACTCAAGGCCTGGGGGCTGGATCCAACCCGCGGGGTGCTTAGATCTGGCCTGTGGGGCTGCCCTGGAAATAGCGAGCCTCTGCCAGTGAAAACATAACTCGGGGGAGCTACAGGTGACCCTTCTGAGCGCCATTTTCACTGGCAGAGGGTTGCAGGAGGCCCTGCCAAAAATGGAGTTCGGGAGCTCATTTTCGCTGGCAGAGACTCAGGCTGCCACAGGCACCCCCAACACGAGTGATGTCAAGCTGGCCACACCCACCCTGGCCACACCTATCCTGGCCCCCTGAGGTCAAACACAACCCTGATGCGGCCCTCAATGAAATCGAGTTTGACACCCCTGCTTTATACTGATGTAAAAACCTTCAAGAAGTCATAAAAGCTTTCTAGAAATGCCAAAACAACTAGAAACAGGGACCGTTCTTCCCTCGTGCCATCACTCTGCTGATTAGATAATTGTCACGGTGCTATCTAACGTCTATGTACATTTACCCGGGTTATATGGCTGTAGCAATTATTATTATCCTTCTTCTCTTTCTCATAACCCCCTTTTATTGATATTTTTATTATGATGATTATTGTTACTCTGTTGCTCTGCATGTACACTGAGAGTATGTGTACCGGAGGCAAATTTCTTGTGTGTCTAATCACCTTGACCAAATAAAGCATTCTGTTCTGTTCTGTTCTGTTCTGCTCTGCTCTGTTCTGTTCTGTTCTCATAAAGTCCTTTCAATCTTACTGTCTAGTTCCTGGTGTAGTTCATCCCAAAGTGCATAGCATTCTTTTTTATTATTATTTGCATTTATATCCCTCCCTTCTCTGAAGACTCAGGGCGGCTTACACTATGTCAAGCAATAGTCTTCATCCATTTGTATATTATATACAAAGTCAACTTATTGCCCCCAACAATCTGGGTCCTCATTTTACCTACCTTATAAAGGATGGAAGGCTGAGTCAACCTTGGGCCTGGTGGGACTTGAACCTGCAGTAATTGCAAGCAGCTGCTGTTAATAACAGACTGCATTAGTCTGTTGAGCCACCAGATTCATTTTGCTTTTATTTTGCACAAAACAACAACAACCACATGATAATCATAGGGGTGTTTTTATAACTAATCTGAGTTTGTTTGCTAGCAAGAGCAGGCAGGAAAAACCTCAGGCACAAATGCATCTTCTGGAACAATCACTGCATGCCACCTTCCCAGGGAAAATCCTGTAGTTTCTAGAACAGGCGACACATTTTTCCTTGAAAATATCCCAGCTGGCTGCTGCTTTTCGCTGCAACTGCCAAGTTTTTCCAAGGACATGGCTGCTGAAGAGAACATGACTTTGCAGTAAGAGCTCGGCTGCCCTTGAGGCAGGAGTGGAACCACAACAAAGCTATGTTCCCAACACCTAAAGTAGTCAAGCAGAATACTATGATTAATGGTATCAAAAATGCCATTATGTAAGAGCAGAAAGAGGAACACACTCCTCCATCCCACTCCCTTACCAAATCATCTATTAGAGAGTGTTTTTCAACCTTGGTAACTTTAAAATGCTGGCTGGGAAATTCTGGGAGTTGAAATCCACACACATTCTTAAAATTACCCAGGTTGAGAAACACTGTATTAGAGCTGCTAGAACCTTCTCCGTGTAATCTCCTATACTGTAACTAGACGAAAGAAGATCTTTTTTAGAAGTGTCTAGAATCGCTTTTTTAGAAGTGTCTAGAATGTTCCATCATCTTGGCAAGGTTGCTCCGTTTCAGACTGATGAAGGGATCTATTATTGATTTTTTTAAATAAAAAAAACAACAGAGTTATATAGTGCAGTTGTTTAATAATCTTAAGTGGCAGACTTACGTGAGCCCCTGCTATTGCTGATCTCGCATGTTTAAGTACTTCCTTTGTGGACTTGCATAATGAGAATGTATGCATGTCACATAATCACAGTGTTAGGGGTCCATTCCCCAAAGTAGGAAAAAGTTGTGTCAAGCAGAATCAGAATCAGAATAGAGCTAGAAGGGACTTGGAGGTCTTCTAGTCCAGGGGTCTCCAACCTTGGCAACTTTAAGCCTGGCGGACTTCAGCTCCCAGAATTCCTCAGCCTGGGGAATTCTGGGAGCTGAAGTCCGCCAGGCTTAAAGTTACCCCTATTCTAGTCCAAACCCTTGCTCAAGCAGATACACCAGTGATGGTGAACCTTTTTTTTCGAAAGCACGTGCGTGTGAATGACAGCGCGTGTGTGCTGACACCCATAATGCAATGCCCCACCTCACACACACCCCGTGCATGCACGCAGCCCTCCACAGTCCCCCCGCCCCACACTCATGCATGCACAACCCCCATTTTGGTGCTAGCAGGATTCCCTGAAGCCCCCTGCAACCAAAAACAAAGCACAGGGAGGCACTGCACCCCCTCAACCCTGTGCATGCACGTGCGACCCCAGCCCCACCCTCACACATGCACATGTGTCTCCCAGCAGAGATCTGAAAATCTGCTGGCCAGTGGGAGGCACGCAGGCATGCGTAGTGGAGCTGACCTGGGCATCAGCTCATGCGCCCGCAGAGATGGCTCCACATGCCACAGGTTCGCCATCATGGCCCTATAACATTTCAGATAGGTGGTTGGCCAGTCTTTTCTTTGAAGCAACCTCTAGTAATGCAGTACTGGTCTTCTCTTTATTTATCTTGATTGAGTTATTTATCTTTATTTCCCAAAATTGCACCCAATTTTGGTCACCACAATATTAAAAAAAAAGACGTTGAGACACTGAAAAGAGTACAGAGAAGAGCAACAAGGATGATTAGGGGGCTGGAGGCTAAAATGTAATGAACGGTTGAAGGAACTGGATATGTCTAATCTAGTGTAAAGAAGGACTAGGAGAAACATGATAAAAGGTAAAGGTTCCCCTCGCACATACGTGCTAGTCATTCCCAACTCTAGGGGGCGGTGCTCATCTCTGTTTCAAAGCCGAAGAGCCAGCGCTGTCAGAAGACGTCTCCGTGGTCATGTGGCCGGCATGACTCAACGCCAAAGGTGCACGGAACGCTGTTCCTTCCCACCAAAGGTGGTCCCTGTTTTTCTACTTGCATTTTTTACATGCTTTCAAACTGCTAGGTTGGCAGAATCTGGGACAAGTAACGGGAGCTCACCCCTTTACCTGGCACTAGGGATTCGAACCGCTGAACTGCCGACCTTTCGATCAACAAGCTCAGCATCTTACCTTACCCACTAAGCCACCATGTCCCTTTCAGGGGAGACATGATAGCAGTGTTCTAATATTTGAGGATCAGCTTATTTTCCAGAGCACCAGAAGGCAAGACAAGAAACAATGGATGGAAACTAATCAATTAATAACTTTGTTATTCTATGTTTTAAGTTTGTGGAGACAGCTGAAACATCCCAAATTTTTAACAGCTATTCAGCAGGAACACGAAGGAAAGATTTAGCTGTACTCAATCTAGAATTAATACAGAATCACATTCTTAACCAGTCTGTCAGAACCAACAATCTGAAGGCCAGACTAGTGTAATGTTAAAACAATAGACCAGGACTGGGAATATTATGGTCTGTTTTAAGAAACTATTTTGCTCCCAGTTATCTTTATATCATACTTATTTTATTGTAATGATGATAAATACTTTCCATAGCAACCTGATCAAAAACATCTTTTCAAATAAGTACAATGGATTCAAACAATACCTTTAACAATCATTAAATGCTATTAGCCATCCAAGGAAGTAGCTTATTTACATCAGGGAAAAAAATAAAAGTCATTCTATTAATATAATCTGTATCTCCATTTGGAAGAAATTTGGATGGGAAGTGGTATTGTACTATCCATTCAAAGGGTGAAATAATCCAATACTCTTTACACTAATTGCTGTGCTAAAACAGGATCATTATTTCATCCTTTGTGCAAACGTTACAGTTAAAAAAACACAATCAAAAACTTTCATAAGTCTGTTGAATATAATTATTCTGTTTGTTTAGAAGCTCTCCTTTTTCTACCTGACTATCTCCAGGGAAGGGAAAAGTATTTACCAATAGTCTCACTGAGACCATGTGCAGGCCCTAAATCCTAGAATGACCCCATGAATCTCTTAAAACAGGACTCTCCAACCTTGGCCACTTTAAGACTTGTGGACTGCAACTTCCAGAATTCCTCAGCCAGCTTTGCTTCAACTCTGGGAGTTGAAGTCCACAAGTCTTAAAGTGGCCAAGGTTGGAGACCCCTGTCTTAAAAAGTTTCCAACGAATTGCAATTTTGAATGTGATGGCAAATTATTAACTAGAGGGAAAACATAGCTAATGATATTTTGGAAACCCTTATGTTGTATATTTGTGCTTGGCTGTTCTGTATTATTCATAATTTCCCAAGAGCAATTTTTGCCATCCCAATATAGAATTAGGATTCTAAAATCCTAACGTAGGATTATTCTGTAACATAGAATAATAGAATTGGAAGGGATCCTGGAGGTCTTATAGTCTAGCCACCTGCTCAAACAGAATCCCCTATACAGAGGTGGGATTCACTTACCTTCCCTACTGGTTCGCAATTTTTTTAAAAAATTTGAATTTATATCCCGCCCTTCTCTGAAGACTCAGGGCGGCTTACATTGTGTTAAGCAATAGTCTTCATCCATTTGTATATTATATACAAAGTCAACTTTTATTGCCCCCAACAATCTGGGTCCTCATTTTACCTACTTTATAAAGGATGGAAGGCTGAGTCAACCTTGGGCCTGGTGGGACTTGAACTTGCAGTAATTGCAAGCAGCTGTGCTAATAATAGACTACTTAGCCTGTTGAGCCACCAGAGGCCCTAAATGTAAAGTGTAAAGCAAATGTAAATGTAAAATGTAAAGCAAATGTAAGTGGCACGCGCATGGCCTTCTGCGCATGCACAGTAGTCACTCATTATGTCCGGGTGGGTGGGTAGGTGGAGCCTCCCATAGTCGCTGCTACCAGTTTGCGCGATCCGGACAGAACTGGCTGAATCCCACTACTGTCCTTATACCATTCCAGACAAATGGCTATCCAATCTCTTCTTGAAAACCTCCAGTGATTGAACGCTCACAACTTATGGAAGCAAGCCATTTCACTGATTAATTGTTCTGTTAGGAAATTTCTCTTTATTGTAATAATGGCAAATATCTATAGCTTGGGTGTAGGGTGAGGGTGAAGGTTCATTCTCCGAGCTTGTGGGTTGGTTTCCAAATTTTCGCTACCAAGCAAGGTAACTTCTTCAGCAGTGAGTTATGAGATGTCACTGTCAATGTTCTTCTTTTTATAAGTGTTCTTCTATTTCTCTGTAGTTCTAGATTGAATCTCTCTTTTATGGTCCATGCATTACTTCTTGACCTGCCCTCAGGTGCTTTGGGAAACAGGTCAACCTATTGTCTGTGACAGACCTTGAAGTAATGGAGGACAGCTGTCATATCACCCGCAGTCCTTCTCTTTATTTGACTAGACGTAGCTAGTTCCCTCAAACATTCATTGTACGATTTTGCTTCCAGGCCTTTTATCATCTTTCTCCTCTGCACTCTTTGTATCAGTATCATTTTTGGATCGTTGTGACTAGAGCTGGATGCAGCATTTCAAATGTGGTCTCACTTTGCGTGATCTTCACATGATCTTGATATGAACCAATGCAACATTTGTACTTACATTTCTGGTCATTTCCCCAGTAAATTCAGCAAGCTTTTATAGCCTAACTCGCACCATATTTGTATAGAAGATAAGTTTTTTTTGGTCTCTGTTTAATATCTTAACTTGTATCTTACAAGTTGGCTTCCCTGACCATTGAGGGTCCTTGCAATGAAGTGATGTAGGATCGTTGTAAAAAATCTTATATGACTGCCTCTGTTTTTATTCCAACTGTGTCATGAAGACTGCATCTTCCAAAGGTGAAATAAAAGTGAAAGTCTTAATGAATTTTTAATATTCAAACCAGCTCCCTTGACCAAAGGACTCCCCATGGGTGTAACAAGAAATATCTTTGCAAAGTTTGCTATTTATATATAAAAAAAATGATCTAAGGGAACATATTACCGAGTCCCTTGAGCACAAAATACTAATATCTAATTGTAAAGTACCTTTTTTTGCAAAATGTTAATTAGGCCATTTTGAAAACCACACTATTAAATTTACATTAAGAATTTTTTGGGGAGGAGAACGTTGTATTAGCCAATATTTTGTGCATAAAAGAGTGATTTGTAAAGTGAAGACTTTCTTCTTTTTTTGCCAGTAAGACTCAAAGTATCCCTCCAAAGATTAAAAAGGGAGAAATTATTATCCTTTGTGTTCTCCGAGAAAGCTTAAATAGTTTACAAATTAAGTTTAATGACTGGTGTGTATAATTTAATGTGCAGATTGCATTTGCCTTCATCTTCTGCCTTGCCACTTATATTTTATTACATATTGTATTACATCACATAGTGTGACTTGGCTGTACCCTTAGTGGCTTATCCAGATAAAGGAGTACTTTATTCTAAGTAATGTGTCCATGACATTTTTGTGCAATGAAAATAAGTAATGTAAACTCTGAAACATCACCCCCTTCCCCACTGATAGCAGGAGTCACAAGAGTTCAGGAGTTCACGGGAAATGACCAAACACACAAGCACATTGGATTCCTTCTTGGGGTTTTTTTCCCTTCTTTTATCTGAATGTAAGCAATACATTCAGATAAATAAGGGACGGGGTGGCTCAGCGGCTAAGACGCTGAGCTTTTCGGTCAAAAGGTCGGCAGTTCAGAGGTTCAAATCCCTAGTGCCGTGTAACGGGGCGAGCTTCTGTTACTTGTCCCAGCTTCTGCCAACCTAGCAGTTCGAAAGCATGTAAAAAATTCAAGTAGAAAAATAGGGACCACCTTTGGTGGGAAGGGAACAGCGTTCCGTGCACCTTTGGCATTTAGTCATGCCGGCCACATGACCATGGAGTCATCTTCAGATAGTGCTGGCTTTGAAACGGAGATAAGCACTGCCCCCTAGAGTTGGGAACGATTAGCACATATGTGTGAGGGGAACCTTTCCCTTTGAGCAATACAAGAAGTGCTTCTATCACCCGACTTGGTTTCTTTATACCAAGTACCATTTACCTAAGGCATTTCAGAGTCTCTGTTGGATCTCTCACTTTCTCACTCTCTAACCTCCCTACAGTCATTCTGCTAAGTGGCAGTAATGGAACAAAACATCATTTAAATGTACAGTACGGGAAAAATCCTTGATGTGACATTGCCACATGGGGAATTTAAATAGCAGGTTTATTTATTTTTATTTATTTTATTTATTTATTTTTGTCACGACATCATATAAAAAGGATTATATAGTATATAAACATATATACATAGGTATACATAGGTATAAAATATATACATAGGTATTCTGATCGAGGGTATATTGAGGGAAATGTAAATGGGGATTCCCCTACTCCTTGTGGAGCTGCCTGCCTGGCATCAATCAATCATTGTGAAACTGTTGTTGCTATCAGCACAATCCATTGGTGAGCCTTACTGATACATAAGATCTCTCACTAAAAGATATAACAAATAAACAACTCAGATGTGGAAGTCTAGTCTAGGCCCAGGGAGTCTATGATAGGCAGTCTTCCAGTACCTGAGGAGCTTTCCCAGAGAAGGTAGAGTTGACCCATCTATTCTCCAAAGTAGGGGGTCTCCAAACTTAGTAACTTTAAGGCTTGTGGACTTCAACTCCCTGAATTCCTCAGCCAACTTTGCTGGGTGAAAAACTCTGGGAGTTGAAGTCCATAAACCTTAAAGTTACTAAGGCTGGAGACCCTGCTCCAAAGCATCTGAGAGTAGGACAAGAAGTAATGGGTAGAAGATTATTAAAGAGAGATCCAACTTAGGAGAAATTTCCTGACAGTGAGAACAATTAATCAGTCTCTGGCTTTCCAGATGGGGCTGACCTAAGGCCTTTAATATCCCTCATTCTCAGTCATTCTAGAACAGGGGTCTCCAATCTTGGCAACTTTTAGCTGAGGAATTCTGGGAAGACCTGAAGTCCCCAGGTCTTAAATTTGCCAAGGTTGGAGACCCCTCTTCTAGAGGGCTTCAGATTCTCTGCTCTTGCACTTGTCTATGACTGGCTTGGATATGCTATGTACAATATTGATTGAAAGAAACTGTGCTTGTTTTTCATTCCCATTAGTGATTTCTTTATTTATACATACAGTACCTATAACCATAATCAAAACAGAAGTACCATTTCACCACCCATGAATGAATCTGTAAAGTATTTAGAAGTTCAGTTTGGTTCACACTTTTTTAAAAAAAACAAAAAATAAATGAATTGAGTTATACAGTTTGAGATCGACTTCTCATATCACTGCCTGGATCAAGGCCATTTATCATTGTCAACTGACATCTCTAATTCTTTCAATTGTTTAGGACTGGGGTCTCTAACCTTGGTCCCTTTAAGACTTGTGGAATTCAACTCCCAGAGTTCCTCAGCCAGCTTTGCTGGCAGAGAGACTCTGGGAGTTGAAGTCCACAAGTCTTAAAGGGACCAAGGTTGGAGAGCCCTGGTTCAGGACATGCATAGCATTAGAAAGGTTTGTTTTAAGGACTGACTTTCAGTGTCACAACAGAAGGATTTTTTCCCACTCCATAAATGAAAAGAGCACCTACTATTTGACCATTAGAATCACAGGTAACTTAATCGCAGAGGAGTTAAACCATGAATCAGGAGTGCCCTGTTAACACTTATCCTTAATTGTCACAATCCTCATCTTACTAGTAAAGTGAAAAAAACCAAAAACCCGAAGACATCTGACTTTGGGGTTAATTGGTAGGTTAGCTTTTGGTTTGAAGAGCGGTAAATGGCACCAAGGTTACTCAGCATGGATCAGTTAGTGGAAATATGGATCACTTTAATAAGCTGAAATGAACTGAGGGCTGGACTGAAAGTTTTCCAATGAGAAAATGTTATTCTTCATCATTCCCCTGTTCAACTTTTGCTATTGTGATTTTTATAATTTAGCGACAGTAGAATTCTACCCGGGTTTGTTGAGGAGGGCTACCAAGTGGCTGACTGGTCACCATCAGCAAGCTTAGGATAGCCTGGCATTAGAAGGAGATTTAAGAAAAAATAAGCAGGCAACCACTTGGAAGAGCCCAGATTTTTATTTCAAAGTATTTATTCCTGTCAATTTATATGGCGATATTAGGATAGGATAGGATAGGATAGGATAGGATAGGATAGGATAGACCTTGGAGGTCTTCTAGTCCAACCTGCTGCTTTTAGGTAGAAAACCTTACATCACTTCAGAAAAATTGTTATCCAATCTCTTCTTAAAAACTGTGTTGGAGCATTTACAACTTCTGGAGGCAAGCTGTTCCATTGATTAATTGTTCTACCAGACAGAAAAGTTCTCCTTACTTCTAAGTTGCTTCTCTCCTTGATTAGTTTCCACCCATTGCTTCTTGTCCTGCCCTTAGGTGCTTTGGAGACTAGCTTGACTCCCTCTTCTTGTGGCAGCCCCTGAGATATTGGAACACTGCTATCATGTTTCCCCTAGTCTTTCTTTTCATCAGACTAGACATACCCAATTCCAGTAACAGTTCTTTATATGTTTTAGCCTCCAGTCCCCTAATCAACTTTGTTGCTTCTTAGTTGCTTCTGGATGGCTAACATAGGTTTAAAACTTAATACAGTTATTTCCTCCAGTAAACTTCATTTCCATTCAATTTTCTGCACTTGTTCCAATCTGTGAAAAATCACAAAAAAAGCCCTTTACATGTCAAAGCCTCAGTCCAGCAGATCTTATCTGAAGAAACTGAACATCACTAAATCTCAATTAAGAGTTTAAATCAGGTGTGTTCAATCCATGGCCCATTTGGGGCTCTGGATAGTAATGCTGCCACACAAGATTGTATGTAAACTTTTAACATTATGTGATTCTTAGTGATAACTGCATTGTATATTATATACAAAGACAATTCCTCTTCAGCCAATGTGGCCCAGGCAAGCCAAAAAGTTGGACACCCATGGTTTAGACTTTTCTGTAACTAACGGCTTCCAGTTAATCTATCTATATCTATCTATCTATATAAATGGCTGTGTGCATGTATATGTTCCAGCACAACTCTGGAACTCCTCGAGCAATTTCAACCAAACTTGGTACACAAATGACTTACTTTCTGGAAATAAATTCTGTGAGGGTAAGACACCCCTAACACCCCTCGGGATGTGTGTTCTGTTAAGATACAGCCTGTTGTGCCTTAAAATGCCTTCTACTGTACTGCCTTAAAATGGCTTCTACTGTGCAGCACAGTGGAGTTGCCACGGTAATGGCTTCACAGTACTCCACAAGGAGGCTCTCTCTGGTAAAGGGGAAAATCCAACATTAGAAATTATATTTGGTCCGGACATTTTCAACAAGGCTGGATGGAGTGGACTGAGATTTTTTTTTTTATTAAAAAAGTTTTACAAAGTTTTAACAAACATCTCCCCTCCTTCCCCCGCCCCCTCCCCCAAGCTCCCCCCTTCCCCCCTCCCCACTTCTCCCCCCCACAGCCCCCCAGACTTCCCAGAGCAAAATACAGGGTATAACAAACATCTAACAATCATAAGCTAAATTTATACTAACTATCCATAAACTCTCATTCTCCCCTAGGACCTTAACTCTCCTTTTACATAAAGAGAAATATAAATATAATTCTTGCAATCTGTTCATTCAAAAGCTATTTGGTATTTCTTAATCTGATATCTATTTTGAATATAGTCAATCCATCTTCTCCATTCTACTATGTATCTTTCTTGTGAACAGTCTTTCAAATATGCTGACATTTTTGCCATCTCTGCTAAATTTGCAACTTTTAATATCCATTCTTCAATCATAGGCAGATGTTTCTTCTTCCAATATTGCGCTACCAATAATCTGGCTGCTGATATTAGATTTAAAATCAATTTATTCTCTATTATCATACAGTCTGAAATTATACCCAATAAAAACAATTGTGGAGTAAACTTTATCTTCTTTTTCAAAATATTTTGCATGACCCACCAAATTCTTATCCAAAATGGTTTGATTTTTTTTACAAATCCACCATATATGATAATAAGTAGCATCATCACAATCACATCTCCAACATTTAGCTTGCAAATTCGGATACATACAGGCTAATTTTTTAGGGTCTAGATGCCATCTATAAAACATTTTGTAAAAATTTTCTCTTAGAGTGGACTGAGATTTTTATGGGTTTTTATGTTGTGGATTTTTTTTAATATTATAAGATGTCTTTTGTGAGTTGGGTAGCCACATAATTGCACCCTAGATCAGGTGACCTTCCTAAGGTGGTGACTATTATGGTCATTTTGACTCAGTCCTACGTTTAAGCAGGCAGTGGGAGTCACTTATAATGACTCACAGATTCATTTTGCAGACAGAAGGTAGACAAATGGCTCGATCTGAAATTTCAGTTACAAATTGAGGTGGCATTATAGCTCACAAATGGTAATTATAGCCAGGGCATGTTGAAAGTCGAATAAGACAAGCAGGAATTACTTTGTCTTTTAGAATAGCCCCATTTGCCTTCTATGACATAAGGACTCAGTCAGTGTATCTGTTAATTATCCTGATACCTGGCTTTTTGTCCTTGAGGGCAAAAGATTTTCCATTTTCTAGCACCAATATGGTGCTAAATATAAAATTAGCTTTTTTGCCTCCTGCTCTCAGTTTTATCCATGACAGAAAAAAATATTCCTCTTGAAGAGTTGTAATTTGAATCTTACAGAAGCACAAACTAATAACATGCATAATTAATCTACCTGTTTTCTATTCCAGTCCCATTTCCTCCTCTCATTAGATAGAATCAATTAGCATGGGACAGTTAAGATTTTGCAACTATAGTTCTTTGAGAGAGTGGAGAAGGAAACAGAAAAACAGTACTTTGTGCTTTTTAAGTGCCCTAAATGTGAAGGGCTTCCTTTTCCCCAACTCTACTTTAATCAACTACAGCTCATTATTTTAAAGCTGTGTCTTACACAAATGAAGTAAATTTTATGATAGCAATTCTGATGGGAAGATGAAAATATCTCTTCTTGCAGCATATTTTTTTTTACCCACTTTATTAGTTTTGCATGTTGAAGCGGTGCAGTTAAAAATACAACTATTCAAATTAAGCTATTAAAGTTAGCAAAATAGAGTGTAAAGAGAACTCAGAAGTCTATCAACGTAGTTGTCACTAAGACGGGCTGTAGTTTTTTGGAAGCACATCTCAAAGGAATAAACCGTGGATGCAGACCTAGTGGTAAATATATTTATTTATTAGTTTGTCAAACATGATAGCAGGTATGAATATAAACATGGACCTGAATGAAGGAAATGAATACAAATAAAGGGGGACAGTAGGACAGGGATGGTAGGCATGCTGGTGCACTTATGCACCCCACTTTATGGACATCTTAGGAATGGGGTGAGGTCCACGGTAGAGAATTGAAGGTTGAAGCTGTGAGGGTTTGGGGATGTAACCACAGAGTCAGGTAGTGCATACCAGGCATTGACCACTCTGTTGCTGAAGTCATATTTTCTGCAATCGAATTTGAAGCGGTTTACCTTGAATTTGTATCTATTGTTTGCCCATGTATTACTGAGATTGAAGCTGAAGAAATCGTTGACAGGTAAGACATTTTAGCAGACAATTTGTGTACTATGCTTAGATCAGACCGCAGGCGGCACAGTTCCAGATTGTCAAAGCCCATAATTTCAAACCAGGAGGCATAAGAGATTCTATTGTAAGCCGAGGAGAGGTGGGCTCTTCTCGTGAAATGCCTCTGGACCTGCTCAATCGTATTATACAGGGTAGATTCCAGGCAGACGAGCTGTATTCGAGAATTGGTCTGGCAAAGGTTTGTCAAAAATTTGAGGGTGAAAGACATCAAACAATGTTTCACAACTGAGTTTCAGGGCCACAGAGACATTGCTGCCTGGGGTTTGTTCTTGGCTTGGCTAAATTAGCTAATTCTTCTGCTTCTTTCTTCGATTCCTTTGTCATCTGCTGTTTTCCTCTCAAAGGTCAGCTCTCTCTAAGTATGCATATCCCATCTGAATGTCATTTAAATGTAAGATTTTGCTGACAGGCCCCATTACATTTTTTCTTTGTCTCTAGATGATTCATTTATCCATCTAGTCATCTCTTTTCCTCCCCCCCCCCCCACAACATTTTTTCAGACCTGATAATTGATTATTTCTACCTTTTCTGCAAAAGCATTTTCAGGCTTTCATCTTCATTGATGTCACCTTAAAATACCACATTAATTAATCTCTATGATGTCCTGCGTAAAAAACAAAAAATAGATAAATATAGCGGTGAATAAAAGTAAGCTATGGCCTTCTTCAAATTGAGCACAGCTTCACAGACAACTTCATGCAGTTTTCTTGGAAACAATATGGAAATGGTTTAAAATGGCCGTCCAGTATATTCCCCTCGCTCCCTCACACACCTTAGTCTTTCCTTCCAACCAACCCCTTGGTTTATTTTTGCCCATGATTGAAAAAGTGAAAAAAAAATGCTGATATTTTTGTTTTCCTTAACCGAAGTAATAACTTAGCACATATATTTTATATATCCATAGGCTGACTGAATGATTGTTTGACTGATATATTTTTGTATACTGCTATTCATATCAGTATACATTACAGAGTTCAGGATATACTTTCCAGTTACCTGTCATAGAATTGTAGGGCTGGAAGGGCCCTTGGAGGTCTTCTAGTCAGCCCCTTGCTCAAGGCAGGAGTCTTATACCATCCCAGGCAAATTGCTGTCCTGCCTATTTTGGAAAACCTCAAATGGAGGCAAGCTATTCCATTGACTGTTCTCACTGTCAGAACATTTCTCCTTACTTCTGGGTTGGAATTCTCTTTGATAAACTTCAACCCATTACTTCTTGTCCTGCCCTCTACTATCCTAGAGAATAAGTCAATCTCATCTAGTTTGTGATAGCTCGTCAAGTATTAGAACTGCCTGCCTGATCTTGGATCTTCCTAGACTTCTGCTCCAAAAGGTGGAATCCATAGAAGCTAGGAGCCTTGCCACCATTGGCTGGTCCACCAGTTGTGATCCTGCCTGGACCAGCCTGCTCTAATGACAGCACTCATGTCTTAATGACCATATGGCTGGACTATTATAATGCACTACATGCTATGCATCAGTCACTCACTATACTGGTGATTTTTGGAGATGAGGCAGAAGCTGCATATGAACATAGCAATAGCACTTAGACTTATATACTGCTTCAAAGTGTTTTACAACCCTCTCTAAGTGGAATACAAAGTCAGTAAATTTCCCCCAGCAATCTGGATCCTCAATTTACCAACCTCGGAAGGATGGAAGGCTGAGCCAACCTTGAGCCAGTGAGATTTGAACTGCTGAATTGCTGGCAGCTGGCAGTCAGCAGAAGTAGCCTGCAGTACTGCATCCTAACCACTGCGCCACCATGGCTCATAGTAGCCAGGCTGTATCTCAAAGTCACTGCAAGGCATTACAATCAGTCAAATCTCTGCTTAGACCAGATTTAAGAGAGACACTTCTGAGAGTCATCCCACTCCATATAATGTTTTGCTATCAGCTTCATCTTTCCTTTCATGAGAAAGGCTGGCTTTGTTTGTGTCATGGTATTATGTTGTATTTTTTATTAATTTGATTTCTGCTTGCTCGTTCACTGTCCAGAGTCTTTATTTGATTGAATTAGTCTGCATATATCTGTAAATAAATAAATAATTCCCAATTGATAAGGTGATATACTTGTTTCCTGCCTTAGTGTGACATATGGTCCTATTCGGGGTTTTTTTATGAACTAGAGTATCAGTGGCTAAAGGTAATATAATGGACATCGTGAATCTTTTTTTCTAACTCAATCCTTCAAAAACAATATTTTATAGTAGCGTTAGCTGTTTCAGCTTAGTAGGGCTACCAGATCTGTGCTGCAGGAGTCAAGATGACCACTGGATGCCAGAAAACACAATTTAATCTGTCTCTTTGATGCTGTCCAGTTCTACAGTCCAGATCTGATTGCCCTAATTTAATAAATAGATTAATTAAATTGCTTAGTGGGTGTGATATTTGCAAAATTAGCTGGTCATCATTTATAAGGCCAAGTAGTTAAATTCAGGAACCTGGAGAAATCCAGATCACTAAATGGCAACAAAGAGATACAGAAAAATCATACTCTTCCTTGATTTCTGGTATTTTTTTCAGACTACAGCCCAGAAGCGATAACTCTATTTTTAAAGGCATCCCCTTTCAATTTTTGGCTTTGTGAGCAGGTAAATTGGATACAAGGACAAAAGAGGAGAGATTCTGAGAAGATAAAGTATGAGGAATGATGGAGGCTGTGGAATACTCACAAAGTGTGGAAGAACTAACAGTACTGGGGTAGATATTTATTCATATGCTACTATAACCAACGCAATTACATTGGGAAACCATGTTAAGTTAGCATGTTGTTATCCAACTGTGAGCTAAACCAATCTGAAAGTATATTTTAGAGCACATTACTTTGAGCACATGTAAGCAATATCTTAAAGGTAATATTTCTAGCTTTCATTAGTGTGTTATAACTAAGTACAGATCATAATTGTTTCCTATTTGCCTTGTAAGCAGTATTCAAGCAGTGAATATATGGAAAAATGTTCCCATTAAGGAGAATGTAACTGTGTATCGATCCTTCTAATTGTTTTTAGAAGAATTCTGAAAAAAAAGGGATAGCAATGAAAAAAAATAGAAATATTATGAAAACAGGAAACTAATGTTTTTTCAGCAATTAAACCCAGAATCCAGAAGTTGTGGGTGCTCCACAACAGGAGGTTTCAAAGAAGACATTTGACACCTATTTGTCCTGCTTGAATAGTGGGGGTTGGATTAGTTGACCTCCAGGGTCCCTTCCAACTCTGTTGTTCCATTATTCCTAATATATACAGACTTAAACTGCATAATTGGTTAAAAAAAATACCAATTATACTAATACCAAAGCAAATTATTGTTTAGATGAAGGGCATTTGTGTTTTCTACTTTTCCTGCTAAAATGTATTTATGCCTTACATTTCTATACCAAGAGAATTCAAAGACTCTTGGCAGGATCCTCACTCCACCCCCAAAACTGAAATCTGCAGACAAGTTTTTCTTTTGTAACTTACATATAAAGGAATAACAGACTGATCAATATCCTCCAAGTTACTGAGTTAATGAACGACCAAGTTAATTATGTCCCATAGCAAAGAAGGGCCATGGAATGGTTACCCAATTATTGTACCAGCAGATCACCTTTAGCCTGAATTGAAAAGCCAAAGTTTCCTTAGAGATTTTTTTTCTTCTTAAAATATTTCATTAAGTCTAATCCCTTGTGCTTCCATTAAGTTGACTTTGTAGCTGGATCATGTGAAGGTCCCCTTAAGTCCGTTGGAGGAGAGAGATATGTGATACTTGTGTGTGTGTGTGTGTGTGTGTCTTATTGCTTCTAGTTCCTTCTTTTAAAGACTGGTTATAGTACCGATAGAAAAGAATATTTGTATTTCTAGCTCACGGTTGAACCCTGGGGTCTTGTTTTACCTGAGGGTGGAACAATGGGTGGAAACTCTCAAGGAGGGAAGTAACTTAGAACTAAGGAGAAATTTTCTGACAGTTAGAACAACTAATAAATGGAACAACGTGCCTCCAGAAGTTGTAAATGCTCCAACACTGGAAGTTTTTAAGAAGATGTTCGATAACCATTTGTCCGAAGTGGTGTAGGGTTTCCTGCCTAAGCAGGGGGTTGGACTAGAAGACCTCCAAGGTCCCTTCCAACTCTGTTATTATTATTATGTCTGTGGTGCTCTTTGAGCGTGATTTTCTTACAGATGTTTCATTACCTAGCTAGCTGTTAGCATTGCAGATGTTATCTAGTTTGGTAATGAAATCCCAAGGGAATTGTAAAGACCTCATCCTAAACACTATCTTAGACCCACAGTGGTAGTCCTTGTTTTAAAACCCTGGGGAAATTTTAGACTCAATTATATCACTATTTATTCAGGATTTTTCACCTTCATTTTCAAGCAGATTGCTGAAAAATTCATGCAAATTTTCCTTCCTTCAGAACTGCAAATGTGCCAAGAGACTGCTAATAAAATATTTACAGCTAACTTTAAGATGTAAATATGTCTTCCTTATTGAGCTATAACTTCACTTTGAGAGAGATCTCTAGACGGAACAGATTTATTTTAGTACACGTGTCATCTGTTTTTTTTTTCTGCATTTTCTCCAGGTTTTTTTTTCTTTTTTTCTTTTTAAAATGTGCAATTAAGAGAGTAAGAGCAGCTACATAATAAGTGTTTGCACATGAAACATTCCAAAAATATCAATAACAGAGTTTTTTAACTGGAAACTATATGACTATGTCAAAAATAGTATTTTGGGAGGAGGGTAACTTATATAACTAATATTCAGTTATTTTGTGTGTCTGCTGTTCATTCATGTTCAATGCTTGGAGCTGCCTGGACATGACCTTGCAGTTTTCTGGCAATTTTTTTCTGAAATAGTTTGTCATTGCCTCCTTTCCTAGAGCTGAGAGAAAGTGACTGGTTTAATCTGGCTTTGTGTTGCCAAGGCAGGACTAGAACTGAAGGTCTTCTAGTTTCTAGCTTGATGCCTCAATGACAACACCAAACTGGGTCTATTCAGTGTATACAGGTAGTCTTCAACTTACAAACCATAGTTGATCCCAGAATTATGATCATAGGTTGTTGCAGTTATAACTCAAGGCATCATGTGACCAGTAGAGATTTTTACAATTGTTTGCTATGATAATTATTAAGCAAAAGTCACGGTCATTAACCAAATCCATTTTCCCCAATGGGCATTTTGTGATAAAAATTGGAAGTAAATGCTGGAAACTGCAAAAATAAAAATATTGCAAATTGCGGTCATGTTGTTGTGGGATGTTACAAATGGACATGAAGGTGAGCCAGTTGCCAAGTTCCAAAATGCAAGGACATGACCACATGACCAAAAATGGGTCGTGAATATATACATTGGTGGAGAGATTGCAGCAGGGGTGAAATGCTCCCGGTTCAGACTAGATCGCCCGATCCGGTAGTGATGGTGGCGAGTGGTTCGGAGAACTGGTAGCAAAAATCCCTCCCCTCCCCCACATGCCCAGTTGAGCCACATGATCATCAGAGGGTTTTTTTTTTTACTTTTAAAAGTATTTTTTCTTTGACAGAAAAAATGCTTTTAAAAGTAAAAAAAAAGCTTCTGATGATCTCGCGGCTGAGCTGGAATCGTCAGAACCCTTTAAAAGCATTTTTTCTACAACCTCTTCGGCCGAAGAGGTTGTAGAAAAAATGCTTTTAAAAGAAAAGAAAAAAAGTCCATGCCCACCCAGTCACACATTACCCCCCCCCACCAAGCCACACCCACAGAACCGGTAGTAATAAATTTTACATTCCACCACTGGATTGCATTGGAGAAATATTTAACTCTTGTCTCCTAATTCAGTCCCAGAATTTTTCTACTTTTCCAAAATTTCTTAGAGAGAAATTGAACACTGTGGTGCAGGAGGCCGACTAGGCCACGTCTACCATGGCCACGTTCACCATGGCCACACCCACCCAGCAACCAGGCAGAGAACCTCTTGCTGAAATTTTTGAAGCTCACCCCTGTGCACACACATACACAACATAACATAACATAACATCAGAGTTGGAAGGGACCTTGGAGGCCTTCTAGTCCAACCCCCTGCCCAGGCAGGAAACCCTACACCATCTCAGTCAGATGGTTATCCAACATTTTCTTAAAAATTTCCAGTGTTGGAGCATTCACAACTTCTGAAGGCAAGTTGTTCCACTTATTAATTGTTCTAACTGTCAGGAAATTTCTCCTTAGTTCTAAGTTGCTTCTTTCCTTGATCAGTTTCCACCCATTGCTTCTTGTTCTACCCTCAGGTGCTCTGGAGAACAGCCCGACTCCCACTTCTCTGTGGCAGCCCCTGAGATATTGGAACACTGCTATCATGTCTCCCCTGGTCCTTCTTTTTGTTAAACTAGACATACCCAGTTCCTGCAACCGTTCTTCATATGTTTTATCCTCCAGTCCCCTAATCATCTTTGTTGCTCTTCTCTGCACTCTTTCTAGAGTCTCAACATCTTTTTTACATCGTGGCGACCAAAACTGGATGCAATATTCCAAGTGTGGCCTTACCAAGGCATTATAAAGTGGTACTAGCACTTCACGTGATCTTGATTCTATCCCTGTTTATGCAGCCCAGAACTGTGTTGGCTTTTTTAACAGCTGCTGCACACTGCTGGCTCATATCTAGATGGTTATCCACTAGGACTCCAAGATCCCTCTCACAGGTACTACTATTGAGCAAGGTACCACATATACGGTACTGGTGCATTTTGTTTTTTTGGCCTAAATGTAGAACCTTACTTTTTTCACTGTTGAATTTCATTTTGTTAGATAGCGCCCAATGTTCAAGTCTGTCAAGATCTTTCTGTAACTTGAGCCTATCTTCTGGAGTGTTGGCTATTCCTGCCAGCTTGGTGTCATCTGCAAATTTGATGAGTTCCCATCTATCCCTCGTCCAAGTCATTGATGAAGATGTTGAAGAGTACTGGGCCTAAAACAGAGCCTTGGGGTACTCCACTGCATACTTCCTCCATGTGGATGTAGTTCCGTTGAGGACTACACGTTGAGTGCGGTTGGTCAGCCAGTTACGAATCCATCTGGTGGTGGTGCTGTCTAACCCACATTTTTCTACTTTATCTAGTAGTAGGTTATGGTCTACTTTATCAAATGCTTTACTGAAGTCCAAGTAAATTATATCAACAGCATTCCTCTGGTCTACTAATTTTGTCATTTTGTCAAAGAATGCGATAAGATTAGTCTGGGATGATCTGTTTTGACAAACCCATGTTGGCTTTTGGTTATTACTTTGTTTGCTTCTAGGTGTTCGGTGATTCGTTGCTTGATTATCTTTTCCAGAATCTTCCCGGTATTGAGGTCAGACTGATAGGTCTGTAGTTTCCTGGATCTGTTTTTTCCTTTTTGAAGATCGGACCTACATCAGCTCTTTTCCAGTCCTCTGGCAGCTCCCCTGTGCTCCAGGATCTTTGAAAGATATAGTTCAGTGGTTCTGAGATCACGTCTGCCAGTTCCTTCAGAACCTTGGGGTGTAATCCATCCGGTCCTGGTGATTTGAACACGTCTAGGGTAGACAGGTGTTCACTTACCATTTTCTTCCCTATTTTAACTTGTGTTTCTAATCTGTTTTTTGTAGTGCTGTTTTGATAGGTTGGATTGTTTTTCCTTTTGTGTAAAGACAGATGCAAAATATGAGTTAAGTAGATCTGCTTTCTCCTGTTGCTTGTCATCTTCTTGCCACTTTCTCCCAGCAATGGGCCAATTGTTTCCTTGACTTTTTCTTGTTTTTAACATGTTGGAAGAAGCTTTTTATTATTTTTACTTTTGTCGCTAGCCTTTGTTCATTGTGAGCCTTAGCTTTCCTCACTTCATCTTTACAGGCTCGGCTATTTGCTGATATTCTGCCTTAGTTATTTGCCCTCTTTCCACTTTTTATATTTGTCCTTTTTGTCTTTCAATTTGTCAGATAGTTCTTTATGCATCCATGCTGGTTTCTTTTGTGATCTACTATTTTTCTTCTTCATTGGTATTGTGTTAGACTGTGCTTTTATAATCTCACTTTTCAAAATTTCCCAAGCTTCTTGAGTTGTTTTCCCCCTGAGGATTCTCATCCATTGAATCCTTCTCAAGATCTCTCTAAGTTTATTGAAATTAGCTCTCTTAAAGTCCAAGACTCTAGTTTGACTTTGTTCTACTACTTGTATTTGCTTAATGTTGAATTCCAATATTGCGTGGTCACTTGCCCCAAGGTTCCTGTAGCTTCAACACCTTCTATCATTTCATCTCTGTTAGTGAGAATTAAGTCCAATATGGCTGACCCCTTGTCGCCTTCTCTATTTTTGGGAAACAAAGTTGTCTGCTAGGTTTGTTAGGAACCTGTTGGATCTTCCACTTGGTGCAGAGTTTGTTTCCCAGTTGATGTCAGGGTAGTTAAAATCCCCATTACTACTGTGATGTGCTTCCTACATACCTTAGTTAGCTGACTAGCAAAAGTTCATCTACTTCCTCTGTTTGGTTGGGTGGCCTATAGTATAGACCTATGGCAATATCGTTTTTCACCCCTTTTATATTGACCCAAATACATTCAAGATGATTTTCATCATTGTTGTGCTCTATTTCTGTAGAGATGTAGTTATTTCTTATATATAGTGCAACTCCACCTCCTCTTTTATTTGGTCTATTTCTTTTAAATAATTTATATCCTCTAGCTGTATGTTCCATTTGTCAGTTTCATCCCACCAAGTTTCCGTAATGGCAACAATATCATATCTACCCTCATTTACTTGGATTTCTAATTCACCCTGTTTATTCCTCATACTCTGTGCATTGGTGTATAGACATTTGAGTCCATTTGGATTGATCTTGTGTTTACTGTCTACATAACCTGTGTTGACTGCCCCTACTTTCATGCCACCTGTTGGTTTAGTGCACATGGTATGGCACTCACTGTTAAATGCTTGGTTTTGCTTGATAGCATGGTTGATAGTCTTACCCATACAGACATCTATGTTACATGCACTGATAACCCTTTTAGTTTTCGATTGCTGGGGACAGAAATTTTCCTTATCAGTTAATTCTCTGTCCCCACTGTTCAGTTTAAATGTTTATCCAGAAAATCTGTGAATGTATTGCTAAGTAACTCAGTCCTTTCTTTGATGGATGCAATCCATCTCTTTTGTACAATTTTTCGTTGGACCAGTTGCAGACATCATGACTAATAAAACCAAAGCCTTCCCTTTTACACCACTCCTTTAGCCACACATTAAACTCCACTACACGCTGGCCTTTACCTTTTTGTTCCTTATGTACTGGTAAAACCTCTGAAAAGTTAAGCCTACAACCTATGCTATTAAGTTCATACCCTAAGCTCTGGAAATCATTCTGCACAGAAAGCACATCCTTTTGGGACAGATCATTTGTGCCAAGGTGTATAATAGCATCAACATCAGAATCCTTACTGGCATTCTTGACTATCTTAAGAATACGTCTCTTGTCTCTGCTGGCAGTAGCACCAGGTAGACACCTGACGTCTTTCAAAACCTCCATATCCTTTCCTAAATTTACATCCCTTACAATTGAATCACCAATCAGAAGGTGGCTTCTCTTTTTGGATACCTTGCTCTTCTTGTGTGACCGATCTGTAATACTTGATACACACTTTTCCAAAGTAGGTTCACACTTTTCCAAAGTAAGTTCTTCATCTTGAACCATAATCCCTTGACATGACTAATAGTAAACAAATATGCAACTTTGGAACATAGGAACTTTAGAAAGTTTAATCCAAAATTCCAGTATATTTTTCTAATAGGTATACTAGAATGTAATCAAATGTACAGGAGATCCTACAGTCATGTTTCTTTTGTGTATTAAGACAAAATCTTTTTATCAATCCCGCTTTTTAAAAAAAACAAAAACCAGGGCTTGCACAACCACTCCTTCTTTAGCTTCTACCTCATTTAGCAACCTTTTTCCAAATATGACAACAATAAAATATCACAAAGTATCAGGAACTGAAAATTGAAAGATTATAGCATAAACCATGGTAGTTCTAGTGATTATCTGCATGTTTGATGCCATACCAAAAAATATTGATAGCACTTAGAAAATCTTTACATTGACAAATATGCAATTGGTCAGTTACAAAAGTCACACTACTTGGATCCACATATACATTACCAGTGGTGGGATTCAAGTAATTTAACAACCGGTTCTCTGCCCTAATAATTTCTTCCAACAACCAGTTTGCCAAACTGCTCAGAAAGTTAACAACCGGTTCTCCCGAAGTAGTGCGAATTGGTTGAATCCTACCACTAATGTATTACAACATTTTTTGGGAAGGAATCTGATATGTATGAAGGCTAACACCAGCTAAAAAACTTGCCAGCTGTGACTTTTCCATTGTTGTGAATAAATAAAAATGCTCACTTTCTGATCAATCATGCATTTATGACTAAATTTCATGCACCTGACAGCAAAAGCCTTCAACGTAAAACTGATTAAGAGCTGGTCAGTTTCAGACATCAAAAGGAGCAGACTGGAGGGTACTAATCAACCATTAAGGGCACTGAGCCAAGTTCATTACCTAGGAATTAGCATTTTTTAGGAAAAGCACATTATATTTTGAAGACCATAATTTAAGGTGGGAAAGTTGTTTTTAAGGGGGAAAAAACCACTGTTTGAATCAACAATATAATACAGCCTCTTTTATGTATAAAATCCTCATTCATGTAATAATCAAAACAACTTGTTTTAATATTTACTAGCTACTACAAGAGAATAAACAGTATAAAATTTTCAGAGACAAATAAAACATGCGGATACACAGTTCACGGAAGCTATATATCTGATTATCTGAAAATACGTTCTTCTCCATTCATAGTTATTTATTTTTAAATAAATAGGCATTACTTTGAGCTTATTGAAGACAATTTACAATTGATTCAAACAATCTTGAAAGCTTCAGATTTTGAAAATAATGGTTCAAATACATCTAAATCAACAAGAAGCTAACTGAAATCATAAACATCAAAACAGAGTACTTGATTGCCAGTAGTTTATTTATTTATTTATTTATTTATTTATTTATTTTGTCACAACAATATATGTAGGTATCATACAAAAAGATTATATAATATATAAACATATATATGAGTAAATGTTAGGAGGTATAAGCATATATATATATAGGAAGAAGAAAAGAAAAACAATAGGACAGGAACGGTAGGCACATTTGTGTGCTTATGCACGCCCCTTATGGTCCTCTTAGGAATGGGGTGAGGTCAATAGTAGAAAGTTTTTGGATAAAACTTTTAGGATTGTGGGAAGAGACAACAGAGTCAGGTAAAGTATTCCAAGTACTGATGATTCTGTTACAGAAGTCATATTTTCTGCAATCTAGATTAAAGCGGTTGACATTAAGTTTAAATCTATTAGTTGCTCTAGTATTATTGCAATGAAAGCTGAAGTAGTCTTTAACAGGAAGGACATTACAATAGATGATTCTGTGAGTTAAGCTTAGGTCTTGTCGAAGGCGACGGAGTTCCAAGTTTTCTAAGCCTAGGATTTCGAGTCTGGTGGGATAGGGTATTTTATTGTTTTCAGAGGAATGGAGAACTCTTCTTGTAAAATATTTCTGGACACGTTCAATTGTATTGATGTCAGAGATGTGGTGTGGGTTCCAAACAGGCGAGCTGTATTCTAGAATTGGTCTAGCAAATGTTTTATATGCTCTGGTTAGTAGTGTGGTGTTTTTGGAAAAGAAGCTACGCAAAATTAGGTTTACAACTCTTAGAGCTTTTTTTGCTATGTAGTTGCAGTGGGCTTTGGCACTTAGATCATTTGACATGAAAACTCCAAGGTCTTTAACGGGACCTAAAATAGTCTTTTAAAAATAAAGCTCCCTTTTAAAGCTCACTTATCCACACAAGGAGTTAAAAATAACTATTTCCTAGATAAATTATTAGAAATAGATGAAAGCAAAAAATAAAATTAAGGAAATACAAGGGAAGAATTTGGAATCCTGCCAGCATGCTATGGTCATGGTCCCCTTCAGACTATCATAGGCTTAAAAGTAAAGAAATAAAAACAGAAGCAGAACAGAAGAAAAAGATGAATAATTTTATATATCATCTAATTCAACACTTACAGAGGCAGATTCATGTGATTGGAGTTTTTGAGTAACAGCTCACAATTTATTTTAAAGGATAATCTTCCTCTGAACTTTAAGATGAAAATTCCGACATCGTTTTTTATCTTTTCAAACTTCCTCCAGATATTCAAATTGAAGTTCACCTTTCTCCTTTACCTTTCTTCATCCACGTTTTTTTGAAAAAATGCAGATTACAAATAGATTTCTCTTCCTTTTTGCCAGAGATCACCATTAATTATCTCAACCCTCTCTTGTTTTTGTCAATTATTCTCATTTGTCTTGGCAATTGTGTTTCTTAAGATAATCTTACATTATATATGATACTTAGTAATTGCCTAGAAATAATATTACAGTCCATGTTCAAACCATTAAACAAATTAGTGGTAGACTCTGAACAGAATACATCTTTATATACAAGCCATAATTAACTTGTGGAATTCCTTGCTACAAGAAATGTTTGCCCACTAGCTAGCACAGTTTTATCATAGGTGATATATAGATGGTTAGACATAATTATGAACTATTGGTGCATTGAAACAGATGTCAAACAGAGCAACAGACTAATCCACAACACTTGACAGAGGACAACAATGAGAGATTTCTACTAGTTGTGTGTGTGTTTTAGAGGCACCACTATAAAAAAACAGATTCCTGCACTGATCCAATAAATATTGATATAGACCTCAATATGTATTCAGCAACCATAATTGAAGCTCCTAAAGAGGAAACGTCCATCTCTCCAAATGAGGAAAATGTTCAGGTTGACATGGAGTGTGAAGTACCAAGAAAACCAGGAAATCCAGATAGATTAAATAGGTATAAAGATTTATTGCAAGCTAAAGCTCTCTACAAGAATCTGAACTACTAACAGCTAAGGGAAATTAGCGGGAGATAAGATTAGAAGGAATTCAAGGTGAGCTGAACTTCGATCTTTTGTGGGCACAAAGGACTCATGACTGTTGATGTGCTTGACTCCTCCCTCGGGCTCAGCCAGATCATCCCTTACATGGAGATAGAAAATTTATATGCAATTATCTGGGAAAGATATCAGCTGGGAAGGAAACTTAAAAATAACTATAAGTTGAAAGAAAGTAGAGAGTGTCCATTTCTCCTACTGTTTCTTCAAACTAATTGATTTTTTCCCCTCTTATTAAGATGCTCACTAGGCTACCCAGGAGGCTTACCTCAAAATATTTTAGTGATAAAATCGATATGGCACTTTCCCTAATTTTAATAATATGGGATGTGCCTTGCGCAGAATCTTAATTAACTGGCATTAAAACAAAATACCCAAGATGGACCAACAGTTGCTGCTTGTATTGAAGCACAATATGGATTGGCTTCTCTTGGAGATAAAAGTCTATGGAGATTCTCAGTCATCCAGGTCATGGTTGTGCCAAAGGTGTTTTTTTCAGAATTCTTCCATTCCCCACCATCCAGTCAGAGTTGAAGAAGCTTCTTGGATGAGAAATGAAACATCTTCAAAGAAAAAAAAACAAAAAAAAGTCCAGTTGCCTCCTGCAAAAGCACCTTCTCTTGGAGATGTTTCTACTGAAGTAATTGTTAGGATCAGTTATTATTAGTCTTAATAGTAGTGTTCACTGCCTTCCAGGAGACTCAAGGGCTTCCTTATGCACTGTGAGAATAGACTGCTGGGATAGATGGTTCAAGGCAGAACATGGCTTATGTTCTTATCTTAGGAGAGTGCATGTGATGCCTGAAATGATCACTTCCTTGATTTTGTGATTAGAAATTCTCCTCTGGATAACTTGGTAAAAGCAAAGACAGTTGTCCCATAGCAATTCCACTTGTTTTATTAAAGCTTCAGCAGGAAAGTAAGAAGAAGTAGCTTGTCGGTACAGGTGTTATTTCCCCCACCTTTGGTGTGCCTGCTTTCCATCTGCCATTGCCCTTAAGGGCATCCAGAATCTGCCACCTGAGAAGGTTTCCTAATTTACCAGAAAGCACAGGCTAAACTTGCAAACACAGGCAAGGTTGTCAAGGCCGGATTTATAACACTGAACACATGCAATTTAATAAAATGGTCATTGGCGTTAACCACGTCTCAGGAGCTGTGGGTGTCTCTCCATTAACGATTTGACACATACAGCCTAGGTTGTAACCTTGCCAAATCTTTCTGTACTATTTCCCCAACCAATTTATAATGGAGAGGAAAAATGACCACGGAGAGCCACTGCAATAGACATTAGACAGCCACTACGTTAGACTCCTCCCCTCCCAAGGAAGGCATAGAGAAGTCTGAGGATCTGTTCTTACTTTGTCACTGTGTTCTTTGTACTTCTACTGTACCATAACTTAAACCAAGGAAGTTTTTATTGTACTATGTTGCTCTTTTTCCATCCCAAAATAATATTTTTATCTATGTGCTGTGTGTGTGTGTGTGTGTGTGTGTGTGTGTGTGTGTGTGTGTGTGTGTAAAAAAGAAGGAAAGAAAGATGGAAGTGAACTGGTGATAGATAGATAGATACAAAGGAGAGGAGAGATAGATGGGTGGGTGGGTGGACGGACAGATAGACATACAGACAATAGAGATAGACAGGGGAGGGGATAGATAGATAGATAGATAGATAGATAGATAGATAGATAGATAGATAGATAGATAGATAGATAGATAGGACAGACGAGAGGAGAAGAGAGGAGAGATAGATGGGTGGGTGGGTGGACGAACAGACATACAGACAGTCAATAGAGATGGGGAGGGGAGGGGAGAGGATAGAGATAGATGGGTGGGTGGGTGGACGGACAGATAGACATACAGACAATAGAGATAGACAGGGAGGGATAGATAGATAGATAGATAGATAGATAGATAGATAGATAGATAGATAGATAGATAGATAGAGTCGAGAGGAGAGGAGAGGGGAAGAGAGGAGAAGATAGATGGGTGGGTGGGTGGGTGGGTGGGTAGATGGACAGTTAGACAGACAATAGAGATAGGGGAGAGGATAGATAGATAGATAGATAGATAGATAGATAGATAGATAGATAGATAGATAGATAGATAGATAGATAGATAGATAGATAGATACATACATACGAGAGGAGAGGGGAAGAGAGGAGAGCATAGATAGATGGGTGGGTGGACGGACAGACATACAGATAGAGTCAATAGAGATGGGAGGGAGGGGAGGGGAGAGGATAGAGTAGATAGATAGATAGATAGATAGATAGATAGATAGATAGATAGATAGATAGATAGATAGATAGATAGATAGATAGATAGAAGAGATAGGCAGAGAGAGATGGGAAGAAAGAGGAAAGAGAGAGAGGAGCAAGAGAGAAATGAGAGATGAGAGAGAGACAGACAGACAGACAAATAGAATCAATGAAGATTGCTGTAAGTGGGAATTCTGCTGCTGTGACTACATAAAATTATATTGATATATTTCAAGATTGTAGAATGGTCCACTGTATGATTGCACACAGAGGGTTTCTGGAGCTTTCCATAAGAGCCTATCCTTAATGGATGTTAAGGTTTTTGTTTTTTTCAACAAGCCTGGTGGCAACGCACTGAAATTCTGTCATTCACGTCAGTGAAATCTTACTGCATGTTTATTAAAAGTTAATTACTTTAGCTTTAAGACACATAATTGTTAGTAGAATAAGAAGTAACTAATGCACTTTTAAATGGTAGCAATTATATGCTCAGAATTAATTACTTGCATCAGTGTTTATTGGTTACTTGACTAGAAGGGCTGAATTATAACTGTGACCAAGCTATATATGAAGCCTGGTGGAAGACAAAGAGAAAAGTAAATTATGTTTAGGAGCGGGTATCTTCTGACCTTGCAGACATATTTCCTCTGGCACATTTAACTCAGGTATATGACAATAGCACTTAGACTTATACACCGCTTCACAGTGCTTTACAGCATTCTCTAAGCAGTATACAAAGTCAGCATATTGCCTCCAACAATTTGGGTCCTCATTTTACCCACCTCGGAAGGCCGAGTCAACCTTGAGCCAGTCAGGATCGAACTCCTGGAAGTGGGCAGAGTATATTTTTAAAAAACCTGAAAGAATGCTGTTTTTTTTTGTCTTAAATAGTAATAGATTAATAACTAGAGTTAGCTGAAGCCCATTGCCTTACCTGTGTTACTTGTGTGTAGTTTTCCTGTAGGAAATGGCTAGGTGGGAAACCCTTCCAATTAATCCCAATTTAGCCTTGGTCACTCTAGTAATTATTTTTGAGTAGTTGACCAGCTGTCACCACTTTCCCATCCTTGTATTAGCTAACTCTTCAAATAGAAAGCAACTAGAATCTTCTCCTTGCTTTTTTTGTATGGGAGAAAAATAAAAGCCAGAATCTGAATGGAAAGAAATTTGACAACGAAAGATTAGGAGAAAAAACCAAAGCACCATTTGTCACATTGACTTCTGGATCAAAGGAAGAAATCCCAGAGGTGAGAGGTCAGATGAGACAGAAATTTCAACTTAGCGGAAGTTACCTCATCCTGCTACTCCAGGGCAAGTGTTGCAGATTTCTTAACGCAGTGTTTCCTGTAGAACAAAATCCAAGATAGTCAACTTACAAACTGGCTACACTTTATGAGATGGTTGGGAGGCCCATAGCTTAATGAGGGTATGCAAGGTAGTGGTGGCCTTAGACTGATGCATGTGAAGAAGAATATATGCAATAATTATCTCTTGGTGTAAAAACAAGAAAGCCCATAATGTACATAATTTCAATAGGCATATAATACCTTCCAGAGGTTGATTGATTGTACACCAATGGATTCATTAATCACATGTCAGAGACCAGGTAAGGATTAAGAATTAGAACCCTTTTAATGATTGCAATTTGTTTTATATTCTAATTGAACAATTGTGGGCAATGAATAGAAGTATCTCTAACAGCACAATACAGATCGACAATGAATAAGAACAAATCCAAAGAAAATCAGATGGCCCATCTATAACCTCTCTAAGCATTGAAAACATTAAAATCCCAGGGAATCTGAAAAGTTTTCAGAAATTTTCAGGAAGCTCATCTTATAGCAGTGCATCTGAACTAAACTGAACTACCGTATATACTCGAATATAAGCCGATCCGAGTATAAGCCGAGGTCCCCAATTTTACCCCAAAAAACTGGGGTAAACTGGGGACTCGAGTATAAGCCGAGGGAGGGAAATGAGGCAGCTACCGGTCAGGGAAAGCCTCCCTCCCTCAGCCGAGAAGGCTGGCGGCTCCTCCGCCCCGCCCTCTCACTGCACCGGCAGGGCTTCCCCGCGCTAATGCAAAAGCCCGCCAAGTTTGCACCATCCGGTATAATGTGAAAAAAAGAAAAAAAAAAACTCAAGTATAAGCCGTATATACTCGAGTATAAGCCGAGGGGACGTTTTTCAGCACAAAAAACGTGCTGAAAAACTCGGCTTATACTCGAGTATATACGGTAAATTATGGCCCATGTTCTAGGTGTCTATTCCATTCATGTACAGAATATCCCCAAGCTGGTGCTGTCCCGAAATGTTGGCAATTTTAACTCCCAGAACCAACAGGAAGCCTGGGTAAAAATCTTGCTTTATAGCAGAAATTTCTTAGCAATTAAGTCAGTCGTTATGATCTAAAAGATCCCAAACACTGGCCCAGATGTATGTATGTATGTATGTATGTATGTATGTATGTATGTATGTATGTATGTATATAGTTGTCTATGTCTTGGATAAGTTGCTAGAGTGTGGATGAAGCTGCCTCTGCTTTGTTAGCCATTTTTGCTTCTGGAGCAATTGACCAGATTTTGCTAGTAATAACATGCAACAAACATTATTCGAGCAGCTGAGAATTACTTCATTCCCAGCGTCGTTCAACTCAAATTAAAACAAATTCCTCCCAATACAAATTTCACTGTCCTATCGCAAAACTTGGTCCAATTAGGCAAACTGCCAAAGGCCTTTCTTGACAAATGTTCAGAAGTCATAAAAATAAATGCAAGATGTAGATGAAACAGAAGACGAAGCTACCAATGCTGTTTTCCGGCAAAGCCCAAACGCTGTTACTGGTCTGTTTTAAGCCTTATGAGAGGGGCCAATCATCTCTTGGCCCTACTCCTGAGTTCTTCTTTTTGCTTGAGCTGCTCTTGTCTTTTGGCAGCTCTTCTCATGCGTGCATTAGGAACAGGCTCCTCCTGTTCCTCTGCCTCACTACTATCAGGCTCTGGAGGCTCTGGAGTCCGCATCTCACTCTCCGATGACCTTGGCCTCACCTCAGCCTCATCGCTGTCCAACTCAGTTGCCAGCTCCGCAGGCTGCTGGCGGACCACAACAAGAACTTTCTCCCCCCACCTTTCAAGAGGACATAAATATATCCCCCAAATCTATTTTTCATGAAGCCTAATTTCTGACAACTGTAAAAGTGCAAGTGAGATGTTGCAATTTTTCTTTCTTTCTTTCTTTCTTTCTTTCTTTCTTTCTTTCTTTCTTTCTTTCTTTCTTTCTTTCTTTCTTTCTAAGAAGTGTTATTTATTACAAGTCTTTGTCTCCTCTCCCCCATCTCTTTGGTATCGTTGTTCCCTTGCCATTTTTATTTTTCTGTGACTGTTAATGCTGACACTCCTCGCTCCAAAAAAAATGTGTTTTATTTACAGGGTACAGCTTATGGAAGTATTCCTATTCCTTCTCGCAGGCAATTATGTGAGTCTCTTAAATTCTGCTCTGTGTTGTAAAGATGATTATATGTGTTCATGTGCTGGCATGGCATGCTGCTAGAGATGAAACACCCTTAGGTCAATATGCAACCAGTTGTGTTGCATATTGCCTGTAACGTGCTTGCAGCTAATGGTTTCCACTGCACCCTCCTTTCCTTAGTTGGTCTGCTCCTTGTCTAGTACAGCTAGAAAGGGCAACTCCAAAGTGTTTCACAGGGTTCTGAAAAAAGTGGAAAAACCGGGCTCACCCAAAGTCTAGAGGGAAGACAAATGCTAGTTTAACTTCAGCCATCATACATACCCATTTTAGCAGATCAGTGAACTCATCCTTTCTGCCTCATAAAACTGCAGCGCCTTTACAATCTTGTGCATCGTTTCTTCTCAAATTTGTCATGCTTGTCCTTGGCCAAGCAAACAAGCCTACCAGGGACAGACAGACACAGCTGCTTGGCAATGTTTCAGCACTGGAAACTACTCCCAAAAAAAATATAGGCTTCTGATTAACACGGAAAACATCTTAAAGGAAGGTGCAAAGTGACAATAATAAGCTGCCTCTAAACAACACCTTGCTCCATCCATCATGAGAAGAAAAGAAAAAAAAGGAAAGAGTATTCTGCAGATGGTAGAACTAGATTTTCAGTTCCAATAACAACCCTGAGGATTCTCCCACCAACCTTCCTTCACAAAGTTCAGATTTTTCAGTAGTATGCTATTTGGGTATGTGCTGCTATTAAATGGAGGAGTTATTACAGCTTGTCTAACTTATTTTGCCGTTTTGAAAAATCCCCAGACCTGCAAACATGCAAACAAAGGGGAAAAAAATGTCATCTTAGATACTGTTACTTCCCTGTCCCTTTCTTTAGAAAGGGAAAAAACTGTGCCAACCCCCCAGTCAGAAAAGAGTTCCTTGCCTTTGAATAGTGTAAGAGAAGGAAGGGGATTTCTAGCTAGCCATGTGACTTAAGACCAGCGGTGAAATCCCCCCCCTGGTTCTAGCTGGCTTGCAGAACTAGTAGTGCCGGCGGCGGGAGGCTCCGCCCACCCACTGGGACGTCATTACGTCCAGTTTTTTAAACATTTGCACATGTGCGGAAGGTTCTGCGCATACACAGAAGAGGCATCTGCGTGCGTAGCACGTGTGCACTTCCGCATGGAGCGCAACCAAACCGGTAGTGAAGGCAAGTGGATTTCACCACTGCCTAAGACCAGAGCTTTCTCCTTAAGATCCAGCTAAATTCAACGTATAGCAAGTCCAAACTGCCATCAGACTTTGAAACCAAAAGAAAATGGGTGGTGGGGCTCCGTTCCTGTACGTTTCCACCTCTCTTTCACTTTTTCCTCCTCACAATGTGTCCATTCGCCAGGCTTCCATTTTGTTCCACGTGCACATAAATATGCTACAGCAATGCACTGCATCATCAATATTATTGCACAATGCATCACAGCGATGAATGCTGAGCTGATTCGTCATCATGTGACATTAGTGGCTTATTCACCAAGTGCGGTTCAGTCCAGATAACGCTTTATTTCACTCTGGGTGGCTTTGAACATTTTGCTTGCATCACATTCACCGTGGCTGATGATACAACAAATAAAGAGGTTTTTGAAAAAGTAATGACATATGTTTGCTAATATGGGTCTCGTGGGCAAGATATAATCTCTCTACGATGGGTTTTCTTTTATGTCACTAGTGGAAGTGTTTATTTTTGTTGGATGGCATTATCATGGATGGAATTCTCCTGTTTTATTTCTGCTGGATGGACTAGCTGGGCCATTATTAATGTAGGCAGAAGATGAGGAATTACTTCTGCTCAAGTAATCTTTGATTTCTGCATATCTGGATTAATGACAGTAGTAACATGTTCTCTGAGGCCTGTGAGAGGAGTATAATGTTCTCCTGGTTAAAGCTGAGGAGCTTAATAAGTGTAGATATTTGTAAATATTGACATGTTTTTTCAACCAAGGAACTTCATGCTATCAAGATACGGACAACATATTCCAGGACCTTTCAAGACTCTAAAAATTATTGACAGAACATATTTATTTCCCCCCTTTCTTTATTTCCTGATGTTGCCTAAACTGAAATTGCTTTATTTTTGGAAACTGCAACACATAACGAAAAGAAACTGTTTGGTGCCTGGAACTATATAGGGAAAAGGGCTACAGGCCAATTGGTAAAAAAATAAAAAATAAAGAAAAAATAAAGAAAGAAAGAAAAAGGGAAACAGGGAAGTAATTTGTTGAACTTAAAGACACGGTTAGAATGCAGCTGCATATTGAAATTTTAATCTTGTAAATCTTACAGTGCAATTTTGATCAGAAAACATACCAAGAAACCCCACAGTAGGTTATGGGAAACTGTCAGGGGTGGGTTTTACTTACCTTTGTTACTGGTTCACTCGTGAGAGAAGAAGCTTCTACGCATGCGCAGATCATATTTGATGACGTCCAGGCGGGTGGGCGGAGCCTCCTGCTGTTGCTACTACCGATTCACCTGAACCTGGGAGAATCGGTAGCAACCCACCACTGGAAACTGTGCAAAATATATTCCACAAAAAGTGGAAATGTGTACCTTAAGACAGATGGCCATGAAAGTATGTATCAGTGTTCACACTGATTTTTTTTTTTAAATGGCAATCTGATGAAGAAATAGAATGCAAAAATGACAACTTGAGCAAAATTTAATTTGACAGATTTACCCATTCTTAGGAAAGTATTATTATTATTTTTATTTTATTTAATTTTTATACCGCCCTTCTCCCGAAGGACTCAGGGCGGTGTACAGGCAAAAGTAAGAACAACACAATATACAAATTAAAATACCATTTAAAAACTTATTAAATTAGCCTGAAATTAAAATTTTCCATACTAAAAACCCCATTTAAAATTAATAAAATTTCCCTTAAAACTAATTTAAGCCAGCCCCGCTGGATAAAAAGATGTGTTTTAGTTCATGAAATGTCCGGAGGTCAGGTATTTGACGAAACCCGGGGAAGCTCATTCCAGAGTGGGTGCCCCACAGAGAAGGCCCTTCCTGGGGCCGCCAGCCGGCATTGTTTGGCGGACGGCACCCTGAGAAGTCCCTCTCTATGGGAGCGCACGGGTCGGTGGGAGGCATGTGGTAGCAGCAGGCGGTCCCGTAAGGACCCAGGTCCTAAGCCATGGCGCGCTTTAAAGGTCATAACCAACACCTTAACGTGCACTCGAAAGCCACAGGCAGCCAGTGCAGCCTGCGAGGATCGGTGTTACATGGGAGCTACGTAGCTCCTCTATAACCCGCGCAGCTGCATTCTGACTAACTGAAGCCTCCGAGCGCACTTCAAGGGGAGCCCCATGTAGAGAGCATTACAGTAATCCAAGCGAGAGGTAACGAGCGATGAGTGACCGTGCATAAGGCATCCCGATCAAGGAAGGGGCGAACTGCCGAACCAGGCGAACCTGGTGGAAGGCCCCTGGAGACGGCCGTCAAATGATCTTCAAACGACAGCCGATCGTCCAGGAGGACACCTAAGTTGCGCACCCTATCCTTTGGGGCCAATAACTGCCACCAACAGCCAGCCGCTGCTGCAGCTGACTGAATCGGGTGCCGCATCCACAGCCACTCCGCCTTGGAGGGATTAAGCTTGAGCCTGTTTCTCCCCATCCAGACCCGCACGGCTTCCAAACACCGGGACAGCACTTCAACAACTTCATTGGGGTGGTCCGGGGTGGAAAAGTACAGCTGAGTGTCATCAGCGCATTGCTGGTATCTCACCCGAAACCACTGATGATCTCACCCAACGGCTTCATGTAGATGTTGAACAGAAGGGGCGAGAGAATCGACCCCTGGGGGACCCCACAAGTGGGGCCCCTCGCCGCCCACCTCTGCCCCCCTGTCAACACCGCTCATGCATCGTCAGAGAGATAGGAGGAGAACCACCGATATACGGTGCCTCCCACTCCCAATCCCCCAACCGCGCAGCAAGATACCATGGTCGATGGTATCGAACGCCGCTGAGAGGTCTAATAGGACCAGGGCAGAGGAATAACCCCTGTCCCGAGCCCTCCAGAGATCATCCACCAATGCGACCAAAGCTGTCTCCGTGCTGTATCCGGGTCGGAAGCCGGACTGGAACGGGTCTAGATAGACGCCTTCATCCAGGTATTGAGGTAGCTGTCGCACCACGGCATTTCTACAACCTTCGCAACAAAGCGAAGGTTGGAGACTGGACGATAATTACCCCAAAACAGCTGGGTCCAGGAAGGTTTTAAGGAGGGTCTCACCACCGCCTCTTTCAAGGCGGCAGGAAAACCCTTCCAACAAAGAAGCGTTGATAATCCTCTGAGCCAGCCTCGTGTCACCTCCTGAGTGGCCAGTACCAGCCAGGAAGGGCACGGGTCCAGTAAACATGTCGTGCCGTGAAGCCTCCCCAACAACCTGTCCACGCCCTCGGAGCCACAGGGTCAAACTCATTTATTTTTCTGTGACTGTTAATGCTGACACTCCTCGCTCCAAAAAAAATGTGTTTTATTTACAGGGTACAGCTTATGGAAGTATTCCTATTCCTTCTCGCAGGCAATTATGTGAGTCTCTTAAATTCTGCTCTGTGTTGTAAAGATGATTATATGTGTTCATGTGCTGGCATGGCATGCTGCTAGAGATGAAACACCCTTAGGTCAATATGCAACCAGTTGTGTTGCATATTGCCTGTAACGTGCTTGCAGCTAATGGTTTCCACTGCACCCTCCTTTCCTTAGTTGGTCTGCTCCTTGTCTAGTACAGCTAGAAAGGGCAACTCCAAAGTGTTTCACAGGGTTCTGAAAAAAGTGGAAAAACCGGGCTCACCCAAAGTCTAGAGGGAAGACAAATGCTAGTTTAACTTCAGCCATCATACATACCCATTTTAGCAGATCAGTGAACTCATCCTTTCTGCCTCATAAAACTGCAGCGCCTTTACAATCTTGTGCATCGTTTCTTCTCAAATTTGTCATGCTTGTCCTTGGCCAAGCAAACAAGCCTACCAGGGACAGACAGACACAGCTGCTTGGCAATGTTTCAGCACTGGAAACTACTGCCAAAAAAAAAAAAGGCTTCTGATTAACACGGAAAACATCTTAAAGGAAGGTGCAAAGTGACAATAATAAGCTGCCTCTAAACAACACCTTGCTCCATCCATCATGAGAAGAAAAGAAAAAAAAGGAAAGAGTATTCTGCAGATGGTAGAACTAGATTTTCAGTTCCAATAACAACCCTGAGGATTCTCCCACCAACCTTCCTTCACAAAGTTCAGATTTTTCAGTAGTATGCTATTTGGGTATGTGCTGCTATTAAATGGAGGAGTTATTACAGCTTGTCTAACTTATTTTGCCGTTTTGAAAAATCCCCAGACCTGCAAACATGCAAACAAAGGGGAAAAAAATGTCATCTTAGATACTGTTACTTCCCTGTCCCTTTCTTTAGAAAGGGAAAAAACTGTGCCAACCCCCCAGTCAGAAAAGAGTTCCTTGCCTTTGAATAGTGTAAGAGAAGGAAGGGGATTTCTAGCTAGCCATGTGACTTAAGACCAGCGGTGAAATCCCCCCCCTGGTTCTAGCTGGCTTGCAGAACTAGTAGTGCCGGCGGCGGGAGGCTCCGCCCACCCACTGGGACGTCATTACGTCCAGTTTTTTAAACATTTGCACATGTGCGGAAGGTTCTGCGCATACACAGAAGAGGCATCTGCGTGCGTAGCACGTGTGCACTTCCGCATGGAGCGCAACCAAACCGGTAGTGAAGGCAAGTGGATTTCACCACTGCCTAAGACCAGAGCTTTCTCCTTAAGATCCAGCTAAATTCAACGTATAGCAAGTCCAAACTGCCATCAGACTTTGAAACCAAAAGAAAATGGGTGGTGGGGCTCCGTTCCTGTACGTTTCCACCTCTCTTTCACTTTTTCCTCCTCACAATGTGTCCATTCGCCAGGCTTCCATTTTGTTCCACGTGCACATAAATATGCTACAGCAATGCACTGCATCATCAATATTATTGCACAATGCATCACAGCGATGAATGCTGAGCTGATTCGTCATCATGTGACATTAGTGGCTTATTCACCAAGTGCGGTTCAGTCCAGATAACGCTTTATTTCACTCTGGGTGGCTTTGAACATTTTGCTTGCATCACATTCACCGTGGCTGATGATACAACAAATAAAGAGGTTTTTGAAAAAGTAATGACATATGTTTGCTAATATGGGTCTCGTGGGCAAGATATAATCTCTCTACGATGGGTTTTCTTTTATGTCACTAGTGGAAGTGTTTATTTTTGTTGGATGGCATTATCATGGATGGAATTCTCCTGTTTTATTTCTGCTGGATGGACTAGCTGGGCCATTATTAATGTAGGCAGAAGATGAGGAATTACTTCTGCTCAAGTAATCTTTGATTTCTGCATATCTGGATTAATGACAGTAGTAACATCTGAGGCCTGTGAGAGGAGTATAATGTTCTCCTGGTTAAAGCTGAGGAGCTTAATAAGTGTAGATATTTGTAAATATTGACATGTTTTTTCAACCAAGGAACTTCATGCTATCAAGATACGGACAACATATTCCAGGACCTTTCAAGACTCTAAAAATTATTGACAGAACATATTTATTTCCCCCCTTTCTTTATTTCCTGATGTTGCCTAAACTGAAATTGCTTTATTTTTGGAAACTGCAACACATAACGAAAAGAAACTGTTTGGTGCCTGGAACTATATAGGGAAAAGGGCTACAGGCCAATTGGTAAAAAAATAAAAAATAAAGAAAAAATAAAGAAAGAAAGAAAAAGGGAAACAGGGAAGTAATTTGTTGAACTTAAAGACACGGTTAGAATGCAGCTGCATATTGAAATTTTAATCTTGTAAATCTTACAGTGCAATTTTGATCAGAAAACATACCAAGAAACCCCACAGTAGGTTATGGGAAACTGTCAGGGGTGGGTTTTACTTACCTTTGTTACTGGTTCACTCGTGAGAGAAGAAGCTTCTACGCATGCGCAGATCATATTTGATGACGTCCGGGCGGGTGGGCGGAGCCTCCTGCTGTTGCTACTACCGATTCACCTGAACCTGGGAGAATCGGTAGCAACCCACCACTGGAAACTGTGCAAAATATATTCCACAAAAAGTGGAAATGTGTACCTTAAGACAGATGGCCATGAAAGTATGTATCAGTGTTCACACTGATTTTTTTTTTTAAAATGGCAATCTGATGAAGAAATAGAATGCAAAAATGACAACTTGAGCAAAATTTAATTTGACAGATTTACCCATTCTTAGGAAAGTATCTTCTCTGAGAAGCTGCTGCCCTTCATTGTAGATTAAGCTGTACTAGAAGAGCTAAGGGCATGGCTTAGCAAGTTAGCTGCTATGGATATTTCATTGCTAGGCAATAAAAGAATGGATGAGAACAATGCAAAATTTAGGGGTAGTTAATCTGAAACATCTAGCAATCCAGGAGGAAAAGAAAATAAGGTTCAAAATAGCTGTTATGATGGAATTTTAGATGATATTGACATTTGAAGTAGGGGTGAGCTGCTGGAGATTCGCAGGGGTTCGGGAGAACCTCTAGCTAAGATTTTGTGCAATTTGGAGAACCCCCAAATCCCACTCCTGATTGGCCCTGCCTACCCCATCCTGCCCCTCCCAGGAGTCCTCACGCGGTCCGTTTTGGATGCAGGTAAGTTCAGGGCATGCACAGAGGCTCAAGAAGGGCAAAAAATGGGCCTACTGGAAGTTGGGAAGAACATTTTCGCCCTCCTGGAGGCTCAAGGAAAGCCTCTGGAGTCCGAGGGGGGTAAAACACTCCCCGGCCGTGGTGCAGGAGGCCGACTAGGCCACTCCCACCATGGCCACGCCCACCCAGCAACTGTGCAGAGAACCCTTTGCTAAATTTTTTGAAGCCCACCCTTGATTTGAAGCTTACAAAAAAATGGGATGATCCATTCCAGCCATTGTAGACTTGAGGGCGGAGTAGGATCTGTCTTGGGAAGGAAGAAAAACAGAAGATGGGGAGTGTGCATGTAAAGTCTTAGTTTATCTGTTATTTCTTTTAATCATAGTATTGCTTCTCCTGTTGTTGAGTTGTTGTTTTTTTCTTTTGGACTCCAAATTCAAGGGAGTGGGGTTGGGGATATTGAACGATGTGATCTTTCCATTGACCCACCGGTTTGTTCTTTTCATTGTTGTGATTTCTTCAGTCTTGAAAGTGGAAGAGAGGGACTACTGTGGGAATTTGTAGCAATTAAGATGACAATGCTTTTTGGTTCTTCAGAGTCATTTCTCGCACACTTCCTCAAGTTCTACAGTATTTTGTCTCAGTCCTAGAATTTGTACAGTTGGGCTGTGCAATTTGTACACTGCAATTTGTAGAATTGTAGAGATGTTTGCAGAAGAACGTATATCCCCATCCTGAGTTCAAAGAAACCTTTAGAATCTTTCATTTCATTCATTCGTTTTTATTGTAGACCTTGACTTCCACACTAAGCAAAACGTATGTGAGCAAGAAATTATGTTGGAAGATAATTGTGACTATACACTCTCCTTTTGTTTTAAAATAGCGCAAAGGAAATATTTGGTTGACTCTTCTTCCATGCATTAAAAACATCCAAAACACATGTAATAACAAATTGCACGTCCATTTTCTCCATAAATGTAGGAATCGATGATTTTGAGTTAACGAGCATTTATTTGAAAATAAAGCTATCAAAGTTAATTACTGATTTGCTAGCTGTAAACCACAATTCTGGTTTTTCAAGTGAGACAAAACTCTTGTTTTTCAAACTGCAAAGAAGAGAGATGGAAGAAATGAGGGAACCTTAGATTGCCTTCAAGATCATCAAATTTATCTCCAAAAATGTAGCAGCTACATTCACATGCAGTGTATCTTTCAAACCAATTCTTTTGTTATTTTATTTCTTCTGAGAGGTAAAAGCATTTACCTATAATGGCTGAATTATGTCCATTGAATAAACTCAAGTATAATTCTCATGGCCCCAAGCAGGGCCTAAAAGAGTAACTAAGATTTCTGTACCATGTTAAGCATGGATAAAGGTAACCATTTGAATTGGTTTGGTGGACATTTGGAATATCGATATTGGTGAACATTTGGAATATGGAAAACATGTAATAGGTGTCATGAAAGTACTATCACCAGAAATACCAGCTATGAAACACCCATTTACCTAAAGTCAAAAGGTACTCTGTGTCATATTGTGCAACACGCACACACCCCACACACAAACAAATCTTGTCTGTTTGTTCATTTTATAGGATATACATGTACACAGTGAGCTGCAGCTTTCCATAGATTAGTATGTTTAAATAATAGTACATATCTGGGTACAGCAGTGGTGAAATCCCATTTTTTTTACTATCGGTTCTGTGGGCATGGTGTGGCTTGATGGGCGTGGCATGGTGGGCGTGGCAGGGGAAGGATACTGCAAAATCTCCATTCCCACCCCACTCCTGGGGGAAGGATATTGCAAAATCTCCATTCCCACCCCACTGTGGGGCCATCCAGAGGTGGTATTTGCCAGTTCTCCAAACTGCTCAAAATTTCCACTACCAGTTCTCCAGAACCTGTCAGAACCTGCTGGATTTCATCCCTGGTACACAGGTGTGTCTAGAAACTGGTCAGTTTTCCTTTTTAAAAAATTCACTGAAGCTTGAAACAGAATCAATATCATATGAAGCAGGAAATGTAGTAGTAATAGAGAAAGATATCTACGGCCACGTTGAAATTAACAACTCCTGTTCAGGAGTTTACCATAATCTTGTCAAGCATAAAAGATCAGGTCCAAATGTGTAGGACTGATTAAACTGATTTATTGTTATTCAATGCCAATGCTCAGGAATAGTTTCAGCTAACAGTTAGCACCTGCTTGGAGTTAGATAAGGGTCAAGGAATTCAAGGGAGGTTGACTTATTTCACTTGTGGCTATGTAAGGATTGTAGGCTGATTCCTCTTTTAATTCCACTCGTCAGTTCTTCTACATCAATTGAATAATGTGTGAGGAGGCAAAGGAAGGAAGGGAGAATTCCAGTTTTCAAAGTAAGTCTTCCCCAGTTATAGAACTTGACACCACGATCTTTAACATGATATCCCTAAACTTTATGAATAATAATAATAATAATAACAACAACAACAACAACAACAACAACAACAACCCTGTAGTCTGACATCGCCCAAGAAAATATAAATCTGTGAGATGAGAAAGTCAGTTTCTTAATGGGAATAACAGTGAATATACATTAAGCCGCAGTGGCGCAGTGGTTACTGCAGGCTACTTCTGCTGACTGCCTGCAATTTGGCAGATCGAATCTCAACAGGCTCAGGGTTGACTCAGCCTTCCATCCTTCCGAGGTCAGTAAAATGAGGACCCAGATTGTTGGCAGGGGGCAATATGCTGACTCTGTAAACCGCTTAGAGAGGGCTGTAAAAGCACTGTGAAGCGGTATATAAATCTAAGTGCTATTGCTATTGCTACATTGCCAAGAGAGTCTTGAATGTTTCTCAGACACAGAGTTGATAATTATCATTCTTGGTCTTTGGAACTGTATATAAATAAAAGTAAAGTCCTTCTTTCCCCCCACCCCCGTACTAAAGAGAATTTTCTGCCCTAAACATCCATGCTGTACGAAGGTCAATAAGTCATAAAGTTCAGAACAGGAACTTCAAAATGTTGAGTCTTGAATTGAAATGCCAGTTGATTTCAACAAGGATCTTCAACTTGCATTTGCTCGGGTTCATTGCATTCAAAGGTAATTTGTTTCCTAAAATCCATTAAAATAGATTACTCCAATTCAGGCAGGGAAAAAGATGGAGGAATTGTTCTGCAATTCATTCTATTAAGTCATTCTGTGAGCATAGACTGTCTCTAGCATTAACCATCAAATTCTGTCCATGGTGACAATGACTGAGTCCCATGAAATTCCAAGTTCAAAATTAACTTTTTTTGAAAGGAATGAAATGGTACATTCCTAAATTTAAGATAGGTGAAAAGATCTTTTCAGTAAGGAAGGGTGCGCAGAATCTCCAAGCTAAGATTTAATACTGAGTGTATCTGTTTTCTCTTATTCCTAAAAAATAAGATAAGATAATTAGCCATTAACTTAGAGCCTGCCCTTTATTTTTCTTATAATGGACTAAGTATATAGAATCTTCTATTTGTGTTGCCAGTGGCTATGGTGTTCTTTCTTGTTTCCATGGAAACTGCTCTTAACAGAAGCAAAGTTTTCAAAAACAATAATTATTTAAAAAATACTGGAAAGATGAGACTGTACCTGAACACGTTTCAAAGCCATTCATGGAAGTCTTAGGAATATAATTCTGTTAGAACTTCTGATTGTCTTTTTGGTTTTCTTCATTAGCTCACTGCTCTGCCTTTTAAGTCCCTCTTATTGGTCCTAGAGGCAGGCTAAATTAAAAATACAATTGAGTTGTATTCATTAAACAGATTTTCATTTGGCGCTTCGTGCTTATTTAAATTAAATTTCCTCACAAAATCAATGATTCATATGAAGGGAAGCAACAATTTCTTTAACTCGTACAATGTAAGTTTCTTGCTGTCGTGCTTGCTTCTTCCTTTATTCCTCTCCTAAATCCTTTCCCATAACGGTTAAGAAGTTCTATTTAAACTGAAATGGAAATAGAAGTTGCGTCCACACTCTTGCCATATTCATTGTTACCGCTGTGTTCAATTCCACAAAACTGAGTGAAAATGAACTAACTTTACAGAGAAGTCCTGAAGAATTTGATTAGTAGGAAATAGATGAACTGCAGATATTAATATTGGGGCAACATACTCCAACCCATCCTATTCCCCTACAAAGTAAAGGATGGTGAAACGGGTGGTGGTTAAACAGATGGTGAAACTACTCATTTTCTATATCCCTATAGTAATCTTCCAGCATTCTCTTACAGATCTCTTTAACATCAAGAGAAATTGTAGCATTCATAAGCAAAACCTGCGGGCATTCATTTGCAACTGCTCAGAAATTGAAAATTTAGACACAAAATGAAACTAATCCAGTTCTTAACATCTTCATACAGGAACTATCAAAATATTGATTGACTTTCCACAGTTATATTTCACAGCTGTATCTGGAGATATAGAGTAGTCTTCTCTATTACTAGATAGAGTAATCTAACTGTGGCAGTGTGGGATTCAAATTTTTTTACTACTGGTTCTGAGGGTGTGGCTTGATGGGCGTGGTATGGCTTGGTGGGTGTGGTAGGGGAAGGATACTGTAAAATCTCCATTCCCTCCCCACTCCAGGGGAAAGTTACTGCAAAATCCCCATTTCCTCCTGATCGGCTGGGACTCGGGAGGCAGAGAATAGATAGGGGCGGGGCCAGTCAGAGGTGGTATTTCCGGTTCTCCAAACAACTCAAAATTTCCACTACCAGTTCTCCAGAACTGGTCAGAACCTGCTGAATACCTCCTCTGTTCTGCGGGTAGAATACCACACTGTGTTCTACTATAATGATATAGTTTATATAATGATAACTATAATGATATAGTTACCTTTCAAGAAGCTAAAATTCTGACATGCAGGCAGTCAAACAAAAGCCACTCGACCATTACCATATTTTCTCTGTTGAAATCTTAGGAAAATAAAACTAGATTCACTAGCCAAGCCCCTGCAAGTTTTAAGCCAATCATAAAATGCTGAAGGGAGAAGGTAGCCAATCAAATCTTTGAAAGATTTCCTTTTATCTCAAAGGCTATTCCTCTTCTTCTTCTAAGCTGGACTATCAATGTAATACATGCACAGCTATGTGGCTGCATTCAGTTTTCTGTATGCTTGCAGCCTCTCACTCCTTTCCATTTTACTTCTTTTCAGCCCCTAATAAGATTGGAAGAGATAGATTCACAGCCATAGATCAATGAAGAAAACTCACTCTAGTATTGCTGAAAACAATAGCCCCATCAGCTGAAACAGGACGTTATTGATTTTCATTAGTTGGTAAATATGTCTGTCTAGTTTAATTGGCACTGATTGGTTAGCTCTACGGCATTAATGATTTCAAATTTAGTGTCTGGGTTGACCCAGTGGTTTGCCAATTTTGCACCGTGCCAAACCTCTTAAAACATAGAAAAGGCAAAGAGAAGCAACTTAATTTTAAACCTCCCACCTGGGTGAAATCTAAAATTTTTCCCTACCAGTTCTGGGAGTGTGGCTTGGTGGGCGTGGTAGGGGAAGGATAGTGCAAAATCTCCATTCCCACCCCACTCCTGGGGCCATCCAGAGGTGTTATTTGCCGGTTCTCCAAACTACTCAAAATCTCCACTACCGGTTCTCCAAACTACTCAAAATCTCCACTACCGGTTCTCCAAACTACTCAAAATCTCCATTCCCACCCCACTCCTGGGGCCATCCAGAGGTGTTATTTGCCGGTTCTCCAGAACTGGTCAGAACCTGCTGAATACCTCCTCTGTTCTGCGGGTAGAATACCACACTGTGTTCTACTATAATGATATAGTTACCTTTCAAGAAGCTAAAATTCTGACATGCAGGCAGTCAAACAAAAGCCACTCGACCATTACCATATTTTCTCTGTTGAAATCTTAGGAAAATAAAACTAGATTCACTAGCCAAGCCCCTGCAAGTTTTAAGCCAATCATAAAATGCTGAAGGGAGAAGGTAGCCAATCAAATCTTTGAAAGATTTCCTTTTATCTCAAAGGCTATTCCTCTTCTTCTTCTAAGCTGGACTATCAATGTAATACATGCACAGCTATGTGGCTGCATTCAGTTTTCTGTATGCTTGCAGCCTCTCACTCCTTTCCATTTTACTTCTTTTCAGCCCCTAATAAGATTGGAAGAGATAGATTCACAGCCATAGATCAATGAAGAAAACTCACTCTAGTATTGCTGAAAACAATAGCCCCATCAGCTGAAACAGGACGTTATTGATTTTCATTAGTTGGTAAATATGTCTGTCTAGTTTAATTGGCACTGATTGGTTAGCTCTACGGCATTAATGATTTCAAATTTAGTGTCTGGGTTGACCCAGTGGTTTGCCAATTTTGCACCGTGCCAAACCTCTTAAAACATAGAAAAGGCAAAGAGAAGCAACTTAATTTTAAACCTCCCACCTGGGTGAAATCTAAAATTTTTCCCTACCAGTTCTGGGAGTGTGGCTTGGTGGGCGTGGTAGGGGAAGGATAGTGCAAAATCTCCATTCCCACCCCACTCCTGGGGCCATCCAGAGGTGTTATTTGCCGGTTCTCCAAACTACTCAAAATCTCCACTACCGGTTCTCCAGAACCTGTCAGAACCTGCTGGATTTCACCCCTGCTCCCACCCCAGTCAAGCATTTTGTAGAGTTCAAATCTGGATTTCTTCTGGCATCTGTAAATTCTTTTTACATTGTTGGCCTTCCATCTGCTTTCTTAGTCAAGTCTCTATATACATGAAGATACAGAAATCCAGAAGTCCCTTTCCTAAGAAAGCTTTGTGTGGGTTTTTATCAGCTCTATTCCACAATAATACTCTTATTTTCATGCCAACCAGTTTTATCTACTCTGGATAGGCAGACTCACCAAGTTATTGGAGAGCAAGCTTTTATTTTTAAAATGTTAACTAAACGTTCATTCAAGGATCAACACAAAGTCATCTAAACCTCAGTGATGATAGAAATAGGTTAAAAGATTGTTTTTAAGAGGCATTAGGATATTGAATGATTGATGAGATTTATCTGGCCAGCTAAAAACCAAACAGGCTCTAGGTGGCTTATTGAATTTAAATATACACTGTTTAAATTGGAAAGAAAAAGTAAATAAAAATAAAATAACATCTCCCAGGGCTGTCAGAAGAATCCTGTTTTCATTTCCTCCCAGAAGGACAAGGTAAAGGAAGGACAAGTAATATTGTTTTATTTGTTAAACATCTTTCTTATTAAGGTGGAATGTTTGCCCCTTGTCATCAATTAATTGTAGTCATTGACTTAGGACTACAATTGAGCCCAAAATTTCTGCTTCTAAGTGAGATGTTTGTTGAGTGAGTTTTGGCCCATTTCATGACTTTTCAGTTGTTAAGCGAATCACTGCAGTATTTACTATGTTAATAACGCGGTTGTTAAAGCCAAGAAGGAGATGTACAAAGAGATAAAGATTTTAGAAAGGAATATGGGAGGCAAGTCAAAAAGAAAAAAAAGCATAGTAACTAAAGTATTGAAGCGGGCAAGAGATGATGGATAGATGATCTTTTTTTGTTTTTTGTGTTGTTTTGATTTGCTTTGCTTTTCCTCTCTCTTTCCTTTCTCCTTTTTGTAGGAAGGTGACATGATTAGAAGTTAGGTAGGATAGAAAGAAAATGTTTTTTTAACAAAGGATGATATGATTAAAAGTTAGAATAAGAGATAGAAATATGAGAAAAGGGGAATATTAGTGTATACGCCTTTATATAACAAAATAAGAGTGATAATAAGAGAAAACATGGAATAATTGAATAATGACAGACTGTAATTTTATATAAATATGTATTACTATAAAAATAGATAAGTTGGATTGAAAGTAATAACTATGACTAAAACCATTAGTTTTATTTGTATTAGAATGTATGACACCCAAGTGCTACACTGTTCATGCATTGATGTGTTTGTTTTTTTTAAAAAAAACTTTAAAAAACTCACAGTTGTTAGGTGAATCTGATTTCCCCATTGATTTGCTTATCAGGAGGTCATAAATAGGAGTCAGTTGCCAATCATCTGAATTTTGATCACATGAGCATGAGCATGCAACGGTCTTAAGCATGAAAAATGGCCATAAGTCACTTTTTTCAGCGCCATTGTAACTTCAAACCGGCACTAAACAAACTGTTGTAAGTCGAGGACTACCTGTAATGGTCTACAAGCCTAAGTAATGTTAAGTACCGTAAATGAAATCATTGTCTCCAATTGCATCATTACATACAGATTTCAGGTATGAGAGAGAAAAAGAGAAAGATTTAGGACTGCTTTTTAGAAGGCCAGATCCTGAAGATGAAACTCATATACTTTGGCCACCTAATGAGAAGGAAGGACTCACTGGAGAAGAGCCTAATGCTGGGAAAGACTGAGGGCAAAAGAAGAAGGGAACGACAGAGAATGAGGTGGCTGGATGGAGTCACTGAAGCAGTAGGTGTGAGCTTAAATGGACATAAGGGGATGGTAGAGGATAGGAAGGCCTGGAGGAACATTATCCATGGGGTTGTGATGGGTCAGACACGACTTCTCAACTAACAACAACAACCTAATTTAAGACCTGTGCATTCAAAAGTCCTGGTTATGCAATCAAATGTACAACGGTCTTCAATGTGAGGGAATAGCTGATCTGTGCAAAGTGATGCCCCATCAATAGAAGAAAGTGAACATTCAGTGCTTTCTCTGCCCTTCTTGCTAGTTCGGCTGCCTCTTATTATCTATAATAAAAGGGCAATGAAATGCAATAAACTAGTTGTGTGTCTTTGACACGGACAGCAATAGTATATAAAGGGAGCCCAGGCTGTCAGTGGTCATATTAAAAAGTCCAATTGCAGAGCTGTCTTTGCCCTTCATGCTTTTCAGCTGCTGTACATAATACGTACACAGCATCCTGTGAAAGGCCATTTGCAGCAGGAACTGATCCAGTAGCGAGATTCAAAATAATTTAACAACTGGTTCTCTGCCCTAATAACCAGCTGGGTAGATGTGGCTCGGTGGTCATGTGACCGTGTGGGTATGGCCAAATGAACGTCCCTCATGTCGATGGGCACTTCGCCTTAGCTGTTACAAGGTAATAAGGGTTAACCAGAGAGGCAGTTTCTGTAAGCAGGGCAATAAAGATTAGGCTAGAAACAACACCAGAATGTTTCCTTCCTGCCTTCCTTACAGGATTAGCCCTGTAAAGTGGGGGGGGGGAAGATTTCTTCCAACAACCAGTTCTCTGAACTGCTTAGAAAGTTAACAACCGGTTCTCCTGAATAGGTGCAAACTGGCTGAATCCCACCACTGAACTGATCCCTCTCCTTCTTCCTTCTCCTTTTCTTCCTCCTCTTCAGCTGCAAAATAGAGGCATTTAGATATTGTCATTTTAGATGGCACTTGACAGCTGTCTTCTAAGACTGTGATAGCCTGGCATTTTTACTAGAAGGCTAGCCAATAATATTTAGCTTTAATCAGATCTGTTCCATCCCGTTTTGCCTAAGTCCAACACCAGGAGAATAGGGACTGAAGCTGCGTCAAGTTCAACAGCCAAGGTTGAAGTTAGTTAAGAACTGGAAGCATGGAAAACATATGTGTGATGTGACAAGTCAGTTCCAAAGAAGTCAAGATCAGTTTAGAATAATTACACAGGCAATGTGTAGTTTGGAAACCCAACTAAAGTCAAACACAATCAAGGAACTAGAAATCAGATCCAGACAACAGAGTAAGATTGATTTTGGAGTTGGTTTTAGACACTGACTGTTCTCAAATGAAGAAATTTGTGTCTCTTCAGAGCAACCTTGCCCTATTCCAAATTTGAATCATTTGGATTTTTCAGGTCATATTGTTACATGAAAGAAAGGGTTACATCCTTAGTAAACATTTCATTCTTAAGGCCTTTCCTTAAAGTGGCAGTTATATAGAATATAACTGAGTCCTGATTTATGCAATTTACCCAATTTTATCGGCATGCATCAGAGGTGGGCTGCTGGGGGTTCACAGGGGTTTGGGAGAACCTCTAGCTAAGATTCTGTGCAGTTCGGAGAACCCCCAAATCCCACTTCTGGCTGTCCCCTCCCACCTCGCCCCCCCTCCCAGGAGTCCCCATGCAGCCCTTTTTGGATATAGGTAAGTGCAGGGCATTTGCAGAGGCTCAAGGAGGGTAAAAAAACGGGCCTACTGGAAGTTTGGGGAGGCCAGAAATGGCTTACCCCTATTCCAGTGACGTATATAAATAAAGTGAATGAAAAGAGAACCTTTCTAAGAGTGTTACTCTTCACACTGATGGGAATGAAAGATCTTTTCAATCTCCACTGATGCATAGAAATGTTAGTGCACACTTGAATTTGAAGAAAAACACTAGACTCTCCCAATGTATGTGTTGAAATCTCCAGCTGATAGTTTTGAAAGTAGGGGGCTCTCATGTAGTAAAATCTCAATCTTTCACTCTCATTGTCCCCCTGCTGTCATGCATTTAGCTGAAAATAATGAAGGAATAGAAAGTTAAAATGACCCTTTTCAGGGTTACCCATTTCCAGGGTAATATCAAGAAAACATTAAAAAGGTAAAGGTTCCCCTCGCACATATGTACTAGTCATTCCCAACTCCACGGGGCAATGTTCATCTCCGTTTCAAAGCCGAAGAGCCAGCGCTGTCCGAAGACATCTCCGTGGTCATGTGGCCGGCATGACTGAACGCCAAAGGCGCACGGAACCCTGTTACCTTCCCACCTAAGGTGGTCCCTATTTTTCTACTTGCATTTTTTTACGTGCTTTCAAACTGCTAGGTTGGCAGAAGCTGGGACAAGTAATGGGAGCTCACCCCATTACATGGGAGCACTAGCGATTTGAACCACTGAACTGCCGACCTTTTCATCGACAAGCTCAGTGTCATAGCCACTGAGCCTCAACTTATGAATGCATAAGTCCTCAATTTATGAACTCATGCTTAATGTTTCTTTTTTTTTTTTGCTACCGTTGTTAAACGAATAGTGCAGTTGTTAAGTGAATTTCTTCCACACTGATTTTGACTGACTTTGACAATGGCAAGGTCACAAATGGCAATTACATGACCTCAGGATGCTGCAATCATTGTAAATTTAAAAAATAATAATAATCTTGTGACTCTGCAATGAAGATCATAAAAGTGAAGGCCAGTCTTAAGTTAACTTTTTTCTGCACCGTTGCAACTTCGGACAGTTACTAAATGAATGGTTGCAAGTAGAAAATTACTTGTAAAGGGAAAGAAATTGAAAAGAAATGTTGACACAAAATACAGAGGTAGAAGCAATGCATAATAGAAGTTGGATTTACCACTGAGAAGAAAGAGCAAACTATCGCTGAGTTGGCTAGGTGGCAGCATTGGGAAACTTAAGAGTCAAATTTATAAATCTTTCATGAATTTCTCAAGCAACTTCCTACAGGAAAGGTTGATTCATCTACTACTATGATCTGCTTTGGAGAATGAATGGAGGTGCAGCATCCTGTTGCTTTGAAATTTTTGAGCTAGCAATCACTGATTCATGTATTGAAGGATTAAAAGTCTGTTCAATAGCCAGCTCTATTCACTTCATAGAAGCTTAACTAGATAAGTAAGTATAGGCTTGTGTAATAATAGTGCACTGTTCTTTTCACTGGGATATGAGTAGACAGGAAAATATCTGAGGTTCCAACTTTTATGTAACAGTCATTGATTTTGTTAACAGAATCGTACTCATAGGTTTTAAAAAAAAAGTCTTTTCCACTGAAGAAGGTAGATTGATATATAAATCTTTTGAAATCCATCTATCCACCTATCTGAGTAGCCAAAGACAAGCAACACCGAATTTATGAGCAAAATAAAGTGAGCTACAATAAACCCTCCAGAACATTTGTATGCATCCCCGTTCACATATGAAGACTAAGTCATTAAGTCAAATTGTTTTTTTGCTTGATTCAATTGACCGGTGCTGGCTTTTCTTTCAGCATGGAACCAATTCATTTATAATGGTGGCTTCTTCAGCCTGTGAGCTCACCTATGGCCAGGTACTTTAAATGGAGATTTTTGCAAGAATTTATTTATTTATTTATTTTATTTTAGGAAATTTATATTGCCGCCTATTCGCACATGGTGACTCAAGGCAGCTTACAGAAATATAAAAACCCTCATGTACAAAATAATGAAACTAATAAAAGAGAATAATCATATAATAAAATAATAATATAATAAAATAACCCCCACTCCACCCCGGCGACAACACATCACATGAGCCATTTAATGGGCCTCATCCTGCTCTGCATTCCCCGGGCCTGCTGGCAGAACCAGGTGTTCAGTGCCTTCCAGAAGTGTGTTAGAATGGGGGCCATTGTAATTTCTGGGGGAATAATGTTCCAGAGACAGGGCGCCACCATGGAAATTGCCTTTTTTCTGGGTCCCGCCAGGTGTATCTTAGGGGTCAAATGCTACCGGTTCGCCCTGGGTCAGGTGAACAGGTAGTGATAAAATCTACCGGTTTGGGTGAACCGGTAGTAAAATAAAGCTACCAGTTCGGTCGAACTGGTAGTTTAAAAAGCTACTGGTTCATCTGAACTGGTATTTCCGACAATCAGCTATGCTGCACAGTTTATATTTGCTAGAAAGCAGGAAAATCCTGCTTTCTAGCAAAGCTAAATCACGCAGCACACCTGTTTCTTCTCCTCACTCTTCTACTTACCTAGTGAAGTATTCTTTTTCCATGGAAAGCACGCATTTGGCGTGCACATGTGAGGGCAGCAAACCAGTGGTGATCCTCAGAGTATTTCACCACTGGTGTATCTCCTTATGGGATGGGACCCACAACATTCCTTGCCTCCCCGCTCTGGTGGATCAGGAAGATGTGACCAGCAAGAGACGGTCCCTCAGATAACAAGATAATGGAAGTTTCTTGCAATGGAAGATTGCATTGCAAATTGCAAAGCACTAATTTGATGGTCCTATCAAAAGTTTATGAATTTATCAACTGGGTTACATGAAGACAAAAAGTACAGGGTCCCTCTTGGATATTTATTCCCCATACTAATTTGTTTGGTGAAAATACTGTCACGTCATTTCTTTCAACAGTACTTTACAATGTATTTATGTTTGCTTTTACCTTAGTTTCATTCTTTGGGCTAATGATAAGCCCAAAATAAGGCTAATGATATCGTTCTCTAATTGACTCGCAGTTCATGGAAAATTAGTAGATTTTGAAAAAAGAATGAAAATTTAATTGTGTATTTCCTGAATAAAACAAAATGGACTTTCCAGAGTAGTTACATTCTATGCAGCTTGGAATCTATTATTTAACAACCTATCTTATTAAGGTAAGCAGGATTATTAGTTGTGATGATTTCTTTGCTGTTGTTTTGCTGTTGTTATTTTTAATGGCTATGCTAAGATAGGAGATGAAAGAAACACCATTGCCGTAATTTATTGTGGAAGTATTGTATTGCTGACAGACATGAGTAGTCAAAAACGACAGAAAATTATTTTTTAAACAATGATCACCTCATTACAGTATGGTTTGTTATTTGGGAAATTGCATCTTTAAAAAAAAAAGTCCAGCAATTTTATTCTCTCTGAAAGGAACATTACACAGAATACATGCGCAATTACATCTATCTTTCTCTATTTTGTAAGGCCAAATATTTGATTGCATTTGGATTGGATGCATGAGAGATTTTTTGTTGAAATTATTTACGAAACAGAATCCAGTCTCTAAAGGGTTACCAGGTATAATATTCTATCTGTGTGCTGCTGGATCTTCGTTTTTGAAGTCAAATGTTTAATTCTGTAGAAGTACTCATTGGTTCTACTATTTTCCTCAACTGGAAGGATGCTACCAGATATATGACGTGCTCATATAACATACTTTTTCAAAAAGTATTATCTATAGTTATTTAGTTGCTGACAACTTTAGTTGTTATTTAGTTGATAATAGCTTGCCCAGTGACTATAGTTTGTCGCTATTAATCACCAACATGAACAGGAAATAACCACTGTAAAAGTATATCATGTCATTTTGTAACTATTCTATGTTTCTGTGCTATATTCTTGTCTTGTTTTGGGACAAACCTTTTATGTTGTTTGTGTTTTTTTCACTAATGTTTTTGATTTTTTGAAAAACAGACATTAGTAATAGCCCTCTTAGTTGTGATTGATCGTTCTCATGGGCCGCAAGCATAGAATTGTTTATAACTAACTCTTCCATTAATCAAGTTACTAAGCATTAAAGTTTTGGCATTTGATGACCAAGAAGATAAATCTTGTGGCTGTAGGACTGATAGATTATGGTATATCATAGTTATTTTGACTGTGATTCCTATACGTGGTTTTAGCTGATCCCTAAAGGGGTATAACGCTACACAAAAGAGAATTACAAGGCTGCACGTGTTAGGTATTTTTTTTATTTTAGAAAGCAATATTTGCCCATTAGAATATAAATGCAACCCATATAGTCACATTTATTGAAAAAAAAAAGCTCTCTATAAAATGTAAAATAAAAAAAGAAGTGTTCCCTGGTTTATTATGAGCTGTTCCCTGGTTTATTGAGTGCTTACTGAATTTTAACTTTGGCACTAAAACTTTTCATTTTAAATTTCTAACCCTAAAATCCCTCAACTGTAATGCAATAGTTCTCAGAAATGGCATAATGGCTGCATGGAAACAAATCTGTAATGAATTTCACCCTATCCCTATTACTGAAGCAGTTCAGTAAAAAAAACCAGGCAGGAAATTTCTATCATCAGGGGAAGAAAAAAATGGAAAGTATTAATATATGAAGAGAATTCATGGTACCCCGATTATTCTCTTATTTTTCAAGGTAGTGCAACCAAGACATTCTTCTTGACTGCCTCTTCACATTCAGGGCTAAGCAGACATTCATCTTTACTGTTGAACACTTCCTTTGGGGCCATTTCCATACTTTTTTGCAAGATGTTAGCAAGAGGGGAAAAAAGAGAACATAACATGATGCAAAAGTGACATTTACCAGCATGTTTAAGCTGGTACTGGAATTAATCAATTTTCTGTTTTCCTGATACTTTATGTAAGTTAACACAAACAAGTCTGTTAACTCCCAAATACACCAGATTAACACTAAATTTAACAGGTTGTACAGTATGTACAAAAGGGACGTGGTGGCTCAGTGGCTAAGATGCTGAGCTTGTTGATCGAAAGGTAGGCAGTTCAGCAGTTCGAATCAGCAGGGTGAGCTCCCGTTACTTGTCCCAGCTTCTGCCAACCTAGCAATCCTAAAGCATGTAAAAAATGCAAGTAGAAAAACAGGGACCACCTTTGGTAGGAAGGTAACAGCGTTGTTGTGACCCAGGCCCCCAGGCATGGCATCCTGGAGGAGGATGACTCAGAGAGTGAGGAGGAGGAGCTGGGAAGGCCTGATTCCCCCGGGCCCTCTTCCTCCCTGGCACCGCCCCAGGAGGAGGAGGAGGGGCTGACAAGGCCTGATTCCCCCGGGCCCTCTTCCTACTTGGCAGTGCCTCAAGAGCCAGTTTTTGAGGATCAATCCTGGCTCGATGTGAGACTGCGAAGATGTGATAGGTGGGCGCAGCAGAGGAAATGGAGGGGAAGGCCTGGGGAGTGCTGAGTCCTGGAGCGACACCTCAAAGGGGATAAAAGCAGCTTTCTTTTCACCAGCTGAAGGACTTTTCAGCACCTGTGGCCAGGCAGCTGAGAGGCTTCTTGGATGCATCGGGTGCGCAAACAAGCAGCGACTGGGGAACCAGTTAGGGGGCGTGGCCAGGCTGCCTCTACTACTGGTTTGGAAAACTAGTCCCTAAAGTTACTACCTATTCGGTAGAACCAGGCGGAACCGGTAGGAACCCACCACTGATGTGGTCCTGCTTGGCTTTCTCCTATGTTGGCAACAGCCTGCTGTCAAGAACTTTCTTTAAGCAATTCATTCCTCAGGGGGAAAAAACCTGGCCCTGTGTGATAGAAAAGAAAAGATGGTTGGAAGGAGGGAGGGAAGAAGGAAGGAGATATCATAAAGATAGACATTAAATCAACACATTTCTTTGGCTCTGAATACATCCAATGCTTGCTTAATCTATACCCATCACTGACCTACGGCTTCCTATAAATTATTTCCAAGGGAATGCTGCTGTCAGCAGCATAAAAATTCTTCACACTTGCCTTACAGGTAAATATGGGACTTGTTTTGTTTCTTAAGAAGAAATCAATACAGGAAAGCAAAGCAGGTGGTTGTTAACAGAGCCCCATGTTAGTCCAGTAATGTATGGTTGGAACCGCTACCTTGACATTTATCTTGCCATTTTATGTCTGCAAATTGAAAGTTTCCCGCATATAATGCATAATGTTTATGTTGAGCACAGCGCCTTAAGCACTTTGGCACTGAATAAATGTTGTCCCCATTTGAGCAGTCATAATTGCAAAGTCTGAATCTTCAAGGAAATGTATCAGTTAGCTGTAGGAGTTGAGAAGTGCTCCTAGTTACAGCTAGCACCTGAGCCATGCATGAACGAGGATCAGATTTGCAAAACTAAAAGATCAGAGACATTACATCCCACATTCCGATTCTATCGTTCAAAGTCTAAAGGAACTTTTTACTTATTTATTTTATTTATTTTTGTCAATCATATATAAGATAACAGATAAAAGTATAAACATAATTTGGATTCATGAAAAGAGTAAGTAAAAAAAAAAGGAATGTTAGGACAGGGACAGTAGGCACGCATGTGCACTTATGCACGCTCCTTACAGACCTCTTCGGAATGGGGTGAGGTCAACAGTAGACAGTTTAAGCTTAAAGTTTTGGGGATTTGGGGGAGAAACTACAGAGTCAGGTAATGCATTCCAGGCATTGACCACTCTGTTGCTGAAGTCATATTTTCTGCAATCAAGATTGGAGTGGTTGACCTTGAGTTTGTATCTTTTATTTGCTCGCGTATTGTTGTGGTTGAAGCTGAAGTAGTCATTGACAGGCAGGACATTGTGGTAGATAATTTTATGTATTATGCTTAGGTCAAATTGAAGTCTGCGTAGTTCTAAATTGTCTAAGCCCAAAATTTGGAGTCTGGTGGCATAAGGTATCTTACGGCGAGCAGAGGAGTGGAGGACTCTTCTTGTGAAATATCTCTGGACTCTCTCAATTGTATTTATGTCCGATATGCAGTGTGGGTTTCAGACAGATGAGCTGTATTCTAGGATTGGTGTAGCAAACATTTTGTATGCTTGGTCAAATTCAGTTATTAGAAAACAAGAAGTCTCTTTTGCAGGGAAAGAAATGTTTTAAGAAAATGGATAACAGCTTTCAATAAAATATTAGACTGATCCTTATATCCAGTTAATTACACCCAGTAAAGAACAATACTGACAGTCTTGTTTGGATAAAAGCAAGAAGTAATTGGGTAAATTAACTCTAGGACCATAAAGAGTAAACTTTGACCATATAAAAAAAATAGTTGAAACAGACACAGCTGTCACATTCATGTGGCATGGCTTTAGAGCAGGGGTCTCCAATCTTGGCAACTTTAAGACTTGTGGACTTCAACTCCCAGAATTCTGGGAGTTGAAGTCCACAAGTCTTAAAGTTGCCAAGGTTGGTGACCCCTGCTTTAGAGAGCAAACCAAGTTTTTAGAACCTTTGAACAAGGCCTTCAGTGGGTTTTCTGGCTGTTAAGACACCTAGAGAATTTCAGGCACTGTTTGTATAATTAGTAGTGTATTAAACTGTCACAATAACATTTTGCTTCTTCAGCTAAAGCATTACCTTGGAAGTCTGCAAATTACTTAACATGAGCCTGCTCTTACAAACAAATTGCACATTACATACGTTAAATATTTAACCAAGCTAGAGCTAAGGAAAAATTTTCTGACAGTTAGAACATTAATCAATAGAACGACTTGCCTCCAGAAATTGTGGGTAGTCCAACACTGGAAGTTTTTAAGAAGAGATTAGACAACAATTTTCTGAAATGGTATAGGGTTTCCTGCTTGAGCAGGAGGTTGGACTAGAAGACCACCAAGGTCCCTTCCAACCCTGTTAATCTGTATATTCCATCCTTGGTTGGCTCATTTTGTTCTAGTGGTACTCCAAGCATCTTTTCTGGAATTATTCTGAAAAACCAAGGGGCTCCTAGGGTTCCGAAGGAAGGAAGTGCCATAGGTACAATCCAATCTAAAGCCCTATGCTCTGATTCCTAATGATCCCCAACATAGAATTTATGGTTTTGTTTTTCCATAGCTGTTCTTTCTTTTACAAAACAACACAATTGAATTTCTGTGGAAATCTCTTAACTAGAGCACACTTACATAAAATACAACTTGGGAAACTTACAGTACATTTCCTTTTGTTCCAATGACCTTTCTTGTGTCTTTTGATGCAAATATTAAGAACATCATAAAATAGAGTGAAAAAAGGATACACACACAAAAAGATTTTCAAAATGACATAAACAGTGTTTTTCTATTCAGCTTTTGTTACAGTCAAAAATCAGCTGCATTTGTAATTTTGTTTTTCTAAAAGTTATTTTTCTGTGTATGACATAATAGTGGAATCTGTGGCCCTTGAAATCATACTTTTAAATATGCATCTTTTCCATAAATCGATGATAAAAGAAACTACAGAAAATATGACTTTTGTAACAGAGTTGTAAATGCTTGGAACTCACTACCTGACTCTATAGTCTCTACTCAAAACCCCAAAATCTTCAACCAAAAACTGTCTACTATTGACTTCACCCCATTCCTAAGAGGACTATAAGGGGCGTGCATAAGAGCACAAAAGTGCCTACCGTTCCTGTCCTATTGTTCCCTTCATTATAATATTATATCCATACTTTTACTTATACTTTTACTTATATATACTTTTTCTCTCATGATGGGTTATTGTTTATGTTGATGATTGTATATACTGTTGTGACAAAATGAAATAATAATTAAAAAAACTTCATGTCTATGGAGATTCTCAGTCATGCAGGTCATGGTTGTCCCAAAGGTGCTTTTTCAAGAGGCAACTGGACTTTCTGGTTTTTCTTTGAAGACGTTTCGCTTCTCATCCAAGAAGGTTCTTCAGCTCTGACTGGATGGTAGAAAATGGAAGGATTTATATTCCTTGTAGACAGCTGGTCATTTGCATTCTTTTAGCTAGTCGTTAAGGTCACCTGGATGCTTATCTGTGTCCTCAGGGTCACCTGAGTGGTGCAAATGGGTATGGAGCCTTCTTGAAACTGTTGAAAGGACTGTGTTGTAGATTGGAGATAGATAAAGTTGTATCTCTCCCCCTCTGTTAAGAGCGTGCTGTTCAATTTTGACACAGATGGCCTCTTTTACCCCTCTTTCAAACCAGTAGTCCTCTCTGTCCAAAATGTGGACTTTGTTGTCTTCAAAAGAGTGCCCTGTGTCCTTTAAATGCAGATGGACTGCTGAATCTAGCCCTGGTGGGTTTATTGTCCTATGTTGTGCCATGCATTTATGAAGTGATTGTTTTGTTTCCCCAATGTATAGATGCAGTGCAGACCCCAAACATTTCATATTTTGACCTATTATTATTTATTTATTTATTTATTTATTTATTTATTTGATTTGATTTTTATACCGCCCTTCTCCCGAAGGACTCAGGGCGGTGTACAGGCATAATAAAAAACCGGCAATACAATATACAGATTTAAAATACGATTTAAAAAACTTATTTAAATTAGCCCAATGATTAAAATTTACCATACTAAAACCCCGTTTAAAATTAATAAATTTAAGATTAAAATCCCGATTTAAGCCAGCCCCGCGCGGATAAAAAGGTGAGTCTTAAGTTCGCGACGAAATGTCCGAAGGTCAGGTATTTGGCGTAAACCCAGGGGAAGCTCGTTCCAGAGTGTGGGAGCCCCCACAGAGAAGGCCTTTCCCCTGGGGGCCGCCAGCCGACAGGTCCTAAGCCATGGAGCGCTTTAAAGGTCATAACCAACACCTTAAAGTGCACCCGGAAGGCCACAGGCAGCCAGTGCAGTCTGCGCAGGAGCGGTGTTACATGGGAGCTACGTGTAGCTCCCTCTATCACCCGCGCAGCTGCATTCTGGACTAACTGAAGCCTCCGAGCGCACTTCAGGGGGAGCCCCATGTAGAGAGCATTACAGTAATCCAAGCGAGAGGTAACGAGCGCATGAGTGACTGTGCATAAGGCATCCCGATCAAGGAAGGCGCGAACTGCCGAACCAGGCGAACCTGGTGGAAGGCCTCCTGGAGACGGCCGTCAAATGATCTTCAAACGACAGCCGATCATCCAGAAGGACACCCAAGTTGCGCACCCTATCCTTTGGGGCCAGTAACTGCCTCCAACAGCCAGCCGCTGCTGCAGCTGACTGAATCGGGTGCCGCATCCACAGCCACTCCGTCTTGGAGGGATTAAGCTTGAGCCTGTTTCTCCCCATCCAGACCCGTACAGCCTCCAAGCACCGGGACAGCACTTCAACAACTTCATTGGGGTGGTCCGGGTGAAAAGTACAGCTGGGTGTCGCCAGCGCACTGCTGGTATCTCACCCCGAAACCACTGATGATCTCACCCAACGGCTTCATGTAGATGTTGAACAGCAGGGGCGAGAGAATCGACCCCTGTGGGACCCCACAAGTGAGGCCCCTCGCGGTCGACCTCTGCCCCCCTGTCAACACCGTCTGCGACCGGTCGGAGAGATAGGAGGAGAACCACCGATATACGGTGCCTCCCACTCCCAATCCCCCCAACCGGCGCAGCAGGATACCATGATCGATGGTATCGAACGCCGCTGAGAGGTCTAATAGGACCAGGGCAGAGGAATATCCCCTGTCCCTGGCCCTCCAGAGATCATCCACCAATGCGACCAAAGCTGTCTCCGTGCTGTATCCGGGTCGGAAGCCGGACTGGAACGGGTCTAGATAGACATCTTCATCCAGGTGTTGGGGCAGCTGTCGCGCCACGGCACTCTCTACAACCTTCGCAACAAAGCGAAGGTTGAAGACTGGACGATAGTTACCCAAAATAGCTGGGTCCAAAGAGGGCTTCTTAAGGAGGGGTCTCACCACCGCCTCTTTCAAGGCGGCAGGGAAAACCCCATTAGATATATATTAGATATATGCCTATGCATTCTGAAGGGTTCTGGACCCAATAAAGCAGTACTTTATTGTCCTTTCTATACCAACCTTCAATGAAAATGAGTTGTGCCTTTGAGTTTATTACTCCTGGCAACCACCTGGACCAATTCACAGTCTCCTGTTTGTATAGTCTTAACTACTATACCAAAATGGCTCTTTGAATACAAATTGCTAAATATTCTATTTCCACCTTAGAGGGATAATAGGTCCAGTACAATATTTTCAAAACAAGAAGTTTATTTTTATTTGCATTACCGTGTGACTTAATGAAGTTTCCTCCTCTTGTGATTTATGTAACTGATAATGTAAATTGCCTGGTATATCTTTTTTTTAAATAAAGATATACTTTTAAAAATATTTTCATTCTTTGGGCACTAAAATGTTCTTGATGTAGGCTTTTAAACTTAGTGTAAGGGCTTTTTGGATTGTTTGCTTGCTTGCTTGTTTTGTTCATTCTAAAGATGGCTTTGTTGCATAGAATTATAGTATATCTTTTTAAAAAAAGATAAATAATTTGTGTATTTGCCGTTATACTTTCAAAACTAGTTCTCTGGGCAGCATACCGTTACTCCAATTAAGAAAACTTTTGGTTGATATTAACATTCATCCCACTGCTAAATTTAGAGGAAAAAAATAGTTGCACCAAAACTTGTTTTCAGCTTAGTTTATACATAAATGTTGTTATTCAGTTAGTGTCTGTTGAATATATGTGCATGGGCGCACATATACAATTAAAAAAAAATCATTTGGCATTGTGCTTCATTTGATAATCTGATCAGAGATTTCTTCATACACTATAGCATTATGTGTTTTTTTTCCAGCTGTCACTGCTGATCAGACAAATCCTTGTTTTTCATAATAGCGTCAAAAGAAAAATATGGCTTGTTGTTACAGCTATAGCTTTTACAACTCTTTGGGGATATTTTCTCACAAATCAGCCTAAGTAAAAAAGGAATGTGTGCAATATTGAGTATACTTACTTCTTTAATAAAGAAAGCAACTTGTAAATCATCTTGAAAAAAGGGATTGTGTTGCTTGGGGTGCTTCAGAGGCACAGGACTAATATATGGGCTTCAATTGGTTATCCAGTTTACTTGATGCTTACCAAAATACTTGTCTCAAAGAATTGCATAATCCCACATAATAAAATGTCTGTTTTCAAAGTAAGCGTGCTTTCAAACATGGTTGAATATTCAAACACATGTATACATTTGCACTGGTCCTTTAAAGAGATGCATACAAAACTATAATTAAGGAGCTAAATAGCTGAGCCAGTAGCCCAGTTTGGAAGTCACCAGAGAAAAAGATTGTTTACTATTTATTGTTTTCTTTAGCTAAAAATTATTCAATGATAGAATTGCTTCCTAGGATATATTTTAAGCACCTATTGGCAATCCATAAAGCCTTTTTAAAAAGCAGGATAATTGTGGTGCACAACCTTTCACTTAATTTTTTTATACATATTGAGTGGTAAAACATTTTTTTCTTTGAAGATCAGATAAATAAATCTAATATTGCTTTGTTTCCAGAAGCAGAGATTCATCCCATGCTTTCTGTAGAACCTTTCAAGATGATAAAAAGCACTGTTATTAACACAGTCAGAACTATAATTATGTTGATATGTTTTGATATTGATGAATTGTGCCTTGTATGGGGAGCATCTGACTTGTAAGAGCATGCAATGAAAGACAGTAGCCCTAAACAAACTGTAATTGCTCAATTTCAGTTCCACCATCTGCAATTTGGGGTCATTAATTCTATCCCATGTGGAAAAACCCACATTTGTTCCTGGCACGATCATGCCAGTCCCTGTCATAGCACTTTCCTCTATGATAACTGCTTAAGTTCCTCTGCAGTTCCTTGGAATTTCAGGCTGTGCATTTGATTAAAGGCTACAGTTTGAAGTTTTCATTAAGCCCTTTCTAATCCATTGAATCTCTTCCCAGTAACAGTTAGATCTGGGTAGATCAGTTACGGCTTAGCGACCACCAAAGCAGAATATTTGTTCAATTTGACATTGTTGTTACGTGACCTACAATTTTATGTTTGACTAGACGGCATAATTACAAGAGAGCCTTATTTGAACTTCATTTGTTTTTGTTGTTTTTTTAATTCCAAAAAAGAAATGCAGAGATGAAAGTCGGGGAATGCATGCAAAACAAAACCTAATAAAAGACTTGAGTTACCGAACAAGATAAGGGGCATTTAATTAGGAGTTGGTCACTTAGGGCAATAAGCCTGTAACAAAAAGACAGCACAATTTCTGATCCCCTTCATCAATGCACGTGACACTAATACTACAAGAGTTATATTGTTTGCTTGTACATTCTTGCTACTTTCAGCCTGAAACCTCTACATAATTTGGCCCAATTTCCTTCAAGAATTGCCTCATACCAGCCCTAATTCTGACCAAATGATTTTAAAATTCTGTAACATTTGTAGGCCCTATCTTCTGGAAATCCTTTTCTTTTCCCTTCCTTTCCTTTCCTTTCCTTTCCTTTCCTAGTATATATCATTTGTATTCAGTTTTTTTTTTATTATGGGGATTTGTGTGAGCATTCACAGAAAAGTGCTATAATTACCAAAGCATCAGAATGGAAACAAAAAGTACACAAATTCTCTCTCTGTCTCCAAATGGAATTTTGAAAGACTGGGAAATTGATGAACCAAGGAAATGGGCAAGTTCAAAGAAGGTAGTCTTTATTCTTTTAGGCAGGAAAATCCAAAAACTGGCATCTAAGCAAAATTCTTTTGCTTTCTTTCTTTGAAAGAAAGCAAAAAAGTTTTTTTTTTTAAAGATTGCTTTAATTATTGGATGTTTGTGACGATAACAGAATAATAGAATAAAAGAGTTGGAAAGATCTTGGAGGTCTTCTAGTCCAAGCAGGAAACCCTGTACCATTTCAGACAAATGGTTATCCAATCTCTTCTTAAAAACTCCCAGTGTTGGAGCATTTACAACTTCTGGAGGCAAGTTGTTCCACTGATTAATTGTTCTAACTGTCAGGAAATTTCTCCTTAGTTCTAGATTGCTTCTCTCCTTGATTAATTTCCACCCATTGCTTCTTGTCCTGCCTTCAGGTGCTTTGGAGAATAGCTTGACTCCCTCTTCTTTGTGGCCTTGTGAGATATTGGTACACTGCTATCAGATCACCCCTACACCTTCTTTTCATTAAACTAGATATACCCAGTTCCTGCAACCATTCCTCATATGTCTTAGTCCTTGTTCCCCAACTCTTTGTGACTCAGCCTCAGTTCTGTAATAGTTCCTGGATATTCTTGAGGAGGTACTTTGAAACTGATGCTGAATTGCCTCTAGCATTCTCTTTATTTCTAGGAACGCCTCTGAGCCTAAAATTGGCCTCATACCTAAAATTTTGGCCTAAAATTTTATACAAAGAAAAGTTATGTTTGTTGCAGCCCAGCACTTGATTTGAAAGTCTGGCTATCTGCCCATAATAAGGACAAGCCAGAGGGGATTGCATATCGTATTTTACTAAATTTGTTCTTCGTAATTGATCATGACAATCATTTTATGCAAGCCCTTCCACCCAGGAATCTTTTTGCAAAAGTGCTCACACGTTCTTAAAACTCCAGATCTGCTTGCCAGCCTATGATGATTGAGGGCCCCTGTGGTTGCTTATAAATATATTAAGAGCAGAAGGTCATAGCGAACACTTCTTTTTTTCAGTAGCAAGGCACTGGATGAGCCTTGCTCTGCTGCAAAGTAAGTAGGATTGCATCCTGCATATGGATTAGACTGAGATTCTTCCAACAGGGAATCGGGGATTGCATGAGATCCAGGATTTATACGTTGCCTATCTCTGCTGTATCTGAGAAGGTCCCAAAAGGATTGCTTGTTCAGAAAAAATCAATAAAATATTTCTGCATTCATTTATAGCGGAGCCTCTGTTAGCATTTCATCCAATATAGAGAAATTCTCTGCACATGCAGAAGAGTTTGTATAAAGGAGCATTTATGACCCTGCAGTTTAAATAAAGAATTCTGCCAGAAAGAGTTGTTAAGAATCCATATTTAATCTTTGTGTCATGGAATAAATAAACTTCTTTGATCCTTTTACATATTATGTTTACTTATAACTCATCTTCTAGCCTGCCACTTCTCTATTTCCTCTTTCAGCTTTTGCTCTCTTCCTCGGTAGAAAGGGCAAACGGTTGTTATATCCTGTAATTAAAGTAGAATTGCAGCTAAAGGGCAAGGGGAAAAAATCAAGTTCAAAAAACAAAATCAGTCATACAAAAACCTGGAATGCATTAATTTTTTAAAAAACAATATCAGATCAATGTCTCATACCATTTCTTATCGTTACTTCTCTCCTCCTTTTCATATGGATAACCCATACCTGGAATAAGGAAATAATAGAATAGAATAGAATAGAATAGAATAGAATAGAATAGAATAGAATAGAATAGAATAGAATTTTTTATTGGCCAAGTATGATTGGACACACAAGGAATTTGCCTTGGTACACATGCTCTCAGTGTACATAAAAGAAAAGATACATTCATCAAGAATCATAAGGTACAACACTTAATGATAGTCATAGGGTACAAATAAGCAATCAGGAAACAATCAATATCAATATAAATCGTAAGGATACAAGCAACAAAGTTACAGTCATACAGTCATAAGTGGAAGGAGATGGGTGATGGGAACGATGAGAAGATTAATTGTACTGCAGATTTAGTAAATAGTTTGACAGTGTTGAGGGAATTATTTGTTTAGCAGAGTGATGGTATTCAGGAAAAAACTTCTCTTGAGTCTAGTTATTCTGGTGTGCAGTGCTCTATAGCGTTATTTTGAGGGTAGGAGTTGAAACAGTTTATATCCAGGATGTGAGGGGTCTGTAAACGTTTTCACAGCCCTCTTTTTGACTCGCTGGAATATTTGTTAATAACAAAGTTATACATTGATTAAACCATGTCCTGAATACTTTGTCTCTGAGATCCCTATTTTATGAAAGACACTAGAATAGGTCAGAGAGGCTTAGAAACTATGTTCTGTAAGAAGAGATTGAGGGAGTTTAGTATAGAATATAGAATAACAGAATTGGAAGGGACCTTGGAGATCTTCTAGTCCAATTCACTGCCCATGGTTGGAGATCTTATACCATTCCAGACAAATGGCTGACCAGTCTCTTCTTGAAAACCTGTAATTATGAAGCACCCACACCTTCCAGAGGCAAGCCGATCCACTGATTAATTTTTCTCACTGTAAGGAGTTTATAATACAATACAATATAATAAATATATAATAATACAACAATAAAATACCATGAGGTTTGTCTGTTCTGGGAAAATATATATTGGGGATCACTCTTGAATACTTAAGATAGAAAAAGAATGACATAATTTCTGATATCCCAATGTGCAAAACAGTAATGGGAAGGCAGATTACAACTAAATATTAGAGAACCTAATGGCAAGAACAATTTAGCAGTGGGGCAATCATTTTTTGCTAAAACAGCTTTTTTATTTCCTATAGATAGTCCTAACCTAGTAAAGCTGTCCAAAGATTTCAGATGTTTCATTTATTTTCCATGTTGTGAAATGTTTCTTTTGAATGCTTTGCACAGCTCTAAATTCTTGTTGATGTCTGAACTAAGGAAGCAAATTACAGTATAGGCTTCTTTTCAATTCAATATATTGCCATTGATTTAGCCTAAGAACAGCACAGCCGGGGAAGAATCATCCCTTGTAAAAGTAGAGGGATGCAATGAATAACTGCTTCTAAATCTATTTATTTATTTATTTTGTCACAACAATATATGTAGGTATCATACAAAAAAGATTATATAGTATATAAACACATATATGAGTAAATATAAGGAGGTATAAGCATATATATATATATATATATATATATATATAAGAAGAAGAAAAGAAAAACAATAGGACAGGAACGGTAGGCATGTTTGTGCGCTTATGCACGCCCCTTATGGTCCTCTTAGGAATGGGGTGAGGTCAATAGTAGAAAGTTTTTGGTTAAAGCTTTTAGGATTATGAGAAGAGACACAGAGTCAGGTAAAGTATTCCAAGACTGATGATTCTGTTACAGAAGTCATATTTTCTGCAATCTAGATTAAAGCGGTTGACATTAAGTTTAAATCTATTAGTTGCTCTAGTATTATTGCAATTAAAGCTGAAGTAGTCTTTAACAGGAAGGACATTACAATAGATGATTCTGTGAGTTAAGCTTAGGTCTTGTTGAAGGCGACGGAGTTCCAAGTTTTCTAAGCCTAGGATTTCAAGTCTGGTGGGATAAGGTATTTTATTGTTTTCAGAGGAATGGAGAACTGATCTCTGGGGCTGGGGACAGGAGGAATAAGAGTCTGTTATATGAAGAAAACAATAGTGGTGGCGGAGGAGGAGCTGAAAGAAAGCAGAAAGGAAACCTGGTAGATTTTCAGGAATATGCACGCATCTTGAATTACACCTGTAAGCAAGCCAGTAAGCAGTGCATTTTGTGAAGGAGAGGTATTACATGGGTATAACAAGGCATGCCTATCACACTCCCTGGACTACATGTGGGAAAGGATGCAACTGGTTGTCCCAAATAATGTTGGGCAAAAGTCTTCCCTGGCACAATTGTCACCTGCTCATTGAGAAGAAGCCATGAGTCCATGAAGATCTCCAGATTGCATACCACTCTTGCATGGAGAAAAAAGATCTCATCCAAGATCAAAGATGGCATATCCCTAGATCTGGCCAGCCAAATACCCACAGCCCCTTGGTCTGTGAATGAGTCAGAGACAGTTTGTCCCCATCCAAATCCACAATTAATTGAGCATATAGCATAAAGACAATGAAGATGAAGGTTTGGGATCTAGCTGTTTTAGTTTTATGTCCTTATTTGTTAATTCTATGAAGTGTTTGCTCTAAAGCAGAGATAGGGAACTATGGCCCCTTTATGATTAATGAACTTCAGTTCCCAGAATTCCTGGCTTGAGCATAGCTGGCTCAAGAATTCTGGGGGTTGGAGCATATAAAGAGATTGTATAATGTGTTGTTTGAAATAGATTCAGAAAAGGATTTGGTAAAGGATTGTATGATAAAATGGGCACAGAATATTCAGGAACCAATAATGTTGGAAACATGGGAGAAAATTTGGGTTAGAAATGTTAAGTTTACACAAGCACAGAATTTAAGGGAAAATTTTTATAAGAAGTTTTATAGATGGCACTTAGATCCCAAAAAATTATCATGTATGTATCCTAATATCCAAGCGAAATGTTGGAGGTGTGAATGTGATGACGCTACATATTTTCATATTTGGTGGACTTGCAAGAAAATTAAGGTCTTTTGGATAAGAATTTGGTGGATTATTCAAAATGTATTGAAGAAGAAGATAAAGTTCCTGCCACAATTTTTTCTTTAGGGAATTATAACGGATTGTACAGGGATTGAGACTAAATTGATTCTGAATTTAATAACAGCAGCAAGACTGTTGATTGGACAATACTGGAAGAAAGAAGAGATACCTACAATAGAAGAATGGATACTGAAAGTTATTAATCTGGCTGAGATGGCTAAAATCTCAGCATTTTTAAAAGACAATACGCAGGAAAGATATTTAATTGAATGGAAAAAATGGATTGATTATCTACAAAACAGATATCAGATTAAGAAATATCAGATTGCCTTTGAATAATTAGAAAGTTATTTTATGTAATAGGGAGGGGGTTGGGAGATGAAAAGCTTTGGATGTGGTTATTTGGATTGGAAGGGAAAATTTTATTCTATGTTTGGTTTATGTATAACAATACCTTGTGATTGACCCGGGAAGCCGGGGGGGGGGGAGGGAGGGGGGAAGGGGTTTTTTGGGGAGGGAGGGGGGAAAAAAGGTGGAAAAATGTTTTTGTTTTTTAAAACTCTTCCAATAAAAAAAAAAGAATTCTGGGGGTTGAAGTCCACAGGTCATATAAGGAGAGATGGGATTTTCTTTTCCAAAATCCCTGAATTACTAGATTGGCTTTCAGTCTTATGCCTTTTGACAGGGTGAGCAGTGGGACAGGTCCAGGACAGAAATCATATTATTTTAGGCTTTTGGGGCAAAGAATTGGTTTACTGGATAGATAATCTAGCCTATCATTTCCCCAGATTTCTTTAAAGTGCATTTGATTTGAAGCAGTACTTTGGTTCATACTTTCTGTCTGTCATAAATGGGAGATAGTTAATTTTCTTTTTCATTTTACTTTACATACATACATTCATTTTAAGGAACAAGTTTACCTCACAATTCTATTGTATTTTTTTTTCACTCTGCTATATCAATCACATATCATAATAAGTGCTGAATAAGTTTTCACTTTGCTGACATTTGGATCTGGCAATTGATTTCAAACTCAGCTGGAGCAATATGTTTCCTGTATTGTTTACATACTGAGATCATAACAAGAATATTCCCCAAATAAGCTGTGATATATCTTGGCGAACCATCATATTATTTCTCTGAATTATACTTCATTATGTAAGCTTTAAATAGTCAGGAAAAAATATCAGATTTGTAGTTCAGTGGGAAAAACAGCTGTAGGATTCTTGTCTGACACTGCTATAGTTACAAAGCAGAAAATAAATTTCAATAAAATAAAAAAATGTAATGAAATTTTATCTGTTTTATAGCTCAGATTATAAAAATGCACTGTACTAGAAGGCATCTCCTTATAGTATAATCTATTAACCAATAACAAAATTTTAAAATTTTATGTCTTATTAATTTTTTAAAAATCTGAGTATACAGAGACATAACTAGTAGTCATTTGGGTAAAAGATTAAGAATGTTATTATTGCATAAGCACACACTTCATCAAGCCTTATGTAATTTTACATCAGACTGTCCATTCTCACATAATTACAAAACTAATGAAGTGCAGTTAAGATTTTGGACTTGAACTGCGAAGATCTGAAATCAAATTCCCAACTCAATGACTTTGGGCCATTTATTCTCTCTTACCCCAATCATCACAGTAAGTATAAAATTATACTCATACCGTATGAAGCTATCTTAATTAACTATCCAGGGGATATAAATACAATCATCATCATCAATCATCATATCACCATCCATCATAAATAGCTAAATTAGAATTTATTCACAAATTTAATGTAGCTTCTTACAGATTAAATAAACAAAGAAATCTTTTTAAATAAGATTTTTTATACTAAATGTAGAATAGAATAGAATAGAATTTTTTTTATTGGCCAAGTGTGATTGGACACACAAGGAATTTCTCTTGGTGCATATGCTCTCAGTGTACATAAAAGAAAAGATACCTTCATCAAGAATCATAAGGTACACTTAAAGATAGTCGTAGGATACAAATAAGCAATCAGGAAACTATCAGTATAAATCGTAAGGATAGAAGCTACAAGGTTACAGTCATACAGTCATAAGTGGAAGGAGATGGGTGGTGGGAACGATGAGAAGATTAATAGTAGTGCAGACTTAGTAACTAGTTTGACAGTGTTGAGGGAATTATTTGTTTAGCAGAGTGATGGCATTCGGGAAGAAACTTGTTCTGGTGTGCAGTGTTCTATAGCATCGTTTTGCGGGTAGGAGTTGAAACAGTTTATGTCCAGGATGCGAGAGGTCTGTAAATATTTTCACAGCCTTGTCCTTGACTTACAACAGTTCATTTAGTGACTGTTCCAATGGCACTGAAAAAAGTGCCTTATGACCATTTTCCACACAACTTTGTAGCATCCCTGTGATCATATGATCAAAATTCAGATCCTTGGCAATTTGGTTCATGCTTATGACCATTGCTGTATCCCAATGTCATGTGATCACCTTTTGCAACTTTTTGAAAAGCAAAATCAATGGGGAAACCAGGTTCACTTTAAAACCATGTTATTAATTTATCAACTGCAATGATTCACTTAACAACTGTGGCAAAAAATGTCGTAAAATGGGGGCAAAACTCACTTAACAAATGTCTAACTTAACAACCCAAATTTGGTGCTCCATTGTGGTCATCGAGGCCTACCAAAGTTTATCAAGGTTTTAAACAAAGAGTTCAGTAATAAAAATGTATATGTTGCAATAAACAAAGCACTCTGTGGACATAAGTCAACTTAGGTGTTTCAGTTGGTTCTGCCTCCCCTGCCTTTCATCTGGAACAACAATCTTGTCAGCCCTTCAAGATAGACTAGGCTAGGAAAGTAAAGTTAGAAATGCCAATGCTATTTTTATGATGAGTATAGTAACAGAATCATGCAAGTTTCTCTGTGAGAGAGAATCAATAGGCTCCTCTCAGAGATGCTTTCTCAAAATACATTTCTGATCCAAAGTCAAAATTCTTTTATCTGACTTTTGCTTTGCTGTTCTTCCTCCTGTTCCTCAAGGTAATCCTCCTTGCTGTTACAATCTGGAGCCATTCTTCATTTATAAGCCCATTAAGAATAGAAGTTTTTTTGAAGCATTTCTGCATTTACTATTAATTTCAGAAATCACTCCCCTCCATCCTCTTTGCTGCCTTGTTTTACAAACCACCAGTGTAATGTTTACAAATATATGTGGGCAAAAATATGGGGTGTGCAAAGGTGAACATTAGCAGTAATTGCAAGTGGGGAACAAGGGGAGTGTTATTGTCAGGCTGTTATTCTTAGTACTAGCCTATTGGCCAAAGATACTATCTACAAGTGGCAGACTCGCAGGTGTATGGACAACACTATGTGAATGCAATTCCATTTAAACAGTCTTCTTTCATTTCTCTCTTGTCAAACACAATTATCTATGAAAAGGCATTTAGGGGAAGAAGAGAACATTTCTGTCTTGATCTCTGTAAGTGGTGAGGTTATGTTACAAGCTCATGTTAGCTTCTTCAATTAAATTCATAAATAACTCCACTCCTAGAATGCTTTTCCTAGGAGGGCTTTCTAATTTCCTTCAGAGACAGTATTGCTCCCATTTTTCTCTAAACATGGAGTGAGATCATGTTTTGATAGAGGATCCACCTTTTCTATAAGAATAGAATATAAGTTGTGTCTGCAACCAGGTACTGAATTGGGAGGCTCAGAAAACTGTATCAGCAGAACTGGGAAAAGTTTTTTTCCCCTCATCTTTCTCCAACCTTGAATCTGATTTTGATAAATTAGATAGATAGATAGATAGATAGATAGATAGATAGATAGATAGATAGATAGAACCGTTACTGTAATTTTTTTTTTACTGTGAACACTGATACATATTAAACACTGATACATATTAAAAATGAAATCTGATGCCTGCTCTCAAAAGAAAATATATATATGGTATGTATCCAGACACATATACTACACACACACACACACAAACACACACACATACATACATACATACACACATACATACATACATACATACATATTAATCACTGTCCATTTTAAATACATAGCAGAAAGAGGAAACCTGAGAGTTCATAAGGTTAACACTATATGGAACAAAGATGTGACCTGATCTAGATGGTCTGCTTCAGATACCACAAAGTCTCCTCCCAGAAGGTAAGGAGAACTGGTCATGGAGAAGATGTGTAGCATCCTGACAATACTGTGGACCCTGCTCAAGCAGAACTGATATGTCATATCCTGGATAAAAGGAAGTGAGCTTCCAATAATTTTTTTCTGCTGTCCTCACCACTCTCTGCATAGCCTTCCTGTCCAAAGCAGTAATGCTTCCAAACCAAGCAGTAATACAATATAACAGAATGCTTCCAATTGTCCCTCTGTAGGAAGTGATAAGGACAGGGGAATGAAGATGTGCTCTTCTCATGTGATGCAGAAAATGCAGGTGCTGCTGCGCATGCTTCACTAAGATCTCACTGTTGAGTGACCAAGCTAATTTACCTGGCAATTTAGGAGAAAACAGATGAAATCCTGTTGATATTGGTAGATATTGATTGGCCTTCATTATAAAAAAGATAGTTTTGATAGTCTCTGGTTAAGGAAATATGCATTATACCATAATTTCAGTTGCTCTTCAGATATGAAGTTCATAGAAAGGAAAGGTTTGTGTCTATGGAGATTCTCAGTCATCCAGCTCATGGTTGTACCAAAGGGGCTTTTTCAAGAGGCAGCTGAAGCAAAACATCTTCAAAGAAAAACCAGAAAGTCCAATTGCCTCTTAAAAAAGCACCCTTGGGTCAAAATTTTGTCCTTCCCGAAAGCCTTTTCTCCCAGTACTCCAGCTTCTTCAGTGAACATTTTTATAAGTTTGGTGAAAAATTTAACTATGGCATAGAATATTACTTGTAACATTTATCAACCTCAAGCCAGTTTATCTGAACAATTAACTGATAACCTTATGATTCATTAATTTGTCTCATTTTGAAATCTTCGCATAAGATTTTGTTATTAAGTTGTTACCATTTGTACCATTTGTAAAATGCCAAAAGCTATTTATTTTTATTGTCATTTTACATTATCCTTGTATATAAATTATTTTTAAAAAACAGTTTCAAATTAGTATAATATCTCAATAGATTTTACTTAACACATCTATTTAATTTGCAAGTGTTTTATTACTGTTTTCAATGCTAACAAAAGTTCTGCACTCTATAAAATGATACAAATAAAATATTAATCAAAAAATTGCTTATTCTGAACATAAAAGCTAAACACTACAGCACACTAATGCAAACACCATATACATATGACAGAAAACTAAATTAACATAATCACTGAAAATTTATCATTGCCTTTCTATTTTTATTAGTTTCTTTAAGGTTTCATTAAATATACATGCACCCATATCAAAAGCTATGGAAAAAATCTTGAATGCTTCCACAACAAAAAGGAAAAATTGGTCAACATTCATAGTAAAGAAAGAAAGATATGGTTCTATATAGTATTGCATTAGCTAGAAAGTATGTACCTGTAATATATTGGTCATATATTCTCTTCTTTGATTAATATAAGTGACTGTGAAGCAATATGAATTATATAGTTAAGAGTGAACTACATAATTTTCTGAGATCAATAAAATCATACTTTAAAGTATGCGACTGCCAGCATAAAAATGGACTGTTTCCATTATTCTAATGGAAATAAACCAGTTATTACTGCATGATCTTATTTTTCTCTGCTGCAGCTTCCTGTTAAGTACTGAGATGGGCTCAAGAAGTACACATTTCACAGGGCTGTCCTTGATTATGCTTGTTTTATTTTATAAAAAGCCACCAGGTTCGGCCATCCATTAAACACTAAATTCATTTGAGAGGAGCTCATCTAATAAAGCCAAGAGGGCACCATCTCTGCCTAAGGGCAAAGTATTGAGAGACTTGTGAAAGTAAAATCAAACCAAACTAACCTCTTTTTTTATGGCGAAAAAAAGGAATAATAAAGAATGTGGAAAAGCCCAGGGACTATGGAGGGCTGACTGGGTCTAGAGGTAAATTCATGGAAAACTACCATACGCTAAATAAATAAATAGTGGCAAACTGTAATTCATCATCTTGACTAGAGAGGAGTGTTCTGCCTTTAACATTTTGTAGAAGTTTCCATTTGTTTTAGCTTCACTTTTGTGAGCTACACATAGATGAGAGGCAATCATCCATATTTATTATTTTGATATTCAGTTATGGCCACGGAAAAAGAGAAAATCTGTGCAGTTTGCTTCAAAATCATGGGACATAAACCAAAAGTTTCAAAACGTTGCCCTAAAGCTCTGTGTTTTATCAGGAGCATAGAGAAATGTAATGGATTGCTTCTCAAGAAACTTTAGGATAGAATAGAATAGAATAGAATAGAATAGAATAGAATAGAATAGAATAGAATAGAATTCTTTATTGGCCAAGTGTGATTGGACACACAAGGAATTTGTCTTTGGTGCATATACTCTCAGTGTGCATAAAAGAAGAGATACGTTCATCAAGGATTCTAAGGTACAACATTTAATGATAGTCATAGGGTACAAATAAGCAAACAATCACTATCAATATAAATCGTAAGCTTTATAGTACTTTATAGTACTACATTGATGTGATTGATATATATTGCACCAGAGCTATTGAGTCCAAACTTTGCTAAAAGGACCTCTAATGCTGTTTTATTATCTTTCATTGACATAAATTGATAAAGGCAATCGACATAGAAGATTCCAATGGCAGATTAATATGTAACCCCAATTCATTAAAGTACTAAAATTTAGAGGTAGATTATCAGGGCTAACATGTAGATATGCCAGCATTCTTTTCAACATTTCAGAAAACAAATGTATTTTACATACGGACTCACATAATGCATGCAAATTTGCTTTTCTGGATAAAATTGTTATGCTATTTCTCACAGAATTGTGGGATCAGTGGCAAGTGAACCTGATAATATGTACCAGAAATCAATATCAATGCAAACTTTATATCTGGAACTTCTGCAGCTCTGATGGCAATAGTGATCTATTTATAATAGTGATTCTTTATGATGCAGAAGAACCAGAAGAACCAGAAGAACTATTTTTCAGAGCACCAGAAGATAGGACAAGAGACAATGGATGGAAACTAATCAAGGAAAGAAACAACCTAGAACTAAGGAGAATTTTCCTAACAGTGAGAACAATTAAGCAGTGGAAGGACTTGCCTTCAGAAATTGTGGGTACTCCATCACTGGAGGCTTTTAGAAGAGATTGGATTTGTCTGGAATGGTGTAGGGTCTCCTGCTTGAGCAGGGGATTGGATTAGAAGACCTCCAAGGTCTCTTCCAACTGTTAGTCTGTTCACATCTTACTTTTTGTTTTAGTTCTATCCCATTCCCTCATATTTCTTGGCACCCGTTCATTTCTAAATTGGTTTTGGCACTGATACTAATAGGGACAAATGATTAAGGATGGCCTTTTCGCCTAACAATGAATGACAGCTTTTGTTGAATAAATTGGAAGGGATCTTGGTTTTAAACGGGGCTGTGTCCTGCTGTCAATACTCCCCGCAAACTGTGTGTGTATTGAAATTTCAATAATAAGCAAATATATTAGGTGACTAAACGACTGAATTATTTTTAATTGGTTGATAGAGCTTTGGGAATGAAGCAAAGCCAGAGGGCTGGATCTGTCATGAATTGAGCTGAAATCGTCTGTCTCAAATGACTTTGTGGTAGGTGAAAGATAAAAACAATAATTTGCACTGTAATGTTTCAGTAGCAGTTTTCAAAGTGTCGCCTTTAGAGGTGCTCTTTGAATTTCTTTTCAACCCACAAAAAATACTTCAGACCTATTCTATTATGCTGGAACATACATCCACACAGACACAGCCATTTTGTTGTGACCCAGGCCCCTGGACTCGGCCTCCTGGAGGAGGATGAATCAGAGAGTGAGGAGGAGGAGCTGGCAAGGCCTGCTTCCCCTGGGCCCTCTTCCTCTCTGGCACCACCCTAGGAGGAGGAGGAGGGGCTGGCAAGGCCTGATTCCCCTGGGCCTTCTTCCGATTTGGCAATGCTCCAAGTCCAATCTTGGCTCGATGTGAGACTGCGAAGATGTGATCGGCGCACGCAGCAGAGGAAACAGTGGGGCAGGCCCAGGGAGTGCTGAGTCACAGAGCGACACCCACAGGGGATAAAAGCAGGAGGAGGAGCTTCTTGGCTCTTTGTGTTAAACAAAGCTGCAAATTGCGCAGGCAATCTGTTTCATGGATGGAAGAATCTCTTTGTGAGTGACTTTTGCTTTATCTGTAATTTCCTGGTTACCTCAGTAACAGACCGAGTTTCAGTTTCAGAGATTTTGGCAGGCGCATGGGGAAACATGGCCAGAACATTTCTGTGCCAAAAGGAACCCAGCCAAGTGTAAATAAACTGTTGGCAGAAGGCCTTTGACTGACTTTTTCTTGGGAGTGCTGGGCGGGAAACAGAACACATTATATATATAGAGAGAGTCTAGTCTAGTCTAGTCTACTCTAGCCTAGCCTAATCTCTATTTTATTCTTATTCTAGTCTAGTTTAGTCTAGTCTAGTCCATTCTGCACAACACAAGTGAATAGACTCATTTTATAAAATTAAACTCCCTAAAAGGATTTCATTTGGATTCCTATAATCGCAACAGGATTTCTATTTCCAATCTTCCTTAGGACAAAATGTTAGTTTGTTGTGTGTTCAATTTCTCATGGTATTCAACCAGATAGCAATGGGAATATTGCAAACATAATGTAAGTTCAGTGAAATTCTAGAATAAAAAGGAAGAAACTGATACGATGCTGTTACAGGTTGCAAATATATTAAAAGTATACTAACATTTTCTTGTTGCAGTACTCCATGTAGTCCTCAACTTACAGTCACAATTGAGCCCAAAATTTCTGCTGCTAAGCAAGACAGATGTTAAATGAGTTCTGCCCCATTTTACAACCTTTCTTTCTACGATTGTTAAGTAAACCACTGCAGTTGTTAGCAACTGTGACAAAAAAGGTTGTAAAATGGGCTAAAACAGCTATCTCACTTAGTAACAGAAATTTGGGGCTCAGACTTGGTCGTAAGTCAAGGACTACCTGTATTCAGTTTACAATTTGCTCATTACATATAAAGCCCCAAATAAGTTTTGTACATGAGTTTCTTATGTTCCTACCACTACTATATTTCTGAGAAAACTTCCAAACTTTCTTCTACATAATGTATTATTAGCTATTTCTCAAGAAAGAAGTGTAATTGATAAATTAAAGGACAAAGAACAATTATCTTTATAGTCTCACACATTTTGTACTAACTCTGCAGCTGATAGGTAATTTATTAATATTATCTATATATCATTGCTCTTTTCAGAATTTTGTTGTGCAGATGATGGGCATAAAACTAATTAGTTATGCCTCCTTTCAGACTGTAATTATTTTGTCTGAAAATAGCTGGAGGATTGAAAAGATGGATTATTACTATCTTTTACTATACTAGATAGTGTAAATGCAGTTTTGAGGATTTTTTTCTTTGTACAAACATGGGGATACACATAAATAGCAATATATCTATTTGTTAAAGTATTTACCCTCTCATCCATTTTTAATTGTGTAAGATTTATGAAGAACAATTAAAGCAAAATAGCAGATCAAATCCTGTAAAACAGCCTAAGCGTTTTATCACTAGTTGGCCTCCCTAACAGATTTTCATTTTATACTTACCAAATATACAAAACCCCAGAGTTTTAGTAGAGGCTTACTAATTAATGTAGTTTCTGTTGGAAAATATATATATTCCAGCAGAATATATATATATATATATATATTTAATTAATTTTATTTATTTATGGTCCATATCAATCATTTAAAAGAAGACACTATAACAACACTTCAGATAAAAAACAAAAAAGTGATATAAAATAACTATAAAATAAAACTTATACAGAAAAGACTGAAGCAATTAGTAGTACTGATGGAAGAGAACAATTGTACCTCAGGGGTAAACTGTAGGCTCCACCAGGCCAATAATCAAGAAGCAAACAATACCCCAATCAAGGAACCGCCAAACAAGCTAATAGTAAAAACAACCCAATCAAAGCACCCCCAAGACTACTCCCACCAGCACTGACAAGACAAGCCGCTAGAATATTAAATGAGAGCAAACCCCACTTCCTACTAGTACTGATGTTGCTACCTAGTTTGGTAATGAAAAGTCTGTAAGAAAACAACAAAACTCAGAGAGCACCAAGGACCCCTACAATTAATAGTGTAAGGGAGATACTAGATAATATCTGCAAACTATGGCTATGGTTAGAAATTTAGCAACCTTATTGGTATTAACTGAAATTTAATTGCCTAGGATTAAAAACAAATCTTCCTACTTAGAGGAGCAATTATGATTTCTAACAACTGGTATTATGACTTATGTCCTCCAATTATTGTGCAGTGTGGATTTTGGTTTTTTTTCTAAGGGATGCCTCGTATTAAAAAATAATTATATGCACCATGAGCATGGGCTTTTAATGTAGGAAGATTATATCAGATCTGGTTACCACTGAACAAATAAAGTTTATTTTATTTATTTATTTATTTCAATTTTTATACCGCCCTTCTCCCGAAGGACTCAGGGCGATGTACAGCCTAGTAAAAATACAATGTATAAACATTAAAAAGAAGTTAAAAAGAAATATTATAACGTGGCCAAAATTTTTAAAACCATTTAAAATCATAAGACATAAATAACCCAGTAAAATATCAATCCAGTCCCGCTTGAATAAATAGGTGCGTTTTCAGCTCACGGCGAAATCAGAAAGTGAACAAAATCCTTGGATGATGTATCTGATACAGAAGCTAATCATTTTTTATCATATTGCATGCAAACATTGTCCCTTAGAAATGGTCTGGGTTCACCCAAGGATTAAGTCCTACTTTTTTACCAGTTTTTTCTTTAAATATAGCTTATTTGATTGTGTTTGTTTAAACATAGGTATGCACGCCCCTTACCTCTTCAACACCAATCACTTCAGATCTCAAATGCAAATTGATAAATGCAAGAAGCATAGTCAACAAATTACCTGAACTTATCCTCTTATTAAACAGTGGCACATTCGATATCATTTTTGTTTGTGAAACATGGCTGAACTCATCCCTTCCTGACTCCATTATCTCAAACAAAGAATATCAAGTTCATCGATCAGATCGTGAAAACCGAAGAGGTGGTGGAGTGGCTATCTTTTACAAAAAGTCTCTGAATCTAAAAAATATCCAAGTAGCACATAAACTTTCTCTTCCTGAAACTATTGTATGCGACCTATCACTTGACACTACTCTTCGATTCTTACTATGCTACAGAGCCCCTGACTATGACATTACCCATGCAAATATGCTAACCTCAATGCTAACATGGGCTACCTCTTGCCCATATCCTCTCATCTTCCTGGGTGACCTAAATCTACCTCTCATTAACTGGACAACTAATGAATGTTCAACTGACCCAATCCATACTACACTATACAACGCTGTTACAAACCTAGGTCTTGAACAACTTGTAACTAACAATACAAGACTCAACAACTGCCTTGACCTCATCTTCTGCAACAATTCAAACTCAATTTACGGACTACAAATTAAAGAACCTTTTTCCAACAGTGACCACTGCATGATTGATTTTCGTCTCAATATACGTCCATACTTAAATCATCATAACAACAGTACTCCCAACTACAACTTCAAAAAAGCCAATTACGACCTTATAAACAACGATCTTTCATTTCTGGACTGGCAAAATCTGTTTGCAACCTGCATAACCGCTGAAGACCACTATAGAGTCTTCCTACTTGAAATCAATAGAGTCATTAAACTATATGTACCATAAATGACTACCATGATCAAGAAAAACAAACTACCCATATCAATAAAAAAGCTTCAATCAAAAAAAAATCCCTCTGGAAAAGAAACAAAAAAGGCTATGTTACAAATTTCAAAAACCGCTACAGAAACATATGCAACCAAATAAAAACTGAATGCACAAATTACCACACCAAGCAAGAAGAGAATCTTCTGCGCACAAATTCCAATCGTGCCTTTTATAATTTTGTTAACAATAAACTTAAAGACTCTAGATCCATCCCACCACTAAAAGATTCTAACAACAAAGAATGCAATGATGAAACAGTTAAAGCAAACCTCTTCAACATTTTCTTTGGCTCAGTTTTTGTTAACGCCGATAACACATATCCGACTTTCCACAAACGTACCAGCAATGATTATGATGATTTAACTCATATAGATTTCACAGAAGACAACGTTGGAAAAGCTCTTCACAACTTAAAACCATCGCTATCTATTGGACCCGATGGACTGTGCACATACTTCTTAAAAAAACTTTCCATTAATATAGCAGAACTCCTAAGTATTATCTTCGAAAAAGCTTTCACTATCAGTTCTCTTCCCAAACTTTGGTCACTAGCCACAGTCATCCCTATCTTCAAAAAAGGAGACCCCAGCTTAGTCGAAAACTACAGACCGATCTCCCTTTGCTGTGTCACCTGCAAAGTCATGGAATCTATCATCAACCAATCCATTACCTCATACTTAGAAACAAACAACCTACTCTCCAACAAACAATTTGGTTTCAGAAAAAAATTATCATGTAACTTACAACTTCTGCACTGCAAAAACATATGGACTTCAAATCTTGATCAAGGCAAATCAATAGATGCAATCTACATAGACTTCTGCAAAGCTTTTGACTCAGTAGTACACGATAAACTTCTCCTAAAACTAATATCCTATGGCATCTCAGGACCCCTCCACAAATGGATATCTGCTTTTCTGTCTAACAGACAACAAGTGGTCAAAATTGGCAATGCTCTATCAAATCCTGTTCCTGTCAAGAGTGGCGTTCCTCAAGGCAGCGTTCTTGGACCAACACTCTTTATACTATACATTAATGATCTTTGTGACCATATCTCAAGTAATTGTGTTCTCTTTGCTGATGATGTCAAACTATTTAACATCACAGACAATACTTCTATCATTCAAAACAACCTTGATCATCTAACCGCTTGGTCTAAAAATTGGCAGCTCCAAATTTCAACCAGCAAATGCTCAGTCTTACATATAGGAAAAAAGAACCCAAAAACTAAGTACATACTTGATGGACATTACCTTACAGATGACCCCCACCCCGTTAAAGACCTTGGAGTTTTCATGTCAAATGATCTAAGTGCCAAAGCCCACTGCAATTACATAGTAAAAAAAGCTCTAAGAGTTGTAAACCTAATCTTGCGTAGTTTCTTTTCCAAAAACACCACACTATTAACCAGAGCATATAAAACATTTGCAAGACCAATTCTAGAATACAGCTCGCCTGTTTGGAACCCTCACCACATCTCTGACATCAATACAATTGAACGTGTCCAGAAATATTTTACAAGAAGAGTTCTCCATTCCTCTGAAAACAATAGAATACCCTATCCCACCAGACTTGAAATCCTAGGCTTAGAAAACTTGGAACTCCGTCGCCGACAAGACCTAAGTTTAACTCACAGAATCATCTATTGTAATGTCCTTCCAGTTAAAGACTACTTCAGCTTTAATTGCAATAATACTAGAGCAACCAATAGATTTAAACTTAATGTCAACCGCTTTAATCTAGATTGCAGAAAATATGACTTCTGTAACAGAATCATCAGTGCTTGGAACACTTTACCTGACTCTGTGGTCTCTTCCCATAATCCTAAAAGCTTTATCCAAAAACTTTCTACTATTGACCTCACCCCATTCCTAAGAGGACCATAAGGGGCGTGCATAAGCGCACAAACGTGCCTACCGTTCCTGTCCTATTGTTTTTCTTTTCTTCTTTCTATATATATGCTTATACCTCCTTATATTTACCCATATATGTTTATATACTATATAATCTTTTGTATGATTCCTACATATATTGTTGTAACAAAATAAATAAATAAATAAACACGCTATAAACTGTAGCATGTAATTACAATGGCTGAGTTCATAATGTACTAAATCAACATTATTTTTTTTTAAAAAAAGGCTATGGCTTAAAAACCATAAATATGCTTTGATGGATTGAGAACCCAATCAGTATTATATTTTTGATAATCAAAATATTCATACAGTTTTTGGTTATAAAGTCTGTGATTTGATACTGATTGGTGCTTCTGCTGATTGGAAAATTAATTACAACAAACCTGACTTGCTGTTATTATCACAAAGCTATAATAATATACAAAATATTCATTTTCTTCATTTTATTTCATTTATTTAAACAATTTAAGACACCTTTAAGACTTCACACTCACAACATGAGGTAAAATGAACCTTTTATTTTAAGATGATAAATAAATTATTTTTGTTACAGAAGTTCATTTTAAATCTTGTTCCTTCCCTTGATTTTGGAGACACCACAGGGAATAAAAACAACTGCCAATGTATTACCACAGGTTTTCTTTTATACTTGCATGAAGAAGAAAATTCCTGCAAATAAATTCCATGCATAAAATTAAGGAATTATAATACAGTTCAGAGTTTGGAAGTGTTTAAAATTCTCTCATTAAAATAGGTATAAAATGGCAAAGCTGAGAATCTAAATGAAATACATAATTGCGTAGCATACCTAGTGTCTACTGGTTACCTTTTTAAATTTGGAATAGGCAATTTTCATAATTATAATTGTAAAAATTATTTAGCTTAATTCTAAACTATTTCACACAAATGGCGTTGTACATATATGTGTGTGTGTGAGTCATGAACAGTATATATATATATATATATATATATATATATATATATATATATATATATATATATATATATATATATATATATATATATATATATATATATTTGTTTCTGAGGTTTTCACGGGTGTTTGTATATAGGTCTTTGGTTGTTGGGTTTTCTCCGTGTAAAATTGGAAGTGTCTTGGCGACGTTTGAAGTCTCATTCGTCATCTTCAGGCTTCAACCGTGCTTCTGGGAGCAATGTGTGATCGCAGCTGTTTCTTCCTTTTAACTGCTAGTGGGGTTTGAACTGATTGGGTGGGAGCTTGGCTGTGCTCTGATTGGATGTGGGTTTTTCTGTGCTCTGATTGGCTGGGGGTGTGTCCTGTGTTGGTGGGGGCTTGGTTGTGCTCAGTCTAGTCTGTGCACAACAACAGCTATGCAGCTCACCAGCTCAAATCCCCCTGCAGCACAGACTAGACTGAGCACAACCAAGCCCCCACCAACACAGTACACACCCCAGCCAATCAGAGCACAGAAAACCCACATCCAATCAGAGCACAGCCAAGCTCCCACCCAATCAGTTCAAACCCCACTAGCAGTTAAAAGGAAGAAACAGCTGCGATCACACATTGCTCCCAGAAGCACGAAGCTGAAGCCTGAAGATGACGAATGAGACTTCGTCGAAACGCCGCCAAGACACTTCCAATTTTACACGGGAGAAACACCGAACACACATAGACATATATATATATATATATATATATATATATATATATATATAAATATAAATATAAATATAAATAAATAATAAATATATATATATTTTCAAATAACGATGTCAATTATTAATTATCAAATCTTTATTGTCAGTGCACAACATATGTACAATGAGATTGGTTGAGCTCTCTCAGTGCATCCCCCCAACACAATACAACTCACAGTGAAGACAGAAAATCCCTAACTCAGTAAATCATATTAACAAAACACCCAGTCCTATTTCACCAGTGTGTTCATGTTACACATTGCGCCGGCCCTGCAGTCCATCATACTACATAGTTATGATGTTATTTCTCATTCAGGAGTCTGACAGCCCACGGATAAAAACTGTTCTTCAGCCTGTTTGTACAGCTGGCTATACTTCTATATCTTCTTCCCAATGATAGGAGGGTAAAAAAGTGCTGACCAGGGTGTGAGTCGTCCCTGAGGATTTTCCTCACTCTCCTAAGGCAGCGAGCCCTAGTGATCAGTGGTATCAGGGGACAGCCCACAATGTTTTCTGCTGTGCTTACCACCCTCTGTAATGTTTTTCTATCTGCGGCTGTCAAACCGGCATGTCATACCGTGATGCAATAAGCGAGGACTCTTTCTATTGTGGACCAGTAAAAGGAGGTCATCAGTTGTTGTTCCACCCTGTTTTTATGCAAGCCCCTAAGGAAATGGAGTCTATGTTGGACCTTCCTGACCACCTGGATTGTGTTGTTTTTCCAGGTGAGGTCTTCACTGAGTAGAAGAAGAATATTAGACAGTTGAAAACACTGAACAGTTAGAAAACTGAAAAGTATTGGCAGAGGCTCAAAATTTTATTACATGAGATCCTCAGAGAAATGGCATGAAATTTGCATAGTGGCCTTCATCATTAGAAGGTTAGGTTCTAATTATCTGGATCTCTTTTAAACAGGTGGTTTAAAATAAACACTAGAGAAATGTATCGCAGAACTTGGCGAGGCCAATATAAAACCCCATGCTCTCCAGAGCATTATAACTGCAGATGTCTACAACTGATGTACCAATTATTTTAGCCACAGAAAAGTGCATTTTCTAGCAACTTGAAACTCTGGTAGCCACAGCATGATAGCCCAGGTTCAGGGATGCTGCTCGTGTTGAAACCTCAAAGGTCAAATTAAGGGTCCTACCAAAGAACAATGGCCACATAGCTGTCTTAACAACACTAACATCATGGTTATTACTTTAGAATCATAGAGCCATAAGGATGGAAGGGACCTCAGGGGTCTTCTAGTCCATCCTCTTGATCAAGGCAGGAGGTTTACACTATTCCAGTCGAATAGTTGTCCAGTCTATTATTGAAAAGCTCCAGTAATGGAGCACCATGACCCCAGGAGCCAATGTATTCTTGCTTCTAGGTTGGATCTCTCTTTGACAAGCTTCCATCCATTATTTTTTGTCTTGCCCTCTATGCTCTACAGCAGAGATCTCCAACCTTGCCAACTTTAAGCCTGGAGGACTTCAACTCCCAGAATCCCTTCAACTTCTGGAAGTTGAAGTCCTCCAGGCTTAAAGTTGCCAAGGTTGGCGACCTCTGCTCTAGAGAATAAGTCAATCTTCTCTTCTTTATGAGAACCCTTCAAATATTGGATGACAGCTATCATGTCCCCACTAATCCTTCCCTTCAATAGGTTAGACATACCTAGTTCCCTCAGCTGTTTGTCCTACGATTTAGCTTCCAGACTGTCATCTTTGTTGCTCTTCTCTGCACACTTTCTAGGTTTTTATTTTAAATAAATTAAAAAATATTTTGAGAAACCAAACTGAGCTTGTACATAGAGAAAATCATCTTATTATGGTTACTTTAACAATGTATTTTGTTAAAGTAACAAAATGTAAATGCCTAGAACCAATTTCCAAATGATGAATCAGGTTAATGGATCACTGAAGAGAGGCTATTCTGGTAACAGCATTGCTTCGGAGAGCAATAAATATCTTCCTGGTCAAGATAAATATATTTAACATCAAAGCAGTAAAATCAAGTTCCATTTAATTTTAACAATAGTAGTCTTTATCACAATCATTGACTAGAATTCTGCAAGTTAATGAAATATTGAAAACAATTAAACAACTCTATAAATTATTTAAAAAATAGCCAATTCTAGTAATCCTATAAATTACAAAATGAGGGCATATTTAATTTTACAGATAACAAAATTAATCAGATGTATATGATGAAATGACTTGCAACTTTTAAATAAAATTATGTTAATTTGGTAAAACGCTATCAGACTCCTGGTTTTTTGCTAATATGTCTCTCTTCCTGGTAAAAGTAGATAAATCCAGATAAATTAAATCAGAATTATCTGAGCACTTTATGAAAATATAGAATTATAAAATGGGCCGTTGTATCTTTTTAGAAACTGAAATGCAACAGAACATTGAAACATGTTATTACTCTTCAGAATTAGGGACAGTTATTTGATTTGAATATTTTGCCACTTTTTAAAAAAGAGGTTGGTTGCATAGGGTGGATGGATGCAGCTGAACTTTCAGATCTATAGCAAATCACTTGAATGCAGGAAATGTACAATCGTTGTCTATCATAAGAATGGCCTTTCTTGAGAACCCATAGTTATAGTACTTTAGCTTTTTAGTCCTTTTTCATGTCCATTCTCCTGTTGATTCATAGTGGTTCTCAATGAGCAAAAAGGCCTTCTGAAAATCAAATCAAATGTTTAATTACTGGAAAGTAATATAAATTCATGTGCCTGGTTCTTCTTTCATCAGTCTGCCTCCCACTTTAGCTCCACCTTAGGTACACATGCATCAATTTAGAAAATAGTTCTTAAAATTTGGACTGAACTTTTGTAAAGGGGAAAAGAGCTGTATGGTTCCTTTAATTCTAATAGACATCATAAACATAAAGGTTCCCCTCGCACATATGTACTAATCATTCCCGACACAAGGAGACAGTGCTCATCTCCGTTTCAAAGCCGAAGAGCCAGTGCTGTCCGAATTCGTCTCCGTGGTCATGTGGACGGCATGACTAAACACCAAAGGCGCATGGAATTCTGTTACCTTTCCACCAAAGATGATCCCTATTTTTCTACTTGCATTTTTTATGTGCTTTCGAACTGCTAGGTTGTCAGAAGCTGGGACAAGTAACGGGAGCTCACCCTATTACATGGCACTAGGGATTTGAACTGCTGAACTGCCGACCTTTCTATTGACAAGCTCAGCATCTCTTAAAGACTTCATAATAGTACTGCAATTTAGGAGAACATGCTAACAATATGGTTCATTGTGCAGTCACTCAGATGTTCAGACTGGATTTGGTATTTTTATGCACCTATTTGAGTTCTTCCCAAGAACCTGGGAGATGTTGATGTTTTAGGGTGTTAAAGGTATTGTCACAGGATGTAAGCTGTTCTGAGTAAAGCTGCCTTTTGTAATTGACTGATTTTGTCAATGCCTATGGTATTCAAGTAATGTTTCAATTGTTTTGGGATTGCACTCAAAGCACCTGTTACTACTGGTAATACCTTTGCTTGCTTCTGCCATAGTCGTTCTATTTCCATTTGCAGGTCTTTGTATTTTGTTATCTCCCCCAGTTCTTTTCTTTTCTGCTGTCTCCAGGTTCTGCCACATCCACTATCCAGACTTTTTGTCTTTCATATCGACAATCATTAAGTCTGGCATGTTATGTGGTAGGTGCCTGTCTGTTTGAATTCTAAAGTCCCAAAGCACTTTAGCTTCTTCATTTTCTATTACTTTCTCTATTTTATAGTCCCAACAGGTCTTGCTTGCAGGAAAATGGTATCTCTTGCAGATCTTCAAATGCACCATTGTTGCTATTTTGTCATGCCATTATTTATTATTATTATTATAAACAGGTTCATCACGCAGTCAGTCATGTGTTCAGAATGAATTTGGCATTTTGGTCTACCTCTTGTGTCCTTTCCAAGGATCTGGGGTTATTATTATTTGCTAGCAAGATTTTTTTTTTGTCTAGCAATTCCATTTTAATTTGATGAAACATACTTTTCCCCAAAAGTTCTTCGAAAGAAGGAAATTCTCATGGGTGGAGTGCAAGCTTCTTTTAATTATGGACTTATGAAATGACTAAAATATGCATCTTTCATTGTCAAAATATTTTCCATGAATCTCACCAAGGGAAGATGTCAGGAGGAACTTTTCTTGATTATTATCTTTTTTTCCTGTGTAACTAAGCTGCTATCATTGCTTACCAATAATTCTCTTAATCCTGAATTACTTTGGAGAAACATTTCACCTGATTTCTCTGCCTGATTTCATGGAAATTTTATTTATCAGCATGACCAGCAGATAAAAATTATTATTTTTGAATAAGAAACCACAATGAAAATATTATTGAGCAAACTGGAACCCATACCTGTTTAGAAATTTCCATTTCTCTAAATCTTAATATATGTATAAAGATTTATACCAATAAAATTATCAAGGTAAAATTATGTTGATAACCAGCAATGCTGTGAATTGTAGTAATACATTTATTGATATATTTTTCCTTAGGATTTGTTATTTGATACATGCACCTATCTGTCTTGAAACTATAGCAGATCTGCAGATTTACGTTGTGCTTTTACAATGCTAATTTTTAAATCAGTGTTTAAATCAATGAAAGTTTTGTCCATGTCCATTGATTATACAATAATTATTTTCTCTCTGTTTGTCTAGCTATGCTGTTTAAGGAATTTCATAGAACATAATCGAACCTAACTGAAGGTTTATATTTCTTAAAATGAATTATGAAACATTCCTACTACTGAAGAATTAATACCAGAATGTCCCCAGTTTTCTTATATGTCTTTTTTATAGTGAATCAGATTCCTTATAAAATATCCTAGGCTTGAAAGGTAGTGATTTAAGTTTCACACTTAAAACATAGTAGACATGTTTAATCTAACATGTTAGAGCAGTTTAACAGAATTTCCACTTTCTCAGACCAGTAGTTCTTTTGATGAAATCCCTCACAGAATCACACCAAACTACAACATGTATTTTTTTGCAGAAGTTGTGGCAGAGAGGAAATGAGGAATGCATATTAATTAACACATTCATTCATTCATTCATTTTATTTCTATAATGTACTGTATTATATAATGTAATTCTGTAATTCATTGTCTCCAAATTATAAGTCTCCATGTCATTGTTGTGGGTGTTTGATATAATTTGAAAGATTTTTATTTCAATACGATTGGCTAATTGAGTCAGAATATAATTAGTATAATTATCAAGTTCTGCTTCTTGTCTATTTTTTTAAAGAAAATGGGGATAATGACTTAGTAGGTGTTTTAAAAGAAATCCTTTTCAAAAATGTGAAAAACAATTTTCCAAAGACCAATATCTTCATAGTCAGAATATGAAAGTATAACAGTTAGAAAGGAATTAGGCCTTAAAATATGAATGATCCATGCCATATGGTACAATTTACAGTTAAGGAAGAATACTACAGAATAAGTTTAGGAATATATTCCTAAATATTTAATCTGACCTTTTCTTGAACACATATCTTTGGGTAATTGGTTCCTCTGTAAAACTTTTCTTCCTGCTAGAAAACTTTTTTCCTAGCATTGAATCAAAATCTTACTTCTTTTAACTTGATTCATTCTCCTATGTTCTACATCCGAGATCCAATCTTTATATTGTTCTGTGGAACATTCTTTCAGATATATAAAGATAGGTAGAATGTCTTTCTCAAGGCTATCATTCCAAGTTCCTCCAAAATATTTTGTTTCTGAATCATTAGTAATTTTGTTATCCTTTGCTGAACTTATTCCAATTTTATACTCCCTTCACCTCCTCAATGAGCATTTTAATATAAACTTTGAGCCAACTATAATATGTATCTACTGAATTGTCTTACCAGGCAACCCATAGTTAACTATATCATAAATGTACAATATCATAAGTTATTAGTAAGACAGTTTGTAATGTGATTGGTTGAATTCAAGAGGTATTTACTATTTTACATGTACAGTACAGCAGGGATCCCAATCCCCTGGGTTGTGGCCTGGTAGCAGACCATGGTCTATTCAGAACTGGGCTGTTGAGGTGGCATACAAGGAACCATCCCCTCTACCTCTTCCCTTGCCGTCGCCACTGGTCCACAAAGCCAGAAAGGTCTGCTGCAGTACAGCATTCCCACAATGTATTAGAGATTGTGGTTTACCCAATCAAAATCCTTTAAAAAACTTAGTCTTGCAAATTTTGCTCTGATTTTGAGTAATCACAGCATTGTTTGCAAAGCATGTATAGATCGATCTTCTAGTTTGCATTTTCCTCCTTTTTATTGTTTTTGAAATTAGAGAAAGCATTTTCACCCTCAATAAATCCTTGGAACTTTGCCCATCGTTCAGGTTTTCTCAAATATAGTACTGGAGGTTTGCTCAATTATCTGCAAACTATAGGGGACATCTAGTCCTAGAAAATTAAATGCAATGTAAATAAGTATTCCCTGACTAATTTTCTATCAGTTTCAGTTGCATTCTTCATCCTGCAACTTACTCTTCATAATTGCCTAGTACACAACACACTTTCTTCTCTCAGAGGAAAAAAAAAAGGTATTGTGTCGTAAATCAAATCCAACTGAGTTATAGTAGCAACTGAATATCTTCGACTTTTCTTTATTATCTGTTATATTTTCATGTCTTCATTTAGACAGCTGGCTTATTAATTCTTTTCCTTTTTTTTTTTGAGAATATCTAGAGTCCTTTGGCACACTTAGTGTTCACCAATAGACGCTCGTTTAGAATTTTAGCTTTCTATTGTTTTAGTCTATTAGTTTCTATGCTTCCTTGGCAACCTGTCATTCTTTGTATCCCACAAAGAGCATCTTGTTGATTTTTGTTTTCAGGCTTTTGAAGTTTTTTGTCCAGCCAGGATAATTCTTATGGTGTCCTATTCCCCCCTCCCCACTACACAGAAGTTGTTTTCAAGTGAGCATCTTTTCACTTATCTTTCTCACTAGTTTATATTGCTTATCGTTTATTAAAATTAGTTTTTGAAATCCTATTTGTAGCTTAGATTTTTATTAAAATCAAACACAGAAGCATTTACGGAATCTCATACAGAATCTGACCAGCTGTTCAGCTGAATATCTATGAAGATTCTCAATCATTCCGGTCATAATTATATCAAAAGTTCTTTGTTTTGTTTTTTGAAAAGGCAACTGGACTGATTTTTTGAGCAAAAAAAAATAAAAATCAGTCCAATTGCCTTTCCAAAAAAAAAATCACTTTTGTAGCTGTTCAGCTGCTTCCATTTCCTTAACTCTTCTCTCTTGGTTAGTATCAGCAGAAGAGCAGCTGATTATCTTAAGTATCCCCTCTGAATAAGTAACTTCGTAGCACCACAGGTTAGGAATGTCCTAGAAGATACACGCTTGGTAGAATCAATCTCCCAATAGGTGTCAGAGTAATTTGAATCGTTAATCAGTATTCTATTTCATGACTCTTTGAAAGATCTATGGTTGTTTTTCTTCTTGGTTGGATGGACAATAGTAGACAGCAATTGAAGGATAATTTTTATTTATTCCTCAATTTAGTTTAGCACCCATATTCTCTACATTACTGCCAAGTTCATTAACATGAATTTCTGGTCTCATGTGAATACTTCTAACATAATGTAAAACTTCTATTCTCTTTCTAGTTGTTAAAATTTGTTATGACAGCAGTTATATCATAATAAATTATGCAATTGGGACAGGAATTTTCATTACTGAGGAATGCAGTCCTAAAGCGTGATGTTATATGACTACATCGCTTAGCAATGGTAATCCCTCAGTTCCAGTTGCTGTTGTAAGATCTTAAGTGAAGAAGAGGCATATTTTGGGGGACAAGGGGGAGCTCCAGGCAGGCACTCTGGAGTATAAGCAGGTGAAAAATTGGTGAGATTACCTCACTTTTTTCCCATTGACTTTTTAAGGTGTTTTCTCTGCCTATTGGTGAATTTTCTATACCTACTATCTTTGCGAGCGCCCTGTCTTTCTCATTTCTTTCTAGAAAATAAATATCTAGATTAAGAGTTAATTTCATATCAGATCAGACATCCAATAGATGCATAGCCAAGATTCTAAAAATGGGACAGTTTTTTAAAACAAAATAGGATTTTATTTTAAAAATACTATTTTAAGCAATTCAGTCAGCTGAAACTTAGCATATATACTGTACAGTCCAAAACCCTGGATAATCAGAAACATCTACAATAAGGCAGCTTTACAAAATAAGTCTACAAACTAAGACCTTAAGTGGATTCATACTAGAATCTACACTTCAATTTTGAAATGCCAGAAGGAATCCAATTTTTCTGATTTCTGATACTTATATCTGTATTTATAAATGTATTGGGAAAATTATATCTTTATAACTATCTTTAGATTTTCCTGTAGTCAATGGGATTTAAAAACCTTACTGATTCTTTATGCCTCATTGATTTGAACATTCCTAACTTTCTGTGTTATTTGTAATTCTTGGGTGAAGCCAGAAGAAAGACATTCAAGTCAGTTCAGAAACAATAAGCAGAATGTTTTAAATGAGTAACTATTATATCTATACATCTAGGCCAGATATTTTGGATATATAAACTTTCTGATTCTCTACCTGTAACCCAGCATAAAGATCTTTTGGTCACATTGAGTTTGACAGCAGAAAATCTGCAAGCAAGGTATCAGTTTGATTCATAAGACTTAGCAATTTATCTGAATATACATTGAAAAGTGGACAGTTGTGGAAAAGTCTCACCTTAATTCAGAAGTACGGCATTTATAGTTGCTAGGTAATTACAGGTGGTCCTTACCTTATGACCAAAATTGAGGCCAAAATTTTTGTGGTTAAGTGAAACTTCTGTTAAGTGAATTTTGTCCCATTTTATGACATTTCTTGCCACTGTTGTTAAGTGAATCACTGAAGTTGTTAAACTAGTAATCCAGTTGTGAAGTGAATCTGGCTTCCCCATTGACGTTGCTTGTTAGAAGATTGCAAAAGGTGATCATATGACCCTGGGACATTGCAACAGTTATAAAGCAGTTGCCAAGCATCTGAATTTTGATCATATGACCATAAGTTGCTGCAAAGGTTGTAAGTTCGAAAAATGTTCGTAAGCCACTTTATTCAGTGTTGTTGTCACTTTGAATGGTCACTAAATGAATTGTTGTAAGTCAAGGGCTATCTGTATTACACTCAAAAGCCGTTTATCATTGTGAGCCAACCAAACTGTTAAGAAAGAAAAACAACAACTTTTTAATGGTGGTAAGAGGGAAACTAAAAGTTTGAATTGTCTGGAGACATACTCTTTGGGACACTGAAGGAAACATAAGGGCAAGTAGTGACTGATTGTTTCACTAGGTCAATACGACATGTCATTCGTAGCATCAAACTTTAAAGTCCTCTCTCATCCCGTAAGTCTTTTATGTATTTAAATGTACAAACTGTAAATAAATGAATAAAATGTATAAACTTATTTTGCTCTGGAGGAAACATATGGATTAACTGTGCTTTCTAAATCAGATACTTACACACTTCTGATCCCCTTGATGATCAATGTGCATTTCAGGAATATGAGCAATTCCATATTCATAACATTTTTCTTGAGAGTAATAATACAGCATCCCCAAAGTGCATAAAACAGATTGCAAGGCAAAGTAAAATTTAGTATAGAAAACTATGATTTGGAATAGGAAAAAAACTGTGCTTGGCAAGGTTAAAGGGGAAGACAGCAAATAAAGTGAATAAATGGAATAAAATGATCAGTGGGATAATGTTGAAGATGTATGTATTGTAGCAGCCATAGAAGACAGGATGATATGAAGCCTTTGGCCTCCCTTCACCAGAAACTGTGCCCTACGCAGTGATAATAAACTACTACTATTAATAACTGTAATTACTTAATAATCACACAATCATTATAAATTAATATAATTATTAATAATTAAATAACAATTAAGTGGTAAAATAATGAATAACAGTTAATCAATAATATAATAATGTTATAATTAATAACAAACATTTATTTGTATCTCAGCATTATTATTTTTATAAACAACCCCAAGTGGTGAACATATCCAACACATCTTCCTACTTCTATTTTTTTCAACAACAACAACAACAATCCTGTGAGGTAGGCTGGGCTGTCAGAAATGGTCCAAAGTCACCCATCTAGTTTTCATGCTAAGGTAAAGCTTGATAGTCTCCCACTTTCTAGCTTGATGCCTTAACCAGTGGACCAAACTGGTTCTTATAATTGATTATTATTAATTATTATTAATAATATTAATATCAATCAACTGAGGTAATTTTTTAATGTTAAAATTATATCAGAAAAAAAGGCTGTATTCCTTTATTTATTGTTCAAAAACAAGTCATAAAATTTGACATAAAACACACCATTAATGCTTAGATAATCTATCTGAAGGCTCAAGAGGAAGTGTTATTTGCCGATGAGAGCACAGTGGTCACTTTAAAAGCACGTGTGAATCAGAATCACCCTCTGTATTTTGGCAAACAAATGTTCTGTCACAGAATTGCTGACATAAATTTGTAGTATTACATAAGTGAATATATTTCACATCTGTATATACACCAAACTAGATAGTCAGGCAAACAGAAGCATTTATGAGGTAAATCACAGGGCACACAGAAGAAAAAGGCGGGAAAAAAGGGAAACGCCCCCTCTACACCCACAGCAACCAATCACAGCACAAATTGCCTCATGCAGGAGCCAGCCTTCTCCAGTCAATCAAGCACAGCTGTATGTTCTGGCTCATTGCACAACTTCACTGCTCCAGCTACTAAATTTAAATACCTAAACATGTTCAATCCTTCTCTCTAGTTTGTCTAGATGATCTCCCTACCGGGGTGACAGCTGATTGATATGCCAAACTTCCCTATGAAGATTGAGTAGATAACAAAGCTCTAAAAACTGTCAGGATGCGTTTAATTAATATTTAAATATGAGCACGGACAGTTTCGTTAGAAATGAAGACATTCTAATGCTGAACCCATGAATAACTTCTGAGGGTTTTATTAAAAAAAAAAAAACCTATGAATTTTATTTTTACTCTTTGTTAAGGGAAACGCCAGGATGAGATTATGCAATATTTTCTTATCCCGATAAACCATATACTCTTTAAAGTTAAAGAAGCTGGATTTTTTTTTCTTATCTTTTTGATGTGAAGGGGGAAAGGAAAGCTTTGATCTAGTGTCGTTAGTGGTTACAAAGGCAGCATAGTTGGTGTAAACTAAGAAATGCTTCTCATTCAAAGCAGTTAAACATGAGTTACTGCTATCAAAACAAGGAAAGCAATTACATCTTCTGCACTTGAAGATTAGTCTCATGTACATGTTGTACTGGAAAACACTTCCTGAACTTTCTTTCAAATTTCCCGTTCCTTGATTCGAAACGCTAAATTGTTTATAAACAGGTTATTTCTTTTCCTAGTCATATTTACTGGATCCACCAACGTAGGGAGGCAGGAAATGTTATGGGTCCTCTCTCCTAAGGAAGTCCAAGTGGGACCAAGAAGGACCTTCTCCATGGTGGCTCATCATCATTCCCGCGGAGATAAGATTGGCCCACATTTTGACACTCAGGAGGGGCTGAAGACCTGGTTTTGTCAATGTGCCTGGGAACCCCAGAGTGGGATGAAGCCCATCAAATAGCTCATTTGATTGTTATCACTAGGGAGTTGGGGATTTATTGCTTTTTTAAATTGTTTTTGTATTGGGATTTTATCCTTGTATGCTCCCTGGAGTCACTCAGAATGAACTGGGCAGCCATCTAAATGTTCTTCAATAAACTGATAATTAAGATAGGTATGCAGTGTTGCTTCTGGAAAGGACTGCAAATTTTAAATGTTATGATGGGGTTTAAACAATAGAGTGGAGGCGAGATCTTCTAATACAGTTACCTTGTTTCCCCAAAAATAAGACCCTGTCTTATGTTTTTTTAAACCCCGAAATAAACACTTGGCCTTATTTTCGGGGAGGTATTATTATTTTGGGGCATGTGGAGCAAGATGGGGCTCATTTTGCTGTCTTACCTGATTTCCAGCTCTGCATTTAAATATTTTTGGGGAGGGCTTATTTTCGGGGGCGGAGGGTTATTTTAGCGCATGTGCTCAAAAGCCCAATTGGGCTTAATATCAGGGGATGTCTTATTTTCAGGGAAACAGGGTGCCACCTAGAACAACAAAAATGAGTAGGGGTCTAGAGGCTAAAACATATGAAGAAGGATTGCAGGAATTGGACTTGTCTAGTGTAGTAAAAAAAAAAAGAAGGAGGACTAGGTGTGACATGATAGCAATGTTCCAATATCCACAAACAATCCAAAGCACCAGAAGGCAAGGCAAGAAACAATGGATGGATACTAATCAAGGAGAGAAGCAACCTGGAATTGAGAAACTTTTTAACAGTGAGAACAATTAACCAATGGAATGGCTTGTCTTCAGAAGTTCTGGGTGCTCCATCACTGAAGGCTTTGAAGAAGAGACTGGGCAGCTACTTGCCTGGAATGGTATAGGATGGGGGTGTCAAACTCAAGGCCTGGGGGCTGGATCTGTCCTGTAGGGTGCTTAGATCTGGCCTGCGAGGTAGCCCTGGAAAGCAAAGGCCCACCCTGCAGTGCCTTTGCCAGCGAAAACAAAGGTTGGGAGGGCCAGGGACAGTCCTCCCAAGCTTTATTTTCTCTGGCAGAGAGTTGTAGGAAGCCGTCGCAGCTGAAAATGGAGCTCGGAAGCCCGTTTTCGCTGGCAGAGTGCTTGGGCCACCACAGGTGCCCCTGACATGAGTGATGTCGAGCCGGCCATGCCCACCCTGGCCATGCTCATCCTGGCTCCCCAAAGTCAAACACAACCCTAATTTGGCCCTCAATGAAATTGAGTTTGATACCCCTGCAGAGGTGGGTTTCAGCAGGTTCTCACCAGTTCTGGGGAACCGGTAGTAGAAATTTTGAGTAGTTCAGAGAACCAGTAGTAAAAATTCTGACTGGCCCCACCCCCATCTATTCTCTGCCTCCTGAGTCCCAGCTGATCGGGAGGAAATGGGGATTTTACAGTATCCTTCCCATGCCACGCCAACCATGCCACACCCACCAACTCATGCCACGCCCACCAAGCCACACCCACAGAACCAGTAGTAAAAACTTTGACTGGCCCCACCCCCATCTATTCTCTGCCTCCCAAGTCCCAGCTGATCGGGAGGAAATGGGGATTTTACAGTATCCTTCCCTGAAGTGAGATGGGAATGGAGATTTTACAGTATCCTTTCCCCTGCCATGCCCACCAAGCCACACCCACCAACCCATGCCACACTCACCAAGCCACACCCACAGAACCGGTAGTAAAAAAATTTGAAACCCACCACTGCACCCCTGATATAGGGTCTCCTGTTTGAACAGGGGGTGGACTAGAAAATCTGCAAGATCCCTTCCAACTGACACACTGCCATCTGGGCCTCAGGTTTTAAGGCCTTTTCAGAAGGCCAAAAGACTGGCAGTATATGCATCTAATCTGTGCTGACAGCCTCATTTGATGTACATCAGTTATATGGAAAACTCATGTGGCTGTTCAGATTTTCAACTGAATAATTAGAGTCTAAGCAAAGGACAAGATTTGGATATTTAAAACCGCACAATGTTTTAAGGGTAGGATATCTCTCCATACAGTATTGTATTTGTGCTGAGAACATACTCTATATTTCATGTTATTCTGTACTAGTAAAACAGAAAGGCTAAATGGAGCTTATAAATCAGATTCACTTTATTGTTTACATAAATGTGGCAGCATTTTATTATTATTATTATTATTATTTGCATTTATATCCCGCCCTTCTCCGAAGACTCAGGGTGGCTTATACTATGTTAAGCAATAGTCTTCATCCATTTTGTATATTATATACAAAGTCAACTTATTGCCCCCAACAATCTGGGTCCTCATTTTACCTACCTTATAAAGGATGGAAGGCTGAGTCAACCTTGGGCCTGGTGGGACTTGAACCTGCAGTAATTGCAAGCAGCTGTGTTAATAACAGACTGTCTTAGCAGTCTGAGCCACCAGAGGCCCTTTTCAGTTTATCTTAATATAGTTAATGTGTTAAATACCTATTTTATCTGCAACTTTCTCTGAGAAATAATTCATTTGAAGGTATCTTTAGTAAGATGCATAGCTGTTAAAGAAAAAAAGGGGGGAAATTTTCCAATGTCAGTCTTATGTACTGTTGTTTCCTTCACACAATGTCAGCCTTTTATATATCATTCACACAAACATTTTAACACAAACTTAACACCTTTTTTATAAAGCAAAACAAAATGACTCCTTTTTTTTATATACAACTTCCGATCTTGCACATTTTTTTTTCTTTTGTGGTCTGACTGTTTTCCACCAGATGGTAAAAAATCCCATTCAATATGGCAATTTGGGCCACCTAGGAATAAATGTTGACAGCTGTCACAGAAATCCACGTAGATATCTTATGGATCCATTGCTGTCACACAATATGGGCCATGAATTATTCTAGGGAGAAAAGACAGCGAAAGTTGCAATTTTTGATAACATTGGCATTTTTAACTGTGTAGTTCTACCATTAGATGGTGCCAGTTAAGCATTTTCCTCAACCTTATCTGGCTTCCTTGCTCACTTGTTGAAATCTAATCCTCTTGATTTGCCAGTTTAGATTTTAGTTGTCATCCAAACAATCAGACTCACTTTGATGGTTCTGACCCATAAAATTGGAATCGGTCTTTCACTTACTCCTCCAATCAAATACTTTCCAGATAAATTGTAATGCAATACTTTTAGAGGAAAAAGTTATAAATGTTGGATATCACGTTTTCATGGTTTGTTGCTTTTCCATCTTCAATGTCTTAGTCAGAAGGACAATCTCCTTTCAGATCCTTAAAGCAGCCACATCTCTTTACAAGCTTCAGTAGATGCTTTTGTCCTGGCTGTATGAACGGCTACTTCACTAGGGCTGCCAATTCCAGCCTGTTTAAGTCCAGAGTTAGAGTTTTCTTTAGCTCTTTGCTGCCTTCTGGATTTGTGCAGCCCTAATTTGTAAAATTCTTGGCTACGGTAGTCCCAACGGTGATTTTTTTCAAAAGGCAACTAGACTTGTTTTTCCTTGAAGATGTTTTGCTTCTCACCCAAGAAACTTCTTCAGATTCTGAAGCTGCTTGGATGAGAAGCAAAACTTCTTCAAGAAAAATCAAGAAAGTCCAGTTGCCTTTTGAAAAAAGTACCTTGGGACAATCATGTCCTGGATAACTGAGAATCTCCATTGACACTTCGCTAGGGTAGATTTTGGGTGCATCTAACCTTTCAGTCACTTCTTGTGTGTATAGGTGAAAAACAAGGGACAACACTGTAAACTGCTAGCCTCTGTTACTGTGAATAAGCAATATCTGAAGGAAGGAAATACAGAGAATGATAGAACTAGAAGGGGCCTTCCGAGTCCTGTATACTTATTCTGGAGGATTCTTCTACCAGTTCGGGTGAACCGGTAACTCCAACAATCAGCTGGGAGCGAACCGGTTTGCTCCACCAATCAGGTCACCTTTCCCACCTGCCCCTGCACTTTACTTAACTTTATCTTCTCAGCTGATTGGTGCAACAGAGCAGATTGCATCTCAGCTGCACCTCAGCTGTGTTACTCCCAAATGGTAACACAGAAGGTTAATGTTCTGTTCACTGAACAAAGGCTCAAGAAGGGAGGTGAGGCAGGTTAAAGACTTCACAACAGTTTATTTTACTAACAAGAAAGGCTAACAATAACTCGCTCTGCTTAGTTAGCTACCTTGGAGAGTGAGCAGCGTTTGAGTCACTGGCAGCTCTTTTATACCAAGCTGTTAGAAGCTGGGTCAATCAGGAGCCGCCAATCTCCCACCGGCTGGTTGCCAGCAAAGAGACCAATCCGCTGCTCTATTGTCCACACGTCCTTGCCGTCTGGACATAACAGTTAGTATTTGTAAAACTGTGCACGCATGCGCAGTGCGCATTAGGTGCACGCGCGCACCAAGTGTGAGATCACTGAACCAGTTGTTAAATCGGCAGCATCCCATCACTGAGTATAAGCTAAGAAACATGCCCAACTGCTATTTGAAGACATCTAGAAAAGGAAAACGACAACATCCCTAGCTAATTGGTTCATAATATTTAAAAAGTTTATTTCCATCACTATCTGATTTTCTTTAATTTAAACTAATTCTACTTTTTCCTATTCCTTGAAGTGTTTGAGGACAGGCCTCTGTTTTCTTTTTTATAACATCTTTCAGACAATTAATGAATGCTATTATTGGCCTCAGAAGTTGTTTTTTGAAACATACTTCCAAATTATCCCCTCAAGATTTTAAGGGTCCCAATTATCTTCATTGCTCTTCTCTAAGTTCTTCCAGCCTAACAGAAACTTTTTTTTAAAAAAAAATGTGATGCTCAGAATTGAAGATAGCCCTTGAGTGGGTCTGCTCAATATAGAATGGAGTAGAAATATTGCTTCTTGTGATACAAAGATTATGGAAAATTGTGGGAATTGTCGGAACCTCTAAGAAACTGCTTTTATTTTAAATATCCCTCAGAGTATTTTTATTTCCCATTTCCTGTATTCCTATAGATAGAGGGAGAAAAATATATCTACCTCTGCCTTAAACATTTCAATATTTTATATCCATATTTGCATCTGTTAAAAATATATGCTTAACAAATCCTCTGGATGCTGTGAATATTTTATATTGCATAAGAACCACTATTTTTGCAATTTTTTTAGTTATTTTGTCAAGATGTGATATATCCACAGTGGAAACAGAAAGCTGCTGGGACAGTATATGTACAGAACATCAGGAGATAAATTGATTAGATGAATATATTAGAGAGTAGAGCTGAAGCGACACAGAATCACTGAGTTGCCAAATTATTCTCATCCTTTCTCCTATTTTAAAATAGCTACCTCTTTGACAGTCCATAAAATGTTCCACTTTGAAAGCTGTACAGTAGCCATAAACATATTATTATTTTGAAAGGTAAACTTTAGAACTCCTTATCTTTACAACAACATCTGAATTTTCTCTGGAAATGCTGATAAAAAAAATACCTTGCAAGTGCCATATGTGACAAGTTTAAATCAAAGGCTCCCATCTCTGGGCAGGATTCAAATTGAAATATATAAATATATGATGATGATAAGAGTAGAGATTTTTTTAAGGAAAAAAATGATCTCAAAGGAACAAAGATGCATGTTCAGCAGGATTCTCAATGTAACAATGACAAGAAAAAAATGGTGAAAAGGAGTTTTCTGAAAAAAAATATTATTAAAAAAACCCCAAACTCTAAATCATTTACAAATAATCCTCTCTTAGCAACCACAATTCAGGCAAACAACTCTTTTGCTAAATGCCATAGACATTAAATTGAACATTCCATGCCTTCAATAGCCTTATGATGTCACTTCCCACTCAGTTTTAAGCAAATCACCATGGTCATTAAGTGAAACTTTATGTGACTGTCACTAATGGTTTTTCTTCCACATCATTTATTAATTCTCCTTGTCTCAAGCCAGTTCGTACTCACTCAAATAGCAATCACAAGACCATAGGACATAGCATTGTGCATTGAGCATGCGCCAAGATGGCGCGGTGAAAATCTTTGTGGGAGCGGTTGGCGGCCTTTCCTAGGGCCTGGGACCGGGAGGTGGTGTTTTTTCAAACCTTCTGGTCCCGGACCCTGCCGGGGGAACATCTCAGGCAGCGTTTGGGATGATGCGGGTCGGATTTGAGGGTCCAGGACGTGTGGTGGGTTCGGCGGTTTCCTCGGCATTCTGAGGGGCGGCGGTTGCGGCGGCGGCGGCGGCTGCAGCAGAGGCTCCCCCAGGGGCTGAAGGTTTTTCAATGGCGCCGGAGAATGGATGGGCAGACGCTTTCCCCACAAGGTTTCCTTCGGTGCTGCCCTCGGCTTTTGCTGGGGCGGCCGCTGCGGCATGGCATGGCTTTTGGGTCTGGCGGCGGCGGCAGAGGCCCCCCCCCAGGAGCTGCGCCCCCCCCCCAGGAGCTGCGGGCTTTCCCAGCGTCGCCGGATAGGAAATGGCTGGATACTTTCCCATGGTGCTCCCTCGGCGTTTCCCTTGGCCTTCTATTTGGGGTGGTGGTCGCAGCGGTCGCGGCATGGCTTCCAGGTTCGGGGGCAGCGGCGGCCACGGACTTCCCCCCCCCACTTCAGGGGCTGAAGGTGTTTTCACCAGCGCCGGAGGGCTATTCCATCGACACCAGAGAGGAGAGTATCGGACGTGGGAGAAGTAGATGTAGAGGGTCTGATGAGTCATCTGGAGGGTCCAGCCCGTTGAGGAGGGAGTTGGAGGCGTGGCTGGCCCTCTTTTAGACCCTCTACCGTTTGTCCCGAGATGGTGGTAGTGGTGGCCCTCATTAAGACTGAGACTAAGACTAAGACCAAATCCTGAAGAACCAGAGTGGCTCGGTATGGAGTTTTTGGTCCATATCGTCTTTTGACATCAAGGCCTACATTAACTTTTTTAACATCTAGGCTGAACGGACTGGCTCGGACTGGAGGAGAGTGGCTAGCTTATCTGGAGCCATGGCCTACGCTGCTGGTTGTGGAACTTCTGCTGTAATGACATCTGGACCGGCTGGATGGGCTGCTAATCGCACCATAATTTTATTATGCGGAGATTTTCTACTGCGGACCTTCTTGCCCTGCAAGACTCCCCTCTCTCGCAGGTTTGGCCCTCCTCACTATCGAGGGCCCACCTTGACAAGGTTTTGGAACCCCGAGAGTTGGCATGCTAAATCTAGGAGGCTTAGGGGATTTTTAATTAATTGTTTTAACCGTTTTTTAAGTGGGAGTTTTAATGGAAATTTTAAGGGGGGGGGAGGGGAACCGACGGGTTTGGGTTGGGGGCAGGGGGGGAGGGTTGGGGGTAGCCCGTCGGGAGGGAGACCAGTTCCTGCGCGTGCTCGCGGCGACTATTTAATGGGTTTGGAGGTTAAGGGGGGAGAACACGTTCCTTTCTGTGAGGGTGGTTCTATTTGCACGATAAGTGGGAGGGGCAGATATGGCGGAAGGGGGGGATCGTATCGGTTTAGGGGGGCACGCGCTCGATGTTTGCAGGCGATCGCGTGCCCCGATCCCTCTGACTTTTCCCATTCCCCGGATGGTCAAGACCCTCAGAGCCTGGGCCTTCGGCTTATGTTATGCAACGCACGGTCCGTGAAATAAGGCCCCTAATACATGATCTTATTCAGGGGCGCCATGGATCTTGTAGGCGTTAGGGAGACCTGGTTGGGCACGGAAGGGGGCGTGCCCCTGGTCGAAATGTGCCCGCCAGGCTTCCGTGCATTTCATCAGCCGAGGGCCCAGGGTAGGGGTGGGGGTGGCGGTTGTTATTAAAGAGAGTCTAGAGCCGAGGAGACCACTGTACCTCAGATTGCCGGGTGTGAATCCTCTTGTGAGATGGGGTCATAGGTGTCAGATGGGCTTGCTGGTGGCGTACCTGGCTCCTTGCTGCGTGACAGCTGCCCTGCCCGAGCTCCTGGAGGTGCTTGCTGGGTGGCAGTGGAGACCCCCAGACTTTTAGTCATGGGGGACTTTAACTTGCCATCTGCCGGCTCGTCATCAACAGTGGCTCGGGAGTTCATGGCTTCCATGACGGCCTTGGACCTGACTCAAGTAGTGGATGGCCCCACTCACATCGGGGGAGGCACACTGGACCTGATTTTTATCTCTGGTCAGTGGTTGAAGGATCTGGACTTGAGAGATATAGTCACAGAACCTTTGTCATGGTCAGATCACTCTCTCCTTCGCCTAGACTTTCTGACCGCTACCCAACACCGCAGGGAGACGGAACCATTACGTTGGTACCGCCCCAGGCGCCTGATGGACCCGGAGAGGTTCCGGACGGAGCTTGGGCCATTTCCTGAGGGTCTGGCTCACGGCACGGCAGAGGAACTAGCCGCAGCCTGGGAACGGGCTGCGGCTGGGGCTTTAGACCGTGTCGTGCCTCTGCGGCCTCTGACCCGGCGCAGATCCCAACCGCCTCCTTGGTTCTCCGAGGAGCTGAGGGGGATGAAACGCCGGAGAAGACGCCTAGAGAGTTCCTGGAGGTCCAGCCGTTCAGAGGCTGATCGGACACTAGTTAGATCCTATACTAGGACCTACCTAGTGGCACTGAGGGAAGCGAGGCGTTGCTACGCCTCCCTCATTGCGCCGGCAGATAACCGCCCAGCCGCCCTGTTTGGTGACCCGCCTCCTCCTTCACCAGGGGAGCGGATGACCCGTTGCAGGGACGTGCTGAGGAGTTTAACGGTTATCTATACGATAAAATCGTTCAGCTTCGGGACGGTCTGGACCAAAATTGCGGCGATTCAGACGGGGCGTCTGAGGGCGGTCTTGGTGATATTGTCTGGGATGAGTTTGACCCTGTGGCTCCCGAGGACATGGACAGGTTGCTGGGTAGATTGAATGCCACCACGTGTTTACTGGACCCGTGCCCCTCCTGGCTGGTGCTGGCCACTCAGGAGGTGACACGAGGCTGGCTCCAGGCGATTACGAGCGCTTCCTTGTTGGAGGGAGTCTTTCCCGCTGCCTTGAAAGAGGCGGTGGTGAGGCCCCTCCTCAAGAAGCCTTCCTGGACCCGGCTGTTTTAGGTAATTATCGTCCGGTCTCCAACCCGCTCATGGCAAGGTTGTAGAGAGTATGGTGGCATATCAGTTTCCTGCACCTGGATGAAACTGTCTATCTAGACCTGCTCCAGTCCGGTTTCCGGCCCGGTTACAGCACTGAGACGGCTTTGGTGGCGTTGGTGGATGATCTCGGGAGGGCCAGGGATAGGGGTTGTTCCTCTGCCCTGGTCCTATTAGACCTCTCAGCGGCTTTTGATACCATCGACCATGGTATCCTGCTGCGCCGGTTGGAGGGATTGGGAGTGAGAGGCACCGGTTATCGGTGGTTCTCCTCCTATCTCTCCGGCCGGTCGCAGACGGTGTTGGCAGGGGGGCAGAGATCGACCCCGAGGCACCTCACGTGTGGGGTGCCGCAGGGGTCGATCCTCTCGCCTCTCCTGTTCAACATCTATATGAAGCTGCTGGGTGAGATCATCAGTGGTTTTGGGGTGAGGTACCAACTGTATGCTGATGACACCCAGCTGTACTTTTCCACACCGGGCCACCCCAATGAAGCTATCGAAGTGCTGTCCCGGTGTTTGGAAGCCGTACGGGTCTGGATGGGGAGAAACAGGCTCAAGCTCAATCCCTCCAAGACGGAGTGGCTGTGGATGCCGGCATCCCGGTACAGTCAGCTGAGTCCACGGCTGACTGTTGGGAGCGAGTCATTGGCCCCAATGGAGAGGTGCGAATTATCCCCTCAAGATTTTAAGGGTCCCAATTATCTTCATTGCTCTTCTCTAAGTTCTTCCAGCCTAACAGAAACTTTTTTTTAAAAAAAAATGTGATGCTCAGAATTGAAGATAGCCCTTGAGTGGGTCTGCTCAATATAGAATGGAGTAGAAATATTGCTTCTTGTGATACAAAGATTATGGAAAACTGTGGGAATTGTCTGAACCTCTAAGAAACTGCTTTTATTTTAAATATCCCTCAGAGTATTTTTATTTCCCATTTCCTGTATTCCTATAGATATAGGGAGAAAAATATATCTACCTCTGCCTTAAACATTTCAATATTTTATATCCATATTTGCATCTGTTAAAAATGTATGCTTAACAAATCCTCTGGATGCTGTGAATATTTTATATTGCATAAGAACCACTATTTTTGCTACTTTTTTTAGTTATTTTGTCAAGATGTGATATATCCACAGTGGAAACAGAAAGCTGCTGGGACAGTATATGTACAGAACATCAGGAGATAAATTGATTAGATGAATATATTAGAGAGTAGAGCTGAAGCAACACAGAATCACTGAGTTGCCAAATTATTCTCATCCTTTCTCCTATTTTAAAATAGCTACCTCCTTGTCAGTCCATAAAATGTTCCACTTTGAAAGCTGTACAGTAGCCATAAACATATTATTATTTTGAAAGGTAAACTTTAGAACTCCTTATCTTTACAACAACTTCTGAATTTTCTCTGGAAATGCTGATAAAAAAAATACCTTGCAAGTGCCATATGTGACAAGTTTAAATCAAAGGCTCCCATCTCTGGGCAGGATTCAAATTGAAATATATAAATATATGATGATGATAAGAGTAGAGATTTTTTAAGGAAAAAAATGATCTCAAAGGAACAAAGATGCATGTTCAGCAGGATTCTCAATGTAACAATGACAAGAAAAAAATGGTGAAAAGGAGTTTTCTGAAAAAAAATATTATTAAAAAACCCCCAAACTCTAAATCATTTACAGATAATCCTCTCTTAGCAACCACAATTCAGGCAAACAATTCTTTTGCTAAATGCCATAGACATTAAATCGAACATTCCATGCCTTCAATAGCCTTATGATGTCACTTCCCATTCAGTTGTTAAGCAAATCACCATGGTCATTAAGTGAAACTTTATGTGACTGTCACTAATGGTTTTACTTCCACATTATTTATTAATTCTCCTTGTCTCAAGCCAGTTCGTAATCACAATAGCAATCACAAGACCATAGGACATTGCGGTTGTCATAAGTGCAAGAATTGGTCACAAAGCTGTTTTTACATTGTCATAATTTCAAACAATCGCTAGAAAAGGCAGTCGGTAAGCAAGCATTAACAGTAGACATTACTTAGAGTGAATAAAAGGAATTCGCTAAAACTTCCTTTTACTTGAAACTGTCTTATAATGTGCTCAGAATTGGAGACAGTCTGATCAATATAAAATGGGTAGAAATATTACTTCTTATGATTCAAAAGCTAGTGGAAATGTAAAAATGTTTATTAGATTTACTTTTAATTCCATTTTAAATCCAGTTGTTTTCTGGGATGCTAGTCAGTGGTGGGATTCAGCCGGTTCTCTCCAGATCGTGAGAACCGGAAGCGGTGACTATGGAAGGCTCCGCTCACCTGTCCAGACATAATGCACGACTACTGCGCATGCACAGAAAACCATGTGCATGCACAGAGGTGGTGCATGCACTCACATTTGTGAGCCTGTAGGGAAGGTAAGTGAATCCCACCTCTGGCTTCTTCATTACCCAAGTCAGATCCGAGAATATTTTATAGAATAACTTTAGATGTTGCTAGAGAGCCATGGTTAGAATGCAGAACTGTAGGCTAGCTCACTGCTCATTCCAGGAGTTCAATTCTGAGCGGGTCAAGGTTGACTCAGTCTTCCATCCTTCCAAGGTTGTTAAATGGGGACCCAGATTGTTGCGGGCAATGTACTGACTCTTAGAGAAGGCTGTAAAGCACTATGAAGGGGGTATATAAGTCTAAGTGCCATTGCTATTGCTATACTACTATTCATTCTCTCTCTTCATCCCCACGTCCCAGCAAGATAACATGATTTTGCAAATTATTTAATATTCGATAGCACTGATGATGTCAGGGTAATGAAGATTTAAAGCTGACCAGCCATTGTAAGGCTGTAAATCAAGATGATGAACTGAATCATGAACAGAGTTCCTGTCAAACAGACAACAAGTGGTCAAAATAGGCAGTGCCCTATCAAGTCCCGCTTCTGTCAATAGCGGTGTCCCCTAAGGCAGCGTTCTAGGACCAACACTCTTCATATTATACATTAACGATTAACCTCTGTGACCATATTATAAGTAATTGTGTTCTCTTCGCCGATGATGTTAAACTATTTAACACTACCAACAATGTGGCTACCCTTCAAAAAGACCTTGACTTTGTGTCAGAATGGTCAAAAATTTGGCAACTCCAAATCTCAACCAGCAAATGCTCTATCTTACACATTGGAAAAAAGAATCAGAACACTAAATACAAGCTTGATGGACATGACCTTGTAGATGACCCTCACCCTGTCAAAGACCTTGGAGTTTTCATATCAAACGATCTAAGTGCCAAAGCCCACTGCAACTACATCGCCAAAAAGGCTTTAAGAGTTGTAAACTTAATCTTGCGTAGCTTCTTCTCCAGAAAGATTACACTACTAACCAGAGCATATAAAACATTTGCTAGACCAATTCTCGAATACAGCTCACCTGTCTGGAACCCACACCTCATTTCGGACATTAATACAATTGAGCGTGTCCAGAAATATTTTACAAGAAGAGTTCTCCACTCCTCTGATCACAACAAAATACCTTATGCCACCAGACTTGAAATCCTGGGTTTAGAAAATTTAGAACTCCGTTGCCTTCGGCATGACCTGAGTATAACTCATAAAATCATCTGCTACAATGTCCTTCCTGTCAAAGACTACTTCAGCTTCAATCGCAATAATACACGAGCACACAATAGATTTAAACTTAATGTGAACCGCTCCAATCTTGATTGTAGAAAATATGACTTCAGTAACAGAGTTGTTAATGCCTGGAATGTACTACCTGACTCTGTGGTCTCTTCCCAAAATCCCCAAAAGCTTTAACCAAAGACTATCTACTATTGACCTCACCCCATTCCTAAGAGGTCTGTAAGGGGTGTGCATAAGAGCACCAGCGTGCCTACCGTTCCTGTCCTAATGTTCCCAATTTGTATGGTTATTTCATGCTTATACTTATGTATACTTTTGTGTTTGACAAATAAATAAAGAAATAAATAAAATAAAGGATAAGTCAGCAGGGTTACTGCCACTTTAAGAAGCTGTCTATATAAGGGAGGCCATGAGAGGGTGCCCCTCCTTCCCTCCCTCTCTCTCTCTCTCTCTCCTTGTTTATCACTCTCCTCGTGGTGTTCTATCTGTACTGTAGTTCTCCATGTAGAGTTGAAGAATGATTGCTTGTCTGGTATGTCCCTACCACTTGTATGTCTGTATATAGAAGTATATACACTACTGTTTGTAAGACAAACCTCTGTGTTCTGTATTGTGCTCCTGGGTGGTCTCAAAATAATAGTCACACTGTAAACAGTCTGACAGATGAGAAAGAATCACTTCTTAAAACACAAATTTTTGAAGAATCCATCATGATACCAATTGGACAATGCACTTCCATTGACAAGCATAATGGTATTTTCTTCTCCGATGGGTCCTTGGTGCTCTCCAAATTTGGTTTTTTTCTTGCACACATTTCATTCCTTAAACCAGGTAACATCATCAGTGCCAGCAGGATGGAGGATGAGTAACCTTGAAGTGTGGTTTACTAGCAGTGATGATACTAGATGGTTTGGGTAATGAAACATCTGCAAGAAAACATCCAAGCTCAGAGAGCACCAAGGACCCCCTAATTTCAACCCAGAGCTACAAATATTCTCCAATATGGGTACTTTCTTCTCTACACAAAGCCTTTCCTTATGCAAGTTCTCAGAATTATATCTATTCTCTCTCTCTCTCTCTCTCTCTCTCTCTCTCTCTCTCTCTCTCTCTCTCTCTCTCTCTCTCTCTCTCTCTCTCTGTATATATATATATATATATATATATATATGTATATATATATATATATATATATATATATATATATATATATATATATATATATATATTGTGTATCATTTGGACATTTTAAAATTATTATTGAACATGTGATTTGAAAATAAAATCAATCAGTCAGGAATATCCTTATATGGTCTATGGCTATAAGATAATAATAGCAGAGTTGGAAGGGATCTTGGAGGTCTTCTAGTCCAACCCCATGCCCAGGCAGGAAACTCTACACCATTTCAGACAAATGGCTGTCCAATATCTATATTAATATCAATATTAAATATCTGTTAATAGTGTTGTGTTGTGTTGTGCATGAATGACTTTATTAATAATCTCCGTTTGGTGAGGAAAGTATTACTTTCCTCACCACTTAATATATTGATTTAGTTTCTGTGCGCAATCTGAGAATATGATATGCAATCGACTGTTTTTGTCAATAAGATTGCAAAGCTAAGCATAGCATGAACTAAAGTTGTAACTTTTGCCACCTCAACAATTTCATAAGTATTTAAGAAACCTGTTTAAGATCAGGCCCTCTTGAAAATGCTATTTTGCCAGTTTTTGGGGTTTGTTAATTATAGATAATATAGTTAAAATCATGATTTTAAACTGTTTATATTTTTAAAATCACAATTAGCAGATGTGTAGGCAGAACAAAGCCCATAGGCATGGGTGCCTTTATTACATTACACGTTTTATGTACATAGTATTATGGGATTTCCCATCTGTTTTCAATTTTAGGAACAGATCTATATACTGTAGCTCCACAATTCTTTATGGAATCTTCAACAAGATCAGGAGAGTGATTCCATCATTAGATGCAGATTAACGAGGGAAGATTAAATGGAGACACTGCTGGTAGACAGAAGTTCTTCTACTGCCATTATAAAAGCCCTTCTATGTTCTAAGAAAGGAGCATGATTAGAAAAGTCATCATGCACAAATTTTTCACCAGTAGTAGCAAATGTGAAGCCACCAAATGAGATAATTTGATCATAGCAGGATTTAAAATCCTTCTATTCATGAACCCAGGCCCAAACATTAACTTATATTATGGCAAACATAAAATCAAGGGTGGGCAACGCACGCCCCCCTGGCTCCCCAAGCCTCCCGTGCATGCATGCACAACCCCCCACCCCCTGTTTTGGGCCTAGTAGGCCTCCCTGCAGTCTCCTGGGCCCAAAAAGAGGTTGTGAGGGGCATGCCGCATATCCCCTCCTCATTTTGAGTCTAGAAGGCCTCCTTGCAGCCTCCTGGGCCCAAAAATGGGCTGTGAAGAGGGCATGTCGCAAACCCCCACACACTTCCCCCACCCCCTGCACATGAACATGTGACCTCTGCCCCCTGGGCATGCACACATGAGCCCCTGCGCATGCACATCTCTCACATGCACCTTACCGCTGGCATCCCGAAAACCAGTGGTGAAATCCAAATTTTTTTACTACCGGTTCTGTGGGCGTGGCTTGGTGGGCATGTTGTGGCTTGGAGGGCGTGGCAGGGAAAGGATACTGCAAAATCTCCATTCCCACCCCACTCTGGGGGCGGCCAGAAGTGGTATTTGCTGGTTTTTTTAACTACTCAAAATTTCCGCTACTGGTTCTCCAGAACCTGTCAGAACCTGCTGGATTTCATCCCTGGTCCAAATTTACAACAGCACATGATTGTTTTTCATACTTATGATCATTGCATCATCCCCTTGGTCATGTGATCAGACACCACATAAATATGAGTCAATTTCCGAGTGTCTGAATTTTGATCACATGACCATAGAGTTGCTATGAGAGTCTTAAGAAAAGGTCATAAGCCACTTTTTTCAGTCACCGTTATAACTTTGAACAGTCTCTAAACAATTGGTTGTAACTCGATGACCAACTGTACGATTTAAATGATGAGGAAGGAAAGACAGGGTAGTTATGTAGATGAAGGATAATGGGGGATGATTGCAAGTACTTTGTCAATAAACAACTATAATGTGTGTTAAAAAACCTGTTGTGTTTGCTCAGAACTTCTGAAATAGCCTGCCACCTATGGATGTATTTAAACTCAGCATCAATCAGCTCAATTATGCTGTTGTAGTTTCTTTGTTCCAAATTGTTCTTTTGAGATCTGTCCCGAGAGGCTAAAATGCTCTGCTATTATTTTGTCCACCTTCTGAGTCCTGATGTTAAACTTGTGTCCATTAATTCTTTTGTACAAAGTCTGGTCTATTTGTCCTATGCAGAATCCAAACGGATGTTGCTGGCAGCTGATTGAATAAGGTAAAAGGTAAAGGTTCCCCTCGCATATATGTGCTAGTTGTTCCTGACTCTAGGGGGAGGTGCTCATCTCCGTTTCTAAGCCAAAGAGCCAGCTCTGTCCGAAGACATCTCTGTGGTCATGTGGCCGGCATGACTCAATGCCAAAGGCGCACGGAATGCTGTTACCTTCCCACCAAAGGTGGTCCCTATTTTTCTACTTACATTTTTTTATGTGCTTTCGAACTGCTAGGTTGGCAGAAGCTGGGGCAACTAACGGGAGCTCACCTCGTTATGTGGCACTAGGGATTTGAACCACCGAACTGCCAACCTTTCGATCGACAAGCTCAGCATCTTAGCCACTGAGCCACCGCATCCCTTACAGCTGATGGAATACATTACTGTATTTCTATATTAATGAACAGTTACGGAGTCCATCAAAGTCTGCTTCAAAATAAGCACATAGAAATGCTTTTTCTATTTGAAAAATCACAATTAAAAAGTATTGTTCCAGCCATGTTTTAAAGATCACATAAAGCAGCAAAGTATGTTAGTTAAAGGCTAGTGCAAGGGTTAAGATGCTAGACCAAAAAAACCCCTCCTTATTCAATCAAGATTTTTTTTGTTAACCATTCTTTATGTATTAACCAAGAATTAAAAACATGGCTAGTCTTTCAGGCTTTGAGTGAAGGTTGAGCCCCTATGAGGTGACTTTTGTGTTTACATGTTTGTCTAAAGGTCACTCTTGATTTTTTTGCCCTCCTTTTTTGTAAGTTGACAGGGTTATTGAAAGTCAGGCAGCCTCTAAATTGTTTATAAATAAATAACAATTCATAACATTTTAAATGAGAATACATTTCCTAGTCTTTTAGGTATCTCATGAAATTGCATATGTTGGAATCCTAACAGAGGTTCATTAAAAGCAGACGATTTAGTTGGGTATCCCCTCCCTGTCCGCTGCTTTAAGCGGCTTTAAAATCAGAGAAAAAAGGCAGGATATAAAACTATAAACAATCACAGCAAGAATAATATACAAACTGAGAAAAATATATTAAAATATCTTCCGTATAGTTTATTCTTATCAATAATCACTGGTTTTCTAATGAATTCACTATTATATTATGAGCAGTGCAAAATATTATTGTACAACCCACAAAATTGGCACCATAGTAACACAAATTGTTGCCGCTTTTGATTAGTAGAAAATATTGCCTTTTCCAAAACAGTCTAATCACACATTTTGAAGAATCATTTATCTGGAATAATATCACTTCCCCAATTTTTCATTATAATTCTTTTAGCCCCACCCTCAATCTCCATACAACCATAATACCTGATGAACAATTTCCAAAGCTTTTGTGTATATAGCTCAACAGTATATTAACATTTCTAATATTTATAGATTTTCCCCTAAATACATTTTACATACATCAATGGACTATCCCAAAAGAATGCTAAATGATCATATTTTTTTTATACTTCCAGACTATTACATTTGATGTCTGTCCTTTCAAATAGATGCTTTGGGAAGTCCAGTGCACCCTAAATACAATTTTTGATAAATCAATATTAATTTCAGATTCACAGACACCATTTAAACATTTTTAAGGGCATGAATCCATTGATGGAACTTTATCTGAGACTAGTTCTTTAGCCCATGTTTGAAACATCCCAGAAATGCCCATTTTAAAATTATTCTTGAGCTTTGTATAGATATATAGTTTTAATTCTGTTATGGATTCCAACAAATAAGAAAGCAATACAGGTACCTTTAAGGCAGCCCAAGCATCTGGCCCATATTGATCTATTAGAACTGCAATGGCAAACCTATGGCACGCGTACCATAGGTGGCACATGTAGCCATATCAGTGGGCATGTGAGCTCAGCTTCAGTGTGCATATGTGCGCCAGACCTCTAATAATAATAATAATAATAATAATAATAATAATAATAATAATAATTATTATTATTATTATTATTATTATTATTATTATTATTATTATTATTATTATTATTATTATTATTTAATTTTTATACCGCCCTTCTCCCGAAGGACTCAGGGCGGTGAACAGGCAAATAAAATAATACGATACATTTCAATAAAAACACTATTTAAAAAACTTATTCCAATAGCCTAAATTTAAAATACAATACAAAATATAAAATAAACCCCAATAAAATCCATATTTAAAAAACCCTATTAAGCCAGTCCTGCTCGAAAGAATAGATATGTTTTAAGCTCGCGGCGAAAGGTCCGGAGGTCTGGAAGTTGTCGAAGTCCTGGGGGAAGCTCATTCCAGAGGGTAGGTGCCCCCACAGAGAAGGCTCTCCCCCTGGGGGTCGCCAGCCTGCACTGTTTGGCTGACGGCACCCTGAGGAGGCCCTCTCTATGGGAGCGTACCGGCCGGTGGGAGGCATGTGGTAACAGAAGGCGGTCCCGAAGATATCCCGGTCCTATGCCATGGAGCGCTTTAAAGGTGGTAACCAACACCTTGAAATGCACTCGGAAAACCACAGGCAGCCAGTGCAGCCTGCGCAGGATCGGTGTTATATGGGAGCCACGAGTGGCTCCCTCTATCACCCGCGCGGCTGCATTCTGAACTAACTGAAGTCTCCGGGTGCACCTCAAGGGGAGCCCCATGTAGAGAGCGTTACAGTAGTCCAGGCGAGAAGTGACGAGGGCGTGAGTAACCGTGCATAAGGCATCCGGTCTAGAAAGGGGCGCCTCTGATTTTCGGGTCTTCTGGGCCCACTAGAAATAGGGAAACAGGCTGTTTCCTGCCTCCTGAGAGCCTGGGTTATGTGGGGAAGGCCCGTTTTTCTCTCTCACCTGGCTCCAGAGCCTCTCTATGAGAATGAGCACCCCCTCATTCTCTCCAGAGGCCAGAAACTGCCCTTGCCAACTTTCAGTTGGACAAGAAGTGATATTTTTTGCTGGCCCCAGTCTACAGAGCCTCTCTAGGAGTCGCTAGAGGCTGGGGACAGCAAAAAACTTCACTTTCTGTCCAACCAGAAGTTGGCAAACAGGCAGTTTCTGGCCTCTGGATGACCTGGGGTGGGAAGTCCATTTTTCGACCTCCCCAGACTCATAGAGAGGCTCTGGAGCCAAGTGAGAGAGAAAACGGGCCTACTGGGCCATAACATGACAGAAGTAGGGGGAGGAGGAGTTGCATGTGTGGGGCACAGAGAATTATGGGTGTGGGCATGCGCGCACACGACCCCCCTGCCCCCCGCCTTCTGGCACATGATGGCAAAAAGGTTAGCCATCACTGTATTAGAAGATACTAGCATTCTAGTCCTTTGTCTTGTTTATGCAATTTTCCCACTTATTTAAAATATTGCTTTTGATGAGTCAGAGAATTTCAACAGCACTGTTGCTTAACCATTCAACTATCAATTTCTTTTAAAAAGACCGCTAGCTGCATAAAATGAAAAATCAGGTATCCAACATAGATTCAGGCATCTTACTTTATCCTTTATTTTGCATTTCTGTTTGCAAGATACATACCTTGAAAGTTGTTTGTTTTAATTAGTTTAGTTTCTGCTGTTTCTTTCTTCCCCAGTCGCCTTGCTTGATTTCTTTTCTGCTCCATAGTTACATTATGTAGTCTTGATGTTCAGAGTTGTGTGAAAGCAAAATCCAAAACAAACCCAAAGAAAGCAAATATCATTTCATAACAATTTTAAGACATTCTTAAGGGAACGGGGGCTTTTGCTAGCAATTTTGTAAACACTTGGACAGTGGTTGAGTTTAATTGGGCTACAGATGGTATCAATGATCCATGGAGAGAATTGACCAACTGGAAATCTTGACATCGTATGTCACTGTTTTGCTTTGTTTTCCTGCTTGTTGGATAGTGATTAAAAGGCACAGTAAATTTAATATAGATTTGAGGTTGGTTTTTGTAAAGAACCTTAGTCCAAAGATGTTTTGCTAATATAAAACATCTTTGCTTCAAAGCTTCTATAAAAATCAAATACCCAGCCCTGGGTAAGAAACAAAATAGATAATTATCTATTATAGAACTAGTGGTTTTGGACTATATAGGACAAATGGCATGGATTTGTTTTTCACAGACATGTTAAGCTGCTCAGCCAATGAATAACCCACATCTGTATTTTACAATATTTCTATCCCAGCAATATTGCCATTCTTTTTCAACTGCTTATATACATACATACATGCATACATGCATACACGCATATATGCATACATACATACATGTATGTATGTGTGGTGTATATATGTGTTTGTGTCATCTATCTATCTATCTATCTATCTATCTATCTATCTATCTATCTATCTATCTATCTATCTATCTATCTATCATCTATCTCACTATTGTAGCAATACAGATGGCTTAAAAAACTCCTTTCAGCATTCCTTCATCCAAGGTAATTTTATTCATTTTATTTTTAATTCCATTGATACTTCTGGGGCTTTTACATTCAGCCCCCATCTTCCACTTCCAAAACAATTTTCCAGTTCCATCAAAATTTCTCTTTTAGTCTTAAGTATAATTTGATGCGTGACTAATCATTTGAAAGTCTTTTTCTGTTTATATAATGTCGTCCTCTCCTTCTCCTTCTTTGAAGCATTCTTATTTATTTTATTAAACTTATATGCTTCCCTCTCTCGCCGATAAGGCAGTGCTGGGTAGTTTACAAAGAGTAAAAAATGAATATAGAAACAATGAAATTTAAAATTACATTTACACTGTATAAAAATTAGAACCAAGGAGATGGCATGCAGATCTGAGGGGATGTGGCACAGGAATGAATTATGATGGTAAACTACCCTGTTTCCCCAAAAATAAGTCATCCCCTTATAATAAGCCCAATCGGGCTTTTGAGCACATGCACTAAAATAAGCCACCCCCAAAAAATAAGCCCTCCCCAAAAATATTTAGATGCAGAGCTGGAAATTAGGTAAGATGGCAGGAGGATCCCCATCTTGCTCCATGCACCCCAAAATAATAAGACCTCCCCGAAAATAAGGCCAAACACTTATTTCGGTGTTCAAAAAAATATAAGACAGGGTCTTATTTTCAGAGAAACATGATAGACATCCAGGCTTTTCCTCAAACACAGCCTCTTTCACTGCATTGTTTTACAGATCGCCCTTTTCATGTTTCCCATTAGTACAACTCACTTCTTTTTACTTCTCTTCTTTTCTTCATTTTTTTCATCATCCATTGTTGACAACATTAAAAAAAAAAGGCTATCCCACATTTAAAACTTCCCTCACCCCTTTATCCTTTCCTAATTATCTGCTTTGCATCATAAATATTCAAACAGTAATTTTTAAAAAAAGAAAACTATTTGTTCTTTGCCCTCTTTGGGCATGAATAGTTTTGTTCAGGCTACTTATTTAAAACTCAGACCATTTTCCAATAGGATACTCATCAGAGAGTTACCATTCTCATTGTTAGACCTCTGAGTGAGCAAAAAAAAATAAATCTATCTATTCTCTTCTCTTTCCCATTCATCTGTTCTTGTCATCTCATATATTTTCTTTCCATAGTATTCGTAAAGCTGCACATTGTTTGTCAATAATTATCCCTTATCATCACTCATTGAAGCATAATATGGAATTCATCAACCAGTGGATTCCTGCTTTCATATTAACCTATAACAATCTAGATGGCACCAGCTGCATTTCACATGCATTTTATCCTTTTCATTCATACTTAAATCTAAAACTTCATTTCTCTGCATGCATTTGTCAATTCCATTGCCTAAATTTAGGTAACTTTCATTCAGATCTGTTACTGGCTTTTTATTTTCCTTTTAGTTTCACAAATGTATTCCTTCCTCCCTCCCTCCTTTCTTCCCTTCCCTTCCTTTCCCCTCCCCTCCCTCCCTCTCTCCTTTCCTTCTTCACATTTTGGAACCACCCGTCTCCCTACTTTTTTATCTTTCATTGGTTAATTCATGCTCTTTTCTCTTTGCTCCCATCGCCCAACTGTACCCCAGATTAGGGATTAAGGTAAAGGTAAAGGTTACCCTTGCACATATGTGCTAATCATTCCCGACTCTAGGGGGCGGTGCTCATCTCCGTTTCAAAGCTGAAGAGCCAGCGCTGTCCAAAAATGTCTCTGTGGTCATGGGGCCAGCATGACTAAATGCCAAAGGCGCACAGAGCACTGTTACCTTCCCACAAAGGGGGTCCCTATTTTTCCACTTGCATTTTTTATGTGCTTTCGAAGTACTAGGTTGTCAGAAGCTGGGACAAGTAACGGGAGCTCACCCCATTACATGGCACTAGGGATTTGAAACACTGAACTGCCGACCTTTCGATCGACAAGCTCATTGTCTTAGCCACTGAGCCATCACGTTCCTACTGATTAAGGGATTACAGGGTCATAAAAAGGAGGGCTTTTTTATTGAAAGGTATTGATCAGAATATTAGCCTTATTTTCACTTTTACATGCATCAATCCCTGCTAATAGTAAGGAAGTATGGATCACCTTGGGCATATTTTGCCCAGTATGCCACAAAATTCAATTGTACTGTAAATATGTTCAAACTCTTCTGTACAAATGATGTTCTTGAAAGATAACATATTGTTGTCTGTAGCTAGGAGATGTTTGCAACACAAATTAACAAATGTTCACAATTTATAAGCACCAAAAACTAACTTAAGTATGGTTGGCATACTTATCTGTCAGCATATCCATTCTGTAAAACTGTATTTAGGGTCTTTATTTCATGATCTTTGCCATCATTTTTCTTATTAGACGTTAACACAGGAACTTTATCATTTTTTGAAAAAAGAACAGGAAAAATAAAATTTCAGCATCTCATTAAGATATTGACAATGTATGAGCAGAAAATCCTCTCCCTGAGTAAGTCTCAAATAAAAAAGATGACATTAAGAGAGAAGAAAGATAGAGGGAAAAAATGATGTTTCTGACGAAAGCATCCCAAAGGCAAAGCAATTTAAAGTGCTCAGAATTCAATATGTTTTGAATATGAGACACCATTTGTAATATCCAAATAATATCACAGAAAGTAAAAATTAAAATCAGATATAGATAGATAGGTAGGTAGGTAGATAGATAGATAGATAGATAGATAGATAGATAGATAGATAGATAGATAGATAGATAGATAGACAGACAGACAGACAGACAGACAAACACACACATAGACACAACACAGACACAGACAGACAGATAGATAGACAGATAAATAGATATGATGGAAAGAGTTAGAGATGATATATATATAGGTAAATATAGATAAATGAGGTGATAGATAGATAGATAGATAGATAGATAGATAGATAGATAGATAGATAGATAGATAGATAGATAGATAGATAGAATGGAAAGAGGTAGAGATTTTATATATATAGGTAAATATAGATAGATAGATAAATGAGATGATAGATAGATAGATAGATAGATAGATAGATAGATAGATAGATAGATAGATATGATGGAAAGAGGTAGAGATTTTATATATATAGGTAAATATAGATAGATAAATGAGATAGACAGACAGACACACAGACACACAGACAGATAATAGAATTTGCATGTAGACATGAGACTTAGATAAGAGGACTCCTAAGATGTCCATTTGTAGTCATTTCATTTCACCTAACATTGAGTTGATCTTTCTTGAGTCATTCCATGTTCCCACTGTTTATTCCACATTCCTACTGTAACTATGTTTTTGTAGCTTCAGAGCGTCTTTTCCTTTATAGCAACATCAGCAACTAGACATCCTGAAAGCTTTAACCTAGCCACATCATAAGCACCATTGGTACTGTGCTTGAGCCTGTTCTTCCTCAGTAACACATTGAGTGCCATCGAATCTGAGAGGCACTGAACAGCCTTAAATTTTAAATCCTCTTTCCATGTGATTTTATCAGAAAAAAAATATACAAGTGTGTTGTGACCCAGTCCGTGTAGTAGGAAACTCAGTCCGTGAAAAAAGAAACAAACTTTATTCAAACAGCTAAGAATTACTTCATCCCCAGTGTCATTCAACTCAAATTAAAATAAATTCCTCCCAACACAAACTCCTCAGTCCTATCACAAAACCTTGGTCCAATTAGGCAAACTGCCAAAGGCCTTTCTTGACAAACATTCAGAAGTCACAAAAATAAATGCAAGATGTAGACGAAGCAGAATATGAAGCTACCAACGTTGTTTTTCGGCAAAGCCCAAACACTGTTGCTGGTCTGTTTTAAGCCTTATGGGAGGGGCCAATCATCTCTTGGCCCTACTCCCGAGTTGTCCTTTTTGCTTGAGCTGCTCTTGCCTTCTGGCAGCTCTTCTCATGCATGCATTAGGAACAGGCTCCTCCTGTTCCTCTGCCTCACTACTATCAGGCTCTGGAGGCTCTGCAGTCCGCACCTCAATCCCCGATGGCCCTGGCCTCACCTCAGCCTCATCGCTGTCCAACTCCATTGCCACGAGTCCATAGGCTGCTGGTGGACCACAGCAAGGCATGCTCACCACTGTCTTCTCCATGTAGCATGCATGGATGTGTTTGCCATTCTCACTAGAGTGAAAACTGCCTCTAGAATCTTCCTATATTGCTGCTGCTCAATATAGGTGCCTGTTGCTTTAGTTGGGCAGTTGAGATGACTTTCATGCCTTGGGTGACCCTGCTGAGAATATTTACTCTTGGCAGATACTCATCCCTCCCAGGGGTGGGTTCTACTTACCTTTATTACTGGTTCACAATGGGATTGCACGCACAGATCGCCTATGACGACATTCGGGTTGGTGGGCAAGCCTCCCGGCAGTTTTACTACTGGTTCTATAGAACCAGTCCAAACTGGGGATAACCCACCACTGATCCCTCCCAGGAATACCCTCTTCCCCACCATTAATTAATTAATTAATTAAGAAGCATAGCAGAACATTGTTGGGGATGTAGGGTGGAGAACACCTGCAAAAAGAACTTAACATGTGTTACTGATCCAAGACTTACATATTATAGAAGTTGGTTTTTCCATGTCAATTTCTACATGTTCTTTCCCACCCACCCCTTTTTTAAAAAGGACTGCCCATATTTTCTGCATCTTTTTCTATGTCTTTTTTCTTTTACATGCCCCCATCCCCTCCACATGAACACGAGCACATCAGTACATACAGTCTACTGGCAGCTTATACTAAGAATTCAGTCTCTGATAAAATTAATAGTATTCATTAAAGCTATAATATATTGCCAACAGTTTAGACACCCAAGTGGTACAAAACACTTCTTTCCATGCTATTGATGATTATTTTTTGTGCATTTTAGTGAGATCCTAAATAGAACAAAATTGAATTCTTATTCATTCAAATAGACCAGGGGTGTCAAACTCAAGGCCCGCAGGCCTGTAGGGTGCTTAGATCTGGCCCATGGGGCCACCCTGGAAACAGCGAAGGACCAGCCTGTGGTGCCTCTGCCAGCACAAAGAGAGCTTGGGAGGGCCATGTGCGGCCCTCCTGAGCTCGGTTTTTGCTGGCAGAGGGTTGCAGGAGGCCACTACAGGCACCCCTGACACGAGTGACATTGAGCTGGCCATGCTCACCTTGGCCATGCCCACCCTGGCCCCCCATGTCAAACACAACCCTGATGCGGCCCTCAATGAAATCAAGTTTGAAAGATGAATCCTGCTTCATCCAGTATGGAGAAAGCCATGTTGTATCTTTTGGCTATAAAGATGTCAAGCTTATCAAATGCTGAATTAGACAGTTCAGGACAATTTAAAGACCTCATCCTTCAATCAATATGGAAACAGTCTCTCACCTTCTTTGTCTCATATTTTCAATTTCTTTGAAATCCCGGTTTCTCTGATTTATCTTTGAAAGAAATTATGAATATTCTTATATCCAAATGAGGAAATAAAAACGACCACCCTCCTATTTTTCTGACCTGTGTTACATTTCTAAACTTCACGTTGTTTATAATGATTTAAACATATTCAGTCTTAGCTGTTGCTGTGGAATAAGACGGATTAAGGCTTTTTTGACCCCAAAGGGCTACTTTTGAAACACATTGTGCACACCATCTGTTCAAATTATTTTTGCTTCTCATCATCAAGTTTGGCTCTTAATTCTCCTTTATTGTCTTATTTTTAATTCAGAGAAAAAATGCCTACCTCCTGCCATTTATAAAGCTCAATTTTATGATTATCTGGAAAATAAAACTTCTTGAGGGGATACTCAGATTTGTAATAAGAATATTGGTGATAAAAGTGTAGAGCAAAGAGAGCTCCAATATATCTTTCATTGTCATATTGAGTCTATTTGTAACTGCTGTAAAGAAGATTGGAAGTCGCTTCCTTAAGTATATTTTTCTTCCTTCTTCCTTCTTTCTCATTATATTATTCTTCTCTTTTTTTCTCATTTTCTCTTTTATCTTAATTTTCTTCTGTATTACCTTTACTATCATTAAAACCTTTAATAAAACTATTTTTTAAAAAAGATATATGTATTATAATCCTGTTTTGTCAAGAAGAAACACCTTTAGCACTAGCTGATTTTCTAATTTTTTTCCCAAGCAACTAAAAAAATATAGAATGTGGAAACCAGGGAAAATCTTACAGTTTGGGAGCATACAAGTATAAGCAACAGTATATCACAGCAGTGACTACACCCCCTCACATTTTGTAAATATTTAAGTATATCTTTTCAAATGACAACTCTGAAGAAATGACACTTGGCTATAATGTAAAGTAGTGAGTATACAGCTTGTATAACAGTGTAAATGTGCTGTCCCCTCAAAATAACACAACACACAGCCATTAATGTCTAAACTGGCGGCAACAAAAGTGGCCACATAAGAATGGGTGGATGTGGGGTGGGTGGGCAGGAAATCACACACACTCCCAATTTCCCCAGTGTATAAGAGAGGCATTTAGGCAGCAGCTGAAAATATTTGTTCTCCAGCATCCAGCAAAGGTTATGTGACCCAGAAAAGAACTATTTTTAAGGAGTGGGAAATAATTATAAGTGGCATGCTTCCCCTAATTTACTTCCTTATATTACCATACTTTACCTTTCTGTTTTCTGACAGCTTTCAAGGTACTTTCTTGATGTGCACACTTTTTATTTGAACCAGTTATCTCCTAGCTCAGGGGTCAGCAACCTTAAACACTGAAAGAGCCAAAGGTCCTAACCCGAAGCCCTCCGTTCAATTCTGGAGCCGACCGGAAGTCCAGTTCCCCCACCATAGCGTCTCCTCCTAGCACGGCACCCTTTTTCCTCTACCTTTCCTAACTGAAAACCCTATCAATTTTGGAGCCGACTAGCGACAGGGATCCACAGCAGAGGGATGGAAGAGCCACATGTGGCTCCAGAGCTGTGGGTAGCTGACCCCTGTCCTAGCTGGTTCCTAAACTGGCATTAAGGTATAATTACTAGCAGGTTTTTAGTAACCAGTTTCTGCAGCTATGCAATTCCTTGACCATCCCCTATTCCCCACTGTAATTTTTTTTTTAAAAATCCAACTTCTGGTTTTCTTTTGGACTTAGCCTTCTTACCATTGCAGCTTTGGAAACAGCAAGCCAAGTAAAATGAAATCTTTATGCCTTTTGGTAAAAGGATGGGCTTATTGTATTTTCCGCCCAGAATTACTTCCAAGAAAAATAATGACCTCTGTGGTGTTTATTGCAATGTCCTCCTAACGTGTTCATGAAGTATCACTCCTCTTTTCTATGTATGCTACACATCTACTCTGGGGTGGGAAAGGCATCCCTCACTCTAAGTGGGATTTGTTAATGCTTAAAACGTCAATGAATTATTTAGCCCCTTTCCCCTTCTTGCTTTGCTGCACGCCTATTCAACTCTCAGCGCAGATTCATATCAATAAATCCAGGCTGGCTTTTGCAGCTCCAATTTCATGCTTGGCCTTTCCTAAGCTACAATAATGGAAAAAATAAATAAATGAAATAAACAGCATGGGTAGACAAATTGCATTAAGTAACCACTTTCCTAAGTCTTCACCTCCTTTCTCTACCTAAATACTAGGCGCTATGCCAGGAGGTGAAACAGGATCAGCCAAATGTGATCGGACATCTCACAATTGGTTGCAGTCCAGTAAACAAATTAGGAGTAAGCTTTAATAGGACCGACCATGCCTAGGTTTATGTAATTCATGATATAGTGATCCCAATGGTTTTTCTGCAAGAAAAACTTACCTCACTTCAGAGCCGTATGGAACAAAACCTTATTTTTCCAGACCTTAGTGCCTATTCTTTTTTGGTCTGAAAACCTAAGCAGAATTGGGTTTTTTTAATATGGGGTGGCAAACTATCAGAAATCTTAAGACTGAAAGACTAAAGGCTAGCCTGGGAAGTAAAAAAGAAAAAAGAAAATAATAAATCACTACCAAAACTGAATATACTTCTATAGTTAACTTTATGCTATTAATCTTTACGTGTCAAATATTGCAGTGCTTTTTTTTAATTCACTTGCTGCTTTAGGGATTGAGTATCGCTAATTGTTGCCACAATATAACTGTGCTTTTTTTGGGGGGGAGTGCTTTATTGTTGGCCTGAAGTGCTTTTCCTTTCCTTTCTACTTTGGTAGTCATGGAAGGCTTACATCAGCTCTGGCTTTTACCTATAACGAATATAATTCTATATAATTTGCTGGAGAACACACCGATTTCAAATATTGTTAATAACAAGGGCAAAGATCAGGAGATGCTTAACCATTTAATAATAACAGTCAGGGTGTAGAGGGATCTTGGTTAATGAAAAGAAAAGAAAAATTGAAGCAAGCAGATTATGTAGCTAGTAAATAATTCTGAAGGAACCTTCAGATAAATAATCCTATTAGTTGGCATAATGCTCACCTTATTTCTAAGCTGGTCAGAACCATTCCTTATGAACAGACAAGGCGATAAGATCTATACAGAACGTTCGTGCAATATAAAATATCTTGATGTAACCTTGCTTGGCTATTTGTAATTAATTTTATGAATATGAATTGAAAGAATACTTACGCTGGAAACATGCATTTTGTGCTCTTGTTTCTATTCTATTCAAGTTGTAAGGATTTAAGGATCAAGGATCAAGTTTCTATTCTTGTTTTAAGGATTAAGAATTGTTAATTTTAGCCATGATATAACTGTGCTATTGTTTGGTGCTTTTTCTATCCTGAAGGAATTCCCAGTGATCATCCTTATTGTTGGAATAATATTATTTTATTATTAATGGCATAAGGAGCTTCATTTTAACTGCTTCCAGCTTCGCTTGGGATATTTCCTCAACCATGGTAAACTGGGAGGTATGTTTTGTTAAAGCATTGTGGATCAGTTGCATTGGACAAATGGAATATAGCACATGATTCTGCAATTTAATTGCATTCAATATGTAATTAGCATATGATTCTGAACTGAAGAAGAATGTGTATGTTTATCATACCAAAAAGTGCAAATTTCATTCCTGTTAATTCTGAGAAATGGACCCATTGGAGACTATTGGAGCAGGACTACCATCCAAAGAATTTACCCCTGAACTAGATGAAGCATTCATTTTATTCCATATCATTGCAACTTTGAATGTCTTAGCCAATTCTTTATGCTGGCATATCTTGATTACAGACAGATTTAAACAATCAAAAACTCATCCACCCCTTATACTTGCTTAAAACAGAACATTACCATCTGCATCGTTATTACATTTATATTTATATTCTGCCTGTAGAGAAAAACTCATTTAATACAGTTCCTAAATGTAGTGCGAATAAAATAAAACACTTAGGAAAAAATCCTCCCCAATAATTAAAAAAAATAGAGGCCATACTACTCCGTCCATGCTCCATATTTAGACAATTGATAATTATCTGGAATTCTATTTCATAATATATAAAATGGATGGCTCCAGTAATTTTGGCACAACTGGTAACTTCTCCTGCTTCATATTTTAAATAAAAGCTCCTACTTTTCATCAGTAAAACCTCAGAAGTCTTAGCAAGTTAATATATTTAAGAATAACATTGACCCATCATCATTTTAAATTACTTTTCCTCCCCTTATTAATTTTATTTCAACTGGGTATAAATGAACAGCAGGCTTTGTACTTTGGAGAACATTGAGTTCTGTGGAAGTTTTACATAAAAAATAATAATAATTCAGTTCTTCCCCAAGCCCTAAAAGAATTGTCAGGCCAGGCTTTTGAAATTGGAATTGCTCGAGGAGAAAGACAAAAAGTCCTTTCAGAAAATGGCACCATTTTTGAGGAATAGGCATTGTTATGTCTAAAATAAAACAGGAAGTATTCAAAACTAGCTTTCACAAATAATTTTGGAAAGAGAAAAGCCAGATTCTTTTTTCTCTCTCTCTAAAGGAATATCATTAGGTATTTTTCTAAATGTCACAGTTAAAAGTCATCCAGTCTCCTAAAAAGCTTCATTCCAGATTAATTTGCAAGTCACTATCCTCAGCTGCCTGAAACCTGAAATTTTGCATTCAAGATTATGCAGTAGAGAAAGCCACAACTTTAATTAAACTCTTTAAATGCCACCTAATGGTTTTAAGTATGTTAACAAAGATTTGATGCTAGTCTGCAGTCATAATAAAGTTTAACTAACAAAGAGACTTGGGGCTTTTCAGACCCAAGTTAATTTCATCTGCTGTGAGGTGTTTTTTTTAAATTTTTATTTCAGTCCCACTATTTTTAGAGTAAGGAATGTGTGTTTTTCCGCCATATTCTAAAAATGCAATTTATACATTGCCAGGGAGCCGTGTTCATAAAACTGTTGAAATTTAAATACTGAAACATAAGATTGTACCGATGCGAACAGTACTTTTTGGGGATTTTTTGTTTTATATTACTTTTCATAGGAAGCAGGGTTCAGCCCTTTGTTTGCCTCAACAGATGGAACAGGGAAAAATATCTCCTGGCTTCTCAATAATACAGTCTGTCCTCTGAATTCTTGGCTAGAGCGAGTAACAGATCTGTCATAGGAAGCTTAGAAAAGATACTTACAATATAATGTTCCATGCTACAGTGGGTCGAGTGAAATAAATAGCGTTCTGAAGCTAATGACACAAAACAGCATGTTTCAAAATTAGCATCATTACTGTTAACATTGTTCCACTGGACAATATAGATTGCAGAATCACCATAATTGTGCTTTTCTTTTTTCTTTTCTCTCTCTCTCTCTCTCTCTCTCTCTCTCTCTTTTGCAATATCTCTACAGCAGTACTGGATCACTGTAATCTCCCATACTTGATAGAAAGTACTACTTAACACAAAAAGAGCTGCTTGGGCTATTATGCTACGTCTCTTTTCTCTTTCAGATCCATCTTTTGTCAGATTTCACATTTGATAAAAAAACAAAAGCCAAGCTCGGATTTTGAATCTGAATTCACCATCAAAAAACAAAACACACACACACACACAAAAAAACCCGAAGTTCTAAATAGGAATATATCTGTATTGTTTCCTGGGCTGCTTTGGGAATAGAAGGTTGTGTTGATGCAAGACATTTTACATTACAATACCCATGTGCACGTATGCATAGCCCAAGGACACGGGCTCAATTGCTGGTCTTGTCCTATGCTTATGTCACAACAGATGTCAGATACAGTTAATATGACTTCAAAGGTAGAATGAAAGGAAAGAACATCAAATGCACTCAACTCACAACAGTCCATTTAGTGACTGTTCAAAGTCACAACGACACTGTAAAAAGTGACTTATGATCAGAGGTGGTACTCACTTAGTTTCCCTACAGTTCACGAATATGAGCACGTATGGCTTTCATGCATGCACGCGGCTTCAAAATGTGCCTAAATAGGACAGCATAGCGCTGCGGCGGGTGGGCAGGATGCTTAGGTCTGGCCCATGGGGCCACCCTGGAAACAATGAAGGACTGGCCCACGGTGCCTCTGCTAGCGAAAATGGAGCTTGGGTAGGCCGCATGTGCCCCCCCCAGCTCCATTTTTGCTGGCAGAGATTTGCAGGAGGCCGTTGCAGCCAAAAACAGAGGCAGAGGTTGGGAGCCCATTTTTGCTGGCAGAGTGCTTGGGCCACCACAGGCACCCCCAACACGAGTGACGTCGACTGGCCATGCCTACCCTGGCCATGCCCACTCTGGGCCCCCGAGGTCAAACACAGCTCTGATGTGACCCTCAATGAAATTGAGTTTGACACCCCTGCTATAACTGGTTTCAGCAGAATGACTGCATTATTTAAGATCAGGTGACATTTGCCAACGCTTTTCGGAGGTGGACCTATGCAGAGCATGTTACAGTAGGTATAAACTTACCTTGATGGAGGTTTGCACAGTCTGTTGCCTAGAGAAAGGGAACTAAGATATTTTTTTAGTTCAGGGCAGTAGGATAATCTCAGAAACAACTCAGAGACTTTCCTAATTCACTGAAATATGAGAAGGTACAGTAAACCAGGCTTGGGAAATTCTGGTTATTCCGTTTATATATCAACAGAAGTAATTTCAGCCTTCCCATTGGTTTGATTGCCCAGTGACACCTAGACTAGAGAGTTTAGCAGGCAGCCATTTTGTATGTTTAAATAGGTTTTGAGTTAAGATGGAATGCAATGGGATGGAAAGAAACTCCAATATAACATTCATATTGTCAGCCGAAAAGATACCACAAGACATCAGCTACAGTGTCAAATGGAAGCCTTTCCAGCAACTCCAAATATCCTATCAAGAGAGAGTGGCACCAAAGAATTTAGTGTCTTTAAATATATTCCAAAAAGTTGGTTCAGGGGATACCTTAGTTACTAGAAATGAAGATACTTGGAAATTCCATAGTCCCCTTTCAAAATTTTGGCATAGTAATCCACAGAAGTAACCACAATGCTTGTGTTCCATAATCAGTTTTGAAACCAAATTGACCAGAAAATCTGTAGTCTCCCAAATCAGAAGATATTTTCCCTATAATTTCTTCCACTAATCCGTATTTGTTAGAATAATCTGTGAAACTGAAATAAAATTCCCAAAGCAATACACTACAAGAATATTCATGACTGGAAAGACATGATAACAAGGTCAGCCAATTGGGAGCTGAGACAGACTGGAGACAGGGCGTGTCTTAGACTGCAACTTCTGAGTCTGTACAGAGAAAATGAAACTAACTGATCTCTCTGCTGTACTCTGTGTGTGAACATGTCTGCTGATCTGAGCTGAAGAATCCACTGTTGGTATTGTAAATATACTTTATGTGTTATTATGAATATAAAGAAGTTAATGATTCAGTTATTCGTGTGTGCTTCTGGATTTGAGTTTTGCAAGAAACTCTGACATACACCATAAGCTAGATATTAGATAATAACTTAAACTCAAATGTTTAAAAGTACATCTCACAACCATAATTCATTCCATAACTTTGATCACAGCCAATTTTCCCTTCCACGCATTTTTTTTTTTTTGGTAAGCACCAAATTTCGGGTCATAACCAACCCGATTTGGTCATGACCCGAAATTTGGCACTTACCCAAAAAAATGGTGCGGAAGAGGAAATTGACCATTACTGTGTTTAATCGCCACCCGAGTATGTGTTCATGACCAAAAAATTGTGTGATTTTTTTTGGTCAGAACCTGATTTGGTCATGGTCAGAAGCATTCGTGATCAGAGGTTTTACTGTAAGCAAAAACTTGATACTGCTGTGATGGATTAAAAATGATGAATTAAAAACTTGGCCATTTTATTTGACCTTTAGATTTCAGAAATATTTTTCTTTCTTTTTTTACTATTTGTGTCCATAGCTATTTTACACATTTTTTTTATTCTCTAGCAGAAACTGAACATCACTATCTTAAATGTTAAGAGCCTTTTAATGTGGTACATTCTGATCTATAACTAGAATAAAGTCTCTAGGCCTAATTCCTGTTGTAAGGTAAAGGTAAAGGTTCCCCTCGCACATATGTGCTAGTCGTTCCCAACTCTAGGGGGCAGTGCTCATCTCCGTTTCAAAGCCAAAGAGCCAGTGTTGTCCAAAGACATCTCCGTGGTCGTGTGATTGGCATGACTAAATGCCAAAGGCACACGGAACGCTGTTATCTTCCCACCAAAGGTGGTCCCTATTTTTCTACTTGTATTTTTTACGTGCTTTCGAACAGCTAGGTTGGCAGAAGCTGGGACAAGTAATGGGAGCTCACCCCGTTACGCGGCACTAGGGATTCAAACCACTGAACTGCCTAACTTTCGATCGACAAGCTCAGAATCTTAGCCACTAAGCCACCGCATCCCTATAATTCCTGTTGTAGTCTAGCACATTTTGAAGGAAGCATATTCTGTCTTAAATGGTTAGGTTCTCTTCCAAATATGTAATTCAGGACACATATATTGGACAGAGCGTTATAGGTCATTTATTTACACAAGCACTAAGCAGCAATGTCAGTCACTCAATGTATTCACTGATAAATGGAAGGACATTTGTAGATAGAATGACTACTTGTACTCACTTCCTAAATTCACTGAGTTGTTTTTTTTCACGTTGACTTAGGAACTTGTATATCAGTTTTACAATTTCAGTTAGAGGTATATATAATACTTTCTGTCAGTTGCACCTACACACACCCCTTTCGTATACAAAATTAGTTATCAAGAAAGATGTTTTATGCTATCCTATTAATAAATCTTATTACCTCAGCCTAGGTTCATCATCCCAATGTGACCTTAGTTTAAGATTTATAAAATATCATTTAATTAGATGGAATACTGCTAAATACTACCGTAAGTAGTATTTCTTTTCAGGCTACATTTCTGCATGTGAATCTCATCCAGTTATCTTGTACTGTGTTAGAAGTTAGAACACAGAATGTAGAATAATAGTTCCAAGGGATCTCAGAGATTTTCTAGTTTCCTCAAGGAGAAACCCTATAATGTTTCAAACAAGTGATTGTCCAATCTTTTCTTAAAAACCTCAAGTGTTAGAGCACCCACAACTTCTGAAGGCAAGCTATTCCACTGATTGAATGCTCTTACTCTTAGGAAATTTCTCCTTAGTTCTAGGTTGCTTCTCTCTTTGGTTAATTTTCATCCATTGCTTCTTGTCTTGCCTTTTGATGCTTTGGAAAATACCGATAGTTTCACCTCCTGTCTTTGTAGGAGCCCTCAAATATTGGAACAATGCTATCATGTCACCACCTAGTCCTTCTTTTCATTACACTAAACATACCATATTCCTGCAACTGTTCTTCATATGTTTTAGCCCTGTTTTAGCCTAATTTATTTTTTTGCTCTTCTTTGCACTTAGATTCTCAACATCTTCTTTATATTGTGGTGACCCGAACTGGATGCAGTATTCCAAGTGTGGTCATACTAAGGCTTTGTAAAGTGGTACTAGAACTTCATATGATCTTGATTTGATACCTCCCTAAATGAAGCCTAGGATTACACTGGCTTTTTAGCTGCTGCCGCATAAGTGATTGTTCACTATGATTCCTTGATCCTTCTCACAGTTACTGGCATTAAGCCAATTTTCAACTAGTCCAGGGGTCTCCAACCTTAGTAACTTTAAGGTTTGTGGACTTCAAAGCTGGCTGAGGAACTCTGGGAGCTGAAGTCCACAAGCCTTTAAGTTACTAAGGTTGGAGACCCCTGACCTAGTCTATACATATACAGTTGGTTTTTGTTGCCTAAGTGTAAAGCCTTACTTTTATCTATGTTGAATTCCATTTTGTTAGATAGGGCCCAGTGTTCAAGTCTTCTCAAGATCTTTTTGGAATTTGAGCTTTTCTTCTGGGGTGTTGGCTTTTTCTGCCAGCTTAGTGTCTTCTCCTTTTTTTTTTCTGTTTTGTTTTTGCATGTTACATTTTATGAAATAGCATCAAGATGGCATCCAGCTCATTGATTTAACGGATTAATTTTAAAACTTTAATAGAAAGGATTGTTTGAAGCTACATTAACTGAAGAATCCCGGCAACAACCCCCAATCAGAATATGCAAAACATAAAACCAAACCACCTCACATCATGCCTCTCTAATTTGTGGGTCTGTTGTTAACTGGCTGCATTCATGGCTTAATGATGCCGTGGAAAAATGATTCAAGCCCTTCTCTTCAGCCTAGAAAAATGAAAGCTTACAGGAGCTTGCCTTATGCTTAGCTAAAAATCATCTGAGAGTAAATTTTACATAGCTTACTTAAAAAAAAGAAAGGCTTGGAACCATGCTAAAGTCTGCAAAACCCAAGATCTCAGGTTATGCTATTGGCTTGATGCACACATGCAAGTGCTGTTAACATTAGTAAGAGATGTGTATCAAAGGAAAAATGCTGTCATCTGCTATTAAAGCGGAAACTTTCCTCCTATCAAACAGCAAGCTGTTAGGCTACACCAGTTAAAAGCTCCCCACAGAGCTTATTAATAGTTTCTCTTTAACCCCATCCATCACTATTCTTCTGAGGAGAGGGAGAGGGAGAGAGGGAGGGAGGGAGGGAGAGGGAGGGAGATATTCTGTGGTTTAAACTCCAAACCTTTGCTTATCAAATGGGAAGCAGTTGACTTTTTTGGTATATTTTTAAAAGCAGCGTTGTGTGGGTACATTTCATTCACAATCATTTATTGATCAGAAATGAAACCATTGTAATATATCACTGATGGTGGCCAAGGTGATACATCACATTCGCAAATAAGCTGCCATACCAGCTCAATCTATTTTTAGTTCTTTGCATTGACTTCAGTTGACCTCACTTTCAAGTACATAGATTTAAAATCTCACCCTTTAATTTAGCACCGTTAGGAGAAACAGAAGGGCCTTCCTTGTAAGAGATAATCGCTTTGTTTCCTCCAAGAGGCGGAAAAATGGCACTAGAATCTTGAGATTGTAAATGATGATTTTAAAAGAACTCATATATTTAGGGAATGCATCAATGGTCACAGGTACAACTTCAGGTGATAAATCTCTGAGCATATTCACTTTGGACTCCTGGTATTATTACCTTCAGCTCACAAGCCATTCAGCAAGGTCTTAGCAATAGATTTTATGCCTTCTTCCAAAATTGCTCAAAATCCAGTGCAGAGGTAACATAGAGGCATGAGGAATTGTCTTATAAGATACCCTTTCTTAACCTGGCACTGTCCAGATCTAGGAGTATCTCTGGATGTGTGCTGTTAATAGGTAGTGTGCTGAACTCTGGCTAAAATAATGGCCTAGAGATTAAAAACCACTTTTTCTCAGTCCAATGTACTTCACAAATGAATTGTAGTGAGGCTAAAATAAAAGGTGACTTCCAATTTAAACCAGGGATCGCCAGCCCACTAGAATTAGAATTCTTTATTGGCCAAGTGTGATTAGACACACAAGGAATTTGTCCCTGGTGCATAAGCTCTCAGTGTACACACAACAATAGTGATAGATCATTATCATGATCTATCATGAAGTGAATCACAGAAAATAATAAAAAACAACAAAACTATCAGAGAGCATTTCAACAAGGCAGCCATTGGTGGCACCATCTTGAATTCTGTTCCATGGCCTATTTGTAACTGGGCCGAGCTAGTGGCAGGCACCAGCGCTCGCAGCCCCACTCACATGACTCACATAAATGAAGCTGTGCAAGCACATCCACACCTGCTCCTCACACAAAACCATACCCACTTGCACCCCTCCAGGCCGACAACCCGGAAAGGTTGGGGAATGCCGATATATTTCTATCCTTGAACAGGGTAGAAATATACAAGCATTGAAAATCACTAGTTAAAAAGTTAATCTCAATAAATTGTTTCTTTCTCTCTTCAGCTCTTTAATTTTTTTGCTTGAAAATATATATAGTTGACAATTGCACAATACTGTGATGGTAACATGATGGTAAGATGTCCAAAGCAGGATGGAATATTATGAATAGATGTAGTTCCATGTAATAACTTAGCCATAGCACAGAACTAGTTTGTCTTCTATTATTGTTGTTATTTATAAGCCTACTGCCTTAATATTTCTGGATGATCTCTATATTTCTAAACTCTAACCAGATTTAATTAGAGACATGGGGTGCAGATTTGAGGAGGATAAATGTCAAACATAGCACAGTACTATTGCAACACAAGTTTCATTGCATTCAAAATATTCGTATATAAAAAGCAAAACCTGGAATATAACAAGAAGACAATATTACAAGACAATATTCGAGTTTCAGTTAAAACAATTAGTCATGGAACAACAGAATTATCCAACACTGGAAGTTTTAAAGAAGAGATTGGACAACCATTTGTCTGAAATGGTATAGGGTTTCCTGCCTAAGCAGGGGGTTGGACTAGAAGACCTCCAAGGTCCCTTCAAACTATTATTCTGTTCTATTCTATTCTATTCTATTCTATTCTATTCTATTCTATTCTATTCTATTCTATCCTAATCTATTCAAGACAACTTTTACTATTTTGAATGCTTATCACTTTGAGTTCAGACAAGATCAACTAGTGATACAATCTATTTAGTCCTAAAAGGAAATTAAACCTACAGTATTTGCTTTATTAATTAGGGAACAAATGCTTTTTCATCCTTGCAAACAGTGAATATTGGTGCCAGACAAATCTCCATCCAGAAGCTCTGTCTAATGTTTAAAACAGAGGCACCCAGGAGAATATTTTGAGGTGGGAGAAGACAGCAGCTCTTAATTCATTAAAAGCATTTGAGGAATAGTTCATATGGTTCTTCTGATAGTAAAGGAATCTCGTTGATGTTATATGATATTTTTATATTGGCTATAACAGGTTGGAAAATGTTTAAAAACTTTGGGGATAGGATTTAGGTTTTGAAGTTAATGAATCTCAGCAAAATTATTTCTGGCCAAGAATCCTTTTTAAATCCATTTCAGTGATTCATACAGAAAGGGCAATAAAAATAATTCATTGATGGCATAATACTGCATTAGAATTGCATTACATTAATCACAATATTTTTAGATTTTGTTGGCAAGGGTATAAAACAAATTGGCACGTATATTCATCTTTGGATGGAATCCCCAATTAACCAAAGGTTTGGGAAAATTGAAGGGGGGAGGGTGTGTTGAAATTGAGAAAAAATATCCAAAATCTTCTTAAAATTAATTGCACAGGACAACTATTGTCAGCCGTGAAAATGTTGGAAAACTATAAAAAGAAGAATAAATTTAGGAAATCTATCCTTAACTGTGGCATAAATATGGCCTGAAAGCTATTTCATGATGACTTTGCTTCCAGCCCGTAACTGAAGCAGCTTAAAGTCCTCTTTAATTCTTCTTGTAAAGTAGTATTTTCACTCATTTTTGGCAGTTTTTGTTATGAATATATAATCCAGCATGCTTCATCAATAGTTCATGGACATAGTCAGGATATGTCAAGCTTCTGTTGGCTTCCCTCACGATGCACTAAGGGTTTTCTACTGCTTTTGAGTCTGGGTTTCTTGTAGCCCTATCTTTTTTTTTTACTGTTTTTATTATTTTAATAGGTCTTCCTTTGCTTATGCCAGGGGTGTCAAACTCAAGGCCCACAGACCCCCGGCCCACAGGGTGCTTAAATCTGACCCGCCCTGGAAACAGTGGACCAGCCCATGGTGCCTCTGCCAGCAAAAATGGAGCTTTGGACAGCTGTGTGTGAGATGCTCCCGAGCTCCATTTTTGTTGGCAGAGGGTTGCAGGAGGCCATCGCAGCTGAAAACAGAGCTCAGGAGCCTGTTTTTACTGGCAGAGCTCTCGGGCCACCACAGGCACCCCAATACGAGTGATGTTGAGCTGGCCACCATCATGGCCATGTCCCCTGAGGTAAAACACAACTCTGATGTGGCCCTCAATGAAATCATATTTGACACCCCTGGCCTATACGATAAATACAGGTAGTCTTCAACTTACAACCATTCTTTTAGTGACTGTTCAAAGTGACAACAGCAATGAAAAAAGGTGACTTATGACCATTTTTTACACTTATGACTGCTGCAGCATCCCCATGGTCACATGATCAAAATTCAGATGCTAGTCAACTGGTTCACATTTATGACAGTGGCCATGTCCTGGACTCACCTTTTGTGCTCTTTTGACAAGCAAAATCAGTGGGGAAGTCAGATTCACTTAACAACTGTGTTACCAATTTAACAAATGCAGTGATTCATTTAATAACGGTGGCCAGAAAGGTTGCAAATTGGGGCAAAACTCACTTAAAACTGCCTCTCTGGCAGAAATTTTGGGCTCAGTTGTGGTTGTATGTTGAGGGTCGCCTATACTTCCAGGCAGGGGTGGGCTTCAGATCCTTTAGCAACAGGTTCGCTGCCCCATTGCTGGGTGGGCATTGCCATGGCCTAGTTGGCCACCTGCACCATGGCAGGGAGGTATTTTTCTCCCTCCCCAGGCTCTGGAGGCTTTCCTCAAGCCTCCAGGAAGGCAAAAACAGCTTCCCTGGCTCTGGAGATCCTCCGGAGGCCAGAAACAGGCTCGTTTTCAGATTTCTGGAATCTCCGGTAGGCCCGTTGTTTGCCCTCCCAAACCCTCCGTGCGGCCCCTGCAGTTACCTGGAATGATGAATGGGCCGCATGGAGACTCCTGGGAGGGACGGGTGGGAGGGGTTGGGTGGGCTGGGTGTAGCCAGCCAGGGGTGGCATTTGGAGGTTCACCAAACCCCGGCAATCCTTGGCTAGGGATCGCCCGAACCCTGCCAAACCGCCAGGAGCCCTGCTTCCAGGTGCTACCAAACATGGTTGTTTCATACCAGCATTGCCCTCCTATTGCAGCATTAATTGAGAATGGAGTTTGCTTGTTCTTGCTTTTCCAATTTCTGTCCTCCATGCCAGTGACTTCTTGCCTGGACTATTTTGGAGCATTTAATGGTTTTTAATAAGAGTGTTAGACCTATATTCAAAAGTACTTTGACTGACAGGTAATGACACCTTGAAGATATCTTTTTTCCTCTTACCAGCTGGCGATGGCCATAGGGGAGTGAAACAAAAATAGACGAATTTAACAGAAGCTGTCCTTACCTAGCCCTGCATTAAAAAGTAAGGGTAGCACCAGCCACATTACCGAGTCAAAAAAGAAATTGACAATGAGCAAATATATTTCCATGATCTTTTCTTTTTGTTTTGTTTTTAGGCTCTGACCTTAGTCAAATTTAGACATTATTAGTTAAATGAAGTTTAGTTTGTACTGCAAACTAGGGCATACAAAACCTTTGCAGAACGAGACCAATTCTCGAATACAGCTCATCTGTCTGGAACCCGCACTGCATATCAGGCATTAATACAATTGAGTGAGTCCAGAGATATTTCACGAGAAGAGTCCTCCACTCCTCTGCTCACAACAGAATACCTTATGCCACCGGGCTTGAAATTTTGGGCTTAGACAATTTAGAACTATGCCGCCTTTGGTCTGACCTAAGCATAGTACACAAAATTATCTACTACAATGCCCTACCTGTCAATGACTACTTCAGCTTCAACCACAACAATACACGAGCACATAACAGATACAACTCACAGTAAACCACTCCAAACTCAATTGTAGAAAATTCGACTTCAGCAACAGAGTGGTCAATGCCTGGAATGCACTATCTGACACTGTGGTTTTATCCCCAAACCCCCAAAACATTAACCTTAGACTGTCTACTGTAAACCTCACCCCATTCCTAAGAGGTGTGTAAGGGTGTACATAAGCGCACCAATGTGCCTACCATCCCTGTCCTACTTTCCCCATTTATTCGTATCCTTATCCTTTATTCATAATCGTGTTTATACTTATATCTGTTATCTTATACATGCTTGACAAAATAAAAGAAAGAAAGAAAGAAAGAAAGAAAGAAAGAAAGAAAGAAAGAAAGAAAGAAAGAAAGATAGATTTTCTTTCTGATAAATTGACCCCATCAGCACCCAAGCCATTTTTTGGGGGGAAATGTTAAATGTTGATGATTTTATATTGCTCTGCATTCTTCTCAATTACTTATGCAGTAACAAATCTGTATTCCCAAGGGGAGTTTTATTTATTTATTTATTTGGCTTTTAGTTTATTTTTGTAAGCTTGCAGGATTTTTTTAGTTTATGTCTGAATATTAGGTTGATAAAATAAAATTAAAAAAAAACAGCAGCTCTTTTCACAGTAGGCAAAGGAAGGGAAGAAGGAGTTGATTTCCTGCGCTTGTCGCTTTTGTGTTGGAAGAATTAATGCAACCTGTTGTTGCCATATATTAAAGTGCTTTGCAAAATGATGATTTCCCCCCCCCCCCATGCACAGACTCTTAGACACCTAGAAGTGGCAAGTAGCGTTTATTATGAGCAGGAGAAAAGAAAGCAGTCTTCCAGCAGTTCCCTATGAGGTCAGCCTCCAAAAACTTTTGTCTCTACAGAACTCTGTAAGGTATGAGTTGATAAGTGAGGAAGTCGCAAATGAGACTAGGGAAAATAATCAGAGAGGCCAATCCAAGATTGCAAGACAAAAAAATGATTAAATGAATAGCTTTAGCCTGCCCACCTTAATTCCCATTTTATTACACAGTAATTATGCATTTCTTCTCAGAGCATCTGAGCCCATTATGGTTGTTTGTAGAGACAGTTTTTCCAAATATTTAAGCAGCTGCATGCTTTATCCATGTCAAGGCAGGGCAGTTACTCAGTAAATTCCAGGTATACCCAGGACTGTAAAGATAAATGAGGATAGGCCTAATATAAAATAGGACAGAAATATAGGTAGACTTTGACTTACAAACTTTTCTTTACTGACTGTTTGAAGTTACACGGCCCTAAAAAAAGTGACTTCTGAACATTTTTCATACTTACTACTGTTGTGGTCTCCCCATGGTCACATGATCAAAGTTCAGATGCTTGGCAGTTGACTCATATTTATGACGCTTGCAGTGTCTAAGATTCATGTGATCCCCTTTTGTGACCTTCTGACAAGCAAAGTCAATGGGGAAGCCAGATTCACTTACCAACCGTGTTACGAACTTAACCATTGAAGTGATTTGCTTAACAACCATGTCAAAAATGGCTGTAAAGTGGAGGCAAACCTCACTTCACAAATGTCTCACTTAGCAGCAGAAAATTTGGGCTCCATTGTGGTCGTACATTGAGGACTACCTGGTATACCAAAGCAAGACTTTGTTTGGTATTGCCACACAGAACATGAAACAGAATAAATTCTGCTCCCAGAGAGCACGCCAATGAAATCGTCAGACCAAATTACAAACATTTCTAAATAACTGTACTTACTTTTTTTAAAAAAAACAAAACCATGAAATCTTAAACAGAAAGAAGACACAGAATGTTCTCAAACGTGGACTTTATTTTATCAGTAGTTGGAAAAAAGAGTCGGAGATTAAAAATGTAATCTGTATTAAGCAAATTGAATAACCCAGACAACACAATGTTTATTAAGTGCTAATAAAATGTAAACAATAGGAAATCAATAAAATCTTTTAAAAAAAACATTGAAATCTTTTGTTTGCTATTAAGTGTACAACAAAGGTTGTGAGCTACTCTTTCATTTTTATTTGTTTGGTATTCAGCTAGTGCAGGGATCCCCAACCTCTGGGCTGCAGCCCATTGTTGGTCCACGACCACTGCTGGTCCACAACAGGCCTGTATAAGTGGCCAGCTGGTGCGTGCAGTTGCGTGAATGTCACAGGGGCTCAGGGCCCACTCGCGTGAGCACTTGGGGCCTCACTTGCACAAGCATTGTGGGCATTTGTGGCCCCACTCACGTGAGTGTCATCGGCACTCACAGCCCAACTTGTGTGAGCATCGCAGGTGCTCTCGCCCCCACTTGGGCGAGCAATGGGTGCTTGCATACATGCACACACACGTGTCTGCCCCTCCCACAAAACCATCCCCTCTTTCCCCCCACTTCAGACAACCTGGAAAGGATGGGGAACTCTAGTGCATAAGAAACATGGAAGCGCCTGTTTCAAAGCAAGTTATAAGCTCAGGCATTGGCGGTGTTGTGGCCCACTATAAGAGCTGGTGGCAGAATCAGACAGTGAGGACATTGGGGAGGAACATGGGCCAGTTCTGGAGTCTACAAAGGCTCTGATGAGTGCTGTACATCAGAGGCAGAGATGGGGCCAGGGCCATCCAACAGTTATCAGATGCCTTTGGAGTCGGATATCAGTGGGGCAGAAGAACAGCTGGAGCCTGTTCCCGATGTGTGCATGCGCAGAACTGCCAGGAGAAGGGAACAGTTAAGGAACAAGGGCCAACTCAGGAGTAAAGGCACAGGTAGGCCGTGAATGGCCCCTCCCATAGGGAATAAAGAGGAGCGAAGGGGAGGGGAGTTTGCAGGAGACAATTAGTTCAATTCATTAGGGTGAAGATCTGTTCCTGACTTCTTGCCAAGTAATTGCTGCTACAACGTGGTGTTTGGAAAATATCGGCCTGGCCACTCTCCAAGCCTGATAAAGGTCTGTAGTTGTGAAATCTCATGAAAGACTGTTTGCTGGGACTTTGCTGGAGAGGAATTTCCCTTTAATCTAAATAAAAGAGGTTTTATCATGCTCTTGGGAAGCCTAGGTCAGAACAGATGGATTGACCATTTGATCATCCAGAGTTCCAGCTTGAGTTTTGAACTAATCAGGTACGGAAAGTGTTGTTTTAAAACATCTGCTTCTAGATTGCAGGCTTTTGAATGGCATGTTGGGAGGAGACTCAAAGCATCATGTCACGTTTCATTTGATTTAAAACAATTTGATTTAATCTGGTTAATGAGGTGTTCCCTGATGTATTGAATAACTTCTGTCATGCTAAAAGTTAAAACGGTGGTAGCAACCATTGGAGCATTTCTGCGCTCACGATTTGAGGCTTGCAAGTTACGTTTTGAAGCTACCTGAAAAGGGGAAAGGAGGAAAACAAAGAGGAACGAATACATAATCGGTTCAGAGATAATTTTTGACAATACATTGAAAGGCTCCACATTTGCCTATTTTAAATATTCATTATATAAAGGCTGTGGCGCCTGTGGTTTTCAATTGCCTTTCTAAGCAGTGGTCAAAAATGACAATCTGTTTAAACAAACTGGCATTAAAGATAGGTTTTGCCATATGTCACACATTTGTCCCTCCATCTGCCAGGGTAATAAAGGAAGCAAAAACTCAGCCTGACCAGCCCCTTGGGTGATCTTGTCGACTTTACATCAACAAATACCTTCTTTAACCCATTTTATTTACTTCAGGTTCTGTTCAGCCATGGCTTTCACACAGCCTACAGTAGATGAACAGGCAGCCAGACTGCAAGCATGGAAATTGTAATTGTTCCTTTTCATTATTTTTCATTTGTATCATGCTTCGGTAGTAAAGGAACATGGCTCCCTTAGCAAGAATGTTGAACCTTTCATGGCCACGGATAGAGAGCCATAGGAAACCCCATTAAGAATAGAATAGAATAGAATAGAATAGAATAGAATAGAATAGAATAGAATAGAATAGAATAGAATAGAATAGAATTTTTTATTGGCCAAGTGTGATTGGACACACAAGGAATTTGTCTTGGTGCATATGCTCTCAGTGTACATAAAAGAAAAGATACCTTCATCAAGGTACAACATTTACAACACAAATGATGGTCAATATATCAATATAAATCATAAGGATTGCCAGCAACAAAGTTATGGTCATACAGTCATAAGTAAAAAGAGATTGGTGATGGGAACGATGAGAGATTAATAGTAAGTGTAGCATTAGTAAATAGTTTGACAGTGTTGAGGGAATTATTTGTTTAGCAGAGTGATGGCCTTCGGGAAAAAACTGTTCTTGTGTCTAGTTGTTCTGGTGTGCAGTGCTCTATAGCGTCATTTTGAGGGTAAGAGTTGAAACAGTTTATGTCCTGGATGTGAGGGATCTGTAAATATTTTCACGGCCCTCTTCTTGATTCGTGCAGTATACAGGTCCTCAATGGAAGGCAAGTTGGTAGCAATTATTTTTTCTGCAGTTCTAATTATCCTCTGAAGTCTGTGTCTTTCTTATTGGGTTGCAGAACAGAACCGTTATAGAGGTGCAAATGACAGACTCAATAATTCCTCTGTAGGAAATATATAAAAGGAGAGATAAAGAGCAGTACCCTCCCTTTACTGGTTATGCAAACACTAGTTTCAATTATATTATATTCCTAATGGGAAAAAGAACAATTCTCCAGTTACATGAACTAGTTGCTTGCAATAGAGATGAGATGAATAGGATTCGATACACTATTTCACCACAAATGACTTTAAAAGGTAAAGGTTCCCTTTGCACATATGTGCTAGTCGTTCCCAATTCTAGGAGGCAGTGCTCATCTCCGTTTCTAAGCCAAAGAGCCAGCACTGTCTGAAGACTTCTCCGTGGTCATGTGGCTGGCATGACTAAATGCCAAAGGTGCATGGAACGCTGTTACCTTCCCACCAAAGGGGGTCCCTATTTTTCTACTTGCATTTTTTACGTGCTTTCGAACTGCTAAGTTGTCAGAAGCTGGGACAAGTAATAGGAGCTCACCCCGTTACACGGCAGCACTAGGGATTCGAACTGCTGAACTGCTGACCGTTCGCTCGACAAGCTCAGCATCTTAGCCACTGAGCCCCCACGTCCCTACAAATGACTTTACAAACTTTTGAAATGTGGGATTTCAAATGAAAGAGTAATTGGGGAAGGTAAAAGGCATATCCTTATTGATTAAGGGCCACGTTAATTTTGTGAAAATGGGTACTCCAGGCTACTTCCTGTCATTATATTAAAAGTAGGCCACTCTCATTCAGTGGAATGGGATAATTTACCTGAAGGACGCTCAGCAAATTAATAGGACACCAGTTCTTGCTATTTAAAGGCAAATACAATTGTCTAAACTATGAGAAACTTGTATAGCTACTAATTATTTAAATCATACTCCAAAAGATCTCTACTTTCCTTACTATTTCTCTAGGTTTTTTCCTTTCTTCAGCTTTATTTTCTTTTTGATTCTCCTATCGTTCAATTTACTAAGGATTGCTCCTATTAGTACAAACCCTTGGAATTACTATCACTTTGGGTATACCTTTTGACCTTTTAATACTGCTTCAGTCTCTCCTGTTAATTGTAGAGTAAATACATTTAGCAGGCTGCCAGTTTCAATCATATTTATTAAAGAATAAATTCATTAAATGCAGGGGAATTCAGCTTAAGGTAAAGGTTCCCCTCGCACATATGTGTTGGTTGTTCCTGACTCTAGGGGGCGGGGTGCTCATCTCCGTTTCAAAGCTGAAGAGCCAGCGCTGTCCGAAGACATCTCTGTGGTCATGTGGCCGGCATGACTCAACGCCAAAGGCGGATGGAACGCTGTTACCTTCCCACCAAAGGTGGTCCCTATTTTTCTACTTGCATTTTTTACGTGCTTTCGAACTGCTAGGTTGGCAGAAGCTGGGACAAGTAATGGGAGCTCACCCCATTATGCTGCACTAGGGATTCGAACCGCTGAACTGCTGAGCTTTCGATCGACAAGCTCAGTGTCTTAGCCACTGAGCCAGTGCATCCCTCCTAGGTTTATCTTGCCTTATGCACAAACAGAGATGGCCTTTTTCGGTTGAAAAAACATCCACATATATAATATAGCGATAATTAATTTGTGTGGGGAACTTTTAACAACTCTGATAGTAGCAATTTTTTTTTCTTATTTAAATTTCACATGCAAATCTTTTCCAGGTATTAATATCAATACAGTTAGATCTAGGGATGCGGTGGCTCAGGGGCTAAGACTCAGAGCTTGTCGATCGAAAGGTCGGCAGTTCAGCAGTTTGAATCCCTAGTGCTGCCGTGTAACAGGGTGAGCTCCCATTACTTGTCCCAGCTTCTGCCAACCTAGCAGTTCGAAAGCACGTTAAAAAATGCAAGTAGAAAAAATAAGGACCACCTTTGGTAGGAAGGTAACAGCGTTCCGTGCACCTTTGGCATTGAGTAATGCCAGCCAAATGACCATGGAGACATCTTCGGACAGCGCTGGCTCTTCGGCTTTGAAACAAGGATGAGCACCAGCCCCTAGAGTCAGGAACGACTAGCACGTATGTACGAGGGGAACCTTTACCTATAGTTAGATCTACAATAGTTGGTGCTAGAAAACACCAACTTCCAAAAGTAGAAAAAGAGACCCCTATGAAAAGGATTGGCTGGAGGTCATTCTTGTTTTGTGCTCTGCCTGTAAGTCTTGGTTTTCTGTTCTGGCTCAGTTCTAAATGCAGCACAATTCAATTAGATGAACAAGTGAAGTTTGATTGGATCTTGTATTTTATAGTGCACCAATGTTGTTTTAGCGAACAATCAATATAGTTTTAATATGATACATTCTTTGTTTAAGCCTGGGCATATTATAAAACTTGGTTTTGTCAGTTGTTTTGCCTCTAAATACAAATTGGGAAGATAGAGTGAAACCTTTAGAAATGTCAACTGGATGATTGATGATGGTGATGATTCTAAATGAATTTATATTGTTTTGGACTAAAAGGAGGGACCAACCCTGAGTTATCCAATGCTGTAATTTCCAGGAACAAGAGATCCCTATGGGTGAATGTCAAGAAAACTATTGGCATGATTTCTTTTATTTCTTTTAATGCTTAAGCCCACAAAGATAAAATCCTCTGATGATTCATCCACTTCTGGAATGGTCTAATGAGTTACTACTTAGGGTAGACAGATCATTCTATCTCCAGGTTGCCTGATTTCTTCGTGCCCATTTTATCTTGTTCCTTTAAAAAAAAATAGCAAGAAAATTAATATGCAGTTTTGTTACAAACTGGCATAATAATGCATTTTATATATGCATGTTATGATAATGTGCATATTGTATTTCAATAATGAATTTTGATAGCTAAACTCCAATACAAAATTTGGGAAATTGCAGTCAGGTGGAAAATTGCATTCGGTTTCACACATTTGTTGAAGAAGAGGTTTGTCATTTCACTTTCAAAACCATCTCAAGCACCTTTATAAAGATCATGTCGGTTTCACATGTGGTCATAGCATCATTTTATCATTTCCATTCTACCTTTCAGGATATTTTATCTAGATGCAACCTCCCACATGGAATAGGTTGCTATCCTTTAGATTTTGCTAACTTATCCCCATGTCGCTAGTAGAAAGTAGACTTTAATCAACATTTCAAGCCCCATGTTTTCAAACCCCATATACAGGGGTAAATCGCAATTATTTTATCCCTTTCTTTAAAATGTCTTTGCTACAGTATTCCAAGATCCTTTCAAAGATACTTTTGCCGTCTTTCCTCATTACGTTTCAATGTTACATTGTCATGGAAACCACATCTATTGTTTTGGCAATTCTGTAAAAACTTGGGATGGTTTTATTTCTGATTACAGTTGGATTCTCTTGTGCTAGATTCCAAACCTAACCACATTCAATAGGTGGCAAATTTTGTTGGCATCCACTTTCTTAGACTCAATAAGAATGTATATTGTGGTATCAGGTGGTTGTGTTAATGCGTGCAGCTCAGCATTTTAAAACAGATGGGACTCCGAAACTCTTATCTGAGATTGTCTTTGAGCAAAATTCCTTCAGTCTTTGATCAAGTTAATATGCTGAACTTCATAAAATTGTTTTATTCTGGCTATGGCTTGGTAATAATATTACTGAAGATATTAAAGCAGAATATTATAAGGAAAATGTCTGTTAGTGTACATAGAAGAGAATTCATAAATATTCAGGAACGGTCGACAAGTTGCGACATAGACAAAGAACAGAATAGTAACACATTAATAAGTAACAGGAAAAGGGCTGATTAAAAAAAAATAGTCCAAGTTTTTCTAAATACAAATCTATAGTAATTCTTATTCTGCAGTGCTATAATCCATGGGAAGATACAGAATAAAATTTATTCTTTCTATGGATAAATAGGAAGGTCTGGTCTTGAATCATACATAGTAATGAACATCTCCCTCTTCCATTAATACCATGATAAGATGAAGGTCTGAAGATAATAGAATCAGTCGTATCTCAAATTTCCTCCTCCTCTGAGCATGCTCTCTGTAAAAAATATTAGCCTCAGAGCAGGGATATCAAACTCAAGGTCTAGGTGCCGGATCTGGCCCGTGTATTATGTCTCGCCCAATCTCACCACAGGAATGTTCTAGTATGCCTCCCGGCCCCAGCCCTGGCTCCATGCCCAGACATGCTGAAGAGGAGGAAATATCTCCAGCCCCCAGCTCTGGCTCCATGCCCAGGCAAATGGAGCAACTAGACCCCTCCCCTTCCTCCACAGCATGTGAGCCTGAGGGAGGTCTATTGCCAACAGCTGCCGACTGGAGTGACCCTCGCGTCAGAAGACTTGATAGGCGGAGGCAACAGAAGGAAGGGAGGGGCAGCCCTGGATAAGTGCTGAGTCATGGAGCCACACCCCATGGCCTATATAAAGGATCTGCTTTCTGGCATTCTCTGAGTCAGGCAAAGTCTAAACATATCTTGCTGAAGTCACTTTCTGATCTCCTGCCTGCCCTGAGGACTTTGCTAGGACTTTGGCAGAGCTGCAGAGGCACGCCTGATTCGGATTTCCCTGACCCGGCCGTCAGCAGAGGAGTGGGACACGACACCGTGGGGCTGCCCTGGAAACAACAAAGGACTGGCCCGGGTTGCCTATGCTAGTAAAAATAGAGCTTGGATGGGCCGCTCGTGGTCCTCCAAAACTCCGTTTTCGCTGGCAGAGGGTTGCAGGAGGCCATCGCAGCTGAAAATGGAGCTCGGAAGCCTGTGTCACTGGCAGTGCACTTGGGCCACCTCAGGCACCCCCGACACAAGTGATGTTGAGCTGGCCACGCCCACCCTGGCGACACCCCCCCCCAACCCCCTCAAGGTCAAGCACAACCCTGATGCAGCCCTCAATGAAGTCGAGTTTGACACTCCTGCCTTAGAGTTAACACCTCAATAAGACACATTGAAAGAAATATTTGCTTTGTTTTTTCACTTCATAGAAACTCCCCATAGCAATTTCACATTAACAGCAATTCATATACATTGAATTTAGCACAACCTATGTGCTGGTCATCAGCTGCAATCATATTTCATCCCTAGCTTTAAATTTTTAAGCTTAATTGTGGGTTTATCTAAAGGCACCAAAGCTGTATTTACTGTGTTTACTGTGTGTCATTGTCTACTGACAGTTTTATGATTATAATTGATTAGGGTATCTTGATGCATTGGTTACTTTCATTTTCCCTTATAATTAAAGGATGGCTTTGCCAAAAACCATTGTAATTTTAATCACGGTTCTTTTATGTATGTTTTAATTATATTTTGTAATTCTACAAAACCTACTCTTCATTGTCTCATGGATCATGGTTCACAAAAACATTTTCTACGTTGGTTAAGATGAGAAATTTAGGCAAAGCTCTATGTATCTACAAAATGCTATCATTAATAGAAACTAATTTGCTTTAAAGTTAGCAATAATTTTCAAAAAAAAAATCAAAATATGTGTTATATAAGTATTTATTTATTTATTAAATGTATACACTGCTCATCTCCCTAAATGACTCTGGGCTGTTTAGAGTATATGCAGAATAGGTACTTTTACAACATGTATTAATATATATAACAAATAATTAAAACGTAAAAAATGAACTAGGAATATTGATAGCAATACTAATAGCACTTAGACTTATATACCACTTTAGAGTGTTTTACAGCCTTATCTAAGTGCTTTAAAGAGCCAACAATCTGGATCCTCATTTTACTGACTTTGGAAGGGTAGAAGACTGAGTTAACCTTGAGCCATTGAGGATCGAATTGCTGGCAGTTCGCAGAATTAGCCTCCAATACTGCATTCTAACCACTATGCTGTCATGGCTCAACTAGGAATATTGATTAGTAAATGCCATTGTTTTTATTATTTACAGTGAAATAATACACATGCATACTATATGGACACTGATACATAAAACTACTAGTCCATATATATAGGGAAAGAAAGAGAGAGAGAGAGAGAGAGAGAGAGAGAGAGAGAGAGAGAGAGAGAGAGAGAGCGCACGCATATAATGACAGTCAATACTTTACAGCATTTCATTCTAATATAAATTCAGCATTTTCTTGATTGTATTTTATTTTGGAAAATTCTCACATCCTTTATATTGAAGGTGGTTGTATGTTGTTCCATTTCAATTTCTAATTGTCGATAAAACAATGACGACTAAATATTAGGAGAAGAATTACAATTTGGTACATGCCACTTTCCATATAGTTATAATCAAAAGAACATTTAAGATTCTGAGTATTCTTGAAAGAGATTTCTTGTTGTTTTTATTTTCCCCAGTATCACTTTTTATTGTTCAGGGGGAAAAACATCTTTCTTTCTTTATTTTTATTTATTTTATTTGTCACAACATTATATATAAGCATAAGCATGAAATAACTATACGAATTGGATACAATAAAAGGGAACATTAGGATAGGAACGGTAGGCACGCCCCTTACAGACCTCTTAGGAATGGGGTGAGGTCAATAGTAGATAGTTTTTGGTTAAAGCTTTGGGGATTTTGGGAAGAGACCACAGAGTCAGGTAGTGTATTCCAGGCATTAACAACTCTGTTTCTGAAGTCATATTTTCTACAATCAAGATTGGATCGGTTCACATTAAGCTTAAATCTATTGTTTGCTCTTGTATTGTTGTGATTGAAGCTGAAGTAGTCTTCAACAGGAAGGACATTGCAATAGATGATTCTCTATGAGTTAAACACAGGTCCTGTCGAAGGTGGCGGAGTTCTAAGTTTTCTAAAACCAAGATTTCAAGTCTGGTGGCATAAGGTATTTTGTTGTATTCAGAGGAGTGGAGAACTCTTCTTGTAAAATATTTCTGAACACGCTCAACTGTATTAATGTCCGAAATGAGGTATGGGTTCAAGACAGGTGAGCTGTATTCAAGAATTGGTCTAGCAAATGTTTTATATGCTCTGGTTAGTAGTGTAGTGTTTCTGGGGAAGAAGCTACGCAAGATTAAGTTTACAACTCTTAAAGCATTTTTGGCGATGTAGTTGCAGTGGGCTTTGGCACTTAGATCATTTGATATGAAAACTCCAAGATCTTTAACAGGGTGGGGTCATCTATAAGGTAGTGTCCATTGAGCTTGTATTTAGTGTTCTGATTCTTTTTTCCAATGTGTAAGACAGAGCATTTGTTGGTTGAGATTTGGAGTTGCCAAGTTTTTGACCATTCCAACACAAAGTCAAGGTCTTTTTGAAGGGTAGCTGTATTGTTGGTAGTGTTAAATAGTTTAACATCATCGGCGAAGAGAACACAATTGCTTATAATATGGTCACAGAGATCATTAATGTATAATATGAAGAGTGTTGGTCCAAGAACGCTGCCTTGGGGAACACCGCTATTGACAGGAACAGGATTTGATAGAGTCAAAAGCTTTACAGAAGTCTATGTAAATTGCATCTATTGCTTTGCCCTGATCAAGATTTGTAATCCATATGTTTTTGCAGTGTAGAAGTTGTAAATTACAGGATAATTTTTTTCTGAAACCAAATTGTTTATTAGAGAGTAGGTTGTTTGTTTCTAGGTGGAGGGTAATGGATTGGTTGATAATTGATTCCATTACTTTGCAGGGGACGCAGCATAAAGAGGTTGGTCTGTAATTTTCAACTAGGCTGGGGTCTCCTTTTTTGAAGACAGGGATGACCGTGGCTAGTGACCAAAGTTTGAGAAGGAAGCTGGTCGTGAAAGCTTTTTCAAAGATTATGCTTAGGGTTTCTGCTAAGTATCTTCACCTAATCCTTCCTTAATTTGCTACTTTCTAAACAGCTGGAACTAAAATTTCCAGCCAGTATGACCTTTAATAAGATTTTAGTTGATAGCATGATCTTCAGCCAAGATAACTTGGAGCTGAAATTGTGCACATGTGTGAGATACAAATTTAGAATCCCATGGCATACAGGTAAGGAAGTCGTACATCTGAACTTAAAAAAGGAAAACAGATATGTGAAAAACAACTTTCATGAATGAAGGCAAATATATGTGTCCCAGGATAGTATTGTAGGATCCAATCTGGGTCAGTTACCGGGCCAGAGATTTAGTCTTCTCAGCTTTGGACTTGTGCTGGAGCCCATCCTCACGGAACGTCTCTCTCTACCACAATGTGTTTTTCTCTCATGCATTCTGGTGAGAGAGAAGTTCGCTGAGGATGGGCTCCAGCAAGAGGCCAAAAGCTCGGAAGACTAAACTTCAGGTCCCGGTGATCGACCCAGATTGGATCCCAAATCCCTAGGTGAGACAACATGAAGCTATGTGTTCTGACCCAGCTCCCCAAACACGAGAAACCCTCTGAAGTTAACTCAAAGATTCCTTTATTACAAGCGCTGGCAGCCCCAGCAAAAAGTTTCTCTCTCACCAGAGGCTAACAAGTCCGTCTGGCCGGAAGATGAATAGTTGTCTGCCACATCTCTTCATCTCCACCCCCTGCCAGAGCTAAGGTGGGGCTTCGCTAGCAGTGGTGGCTCTTCCTTCCCAAGGATCAGATTGTTGTGTCTCGTCCAATCTCACCTCAGCCGGGGTCTTCTTATCTGCTTCTGAACATGGAGGAATGTTCTAGTATGCCTCCCGGCCCCAGCCCTGGCTCCATGCCCAGACAGGTTGAAGAAGAAGAAATACCTCCAGCCCCCAGCCCTGGATCCATGCCCAGACAGGCTGAAGAAGAAGAAATACCTCCAGCCCCCAGCTCTGGCTCCATGCCTAGGCAAACGGAGCAACTAGACCCCTCCCCCTCCTCCACAGCATGTGAACCTGAGGAAGGTCAATTACCAACAGCTGCCGACTGGAGTGACCCTCGCGTCAGAAGACTTGATAGGCGGAGGCAACAGAAGGAAGGGAGGGGCAGCCCTGGATAAGTGCTGAGTCATGGAGCCACACCCCATGGCCTATATAAAGGATCTGCTTTCTGGCATTCTCTGAGTCAGGCAAAGTCTAAACATATTTTGCTGAAGTCACTTTCTGGTATCCTGCCTGCCCTGAGGACTTTGCTAGGACTTTGGCAGAGCTGCAGAGGCACACCTGATTCGGATTTCCTGACCCGGCCAGCGGAGGAGTGGGACACGACACAGATTTCCACTGCTCTCCTCTCCTCTGCCTTCTGCATCCAATGTTTCAGGCACTGGGCCCAGCTGTTCCCTCTCTTCTTCATCAGCCACCTCCAGACCTAAGGGCTGCTGACTCTCCATCTGAGGGTTGATGGACGGCCCAGGCTCTGCCTCTGTCTCTCTCTCTGCCAGCTCCATTCCCTCTTCCTCCTTGGAGCTCCCAGGTTGCCCTGATGCTGGCCCTGACTCACACCTCCTCCTTGTCCTCTGATTCAGCTGCTGGTGGGGCCGGTGGCTGATAGGCCAACACTACGTGGAAATACTTGCTATCAGAATAATGTATTTAGCAACAGCTGGCCATAAGCCCTCAAAAGCAGTGGTGGGTTTCAAATTTTTTTACTACCAGTTCTGTGAGTATGGCTTGGTGGATGTGGCATAGAATAGAATAGAATAGAATAGAATAGAATAGAATAGAATAGAATAGAATAGAATAGAATAGAATAGAATAGCATAGAATAGAATAGAATAGAATAGAATTTTTTATTGGCCAAGTGTGATTGGACACACAAGGAATTTGTCTTGGTGCATATGCTCTCAGTGTACATAAAAAAAAAGATACCTTCATCAAGGTACAACATTTACAACACAAATGATGGTCAATATATCAATATAAATCATAAGGATTGCCAGCAACAAAGTTACAGTCATACAGTCATAAGTGGAAAGAGATTGGTGATGGGAACAATGAGAAGATCAATAGTAGTACAGATTTAGTAAATAGTTAGACAGTGTTGAGAAAATTATTTGTTTAGCAGAGTGATGGCCTTCGGGAAAATTGTTCTTGTGACTAATTGTTTTGGTGTGCAGTGCTCTATAGCGTCGTTTTGAGGGTAGGAGTTGAAACAGTTTATGTCCTGGATGTGAGGGATCTGTAAATATTTTCACGGCCCTCTTCTTGATTCGTGCAGTATACAGGTCCTCAATGGAAGGCAGGTTGGTAGCAATTATTTTTTCTGCAATTCTAATTATCCTCTGAAGTCTGTGTCTTTCTTATTGGGTTGCAGAACCGAACCAGACAGTTATAGAGATGCAAATGACAGACTCAATAATTCCTCTGTAGAACTGGATCAGCAGCTCCTTGGGCAGTTTGAGCTTACTGAATGGGAAGGATACTGTAAAATCTCCATTCCCTCCTGATCAGCTGGGACTCAGGAGGCAGAGAATAGATGGGGGTGGGGCCAGTGTGAATTTTTACTACCAAACTACTCAAAATTTTTGTTACCAGTTCTCCAGAACTGGTCAGAACCTGCTGAAACCCACCTCTGCTCAAAAGACAACTTTGTTTTTGGCACTCTATTTAGAAAAATGCAGAGAGTTGCTGCTTCGGTATTAAACTTTCTGAAACAATAGGGCAAACAAAATGTATTTAACTTGGCCCATACAAACTTCACTCCACAAAGTGCAGTACAGTGCTACCTCCACACCCATCATTAATTGGTTCCGGGAGGTGCGATGATTAAACAAATTTTGAACAATGTAGTGAGTCACAAGGGAGTTGACACCATAGCTGTGTACCTAATGTGTACCGGGACAAATTTTTTGGATCAGAATGCATTGAGGACCAAATTTGATAATTTACCAAACAGCTGAGCATTAAGTTACCACTGTACTTTTAATATTATTTGCTGTTAATGCTATTATAACTCCTGTACACATACTCCTTGACCTACAATCATTTGTTCAGTGGCCGATCAAAGTTAAAACAGCACTGAAAAATAGTTTTTCACGCTTATGACCTTTACAATATTCCCCGTGTCATGTGATCACAATTCAAACACTTGGCAACTGGCATGTATTTATGACGGTTGCAATGTCTTGGGGTCATGTCATCACCTTTTGCAACCTTCTGACAAAGTCAATGGGGAAGTCATATTCACTGAACAAACGTGTTGCTAACTTAACAACTGCAGTGATTCACTTAACAATTGTGGCAAGAAGGATCATAAACTGAAGCAAAACTCACTTAACGACTTTCTTGCTGAGCAATGGAAAATTTGGATTCAGTTGTGGTCATAAGATGAGGACTATCTGTATTAGTTTCCTTGGTTACTCTCTTAGCTGAGAGGTTTAGCTTCATTCTTATCATGCTTTACATATGTATAATTTCAGATAGTTTTCTTCATACAAAGGTCAATGTGCCATACATTATGCCACTCAAAAAGAAACTTTCCATCCATCTGTTAACTCTGCTGTCTGAGGAAATTATTGTGTTTGTTTCAAAAACAGGTTTCTTTGTTTCACTGTATCTATCTGGAAATTGTATCTTTTTTCCAGTTTATTTATATGTGATGAAGACAATGTTCACATAGAAATGAAATGATGTTGCATTAGTAAATGTAATGTGTTATTTCTCCTCATTAAAAATGAGGCTTCTATTTCTACAGATGTTTAATATTCTAATTATCTGCAATCACATTTGATGAAGTTTCCAATTAAATTATTGTAATGTTTCAGATATGTATCTTACGCCTTTCTTTTCCTTTCTTTCTTTTCTCTTCCCTTCCCTTCGCTTCCCTTCCCTTTCAAATCCTACATAATCCCCTACAATCAATTAAGGTTTATTAGACATATCTTAGTTTCACAAACCTGTGATGTCTTCATTTTCAGGACCTTTCAGGGCTGTAAACAAATTCCCATTTTATGTTTCTCACTCCCTAAAAAGAAAAAAAAATAAGCATAATAAACTGGATAAGATATTGAGCTTAAGAATTGGGGCAGGAAATTATATATTTCTTTTCAGTCAAAGTCTGAATATATACAACCAAAATTAGACATAATTTAGCCTCAAATACAAAGTCCTACTTTATCATGAAGCTTATTGCCGATTACCTCATAAAGCTTGTGCAGTGTTTTGACCTAGCAGTAGCAAACTGAGACTTACCAATGTTACCTTGTGTGGCCACATTGGCTTTTGTCTGGAGACAATTATATAATCAAAACACCTTTCTGCTTCAATAGACCGCAGAAGAACCGGTGTTATTCTCTAATTCTTAAGAGCTTTTAATTTTAACTAAGAAAAAACACATTCTTGTCAATTACACAAGGTTTTCATCGTGGAATCCTTCCTTTCTTTACTTTCAATTAGAAAAAAAAATAATTTCTGAGGCATCTTAATCTACCTCAAGGTTGATGTGAGGGTAAAATCAGATCAGCCTATATAAACTGAAACATATTGGGAAAGAACTACCTAAAATACATTGTGTAAACATGAGCTCTTGAAGTCTTGGGTGTCTTCTTGGAACCACTCATTCAATTTTATTGCCAGTACATATAATTTGTTTCTGGAAAGAGGCAATATTGTCTCTTAGCTCTCTAGCAACCACAGTTCTTTTCAGACATTCATGTCATGTGAGCATGTGGAGAACACACCAGGGAGACGATGGGGCACATACAGTTACATTACCACTCTTTCTCTAATCTTAATTTAGTCCAGAAGGAATAAGAGAGTTGTACTTGCATTGTATAAATGCAACTTAGAAGAAAGTTTTATTTGGTTCCCAATAAATTTATCCAAGTTTACCCAACTCAGTTCCAGACATGGTTAACCAACCAACCACATGGACAAGCATTTAAAGTACAGTTATCTTGCAAAACTTCAGATTGAAGATGTGAAGGCCGGACAGAGTAACTTAGTTCATTTACAGGGATTGCAAGTCTGACCCTGTTCACTCCTAATTTTTAGCTGTACCTAACTTCACATGAATGCCCAAACATAACTTAGCTCAATAACAAATCAATTGGCTTGTTTATTTACTAAAAGATGTAAGCCTGCCATGTGTCCATGTTTTCATTGTGGCTTTTTTTAAAAAAAACACAATTTCAGAGAGAAATAGAACTGTAAATATCACAGAAGCATTATCAAATGGGGTGTTTTTTCTGAGATTCAATTTAGATCTGAATTAGAGAAGAATTGATTTCTTATTTATTAACCATTCTTCATATGTTTTAGCTTCCAGTCCCCTAAGCAACAAAGATGATTAGGGGACTGGAGGCTAAAACATATAAAGAACGGTTGCTGAAATTGGATATGTCTAGTCTTATGAAAAGAAGGACCAGGGGTGACATGATAGCAGTGTTCTGATATCTCAGGGGCTGCTGCAAAGAAGAGGGAATCAAGCTATTCTCCAAAGCACCTGAGAGCAGGACAAGAAGCAATGAGTGGAAACTAATCAAGGCAAGAAGCAACTTAGAACTGAGGAGAAATTTCCTGACAGTTAGAACAATTAATCAGTGGAACAACTTGCTCCAGAAGTTGTGAATGCTCCAACACTGGAAGTTTTTAAGAAGATGTTGGATAACCATTTGTCTGAAGTGGTGTAGGGTTTCTGCCTAAGCAGGGGGTTGGACTAGAAGACCTCCAAGGTCCCTTCCAGCTCTGTTATTCTATTCTTATTTACTTTTAATATTTGTATCTTGCCTTTTTTTTGTTACCAGGGTATTTAAACCAGCTTACATAGGAGTCTTCCTGTATTTTATCTCCACAATAACAGCCATAGAAGCTTGATTGGGCTTAAGCAAAGACAGAAACAACTGTTCCTATTCATTATTGATGCAAATAACATAATCACAGCATGGATGTTTGTATCCAAGGCCTCTTTCTTCCATACAGAATGTAAAATTGTGATTTCATAGTAATTATTTTTAAGTGGGAGAAATTTTCAGTTTTGTTTTTTTTAACCTGAATAGGGAGTTGGCCCATCATGGTATTCAGATTTTATTGTCTTCAGGAGAAATAACCAATAGCATGTCGTTTTGTTGAGTCGGTGGCTTTAAAGATTTTGATTTACCAGATCTTTTTCTAGATTACTGTTTTGAAATTTTTACACATTTCAATTATTAGAAGATTCTATTCCCCATCACTACTTCTAATATGCTAATTTAATTTTTCCTCTATCTTGAAATTTTATCGAGTGCATTACTCAAACCTGCCTTTATTAAATGTTTGCTTGTTTAATAAATGCATATACCCAAACTGCCCATCTCACCAGAAGTAACTCTCAGCAACATACAACAATCCAATAAAGCAACAACATAAAAAAACCCCAAGTCATTAGATAAACAAGCATTATAAAATGATTGCTCTACTAACAACCCATTCAAAGTTCAGTCATTCGTTCCATCATAGCAGAATCCTACCATATGTCTTTATATCTATCTTTCTGTTCGAATCATACTGAATGTCTATGCATAATAGCATTTATGTATTTCACATTTAAATTTCTTTCTCCCATTTCTCTTCTGAGGTTTTTTTTTTTTTAATGATCTCAGAGTTCTCTTTGACAAAGAAAGGATTATTTATTTCTATGCAGCGAATGGCAAATGTTTTGTTTAACAGGCAAGACTCCAAATCAAGTTAAATTCTAAGGAGAAGACATTTCAAATGCATACTTGTTTTGAAGACACTCACAACTTGATCAGTATGCCTACCGGGGATAAAACAAGAAAGGAAAGATAACAAGACGGGAAAGGAGACTTAGTTTCTTTCTACCCTCTCCTGAATGTAATATGTTTATAAATTAGAATTCTTTGCATTCTTACTACTATAAATACTAGGCTATGGAAAAAAACACTGTTTATCATCACCCTATTAGGATAGGTCTATAGCAGGGGTCGTCAACCTTAAACACTCAGAGAGCCATTTGGACCAGTTTCCCAAAGAAAAGAAGACACTGGGAGCCACAATACTCTTCCCATGGCTGACTATTTCCTGAGCAGCCACAAAACTAGCATATATAGTTGAATTAAAGATTCTGTTTTCTTCTGAAACTTTTCTTTTCTTGAATTTATCCATGGTTGGGCTACCGGGGGTTGAAAAGCTCAATAAATCGCATGCCGGCGGGTGTCGCACATTGGCAGTTGTGACGTATATTTTGAGCGACAGGGAGCTGCAGCAAAGGGATGAAAGAGCCACATGCGGCTCCAGAGCTGCAGGTTGCTGACCCCTGGTCTATAGTATACTACAAGAAGTCCTTGACTTACACTACAGCTGTAAGTTTCTGTGGCTAAGTGAGACAGATATTAAATGATGTCTGTCCATTTCATGACCTTTCTTTCCACAGCTGTTAAGCGAATCACCGTGGTTGTTAAGTGAGTAACCCTGTTGTCAAGTGAATCTGGCTTCCACATTGACTTTGCTGTCAGAAGGTTGCTAAAGGGGATCACGTGACCACAGAATGCTGTAATCATCATAAATATGAACCAATTGCCAACCATCCAAATTTTGATCACATGACCATAGGGATCCTGCAAGGGTCATAAGAGTGAAAAAACTGTCATAAGTCACTACTTTCAGTAATATAACTGCACACAGTCACTAAATAATAATAATAATAAATAAACTGCTGTTAAGTCAACAACTGCCTTATTTAAGGGATATTTTTTTTCTTTATTTTTCACCATTCTCACTATTGATGATATACTGGGGTAACAAGAAATTTAATAAAAGCAATAGCATAGTTTGCATTAAATGTACCATCTTTCCATTATAGATGTCAGGGTTCCAAGGAACACCCCCTAACAAAATAAAAAGCTCTGAGGTTTGAAGTTCCTCAAAGTTCCAATTTATTAGAGATGTCATGTTGGCACATCTAAGAAAACCCTGCCCCACACCCACAAGTTCATCCCATTGTCCAATCAACTCTTCACACTCAAATGGATACAATCTTCAGGCAGTCTCCATCAGACGCAGGCAAAAGCCCTTGAATACGGAATGTTGTTATGACTTTACTTTCTACCGCTCCAACAACAACCCCCTCCCAACTTCCTCAGCTAAAATACGTGGCAGGTAAGAAGCAAAAAAGAAAATTGGCTTCCAAAACTGACAGCAGAATTTTCAGGTACAAAAACACTGCTTATTTCACCCTCACTTTATATTCAAAGACTTTTTGAGTGACAAGTTCATGACCTGCAAAAGGACAGCAGTAATTAAATTCTGGTATTTCCTGAAAGTCCTACTAACAGCTACTTGAACATTTAGTGCTTCATAGAAGGATTGGGTCAACTCTTTGCAATGGCATTTCTGTTCACCTTTGCATTGATGATGTATTTTGCTAAGTTCATTCAGGAAGGCCTGTTGCTAAGACTCCTTTGCCCTTACATTTTTAAAATACAAATTCTGCAGTAATAAAAAATATAGGCTTGATCCTTCTCTTTAATAGAGGGAATGTTACATCTCATGTCTTTCTGTAAAGTTTGTGAGATGATTCTGTAAAGAATACTATAATTAAATCCATCATTTTTAATTGCACTTAAGTTTCAGAATATGAGCTTTATACTACTCAGCTTTATAAATTGCTAACATGTCAAAAAGGAAGGGTTTTTTTTCCCTATTTCATGTATGCTCTACACTAATGAACATTATGAAAGAAAATTATAGAAAGAAATAAGCAAAGAATGGAGTACCAAGTACCAACTACAAAATGCCTACTTTTTACTTTTCAGGTTAATATTTGGGGATAATGAATAGTATTTAATACTTTATTCAGCCTGAGTCATCATTTCTATTATTCATTTAGTTTATGACACACCAGACCAGTTTTGTATTGTTTTGTTTTGTATAGAAATAAAGGCATTTCTCAGTCAGAAAATTGGATTGTGAAGCCTCAGCCCTAATGAGGTTCCAAACTCTCTAGTCATTAGTAAAATGTCATTGCTAAGTGCACTTCCAGTTACTGCAAAGGGAATATACAAAAGGCTACGGAAAAAGTTTATTCTACTTTTCAAGTATTTGATTATGTATTTTAGGCACAAACCCCCATCCATAGATCAAGGAAATTTACTGTCTTGCATGAACAATCTATCCCACTTTCTCCCAGGAACATTTATGAATGGGAAAGTCCTACAACTAGCTAGGATGCTTTATAGAAATCACTTTCATATATTATCATATTTCTTGGTAGCATCATGTGGGAGTGATTTGTCAACTGAAAAATGTAGCCATAAGGGAAAGGTAAATGAGATAGGGTTATTAGTTTAGGAGGGAGGACGCACACAATAATAGTCCTTTGCAATAAAACATTTTGCAAGCATCTTTCAGGCTAAGTGGCTTCCTTTCCCCCATAATAATACCTAGACTGAAAGTGAATTTCATAGGAAGATGCAAGTTTTTTAGAAGACTTGTGAATATGTGTTCTCAAAGTTTATATTCACATGATGTGGAAGTCAATAAAGAAGCATGGAAAACTCCTGGGAATGCTCAAAAAGCAGCTTTGTTATAGTTTCTCCAGAAATTTCAACTCTGCATCAGAAAACAAGGGGAACCACTGTTTTACATTTACTATTTTGTGAAGATATTATTTTCTAATCCCAAACATTGAATGATGGCATTCTCACCACCATCTTAATGTCAACCACTTTAATCTAGATTGCAGAAAATATGACTTCTGTAACAGAATCATCAGTGCTTGGAATACTTTACCTGACTCTGTGGTCTCTTCCCATAATCCTAAAAGCTTTAACCAAAAACTTTCTACTATTGACCTCACCCCATTCCTAAGAGGACCATAAGGGGCGTGCATAAGCACACAAACGTGCCTACCGTTCCTGTCCTATTGTTTTTCTTTTCTTCTTCCTATATATATATATATATGCTTATACCTCCTTATATTTACTCATATATGTGTTTATATACTATATAATCTTTTTGTATGATACCTACATATATTGTTGTGACAAAATAAATAAATAAATAAATAAATAAATAAATAAATAAATAAATAAATATTTTAGTAACCATCTGCAAAAAGTGGAAAAAAAGTGGAAAGAGGGGCAAATAACTAAGGCAGAATATCAGCAAATAGCCCGAGCCTGTAAAGATGAAGTGAGGAAAGCTAAGGCTCACAATGAACAAAGGCTAGCGACAAAAGTAAAAAATAACAAAAAAAGCTTCTTCCAACATGTTAAAAACAAGAAAAAAGTCAAGGAAACAATTGGCCCATTGCTGGGAGAAAGTGGCAAGAAGATGACAAGCAACAGGGAGAAAGCAGATCTACTTAACTCATATTTTGCATCTGTCTTTACACAAAAGGAAAAAACAATCCAACCTATCAAAAACAGCACTACAAAAAACAGATTAGAAACACAAGTTAAAATAGGGAAGAAAATGGTAAGTGAACACCTGTCTACCCTAGACGAGTTCAAATCACCAGGACCGGATGGATTACACCCCAAGGTTCTGAAGGAACTGGCAGACATGAACTCAGAACCACTGAACTATATCTTTCAAAGATCCTGGAGCACAGGGGAGCTGCCAGAGGACTGGAAAAGAGCTGATGTAGTTCCCATCTTCAAAAAAGGGGGAAAAACCGATCCAGGAAACTACAGACCTATCAACCTGACCTCAATACCGGGGAAGATTCTGGAAAAGATAATCAAGCAACGAATCACCGAACACCTAGAAGCAAACAAAGTAATAACCAAAAGCCAACATGGGTTTGTCAAAAACAGATCATGCCAGACTAATCTTATCACATTCTTTGACAAAATGACAAAATTAGTAGACCAGAGGAATGCTGTCGATATAATTTACTTGGACTTCAGTAAAGCATTTGATAAAGTAGACCATAACCTACTACTAGATAAAGTAGAAAAAATGTGGGTTAGACAGCACCACCACCAGATGGATTCGTAACTGGCTGACCAACAGCACTCAACGTGTAGTCCTCAACGGAACTACATCCACATGGAGGGAAGTATGCAGTGGAGTACCCCAAGGCTCTGTTTTAGGCCCAGTACTCTTCAACATCTTCATCAATGACTTGGACGAGGGGATAGATGGGGAACTCATCAAATTTGCAGATGACACCAAGCTGGCAGGAATAGCCAACACTCCAGAAGATAGGCTCAAGTTACAGAAAGATCTTGACAGACTTGAACATTGGGCGCTATCTAACAAAATGAAATTCAACAGTGAAAAAAGTAAGGTTCTACATTTAGGCCAAAAAAACAAAATGCACCAGTACCATATATGTGGTACCTTGCTCAATAGTAGTACCTGTGAGAGGGATCTTGGAGTCCTAGTGGATAACCATTTAGATATGAGCCAGCAGTGTGCAGCAGCTGTTAAAAAAGCCAACACAGTTCTGGGCTGCATAAACAGAGGGATAGAATCAAGATCACGTGAAGTGTTAGTACCACTTTATAATGCCTTGGTAAGGCCACACTTGGAATATTGCATCCAGTTTTGGTCGCCACGATGTAAAAAAGATGTTGAGACTCTAGAAAGAGTGCAGAGAAGAGCAACAAAGATGATTAGGGGACTGGAGGATAAAACATATGAAGAACAGTTGCAGGAACTGGGTATGTCTAGTTTAACAAAAAGAAGGACTAGGGGAGACATGATAGCTGTGTTCCAATATCTCAGGGGCTGAGAAGAGGGAGTCAGGCTGTTCACCAAAGCACCTGAGGGTAGAACAAGAAGCAATGGGTGGAAACTGATCAAAGAAAGAAGCAACTTAGAACTAAGGAGAAATTTCCTGACAGAACAATTAATAAGTGGAACGACTTGCCTGCAGAAGTTGTGAATGCTCCAACACTGGAAATTTTTAAGAAAATGTTGGATAACCATCTGACTGAGATGGTGTAGGGTTTCCTGCCTGGGCAGGGGGTTGGACTAGAAGGCCTCCAAGGTCCCTTCCAACTCTGATGTTATGTTATATGTTATGTTAAATACCTTCCATATAAGTCCTAGATCAATCTTATTCACGAATTAGGAATTATTTTTCTTCCCTCAAAAGTTTAGCCAGTGTAGTTTTGTCAGATTCTCCTCCAAGCTTTGCCTTTTTTTAAACCATTGTGGAATTGGAAACTGAATGAAATGTGGAGATGGAGTCAAAATTAAATATTTCTTTTTTATTTATACCTAGTGAAATTCTAGTTGATAGGAGCATCCTATTTTTAATGTCTTTAATAACTTTCTGTTTCAATTTGAAAGCTATAATATGGAAGCATCTTTGGGAGAGCCTTGAGGGCCAAACTCCAGATGTGTTGAGGGCAGCATGATGTTGAGCATGATGAAAGGTGTTGAGACTCTAGAAAGAGTGCAGAGAAGAGCAACAAAGATGATTAGGGGACTGGAGGCTAAAACATATGAAGAACAGTTGCAGGAACTGGGTATGTCTAGTTTAATGAAAAGAAGGACTAGGGGAGACAGGATAGCAGCGTTCCAATATCTCTGGGGCTGCCACAAAGAAGAGGAGTCAGGCTGTTCACCAAAGCACCTGAGGGTAGAACAAGAAGCAATGGGTGGAAACTGATCAAAGAAAGAAGCAACTTAGAACTAAGGAGAAATTTCCTGACAGTTAGAACAATTAATAAGTGGAACGACTTGCCTTCAGAAGTTGTGAATGCTCCAACACTGGAAATTTTTAAGAAAATGTTGGATAACCATCTGACTGAGATGGTGTAGGGTTTCCTGCCTGGGCAGGGGGTTGGACTAGAAGGCCTCCAAGGTCCCTTCCAACTCTGATGTTATGTTATATGTTATGTTAAATACCTTCCATATAAGTCCTAGATCAATCTTATTCACGAATTAGGAATTATTTTTCTTCCCTCAAAAGTTTAGCCAGTGTAGTTTTGTCAGATTCTCCTCCAAGCTTTGCCTTTTTTTAAACCATTGTGGAATTGGAAACTGAATGAAATGTGGAGATGGAGTCAAAATTAAATATTTCTTTTTTATTTATACCTAGTGAAATTCTAGTTGATAGGAGCATCCTATTTTTAATGTCTTTAATAACTTTCTGTTTCAATTTGAAAGCTATAATATGGAAGCATCTTTGGGAGAGCCTTGAGGGCCAAACTCCAGATGTGTTGAGGGCAGCATGATGTTGAGCATGATGAAAGGTGTTGAGACTCTAGAAAGAGTGCAGAGAAGAGCAACAAAGATGATTAAGGGACTGGAGGCTAAAACATTTGAAGAACGGTTGCAGGAACTGGGTATGTCTAGTTTAATGAAAAGAAGGACTAGGGGAGACATGATAGCAGCGTTCCAATATCTCTGGGGCTGCCACAAAGAAGAGGGAGTCAAGCTATTCTCCAAAGCACCTGAGAGCAGGACAAGAAGCAATTGGTAGAAACTAAGCAAGGAGAGAAGCAAGTTAGAACTAAGGAGAAATTTCCTGACAGTTAGAACAATTAATCAGTGGAACAACTTGCCTCCAGAAGTTGTGAATTCTCCAACACTGGAAGCTTTTAAGAAGATGTTTGATGATAACTGTAATGTATTACTGTAAGTTTTGGCGGGAGTTTTAGGCGGGAAATATCTCGTTCCTGATTGGTTGCAGCCTCAGGCTGAAGTGTATATAAGGAGAGGTTTTTCTCCAGAGTTTTGCTGGGTCACACTATATTAAAGAGCTGTTGTCACTAACCTGGTCTCCTGCCTCGTCAATACCCGAACTTAACATTGGCGACGAAGGTGGGATCTTGAGGCAGAGCACCAGAACAGAGCTGAACTCACTACGAGAATCAAACCCAGCAAGGTGATAGCGAATGCAGCGATGACCGGCTACACGCCACCCACTCCGTTTGACCCTGCCCAGGAAACATGGGGAATATATGACCCGTTTGAAAGTTTCCTGGAGGCAAGCGAGTTACAGGAGTCTCCGACAACCGCAAACGGGCTTACTTCATAAGCCACTGTGGGTCCGCAGTCATCGCCGTCGCGAAGCCCTGGCGGAGCCAACACCGCTACACTCCGTGTCGTGGCAGACCCTTCAGACCCTCCTGAAGAATCACTCGCACCAGCCCGTCCATCGTTCGGCACGAGTTTGGGGAGCGAGGCAACAAGAAGGCGAGTCTATCAGCGACTACATGGCAGCCCTGAGACAAGCCTCCAAGCATTGCAGTACCGCGATCTGGACGAAGAGCTGCTGGAACAACTTATACGGGGGTCAGAGACATCCGTTTGAGAGGCGGTTGCTAGCCAAGAGCAACCTGACATTGGCAAACGCTCTGGACCAAAGCCAGAGCCCATGAGATGTCAACCATGCAGCAGACACCTTACAAAGCGACTCACGCCGATGGCGGGCGCAAAGCCGAGCACAGTCCACCACGAAGAAACCTATCGTGAGTCAACCAGCGAAGAGGAGGAAGAAGTCCACTACACGGAAAATCGACAAGGAAGACCCGGAGGAATGCGGAAGTTGCGGGCGACATCAGCGCCAAAGATGTAAGTTCAGGGCGCCATTTGCCGGTGTGAGAGAAGGGCACCTGGCTCAAGTCTGCCGAGCACCCCAACCTTCCGCAAAATTCAAATCGGCCAATCAGAGCGGCTCTGAGTCAGAGATGCAAACCCCACATTCCGAAATTTCAAACCAGCCAATCAGGCGCGAGATCGGCGGCGACCCGCGATTGGCCAGGAAAGAAAGAGCGAAGTCAAACCGAATGACTGTTACCATAGACCACGCAGCTACCCGCATCGAAGAAAAGATCTTCACAAACCCGACAATTGAAGGCGTACCGTGCCGACTGGAAGTAGACACAGGATCAGCTATCACAATCATGTCCTGGGACACTTTGTGAAAGCCTTGCCGCATCATAGCGCAAGCTACAGAAACAACCCCTATCCCTGGCCCTCCAGAGATCATCCACCAACACGACCAAAGCCGTCTCCGTGCTGTAACCGGGCCGGAAACCGGACTGGAACGGGTCTAGATAGACAGTTTCATCCAGGTGCAGAGGAAACTGATATGCCACCATACTCTCTACAACCTTCGCCGCGAAGCGAAGGTTGGAGACCGGACGATAATTACCTAAGACAGCCGGGTCCAGGGAGGGCTTCTTGAGGAGGGGCCTCACCACCGCCTCTTTCAAGGCGGCCGGAAAGACTCCCTCCAACAAGGAGGCACTCGTAATCGCCTGGAGCCAGCCTCGTGTCACCTCCTGAGTGGCCAGCACCAGCCAGGAGGGGCACGGGTCCAGTAAACACGTGGTGGCATTCAGCCTACCCAACAACCTGTCCATGTCCTCGGGAGCCACAGGGTCAAACTCATCCCAACAAATGTCACCAAGACCACCCTCAGACGCCTCATCTGAATCGCCGCAATTTTGGTCTAGACCGTCTCGGAGCTGAACGATTTTATCGTATAGATAACCGTTAAACTCCTCAGCACGTCCCTGCAACGGGTCATCCCGCTCCCCCTGGTGAAGGAGGGAACGGGTCACCCGAAAAAGGGCGGCTGGGCGGTTATCTGCCGACGCAATGAGGGAGGAGGCGTAGCAACGCCTCGCTTCCCTCAGTGCCACTAGGTAGGTCCTAGTATAGGACCTAACTAGTGCCCGATCAGCTTCTAAACGGCTAGACCTCCAGGAGCTCTCTAGGCGTCTTCTCCGGCGTTTCATCCCCCTCAGCTCCTCGGAGAACCAAGGAGCCGGTTGGGATCTGCGCCGGGTCAGAGGCCGCAGAGGCACGACACGGTCTAAAGCCCCAGCCGCAGCCCGTTGCCAGGCTGCGGCTAGTTCCTCTGCCGTGCCGTGAGCCAGACCCTCAGGAAGTGGCCCAAGCTCCGTCCGAACCTCTCCGGGTCCATCAGGCGCCTGGGACGGAACCAACGTTGTGGTTCCGTCTCCCTGCGTGTTGAGTGGCGGTCAGAAAGTCCAGGCGAAGGAGAGAGTGATCTGACCATGACAAAGGTTCTATGACTACATCTCTCAAATCCAGATCCTTCAACCACTGACCAGAGATAAAAATAAGATCCAGAGTGCCACCCCCGATGTGAGTGGGGCCATCAACTACTTGAGTCAGGTCCAAGGCCGTCATGGAAGCCATGAACTCCCGAGCCACTGTCGATGACGAGCCGGCAGATGGCAAGTTAAAGTCCCCCATGACTAAAAGTTTGGGGGTCTCCACTGCCACCCCGGCAAGCACCTCCAGGAGCTCAGGCAGGGCAGCTGTCACGCAGCAAGGAGCCAGGTACGTGACCAGCAAGCCCATCTGACACCTATGACCCCATCTCACAAAGAGGGATTCACACCCGGCAATCTGAGGTACAGTGGTCTCCCTCGGCTCTAGACTCTCTTTAATAGCAACCGCCACCCCCCCACCCCTACCCTGGGCCCTCGGCTGATGGAATGCACGGAAACCCGGTGGGCACATTTCGACCAGGGGCACGCCCCCTTCAGTGCCCAACCAGGTCTCCGTAACGCCTATAAGATCCGCGGCGCCCCCCTGGATAAGATCGTGTATTAGGGGGGCCTTATTGGCCACGGACCGTGCGTTGCATAACATAAGACGAAGGCCCAGGCTCTGAGGGTCTTGACCATCCGGGGAACGGGAAAAGTCAGAGGGATCGGGGCACGCGATCGCTTGCAGACATCGAACGCGTGACCCCCTAGACCGATACGATCCCCCCCTTCCGCCATATCTGCCCCTCCCACTTACCGTGCAAATGGAACCACCCTCACAAAAAGGAACACATTCCCCCCCCATAACCTCCGAACCCACTAAATAATCGCCACGAGCGCGCGGGACTGGTTTCCCTCCCGACGGGCTACCCCCAACACCCGCCCTAACCCTCCCACCCCTTAAAAATGCCCTATCTAAAAAACCCCAAAGGCTCTTCCTCTTCGCATGCCACCTCTGTGGGTCCCAAGACCCGTCATTGAGGCCGGCCCTTGGTAGTGAAGCAGGCCATTCCTGCGAGGCGGGGCACCTGCAGGCGCAAGAGTTCATGTGCAGCGTACGCATAGAAAAGTACGAATCGGTGAGGGTGCTAAGATGGTAACATCCCAGATGGTAAGACGTTAAAAGATGGATCCTCCAACGGATGTCCAGATGTCAAAGAGGACAAATAAAGCTGGAACCAGATGAAGATGATAAGCCCAGGTAAACAGGCCGGCAGCCTCCATGGTAAACCTATGGAAAATGTTTCTACAGAAGGTCTTAATAAGGTAGAAATGGCGTCAGTCTGTTCATAGCCCATAGTCCAATCCAGTCCAGTCCAGTCCAGTCCAGGAACCCGGGGGTATAAATCCCTGCGGACCCAGCTTTGATGGACAAAAGTCGGGGGGGGGGGGGAGGAAGGCAGGCCATACAGCAAAAGGCAGATGAACAAAGCACGATGTAATGTGCCAAAAGTGCCAGAAGAGGGAGCCAAACCATAGCCTTGCCTCCGGCCTCATCTCCGACCACGGCCTCACCACGCCCGCCGCCAATGGAACCGATGGGGCGCAGAACACTGGACGCCGCTGGACGGGCGCCTCGCCCACAAGGCCTCGCCAGGCGCAACAAAGCGCCGATGTAACTGGCGGGCCCATAACCAGGCGAACGGACCGGAATCCATGCCCCAGCTGGAATCGGGCCGAATTCTCATCGCCGCTGGAATCGGCTGGAGCCGGGCCGAAATCGAGGCCTGCAATCAGCACAGGCAGCAGCAGGCCTCCCTCGCCTCCCTCGCGTCCCCAAAAATGGCCACCACCAACCGGTCCGCCGCTCTTCCCTCGGCCCGTTCTTGGCTGCCGCACATCCGAGAGGGCCAAAAGACCTCTCCTGCGGCTGCCAAGTAGATGATGCAGCACACCGAGGGACAGGAGCAGCCTGGTAAGTCATCCGGAGTCCCCCATTTCGGGAAAAGCACCCCACGCCGATCCGAGCTCCTCTAGTAAACCGCCATCCTCGCGCATGCGCAGAGCCTTGATGATGTGGAAGTCAATAAAGAAGCATGGAAAACTCCTGGGAATGCTCAAAAAGCAGCTTTGTTATAGTTTCTCCAGAAATTTCAACTCTGCATCAGAAAACAAGGGGAACCACTGTTTTACATTTACTATTTTGTGAAGATATTATTTTCTAATCCCAAACATTGAATGATGGCATTTTCACCACCATCTTAATGTTAATCACTTTAATCTAGATTGCAGAAAATATGACTTCTGTAACAGAATCATCAGTGCTTGGAATACTTTACCTGACTCTGTGGTCTCTTCCCATAATCCTAAAAGCTTTAACCAAAAACTTTCTACTATTGACCTCACCCCATTCCTAAGAGGACCATAAGGGGTGTGCAAAAGCGCACAAACGTGCCTACCGTTCCTATTGTTTTTCTTTTCTTCTATACATATATATATATATATATATATATATATATATATATATATATATATATAAATATATATATATATATATATTCTTTAGTTGTTGGGTTTTCTCCGTGTAAAATCCAATTTTACACGGGAGAAAACCCGAACAACCAAAGACCTACATACAAACACCCGTGAAAACCTCAGAAAACAAATATATATATATGCTTATACCTCCTTATATTTACTCATATATGTGTTTATATACTATATAATCTTTTTGTATGATACCTACATATATTGTTGTGACAAAATAAATAAATAAATAAATAAATAAATAAATAAATAAATAAATAAATAAATAAATAAAAATATTTTAGTAACCATCTGCAAATACCTTCCATATAAGTCCTAGATCAATCTTATTCACGAATTAGGAATTATTTTTCTTCCCTCAAAAGTTTAGCCAGTGTAGTTTTGTCAGATTCTCCTCCAAGCTTTGCCTTTTTTTAAACCATTGTGGAATTGGAAACTGAAATAAAATGTGGAGATGGAGTCAAAATTAAATATTTCTTTTTTATTTATATACCTAGTGAAATTCTAGTTGATAGGAGCATCCTATTTTTAATGTTTTTAATAACTTTCTGTTTCAACTTGAAAGCTATAATATGGAAGCATCTTTGGGAGAGCCTTGAGGGCCAAACTCCAGATGTGTTGAGGGCAGCATGATGTTGAGCATGATGAAAGGTGTTGAGACTCTAGAAAGAGTGCAGAGAAGAGCAACAAAGATGATTAAGGGACTGGAGGCTAAAACATTTGAAGAATGGTTGCAGGAACTCGGTATGCCTAGTTTAATGAAAAGAAGGATTAGGGGAGACATGATAGCAGTGTTCCAATATCTCTGGGGCTGCCACAAAGAAGAGGGAGTCAAGCTATTCTCCAAAGCACCTGAGAGCAGGACAAGAAGCAATGGGTAGAAACTAAGCAAGGAGAGAAGCAAGTTAGAACTAAGGAGAAATTTCCTGACAGAACAATTAATCAGTGGAACAACTTGCCTCCAGAAGTTGTGAATTCTCCAACACTGGAAGCTTTTAAGAAGATGTTTGATGATAACATCAAACTTGTGCATCTCAGTTGCTCCACAACATGCAATAGAGGCAGTGGTCTATTAACCATTAAGCAGACTAAGCATGTGCTTAGCGCACCAGGTCCAAAGGGGGCACCACAAAGTTGGAAAGAAAGAAAAACCAATGAAGATTTGTAAAAACAAATTGATAAAACTAAACTAAAACATCTTGTGCTTAGGGCAACAGTGAGCCTTAATCCACCACTGATTAGAGGTATTCATAAAAGAGAATATTTGTAGCTCAGGGTTGAAATGAGGAGTTTGGTTGTTGTTTTTTGTTGTTGTTGTTTTTTGGGGGGTTTTTTGCATTTATATCCCGCCCTTCTCCGAAGACTCAGGGTGGCTTACATTGTGTTAAGCAATAGTCTTCATCCATTTGTATACTATATACAAAGTCAACTTATTGCCCCCCAACAATCTGGGTCCTCATTTTACCTACCTTATAAAGGATGGAAGGCTGAGTCAACCTTGGGCCTGGTGGGACTTGAACCTGCAATATTGCAAGCAGTTGCTGTTAATAATAGGCTGCATTAGCCTGTTGCGCCACCAGAGACCCTATGTTTTCTTGCAGACCTTTCATTATCCAAACTAGGGAACATCTTCAGTGGTAGCATTACCACTGATGAAATTTGTTTGAGCAATGACATGTCTGCAAGAAAGCAACCAAGCTCAGAGAGCACCAAGGACCCCTCATAGATGTATCCATAACTTCTTCCTTTGAAATATGTTGGGCTTCGTTCTCGCAGACAAATCTGGCTGTGCCAGATTTGGAATACTGTATGTATACATGGATAAATCCCAGTTTTGTTCTTTAAAACAAGACTGTTCTGTGGTTCTGTTGAAACTTGCATTTTGTTTTAAAGTGTGGGTCAATTCTCCAGCCCTTATTTCCTTTTGTAATTACACTCATTAAGGGAAGCAGTATAGTCACAGTCAGGGACTGTGGTCGTCTAATTAGGTCCTGCTTTACAATTCTCCTTCTTGTCCACATTTTGGCACAGAAGATTTGAAACCTTCATGATCAAGATTTACATAGGGCAGTGATGGCTAATCTTTTCTGGACCGAGTGCCCAAAGTGCGCACAAACCCCAAAAATGCAATCTGCCCGTGCCTCCCATGCATGTGCCCTACACATGCACCCCCCATTCACATGTGTCATGTGAATGCACGCCCCCCACATGCGCTCCAGCCCCTGTGCATGCGTGGCAGAGACCCAAAGACCAACTGGATGGCGGGAGGCTTATGCGCATGAGCAGCAGAGCTGAACTGGGGCAATGGCTTGCGTGCCATCAGAGAGGGCTCTGCGTGCCATCTCTTGCACGCGTGTCATAGGTTCACCATCACTGACATAGGGGGATTTTACAAGCAACGATGCAGCCTCTCTTAACCAGCTTTTCAACCCCATTGTATGATTTAAGTGAGGAAGGGAAAATAGGATGTAAAAACTAGCCAGCTAAGTGGATAATTTTATTACAGTCAAAAAGACCAAAAAGACCGCTCAGACTTTGGGCTAAGATGAAACATAATAATATAAAATCAAATATAATCACGAGTGATTGAAGAGGCAGACCTCATGCTGTTTCAGTTACTGTTTATATATTGAAAGAAAAAGATACAATTTATATAAGCACCTACCACTTTTATAATATGCTCCAAATATTTTATTCATGCACGGAAAAATAAAGAAGGCTTTGTTATTATTTTCTACAAATAACCAGTTACAATTTCAGAAGATTATTTCCCCCATTGAAGATAAACTCTCAAAGCATAATAAAGCAGAGGTTGTTTAAAAAAAAACACCATTTCAACTTTAAATCAGAGGTGAGAGTCCAGAGACCTTCATGTTAATAATTTCAGTTTGTACAGTATTGGAGTATTGGAAGAAATATATATTTCACTCTCAGCGAGGATCAGATTTATTGTTCCAACAATTTAGATGAAACTAAAGATACAATTGCATGCCTTTCAAGAAAAAAGAGTCGATTTTTAGCCAAGGACAAGGTAAATATTTGCTCATCTATTTCAAAGAAGTGAATCCTTACAGTTGAGTAATAGCATTTTTTGAAGACTGGTCAAAAGAGTAAAAATCGTTGCCATCGACAAAAATGACTCATACTTTCTAAACAAGATTTTGTCCTGCTATTATATAGTGCTCAGAGTCTAGCATGCTATTTTAAGTCCGAAGCCAAATCCTTGAATTTAAGCATTCACATTGTTGGTATAAAAGTGCAATCTGCTTGTTACTTTTCCCAATGTTCATATGATTATTTTTTTTTTAATATGGCGTCTTGATCTGATTACTGTGACACAGAGTAGCAAGATAATTATCTTCTACCTAACAAGCAGGACAAAAAGACTCTTAAAACTTATGTTATGTTTCATGGTATTAGACAAATTGTGTTTAAATTTATTTATTTATTTATTTATTTTATTAAATTTTTATACCGCCCTTCTCCCGAAGGACTCAGGGCGGTGTACAGCCAGAATAAAATACAAAATATATACAATTAAAACGAATTTAAAATATAAAATTACTAAATGGCTCAGAATTAAAATGAATTTAAAATTTAAAATACTACTAAAACCCAATTTAAAATCAATCCTTTTATGCCAGTCCCGCTTGGATGAATAAATATGTTTTTAGTTCACGACGGAAGGTCCGAAGATCAGGCACTTGACGTAGACCAGGGGGGAGTTCATTCCAGAGAGTCGATGCTCCCACAGAAGGCCCTACTCCTGGGGCCGCCAGCCGACATTGTTTGGCGGACGGCACCTGAGGAGACCCTCTATGAGAGTGGGTGGGTGAGGCATAGGGTTGCAGCAGGCGGTCTCGTAAGTACCCGGGTCCTAAGCCATGGAGCGTTTTAAAGGTGGTAACCAGAATCTTGAAGCGCACCCGAAAGACCACAGGAAGCCAGTGCAGACTGCGGAGCAGTGGTGTTACGTGGGAGCCACGAGCGGCTCCCATTACTGTCTAAATTAGGGTTTAGACACTGTAGCTTAGGACGAGTTTAAAAGACAATTAAAATAGTTCCATTTGGACTGGTGCTATTTTTTTAAAAACATTTCTGATCTACAGCAGATGGGCAAAATATCTAGGCTATAGCAATAGCACTTAGACTTATATACCACTTCACAGTGCTTTACAGCCCTCTCTAAGTGGTTTACAATGTCAGCCTATTGCCCCCAACAATCTGGGTCTTCATTTTACCCACCTCAGAAGGATGGAAGCATGAGTCAACCTTAAGCCCCATCAGGATCGAACTCCTGGAGTGAGCAGTGAGTTAGTGAGTTAGCCTACAGTACTGCATTTTAACCACTGTGCACCACAGATCTATATCCAGCCAAGCCTCCAGATGGTCTACTTGAAATTTATTGATGCTGTTGACACTTGTACAACAACAAAAAAATTAAACAAAGTAAAATCTATCCTAAAAGAATCTCTCTCCCAAAAGAACTCCCTAACAATAAAATAACAGAGTTGGAAGGGACCTTGGAAGTTTTCTAATCCAATCCCCTGTTTAGGCAGGAAACCCTACACCATTTCAGAGAAATGGCTAACCAACATCTTTTAAAAACTTCCAGTGTTGGAGAATTCACAACTTCTGGAGGCAAGTTGTTCCACTGATTAATTGTTCTAACTGTCAGGAAATTTCTCCTTAGTTCTAAGTTGCTTCTCTCCTTGCTTAGTTTCTACCCATTGCTTCTTGTTCTGCCCTCAGATGCTTTGGAGAATAGCTTGACTCCCTCTTCTTTGTGGCAGCCCCTAAGATATTGGAACACTGCTATCATGGCTCCCCTAATCCTTCTTTTCATTAAACTAGAGATACTCAGTTCCTTCAAACGTTCTTCAAATGTTTAACCTCCAGTCCCCTAATCATCTTTGTTGCTCTTCTCTGCACTCTTTCTAGAGTCTCCACATCTTTTTTACATCGTGGCACCAAAACTAGATGCAGTATCCCAAGTGTGGCCTTACCAAGGCATTATAAAGTGGTATTAACACTTCACGTGAACTTGAGTCACAATGATCAGTGATCGCCCATGAACTGCTCATTGTGGCTCTTGGCTACCCAAAACAGAACTAAAAAGGAAAAATGCAATCCCAATTTGCTAAAAAGTTACCCGTCCCAGATTTAAAGATTAATTTTTTTCCTTTATCATTATTGTGCAAATATAAGCGGAAAGTATTGCCGGAATAATGTTAATAAGGCTGAGAGAGGCATCCCAAATATTTGGATGAAAAGGTCAAAAGTAGTGATGGCAGGGTTGGCTTCTTCAAGGTACTTTGCATTGCCTTGGGGGCCTTGCTAAGTCCCTGCATGAAAGCCTTTCCTACAACTGAAGGGACAGGAAGGGCCCACTGTGGTGCTGTGCACTAAAGGTATGAAGGAGCTTCAGAAGTGGCATAGCTGACAGGCTTCCAAAGCAGCTTCAAACCACTTTGCTATGCGGATGTCTAGCAATGTGAAAATATTTTTGGGTCTAGAAGTGTGATATCAGTAATAATGGCCCTATTCTTGGTTTTTTGGGGGTGGGGTGGGGTGGGGTGAGCATCTTATTCATTAAGATCCAAAGGAGCAGATGGAAAGAATGAAGGAAGACAGAAGTGAGCAAGATTAAAATGGGGTGGGTGTGAGAGATATAGATAGATAGATAGATAGATAGATAGATAGATAGATAGATAGATAGATAGATAGATAGATGGATGGATGGATGGATGGATGGATGGATGGATGGATGGGTGGATGGATGGGTGGGTGGTGGATGGAAGGAAGGAAGGGGGGGGGGGGGGGGGGGGTGAGTGAGTGGAGAGAGAGATAAAGAGAGAGAAACAAAAAGAAAAAATAGGGGGAGAGAAAAAAGAGAAAGGGGAAGCGAAAGAGAAAGAGTAATGGCTCTATTCTTTTTTTTTTTTTGGGTGGGGGTGAGCAAATTATTCGTTAAGGTCCAAAGGAGCACATGGAGAGAATGAAGGAAGACAGAAGTGAGCAAGATTGAAATGGAGTGGGAAAGAGAGAGAGAGAGAGAGAGAGAGAGAGAAAGAAACAAAGAGAAAAAAGAGGGAGAGACAAAAAAGAGAAAAGGGGAGAGAGGAAGGGAGGGAGTAATGGCTCTATTCTTATCCATTTCTAAATTGTCTAATAGTTTAGAACAGTGATTTTCAACATATGGTCACAGAACATCTGGTGGAGTCATGATATCACAGGGGGTCTGCGAAGGCTTGAAGAAATCCTGAGCTACAAAGAGTATCTATAGGGGGTCCGAGGTGAAGAAAAGGTTGAGAACCAGTGATCTAGAAATATATATATATATATATATGTAGGTCTTTGGTTATTCGGGTTTTCTCCCGCGTAAAATTGGAAGTGTCTTGGCGACGTTTCGACGAAGTCTCATTCGTCATCTTCAGGCTTCAGCTTCGTGCTTCTGGGAGCAATGTGTGATTGCAGCTGTTTCTTCCTTTTTAACTGCTAGTGGGGTTTGAACTGATTGGGTGGGAGCTTGGCTGTGCTCTGATTGGATGGGGGGTTTTTTGTGCTCTGATTGGCTGGGGGTGTGTCCTGTTTGGGTGGGGGCTTGGTTGTGCTCAAATTAGTCTGAGTTGCAGGGGGATCTGAGCTGGTGAGCTGCACTGCTGCTGTTTGGCTTCGTGTTCGTGGTCGTGCTACATCTTCGTAGTGGGTGTCAGTCTGCTGCATGTATGGATTGGAGGGGTTTGAAATGGCTAATGTTGCAGCTGCGGTCTGGCTTCTGGTCCTTGGTCGTGCTTCCTGATCAGTGTGGGTTTGGGTGTGCTTTCTGGGTGGATGTGTGGTGGTGACATCCTGTGTGGACCTCGTGAGTGTGGGTCTGGTGTCATTCCTCGTGTTAGGGACACGTTTGTCAATAAGGGCAGGTTTCCAAATGGCTGGTAGGCGGGAGGTATCATCTCGTTTGTTCATGCTGTGTGGGCGTTTTTCTATCTCGATGGCTTCTCTGATTATTCTGTTGTTAAAGTGTTCAGTTTTGGCGATAGTTCTGGTCTTTTTAAAGTCAATATCGTGTCCTGTGACTTTAAAGTGTTGGACCAGGGAAGAAGTTGGTTCCTCTTTTTTGAATGAGTTCTTGTGTTCTTCAATGCATGCACTTATTCTTCTGTTGGTTTGTCCAATGTATGTGGTGGGGCAGGCGGTGCATGGGATTTCATATACTCCTTGATTTTCTAACTCAATTTTGTCTTTGGGGTTTCTTAGGATGGTGGATATTTTTTGGTTTGTGCAGAATGTTGTCTTGATGTTATGTTTGTGGAGGATCTTGCTGATTCTGTCTGTGGTGCCTTTTATATATGGGAGGAGGGCTGTGCCATTTTCTTGCTCTCTGTCTTGGGTTTTAGTGGGGGGTTCTTTTTGGATTAGTTTGGTAATCTTATTTCTCTGGAATCCATTGGATGTTAGTACGTTTGTGAGAGTGTGTAGTTCGGTTTTAGGTGTTGTTCGTCAGCTAAGCATTTTGTTCTAGAGATGAGTGTCTTGGCTACGGAGTTGATCTGTGCTGGGTGGTGGTGTGAGAGTGCATGCAGATAGCGGTTTGTGTGTGTTTTCTTCTGGTAGATGGTGTGTCCTAGGGAGCCATTGGGTTTCTTGTAGACTAAGACATCTAGGAAGGGAAGTTGGTTGTTAACTTCTGTTTCCATGGTGAACTGTATTTTGGGGTGTAGGCTATTGAGGTGTGTGAGGAAGTTTTCAAGTTTTTCTTTCCCGTGTGGCCAGATTATGAAGGTGTCGTCTACGTATCTGAGCCAGAGTTTGGGTTTGTGATCAGATTTTTCTAGTGCTTGGGTTTCAAAGTGTTCCATGTAGAGGTTGGCAATGACAGGTGAGAGGGGTGATCCCATGGGTGCGCCTTCTATTTGTTTGTATTTTTGTCCGTTATAGATGAAGTATGTGTTGGATAGGCAGTGGTTGGTCAGATCTAGTATGTGCTTGGGGGGGTTATATTTGTTTTGGATAGCTGTCAAGGCTTCTTTGATTGGCACTTGGGTGAAGAGGGATATGACATCAAAGCTCACGAGTAGCTCACACCACCACCCAGCACAGATCAACTCCGTAGCCAAGACACTCATCTCTAGAACAAAATGCTTAGCTGACGAACAACACCTAAAAACCGAACTACACACTCTCACAAACGTACTAACATCCAATGGATTCCAGAGAAATAAGATTACCAAACTAATCCAAAAAGAACCCCCCACTAAAACCCAAGACAGAGAGCAAGAAAATGGCACAGCCCTCCTCCCATATATAAAAGGCACCACAGACAGAATCAGCAAGATCCTCCACAAACATAACATCAAGACAACATTCTGCACAAACCAAAAAATATCCACCATCCTAAGAAACCCCAAAGACAAAATTGAGTTAGAAAATCAAGGAGTATATGAAATCCCATGCACCGCCTGCCCCACCACATACATTGGACAAACCAACAGAAGAATAAGTGCACGCATTGAAGAACACAAGAACTCATTCAAAAAAGAGGAACCAACTTCTTCCCTGGTCCAACACTTTAAAGTCACAGGACACGATATTGACTTTAAAAAGACCAGAACTATCGCCAAAACTGAACACTTTAACAACAGAATAATCAGAGAAGCCATCGAGATAGAAAAACGCCCACACAGCATGAACAAACGAGATGATACCTCCCGCCTACCAGCCATTTAGAAACCTGCCCTTATTGACAAACGTGTCCCTAACACGAGGAATGACACCAGACCCACACTCACGAGGTCCACACAGGATGTCACCACCACACATCCACCCAGAAAGCACACCCAAACCCACACTGATCAGGAAGCACGACCAAGGACCAGAAGCCAGACCGCAGCTGCAACATTAGCCATTTCAAACCCCTCCAATCCATACATGCAGCAGACTGACACCCACTACGAAGATGTAGCACGACCACGAACACGAAGCCAAACAGCAGCAGTGCAGCTCACCAGCTCAGATCCCCCTGCAACTCAGACTAATTTGAGCACAACCAGATCGCCACCCAAACACGACACACCCCACCCAATCAGAGCACAAAAAAACCCACATCCAATCAGAGCACAGCCAAGCTCCCACCCAATCAGTTCAAACCCCCACTAGCAGTTAAAAAGGAAGAAACAGCTGCAATCACACATTGCTCCCAGAAGCACGAAGCTGAAGCCTGAAGATGACGAATGGGATTTCGTCGAAACGTCGCCAAGACACTTCCAATTTTACGCGGGAGAAAACCCGAATAACCAAAGACCTACATACATACATACATACATACATACATACATACATATATATATATATATATTTATATATTTATATATTTATATATTTATATATATACATACATACATACATACATACATACATACATACATACATACATACACATATACATATACATATACATATACATATACATATACATATACATATATATGAGTTAGAAAATCAAGGAGTATATGAAATCCCATGCACCGCCTGCAGCACCACATACATCGGACAAACCAACAGAAGAATAAGTGCACGCATTGAAGAACATAAGAACTCAGTCAAAAAAGAGGAACCAACTTCTTCCCTTAAAGCCAGAGGACATAAAATTGATTTTAAAAATATCAGAACTATCGCCAAAACTGAACACTTTAACAACAGAATAATCAGAGAAGCCATCAAGATAGAAAAACGCCCACACAGCATGAATAAACGAGATGATACCTCCCACCTACCAGCCATTTGGAAACCCACCCTTATCGACAAACGAGTCCCTAACATGAAGAATGATGCAAGACCCACATTCACGAGTGCCACACAGCATGTCACCACCACACACCCACGTGGAAAGCAAACTCAAACCCACACCGATGATGAAGCACGTCCATGGACCAGAAGCCAGACTGCAGCTGCATCATTAGCCATTTCAAACCCCTCCAATCCATACATGCAGCAGACTGACACCCACCATGAAGATGTAGCATGACCACGAATGCAAAGCAAAACAACAGCAATGCAGCTCATCAACTCAAATCCCCCTGCATCTCAGACTAACCTGAGCACAAACAAGTCCCCCCAACAGAACACCCCCCCATCCAATCAGAGCACAGCCAATCCCACCATCCAATCAGAGCACAGCCAAACCCCCAACCAATCAGAACACACCTCCACCCAATCAGAACACAACCAAGCTCCCAACCAATCAGTTCAAACCCCCACTAGCAGTTAAAAGGAAGAAACAGCTGCGATCACACATTTCTCCTAGAAGCATGGAGCTGTAAACACCTAGCCTGAAGATGACGAATGGGATTTTGTCGAAACGTCGCCAAGACACTTCCAATTTTATGCGGGAGAAAACCCGAATAAACAAAGACCTACCTACCTACCTACCTACCTACCTACATACATACATACATACATACATATATATATATATATATATATATATATATATATATATATATATATATACATACATACATACATACATACATACATACATACATACATACATACATATGCATATGCATATGCATATGCATATACATATACATATATATGAGTTAGAAAATCAAGGAGTATATGAAATCCCATGCACCGCCTGCAGCACCACATACATCGGACAAACCAACAGAAGAATAAGTGCACGCATTGAAGAACATAAGAACTCAGTCAAAAAAGAGGAACCAACTTCTTCCCTTAAAGCCAGAGGACATAAAATTGATTTTAAAAATATCAGAACTATCGCCAAAACTGAACACTTTAACAACAGAATAATCAGAGAAGCCATCAAGATAGAAAAACGCCCACACAGCATGAATAAACGAGATGATACCTCCCACCTACCAGCCATTTGGAAACCCGCCCTTATCGACAAACGAGTCTCTAACATGAAGAATGACCCAAGACCCACATTCACGAGTGCCACACAGCATGTCACCACCACACATCCACGTGGAAAGCAAACTCAAACCCACACCGATGATGAAGCACGTCCATGACCAGAAGCCAGATTGCAGCTGCATCATTAGCCATTTCAAACCCCTCCAATCCATACATGCAGCAGACTGACACCCACCATGAAGATGTAGCACGACCACGAACGCGAAGCCAAACAACAGCAATGCAGCTCACCAGCTCAAATCCCCCTGCAACTCAGACCAACCTGAGCACAACCAAGCCCCCCCCAAACAGAACACCCCCCCTCCAATCAGAGCACAGCCAACCCCACCATCCAATCAGAGCACAGCCAAACCCCCAACCAATCAGAACACACCTCCACCCAATCAGAACACAGCCAAGCTCCCAACCAATCAGTTCAAACCCCCACTAGCAGTTAAAAGGAAGAAACAGCTGCGATCACACATTTCTCCTAGAAGCATGGAGCTGTAAACACCTAGCCTGAAGATGACGAATGGGATTTCATCGAAACGTCGCCAAGGCACTTCTAATTTTACGCGGGAGAAAACCCGAATAAACAAAGACCTACATACATACATACATACATACATACATACATACATCCAGAAAATGTGGTTCAGGTATTACTGAAAGCATGTTTTCAATCCAAGAACAGTATTAATTTTAATTTAACTGTACAGTAAGATCTGGACACATCTTCTTTTACTGTAGCATTTTGATTGAAGTTTCCGGGTGACTTGAAATAAAACGAAATCAGAATATTGCTTATGGAAACGCAAGTGGAATTAATACTTCCTTCCCAAAGAAAAAGAAAGAAAAAGCTAAATGCAGCCCATTGAAATTCTTTATACATTTAGGAATGAATGATGATATGTGCGAAAAAGACAGTGAACTGGTGTCAGGAGCGAAGAAAGATATCACCTAAATGAGTTAAAGGGGAAAAAAATTATTAGACTGTGGTAAGCCATCATTTATGTAGAATATATTTACGGATATGCCTTACACAATTGTAAAGGAACCGTAAAAAGAACTTATGTTTCATTTGCAGTAACTCAAAGTCAGCTTATACCATTCAGCTGTTGCAAAGGCTGTAATAAACATGCAAGGGAACAATTAATCTTGCTTTTTGGAGGAAAGGGTTTTTCATCTGCCCTACTCATTGTACTTGTCAACAATAGAGCTGTGCTCTTAAATCTGATGTTTATAATTTCTAGAAAATATGACAAGAACTGGGTCACTAAGCTTAATGTTCTATCCTGGGTATTGTTTAATCTTGACATCTCATAAGCATAATAAGTGCAAGGCCAACTCTGGGTACAACCGAATGTTCTTAAGCTATTATAGCAGGATTGGAAAGTCGATAGCTATGCTAGAAGGAATGTCAGGAGATGCAGTTAAGCAACATCTGAAAGGCCACAGTTAATAATTCTGAAATACTTCTGAGGAATAGTTTGGAGGCGCTGGGTGAGTTTAGCCTCGAGAAGAAAAAGATGGGGGAGAAACAAGAGCAAACAATAGATTTAAACTTAATGTTAACTGCTTCAATTTTGATTGCAGAAAATATGACTTCTGTAACGGAGTTGTTAATGCTTGGGACACACTACCTGACTCTGTGGTCTCTTCTCAAAATCCCCAAAGCTTTAACCAAAAGCTGTCTACCATTGACCTCACCCCATTCCTAAGAGGTCTGTAAGGGGCGTGCATAAGAGCACAAACATGCCTACCATTCCTGTCCCATTGTTTTCTTTCATTATATCCAATCAATATAGTTGTTACATACTTATGCTTATATATATATATGCTTATATATTATATAGTTTCTTTCATGCTTATGCTTAGATATACTGTTGTGACAAAATAAATAAATAAATAAATAAATAGGAGGTCAGTTATGCAGACTTTGATACAAGATTTTTCAGAATTCTTCCAGAAAATGTGGGGAGGGGAACCAAAACATTTCAGCTGAAAGCAAGTAGATTTGGGTTGAATATCAGAGGGCAAAAGTCCTAATACTAAGAATTGCTAAATTACAGAACAGATTATAAGTTTCAGGAGCTAGCTTTGAATTGGACTTAGCCAGAGGTGGTATTCAGCCAGTTCGTACAGATTCGGGCGAACCGGTAGTGGCGACTGCTGTTGGGCCCGCCCCCACCCATCCGCCCAGATGTAATGCCATCCTGTTTAGCCAAGTTTTCGAGGCTGGGCACATGCGCGGAAGGCACATGAACAAAGTGCATGTGTGGAAGACTGAGAGCATGTGCGGAAGGCGCATGTGTGCAGAGTGAGCGTGCGCATGTGTTGGCAAATCAGTAGTACAAATACGTGGAACCCACCGCTGGATTTAGCAGCAAATTGATAAAAAATCAGTTTGTGAAGCAAACATGTAACATAGATCTAATCATGCAATTGAACAGCCCTCTCTCAACTGAGGGGGTGGGAAATGACATCATCTATCTTCAGTCTGCAACATAGTTCTTTCAACAGTTCCAAGAAGGCTCTACACCCATTTGCACCACTCAGGTGACCCTGAGGGCACTGATAAACCTCCAGGTGGCCTCAACAACTCTCTGAAAGAATGCAAATGACCAGCTGTCTGCAAGGAGTATAAATCCTTCCATTCCCCACCATTTAGGCAGAGTTGAAGAAGCTTCTTGGATGAGAAGTGAAATGTCTTCAAAAAAAACCCCCCAGAAAGTCCAGTTTACTTTTGAAAAACCACCTTGGGATTCACATAACCCACTTCATCCAGGACATTCTGAAGCTGTAGTGTGACTACATTCTCATCAATCTTCCCCACAAAAAAGGGAATACTGTATACTGAAGGAAAATTGTTCAGAACGGTTAATTCCAGTACTGGCTTCTGAAGTAAAAAGGACAGGCCACCATTGCTCTCAAAGATTGTGCCTCAGGCATCTCTTCGGGACCTTATTGAGATCATTCATATTCAGGGGTTCTCTGCCCGGTTATTGGGTAGGTGTGACCATGGTGGGCGTGGCCTAGTTGGCCACCTGCACCATGGCAGGGAGGCGTTTTTGCCCTCCCCGGGCTCCAGAGGCTTTCCTAGAGCTTCTGGGAGGGCGAAAATGGCCTCCCAAGGCCCCGGAGGCCTTCTGGAGGCCTGAAACAGGCCCGTTTCTGGCCTACCCGAACTTCCAGTAGGCCTGTTTTTTGCCCTCCCTGAGCCTCGGCACGCACTTGCATTTATTTGCATCCAAAACAGGCCGTGTGGGGACTCTTGGGTGGGGAGGGGCAAGGTGGGCCAGCCAGGAGTGGGATTTGGGGGTTCTCTGAACTGCACAGAACCTTAGCTAGAGGTTCTCCCAAACCCCTGCGAACCCCCAGCAACCCATCCCTCTTAATATTCCCTTAAACTTTAAAAGAATGGCAGTTTATATGGCAGAACTTGCCTTTCCATAACATTGAAGAATTAAGGAAAGTAAGGTCTTGAATGCTGGCTAATTAATCTTGGCTATGAGGAAGAAGTAGTTTGCCCTTACCTTATGCTAAGATCTTGTTTTCACCCTAATAGTCTTGTTACATCAGTCATGGGATCGTCTTAAGGTCTCCCTTCCAAGTACTAACCAGTTCTCCCTCTGTTGTGCTTTATAAATATTGATGTAGAGAATACAAATACATAGTTTCAGGTTGAATGATTCCAACCGTAGAAACAAGCAACCTATTCTGAACTATAATCTTTTCGGCATGGACCATTATGGCCAGGAATATTATGCAAAATGATTTGCATTATATATTTTCTAAGTATATCCTACTCTATATCCTACTGAAAAGTGTTTAAAGTTGATAGTAAGACCTGTTGGGTAAAAATAATACAGTCTCCAAATAAACACATCATTTTAGAAAGAGATTGTCCTACCCCTGGTTTAAAAGGAATAATAATTTAAATGAAAAAGAAAAAAGGATCAAGAACAATGAAAATACATAAAAACAGAATAAATTAAATGAATAAGTAGTTATAGATAGTCCTGGACTCTGGTTTAGGAAGATGAAGATGAAACAGAGTTATTATATTATTTTTACAAAAACCTTTTTATATAATCAAAAGTGGATCTTCCGTATTATGAAAGGACATCTGAACTTTAATCACTTTTACTATATTATTATTTCTCCATAGATGAATTGTACAAATCATAATGGAAAAGTTAGCAAACATGCCTTATGACCTACTTGCAGTTCTGATGTGTACATGATGCCTTGCAGCTGCAACCAGCTGTTGTGTATTTCTTCTATTCCTTAGAAAAGCTGCGTTATCTTTTTTATTTTTCAATTTTACATCGAAATTTGCCTATTTCTAGTCAGGAGGAATGCAATGAAATGGATGATCATCATTTTCCTCTTGAAACCGACATGAGTTTTGATTAAAAATGCAGTGAATCAATCACACATAATTTCTTTGTTTTTCATTTCTCAATCCGGGGGTACCGTTCTAAATGAACGGGGGCACCCTTGGTTTTCTCTTGTAGGTTGGAAAGTGAAGTTAAAACAATTTCTTGGTGCGGTTACTGTCTGAATTTTTTTGGGGGGGAAAAATCCAACTTCAAAGCATTATGGATTCAGGCACTTCATTGACACAGAGACTTCTCATGCATTTGGTAATTTGCATGGGAAATTTTTCCACATACTTCAGTAAGTCTCAACAAAAATAAAACTACCATATATCCATATCTACAAACATTCATCATCATCATCATTTAATGACCCCATAACCACTTGCTGGTTGGACTATCGGCAACTGAATGGAGCTAGCAGAGTGTTTAATGGCCGGGTGCCCTTCCTGTCGCCAATGCAGAGTTTTTGTTCAGCAGATATATTCTCATTGTGCCCAGAGAGAGAAATATCCTGCCTCTACCTAGGATCGAACTCACAGCCTCCTGATTGTGAGGCGAGAAATCCATCTCTAGGTCGCCGCACCACTCTATATCTACAAACAATAATAAAAATATATATAAAATGACAATCCAAACAGCAATAATATTATCATTCAACTAAGGTTCCAGCATACCTTAATTCAAAGATCTGGGAATAGAACTATGTGTTGGCAGTCTTTATAAATGCCAGCAGGGATGGGGCCAACTATACAGTATGTCAGGGTTGTGCACTGTTTCAGAACTTAAATGAGATCCACCAATGTTAATCTGATTAAAATATCCGCATCTATTTTCAGGATCATAAATTAAAAGCCCTGCATGACCCCACTATCTAATTTTCCTCATCCACAGCATGCAATGAACTACCAAATGATATATAACAAAAGAAAGATTTGTATCATTCCAAGGATCTATGCCATTTTTGGAACAGAAACTGTAGGTGTCTTAAACATCTATAATCTCTCCAAACCCAGTTGGACACATTTAAAATTAACACGCCAGTGAGCTTATATTAGAAGCATTTGTGGTTAATCCTAATACTATCTGGATGTAGTAAGGTGTAAGTTGTTCAGGGACAGCTGTGATCAGAGTGGTATATAACCCAAATAAATAAATCTTACCTTTCCTTCAAGAGCAACAATTACAAAGCACCCCCTTCCACTCTTTTTTACCAGAATCACAGTTGTATGGACTGGCCCCACAAATAAAGTGACCAGATTTCAGCAATGGCAAAGCGGGACACCATTGACCGGGGGGAGGGGGGGCTGTGCATGTGCGCTGAGTCTTGCCACCTGCCTGAAGGAGGAGGAGCGGCTGCTGCTTCTCCACTCTTCCAGGCAGGCTCGGCTCTCCTCTCGGCTCTTCCAGGCAGGCTCGGCTCTCCTCGGCTCTCCTCTCCGCTCTTCTCTTCCTCTCGGGTGAAGTCAAGCGGCGTCTCTCCTCCCTCTCATGCCCCCTTCTCCACCACTCCCCCTTCTCCGCCTCCTCCTCTTGCGTTGCCGCCTCCCATTTTCAGAATGGGAGTGAAACAAAAAAAAATCGGTACTTTTTGGAATTGCCACGGGACGCGGGACAAATTATTAAAAAGCGGGACTGTCCCGCCAAAAGCGAGACGTCTGGTCACTATACCCACAAATGAGGATTACACTTAAATGTGAGATAACTTGACTCCTTCCTTCCTTCCTTCCTCCCTTCCTCCCTCCCTCCCTCCCTCCCTCCCTCCCTCATTCCTTTACTAAGTCACTCAATATTACACAGAGATAGAAGTTCAGCAATATCATGAATGATGGACCTTTAAAAAGGATTTTTACACCATTAAATTCAGTTCCCTGTTTAATGGTGGAATTCAAATTTTAGCATCATATATAGACATCGATCTAATGAATAGGTTAAAATTGTAACTTTTGAAGTTTACTTTCCACACCCTATCATAGTAAGCTATGTTAACCGAATGAACTTCTGTTTAAATTAGCCTGCTCCACCTTCACATCCAGGACTCATCTAAATCCATTGCTCATCACTAAATCCAAGGATTGTGGTGGTCCATAATGGTGGTCCATGCTTCTAAAAACTTCATATTCACAGAACTCCTTTTCTATCACCAGAGGATAAATAATTAGTTTTCTTCTCACAGCAATGTATGTGAGCACATTCACTCTAATATCTAACCGGGATTCAGCCAGTTCTGTCTGATTCAGGTGAACCGGTAGTGGCGACTTTGGGCGGCTCCGCCCATCCACCCAGATGTAATGCGCAAGCACTGTGCATGCACGGAAGGCTGTGCGCTTAGGGCCGCGCACTTACATTTGCAAACCGGTAGGGAAGGTAAGTGAATCCCATCTCTGATCTAAACCCTCATAGGGTTCTCCCCCCCACCCCCGAGAATAATTTTTAGATCTGTGATAACAAAAATGTTACTTATAAACTGTTTTAGGTTTACACACTGGTTGATATATTTTTTAACAGAAACATTTAAAAAATATGTTACAGAAACACCGATTTGCACTCTGTGGGCATATCTAAACCCTCATAAGTTTGGTGGTGATTTTTGGGTGGTATTTTTTTTGGAAAGTTCTGTGATTAAAAAAATGTTACTGATAAGCTGTTTCAGATTTACTCACTAGTTGATGTCTTTTAACAGAAAAGTTCAAAAAAAATATTAAAGAAACACAGATTTGTGTTGTAAATCTATATCTAACTGAAGTCCATGGCACATTTCCAGTGTAGATGGGTGCTTTAATCATGAACAGGGCGATTGCCTTTGTTTTTACAGGCAATATAGCGGTTCAAAGGCCTGATCCAATCCCAATGATGCTTGTCAGCCTTCTTCCAATGCAGTCTGTGGTTTCAGATAGAATTACAAACAGAAAGCATTACAAACGAGTACACACGACTGTTTTTAGCTGCCAGCTGCTTGCTTTGGCTTCCAAAATACTCCTCCAAAATTGCAATTGTATATCTGTTTTAAACAATGAATAGAAATATAGTTCCAAAACATTGTTTGACACATTTTTTTTTCTGGCACTGAAAAGCGGCCATTAAAATCCTTCCTTTTTAGAAGAGAAAACAAGAGACTGAGCTTATACGTTCTATGCAGAATGTCCTAAATGTATGTTTGTCGTAGAGATTTCCTGCATCTTTCCATGGCCAATGTTAGTCACCGCCAGAAGCAACTTTGGTTAAGCCCTAACTAGACCAGAAGAAAGTTCTCGAAGACAGCAATTAGACAGAAGAATAGAATAGAATAGAATAGAATAGAATAGAATAGAATAGAATAGAATAGAATAGAATAGAATAGAATAGAATAGCATAGAATTTTTTATTGGCCAAGTGTGATTGGACACACAAGGAATTTGTCTTGGTGCATATGCTCTCAGTGTACATAAAAGAAAAGATACGTTCATCAAGAATCATAAGATGCAACACTTAATGATAGTCATAGGGTACAAATAAGCAATCAGGAAACAATCAATATCAATAGAATCGGAAGGATACAAGCAACAAAGTTAAAGTCATACAGTCATAAGTGGAAGGAGATGGGTGATGGGAATGATCAGACAATTAATAGTAATGCAGATTTAGTAAATAATTTGACAGTGTTCAGGGAATTATTTGTTTAGAAGAGTGATGTGTTCAGGAAGAAACTGTTCTTGCGTCTAGCTGTTCTGGTGTGCAGTGCTCTGTAGTTTCATTTTGAGGGTAGGAGTTGAAACAGTTTATATCCAGGATGTGAGGGGTCTGTAAATATTTTCACAGCCCTCTTTTTGACTCGTGCAATATACATCCATACAATATACAGAGTGAAGAACCACAAAAATAGAGTGAAGAAAAATACACACATACAGTATTTCTGATTTGAGTTTGTTTTACCCATAGTGATAAAAAAGCAAGCTGACCAATAAGTGGGATAGTTTGGGATCCAAAGTGAGTGGCTTATTTTTTTTTTTTTTGATTGATTTGATTTGATTTCTATAGTATATAGGAGCAGAGGTGTCACAGTGGTTAGAATGCAGTATTGCAGGCTTACTCTGCCTACATGCAGGAGTTCAATCCTGACAGGTTCAGGGTTTACTTAGCCTTCCATCCTTTGGAGGTCAGTAAAATGAGGATCCAGATTGTTGGGGGCAATATGTTGACATTTGTAAACCACTCAGAGAGTGCTTTAAACCAGGGGTCTCCAACCTTGGTCCCTTTAAGACTTGTGGACTTCAATTTCAGCTTTGCTGGCTGAGGGACTCTGGGAGTTGAAGTCCACAAGTCTTAAAGGGACCAAGGTTGGAGACCCCTGCTTTAAACGACAATGGAATGGTATATAAATCTAAGGCTGTTGCTATTGCTATAGTATATAGGCTGAGAATACAGTAGTGGCCAAAATTTGGAAACCTTTTGAGAAAAGTGTATTTTTGAGGTTTGATGGCTAATATCACCACCTTTTTTGGAGTTTCAAGATAATCATATTCCACTGCTAGAATGACCTGTGAATAGCCCAGACCTTTACCCAATTGAACATCTATGGAGCCAACTAAAGAAACTTGTTAGTCAGAAGTGACCCAGCAATAAAACCCAGCTAATAGAAGCAATCCTTCAATCTTGGTTTCACATTTTAACAGCTGCAGAACTAAAAGACTTGATTCACTCCATGGGAAAATGTTGTAAGTTCATAATTCATGTTAAAGGTTACCCAACTAAGTATTTACTGGCGTGATAATTTTTGTATATCTCATTTTTTCTATGATGATAATTTTTTATATCTCTTTTTTTCTATATGTTTCACTTTTCTTTTTTATACTGTAACTGCTATTCTAATAGCAAATCCTTCATAAAAGTTATTGCATTACATTCTTGATTAAATTATCTTTCCATTGAAATATAATTTTATAGTACTTCTAAAAAAAAAGTGGTGTTATTAGCTAGTTTTAGAAAATACACTTTTCCCAAAAGATTTCCACAATTTTGGCCATTACTGTAATATATCTGTAGTACATACCATGTAATGTAGTATATCAATATAACTTGAGACATAGCATTTTATAGCAACTGAAATTATGGTCCCAATTGTTAGTCAAAAACTATCTTTACTTGGTTTTTATAAACCTAATTTTATATTCAATTATCTACATACATTCCATTGACCCTGAAATTATCACATGAAGCAGTGATACCTCTGCAGGCAGTTTAAGATGTCAAAACATTCTTGCACACTAAAAATCCCATCCTCAAAACAGATTAAATCATATGCACATTAAATAACTTCTCTTGTGTTTACAAATTCGAATGCTACTTTCAACCTGTAGGCAATGCAAGTTGAGTTGAGGGTCCCATTTTCATCTTTTCTTGTTTGAACGTGTTTAATGTATTGCAATTAAAAAGCAAAACAAAGCAAAAGAGTTTCACAGTTTTGTTTCCTCTTTTATTTATCCACCTAAAGCAAATTTAGTCAAGCTTTATCAAAACAGTCAAGCAATTTCACTTCCCTAGCTTGATTAATTGTTTTGATTTTGATTTTTTTTTGCAAAGTCCCCTCTTCCTGACATATGATTTACTAAACAAGCATCTTTTTTCTATTCTCTAACTTTTCTGCTCAGAACAACTCTTAATTTAATCAGAGCAAATACTTAATTTGTCAACCTATATGATGTAAGCTTAACATATCTCTGTGCCTAGTATATATGTATTCCTCTATGTTCCCAAACATTGGAAGTAGATCTTCCTCACTTTTCATCAGATGTCTTAGCAGCTGGCTGGAATCCAGTTTATAATCCTCTGATAGGTAAATCTTTGAATTTCTTTCTTCCATCTATTTTCTGGAAGAATCTCTTGTGCCATTTGTACCCTTACCAATTATGTTAATGCTTTGATAGCACTAATATAATTGATAAATAATGATAGCAGTTTTCCAGTATTCAAGGGGCTCCTACAAAGACGAGGGGTGTGTGTGTCAAACTATTTTCTAAAGCACCAAAAGGCAATGGAAACTAACCAAGGAGAGAAGCAACCTAGAACTAAGGAGAAATTTCCTGCCAGTTAGAACAATTAATCAGTAGAACAACTTACCTCCAGAAGTTGTGAATGCTCCAACACTAGATGTTTTTAAGAAGATGTTGGATAACCATTTTTCTGAAGTGGCGTAGAGTTTCCTGCCTGAGCAGAGGGATGGACTAGAAGACCTCCAAGGTCCCTTCCAACTCTGTTATTCTATGATTCTTTTCCACATCAGAAAACCACATCCCTGGACTTATCATTGGGCACTTTGTGGCCTTCTCACCACTGAAGGAAAAAAAATAAATCTGCAGAAATAAAAACACTGCTCAATCCATTTTAGGATTTTTAAACATCTTCCTCTGGATGTCAAAGGCTGTGTTCAAAGTCATTACAAGTCAGTTCTGCCCTTCCTAACATCTTTAGCTGCTGCTGTCACTTATACAATTGAGCCTTCCAAAATCTTCTCTGATGGATATTTAAAATATCATCGCTGATGCCAGTGTAGGATTTGAATCTGGTATCAATCCATTTACAGCAGTAGTGAGTTTCAATTTTTTTTACTACTGGTTCTGAGGGCGTGGCTTGGTGGGTGTAGCATGGCTCGGTGGGCATGGCAGGGGAAGGATACTGTAAAATTTCCATTCCCTCCCCAAGCCAGGGGAAGGTTACTGCAAAATCCCCATTTCCTCCTGATCAGCTGGGATTCGGGAGGCAGAGAATAGATGGGGCAGTTTCTTATTTACCAGTTCTCCGATACTACTCAAAATTTCCGCTCCAGAACTGGTCAGAACCTACTGAAACCCACCTCTGATTTACAGCCACTTTCAGAGCTTTTCTATGAGAATCTAAATTAAGACCAACTCTTAGCTTCTTATCAGCAAAGCAAGCACAACCTGTTTGGTTTGGCTGTGTGCATGGATAAATGAAGAGCTAGTGAGAAGCTATGGTGGGGAACAGGCTTATCACACAGATCATTGCATTGATTTAGTACTTTCAAAGTATCCAGTCTCTCATTATTAACACTTAGTTAGAATCTCTTCATAATATACCAGCTATCAAATTGTCGACAGCTGTTAGCATATCTACTCAGAATATTTAGCCAGCTACAGGTTAGGTGAGACAAAATTTGTGTTGCCAATCAGAATGACAACTAATTAATTAAAGATGTTGAATGATAAAGGGAGTAAGAAATCCATGAAGGGGAATGAATAAAAATGGAGAAATTAGAACTTGAGGGCGAAAGAAGATGCAACTTAATAAAATGAGCAAGGAAATATTAGGAAATGAATAAAAACTATGAAAAAAGAATATTTCGGCAAAAAATGCAGCTAAGTAAAATATATTTGAATATATTGAATTGTATAAGATATGATATGGCCAATACTCTGTTCATAAATTATTTATGTATGTGGGGGGGGAACTAAAAAATCAATAAAAATTTGTTTAAAAAAAAAAAGAAATCCATGCTAAAAAGAGCCGAGGGGCACAGTAGTTACAGTGCAGTACTACAGGCTACTTCAGCTGACTGCTAGCTGCAATTCAGCAGTTCAAATCTCACTGGCTCAAGGTTGACTCAGCCTTCCATCCTTCTGAGGTGGGTAAAATGAAGACCCAGATTGTTGGGGGGCAATATGTTGACTCTGTAAATTGCTTAGAGAGGGCTGTAAAAGCACTATGAAGCGGTGTATATGTCTAAGTGCTATTGCTATTAATGTCAGGAAATGGAAGATCCCACTGAATGTATCTTAATGCCATCAAATATAATACCCAAAATGTGGAAGTATAAGAATCAAAGCTGGTTTAGCAAGAGAGACCTGTGTTAAACTGTTCTTCCACAAAAAGTTGTGGAATTTGGCAGTGATAGCAAAATTTGTCATTTCAATTTACTGTTGCTGCTTCGGATACCTACTGTGTGTATACAGTGCCATATGTATCACCTATTCAACTGCACATCTGCTTTTTAAAACAACGCTGCATTTTATTGTTGTTGTTCAGGGAGAGGAAAGTACAGTGTAGTAAACAAAACTATTGAACACATGGACTTATTATCAATTTGTATTTGTCTTGTTAATTAGGGCAGTTTTTCAAAAGTAACAATTGAGATATCTCATGTAGTTCTCCCATCTGCTTTTCCCTATCCTGGTTCATGGAATAAAATAATCTGTCCGCATAACCAGACGTATTGAGACCGTCAGACAATTGACGGATATTAGTTTGGGAAGGATTTCAAGAAAAAAATAAAAATAAAACCTGCATTTATTTATAATATGTTAAATCTAATCTTTATCATTGAATATAGATGTTGTTGTTGTTATTTACGATAAAATTGTAAAATTATAGATGGCATTTTATTTTAGCTGGTATTGGCCTTCATATGCATCGCATTACATGATAAGTTTTACAGATCTTCAAGTGACTCACTTTGGTGACTGTGTCATGTTGTTGTTTATAATTTGTGCAATCTTCTTGCATGATCTGATTTATTCTGCCTCTTTGACAAGCTTCACTTTGAATCGTTTAATTATTTTTCAATTCTGGATTTGATTGCATTAGTTAGAGTAGTTTGCTCTTCAGCAACCAAAATTAAGCCTTCAGTTTCTTTCTGTTCTTTTTTTTTAATGTTCCACTTGTAAGCCATTGGCAGGTTTTAACTTTATCTACTTTTTCCTTGATCCTTTTATTAAAATTGAATAAGTAATGCTTTTTCTTGTTAGTGTTTTGTTCTTGTTTTTATTATTTTGATATTCATGTTTTATTTGTGCCGTTCAGAAAGTGCCATTTTTTTTTAATGTCCTTCATTGCTTGTTTTGGCTGTCTTTTAGTAATCAGCCAATGCATGTTTTTCTTCTTCAACACTTTGTTTGATTTGAGTAAATCTCTTGCAGCATAGGTGTAAGATATTAATAGCACTATGGGGATTTAATGAATAGTGAATAGTTATCAGCTGTCTTGTTTTTCAGTCCAAACTGTCCAGTTGAGCTTGTGTAGAGTTAATAATGACTGTAACTTTGTTGCTGGCAATCCTTATGATTTATATTGATATATTGACCATCAATTATGTTGTAAATGTTGTACCTTGATGAACGTATCTTTTCTTTTATGTACACTGAGAGCATGTACATCTTTTATGATGTACACTGAGAGCAGACAAATTCCTTGTGTGTCCAATCACACTTGGCCAATAAAAAATTCTATTCTATTCTATTCTACTCTATTCTATTCTAATAATTGTAGTGTTTATGGCAGTGGTGAAATCTGAACTGGTTTGCTACCAGTTCGCTGGCCACCCATGCACAGTACGCATCAAAAGGAGGCGTGGGAAGGTAAGTAGAACAGCGAGAGGGGGGGTTAACCGTGGTGGGTGATTTAGCAAAGATAAACCCTGCTGCACAGCTGATTGTCAGAAATACAGGTTCAGAGGAACCAGTAGCTTTTTTAACTATCGGGTCACCCAAACCAGTAGCTAACTACCGGTTTGCCCAAACCAGTAGCTTTTTAAACTGCCGGTTCAACCAAACTGATAGCTTTTTTAAAAAACCGGTTTACCCGAACCGGTAGTTTTTATCACTACCGGTTTGCATGAACTGGTAGCATTTCACCTCTGGTCTATGGAGATTCTCAGTTGTCCAGGTCATAACATAACATAACATAACATAACATAACATAACATAACATAACATAACATAACATAACATAACATAACGGTTGTCCCAAAGGAGCTTTTTCAAGATGCAACTGGACTTTCTGGTTTTTCTTTGAAGAAGTTTTGATTCTCATGCAAGAAGCTTCTTGGATAAGAAAAATAAGAAAAACAAGAAAAAATAATAGAATAACAGAGTTGGAAGGGACCTTGGAGGTCTTCTAGTCCAACACCCTGCTTAGGCAAGAAACCCTCCACCACTTCAGACAAATGGTTATCCAATCTCTTCTTAAAAACTTCCAGTGTTGGAGCATTCACAACTTCTGCTGGCAAGTTGTTCCACTCTCAGTTGTTCTAACAGTCAGGAAATTTCTTCTTAGTTCTAAATTGCTTCTCTCCTTGATTAGTTTCCACCCATTGCTTCTTTTCCTACCCTCAGGTGCTTTGGAGAATAGCTAGACTCTGTCTTCTTTGTGGCAACCCTTGAGATATCGGAATACTGCTATCATGTCACCCCTAGTCCTTCTTTTCATAAAACTATATAGGTTACAATAGAATCTATAATGTGCTTGTCGTGCTTACATATTTCCTGATCAAGTATTTGTTTTTATTATTTATTCTTATTCTTTTAATCTATTCATTTTATTATTTTAGTAACTTATCTCTATCCTTGTGTTTTAACATTTTATCTTTGCAACACTATGTATAAGCTTTCATGAAGCATAGTATACAATAATACATTTGTTATCCCGTAAAGTTCCATGAATCTTCACTGTTTTTCCAGAAAATAGTGAACACCGTCTTAAAATCATAACCGCTTCCTTACCTCAAAGGTTATTCTAATGTCATGAGAACAACTCAGTTCAACTTTAGATCATTCTGGAACTTTAAGGGATTTGAATTTGCACCACTTCATCCAGATTCATTCTCTTAGGAACAAGATTATATTTATCCCTTATCCACACATCTTCAAGAGTGTATAACATCTAGCCATTTAACATAACATAACATAATAACAGACTTGGAAGGGACCTTGGAGGTCTTCTAGTCCAACTCCCTGCCCAGGAAGGAAACCCTACACCATTTCAGACAAATGGCTATCCAACATTTTCTTAAAAATTTCAGTGTTGGAGCATTCACAACTTCTGCAGGCAAGTTGTTCCACTTATTGATTGTTCTAACTGTCAGGAAAATTCTCCTTAGTTCTAAGTTGCTTCTCTCCTTGATTAGTTTCCCCCCATTGCTTCTTGTTCTATCCTCAGGTGCTTTGGAGAATAGCTTGACTCCCTCTTCTTTGTGGCAACCCCTGAGATATTGGTATCATGTCTCCCGTAGTCCTTCTTTTAATAATTTGCATTATTTGCATTATTTGCAATAATTTGCATTATTCCGTGTTCATATTATTATTCATTTTTATTTAAAATGGCGCAGCTAAGAAGCCACTGGTATTTCTCCTTCAGATCAGCCAGGAAGTCACAATTTCTGAAATTTAATGCATTTTGAAAAATTTGGCACTTGTGTCATTGTTCAAGGAAGCATAATAAAAAACCAAATAAGATAGAATGACATATCCCTTGGGTTTTCCTCATATTAAGATGGCCAGAAACCTTTTCATCTGAGATAATAGTGCATGCCATTTCCATTTAATGAACTAGAAGTATTGTATATTCAGTTCCTAGTGATGCCTTCATAAATATTTCCTATAGTTCCTTCTCTACTCACGATAGTCTATAATCATTCAAGAGGAAAATGATGTTCATATTTCTTCCATGAGGTGATTTTGTACCCTGTCATAAGATCCATGATGTTGAATTCTACAAACCCCCCTCCCCCCCAAAAAATGAGTGACCTTAGGTTAAAAGCACTGAAGGAGCCAGAAGCTCAATCTTTTTCGGTTTTGTATCTTTTTCATTTTTGTCAAACACATCTTCTATATTCTATAATTTTTCAGGACTTTCTTGTCCTCATATTCTAAATTATTAACTAACCATTTCTCTTTTGCTTGTGTCTTCAATTTTCCATGCCAGCATTTTTAGTCTAGCAACTCATTTTGCTTTTGTATATAATCTCATGGACTCAAATAAACAAGTCATGTAGGCTGCAAACAAAGCCAATCAGTTTAAGAGAAGGAGTTTTGAAAAGAAGAAGAATGGTGCCAAAAATTAGCCAGGGGAAAAGCATGCACTTAGCAGCAGTAAAAGAAAAAAAAAACCCATCAAGGTATGTATGGTGTGTAGTCTGGATTCATCAATTGTACTTCTTTCAAAATTAATGAGCCCTGTCACACCACAACCCATTTGATTTGCAAGCTATCCCCAGCGTACTGTAAACCTAATCCATTTTTTTCTTCACTTACTCCTTACCAACTACAGCTCACAAATGTTTCAGGAGTTTGCTACAGCTGCTGCTGCTGCTGCTGACTGACTGACAACGATGATCTGAAATCTAGGGAGTAGGAAACTTACTTGGTGTATGCAATGAAAAAGGAAAGTAGGAGAAATGCACTTGGGAATATATATTCCAGCTGATCCAGAGAAGTGGAGAATGAGGACAAGGGAAGAGAGTTTCCCAAGCTGAAGAACATGTTTTTGCTGAATAGAATAGAATAGAATAGAATAGAATAGAATAGAATAGAATAGAATAGAATAGAATAGAATAAGACACAGCGAGAGAGAGACAGATACCTGTCTCCCAAACAGAAAAGAAAACACCGGGAGCCACAAAACCTGGGTAGGCATGATTGGGAGGATCATCTGACTGGGTGGGAGTGAGTGTTGTTGAGTTGGCCACACCTATCCAGGGTCAAATGGCTCTTTGAGTGTTTAAGATAGCAGACTCCTGGACTAGAAGACTTCCAAGGTCTCTTCCAGCTCTATTCTAACTGAATTCTCCCACGTAAAATTGGAAGTGTCTTGGCGACCCCTCTAGCAGTTAAAAAGGAAGAAACAGCTGCAATCACACACTGCTCCCAGAAGCACGAAGCTGAAGCCTGAAGATGATGAATGAGACTTCGTCGAAACATCGCCAAGACACTTCCAATTTTACACGGGAGAAAACCCGAATAACCATAGACCTACATACAAACACCCGTGAAAACCTCAGAAAACAAATATTGCACCTCTACGGGGAGGAAATCCACCATCTGACCAGGACCTATGAAAAACTAGAAGTCCAAAGAGCTTCCATTTTATGTGACCTTGCATTCTTACGAAACTGCTGAGATCAAAATTTAATCCCCACATGCTTCCAATTGAAATTCCACTCCAACTCTGCAGCCGCCAAACGCATCCTAAAAAGAACAGAATTGGCCCTAATCAGAAATGGCACCCAAACACCTGGATACCGGCATGGAAGCGTGCCCGACAAACAGCTGGCCATCGCACATGCGCGTGATGTCAAACCGGAAGTTCGGGTGCCAGCCTGCGCATATGTGCTGGAATGCCGCTCTTCCAGGTTCCGTCTCTCTCGCATGTGTGACTGCCAGCTGACTGGCATGCGTGTGATCACAAGAATGCAGAAGAGGAGCCGGCAAGGCCACACATTCTTCGTGGGACGATTTCACGTGCCGCTTCCGGCATGCGTGCCATGGGTTCACCAACACTGGTCTAGGACAACTTGGCATGGCTAACTCGGTGTGGCCAACTCACCGCGGGACAACTTGCCACAGGACAAGTTGCACTAATTTCAAAGATTAGTGCAAAAAGATTCCTCCTAGATCAAATCAACAAAGATCTCCTCACACTTCACCTCAAACTCAGCAACAAGATCCACCCTGCACTTTGGGACAAATCCAAACAACTCGCCGTCTGGAGAGCCGAAACACAGACCACCCTCAAGACAGACACACCAACAAACTCCGAAGACTACAAGAATGCCAGAAACAAACCCCTCCCCCCTCACAGCCACACATGAAACAAACAGTGCATAACATCTCAGATAGGATCCTCACCAAAGCTGAAACCGATGTCCTATCCAAAGGATTCAACTTTGCAGTCACTCCCAAATACATTCCCACTGAAACCATTATATGCGGAGTTGAAACCAGCCTGACCAAAATCAACCCCGATGACGCTAACAAAATCAGACTCGAAATCACCAACATCCTCAGAGAAGCCATTGAGATAGAAAAACGCCCACACAGCATGAACAAACGAGATGATACCTCCCGCCTACCAGCCATTTGGAAACCTGCCCTTATTGACAAACGAGTCCCTAACATGAGGAATGACACCAGACCCACACTCACGAGGTCCACACAGGATGTCACCACCACACATCCACCCAGAAAGCAGACCCAAACCCACACTGATCATGAAGCATGACCAAGGACCAGAAGCCATACCGCAGTGCAACATTAGCCATTTCAAACCCCTCCAATCCATACATACAGCAGACTGACACCCACTATGAAGATGTAGCACGAACACGAACACAAAGCCAAACAACAGCAATGCAGCTCACCAGCTCAAATCCCCCTGCAACTCAGACTAATCTGAGCACAACCAAGCCCCCACCGAAACAGAACACACCCCCATCCAATCAGAGCACAAAAAAACCCCCACCCAATCAGTTCAAACCCCCTCTAGCAGTTAAAAAGGAAGAAACAGCTGCAATCACACATTGCTCCCAGAAGCACGAAGCTGAAGCCTGAAGATGACGAATGAGATTTCGTCGAAACATCGCCAAGACACTTCCAATTTTATGCGGGAGAAAACCTGAATAACCAAAGACCTACATACAAACACCCGTGAAAACCTCAGAAAACAAATATATATATAAATATATAAATATATATATATATATATATATATATATATATAAAATCTTCATGCTTCTCATGCTCCCAGAAGCACGAAGCTGAAGCCTGAAGATGACGAATGAGACTTCGAAATGTCGCCAAGACACTTCCAATTTTACGGGAGAAAACCTGAATAACCAAAGACCTACATACAAACACCATGAAAACATCAGAAAACAAATATATATATATATATATATATATATATATATATATATATATATATATATATATATTCATCTTCATGCTTCTCATGCTCCCAGAAGCACGAAGCTGAAGCCTGAAGATGACGAATGAGACTTCGTCGAAACGTCGCCAAGACACTTCCAATTTTACACGGGAGAAAACCCGAACAACCAAAGACCTATATACAAACACCCGTGAAAACCTCAGAAAACAAATATATATATATATATATATAATTTATATTTATATTTATATTTATATTTATTTATTTATTTATTTATTTTCAGGCTATAGAAAACATCAGAGGTGGTTTTTTTCCAGAACTAACTCTGCCATTTCACTCAAATGGTGGTTTGTATTTTTATTGGCTTTTTCAAAAGAGGCCACAAATATCTTATTTCAATATTTCTTTTCCTTCATTGTCTTTGATAAAGTAATTTTTCTGCAGATGGTTTGTTTGTTTGTTTGTTTAACTAGGCACTTGTATTCTTCTGCACTAATATTTTTCCAACAATTTATATCCTCTTTGTAAGATTCTATGTGTGTCAGAACTGTCATCATATGCTGAGTTTTGCATTTGATAGCTGCCAGTCTGCCATGAACTAAGGGGTGGAGGGAGCCGGACAGGTGGGAGGGAAGTTGGCAACTCATCTTACAATCTCAAGGTCAAAGCCCTGGGAGCAGTTCAACAATTAGCCCACCATTGAAGAGACAGTTCCCAAAACAATATATTCAAATACAATTGGGCAATAAGCAATGTGGAAAGTGAACCGGGAAGTTTTGGTATGCGAACGTCAGTTTTGGTTTTGCTAGATTGTATTCTACTTGGCTTTTAGTAAAGTATCCCTTCCAACCTGAATGGAGTCAACGGTCTTTCTTATCTAAAGGACCAAGCTGGGGCAGGTCTGACAATGTGTTTTGTAGTTATACATAACACAAAGACAAGGATAGCTTCCTAATAAAGAGATGGTTAGTAAGAAGAATTAATCATCATAATCAGCTATCAGTTTAGAAACAGTAAGATGACAGATGCTTGTTCAGGTTGGCTTGACATACAGTATCAGTCAAATTTATTGTTCAGTTTGCCTCTTACTCAGTTATTGGAGTTCTGCTATAATATTTGGGCCATACAGCATATCCCTATTCACTATAACATCACTTTTGCATTGAGAGTACATTTTACAGCATTAAAAAATGAGCAGGTTTCATCTATATACTGATTTTGCTAAATGTACATATTCTCCTTGTAGTAGAGAAAAATACAGTAGATAAAATTGTATTTTCCTCTTAACTGACTTTTGTATGTTATTTACAGCAAAAGAGTAAGGCTAGAGAAAAACCAGGGAATAACTCAGTATGAATATTGATATGGCAGAAATTGCAGGGCCTAGTTGCAGTTTAAGCCAGAATAGACTGGAAATCCTGATAGCTCGTCTAATAGAAAGAGTTGAGAATTGATATTGTATCTTGCCAAATTGCAAGGAGCCAGAGAGACAGATCAGTCACTGGGGGAATTGTCCACACAGGGAGGATTAAAATGATTATGTGATCAGAAAGTTGAAGTCCTGTATCTCCATTTTATGTGTGTTGGAATACATGCATGATAAAAAGCAATGGGTCTTTGATTGCCCGGTTGTGCAGTCACGTTGACTTCTCCCATTCACACCAATAACCCAGATAATTAGCCCCAAATGCAGAACTATATATGAAATCTGTAGAGATTCATAGCCATCCAGATCATGGTTGTCCCAAAGGTGCTTTTTCAGGAGGCAACTGGACTTTCTTGTTTTTTTCTTTGAAGACATTTTGCTTCTCATCCAAGAAGTTTCTTCAGCTGTGACAGGATAGTCGGGAATGGAAGGATTTATATTCCTTGCAGACAGCTGGTCATTTGCATCCTTTTACAGGGTCTTTTGGGACAACTATATGTAAAAGGACTAAAAACATGGTTGAAATACAAAAAAAGATCAGTATGAATCCAAATTGAAGATACTGAGTGTAGAATGTAAAGATGGCTGTTGAAGGCATGGACTTTAGCAACTCCTAAGTTCCAAAATATCTGCCTGGCACACCAAGCCTTATTATTTGTACATATTTCAATATTGTGTAAAGAGGTTTGGAAATCTGGCATCCCATCACTTCAACCCCAAACTTCGAGTGACCAGAGACAGGAGCTTCAGGGTCTATATATTGCTTAATAGGAAAGTCAAAAATAGACTGGAGCTGTATTCTCCACAATTATTGCCATGATCATCTTGAAGAAGAATTTCCCAGAGATTTATCTCATCAAGACCTGGGCTCCAATAGCCATTTAAAATTCTCTACCAGATTGATATGTGGAGAAATGTGGAGTTTCTTTGAATTTTTTCCAAGGAACTACTCCAATAATTTATCAGTTTTAGCAACTTGTAAATTCATAGCTAATTTAAAATAAAAGAGCTGGAGAAGTTCTCCTATGGTCATCTTCCTTTGGAATATAATGGAAAAGAAGACCTTAGAGAAGCTGCCCTTGAGAGATTTGTGCCATGAAGGATAAGTGAAAACACAGTTCTTGGCCACTCACATTCTCTTCTGCTTTGAAATATTCTCATCAAATTGAAGGAGAATTTGATAGTACGAAAAAGCATATGAGCTTTTTTTCACCTGTTGCTTAGAGTCAATTCCATAGGTCCTCTTTCCCGCTGTCCTTTCCTGATGAGAAAAACAAATATAAGAAACAAAACCAACTCACAAGTAACATATTTTAAAGCATTCAGATAGATCAGTATTCCCTGAGTGCATGAACAAAATTTATACCTATAAGATAACTAAATCCAAAATTCTGGGGGGGAGGGCGGGGGGGGCGAGAAACATTTTGGATATAGATAATAGCATCTGTATGAATACAGGCAGGTATTTTTATGTGAATACCTCAAAAAAAAAAGCACCTTTTCTAACTCTTTAGACTTAATGAAGTTAAGGAAACCCACCTTTATTCTCCTAATATGTTACCCCCCCCCTTTTTTTAGCTAAGTTCCCATTTTTTGTTGTGTGAATGACCCAACTTAGGGAAGGCAAATATGTAGGTACAAATGTTTAGCCTGAGGAGCATTACAGTAGGCCAAAAATTACATTTTGACAGAACCAAAGATGCGGTGTGTGGCATAATACAAAATGTTTTAGCAGGTTTCAATACAAGTACATGAATAGTTAATATGGAGGTAAATGGAAAGGTTAGAGTTGCACATTTTATCATTTATCTTGGAAGTTACTGCTTAATAACACAATGAGTATTGAAAGCCCCTCGTAGTTGTCACAGAAAACAAAGCTACAGCTGAGAAGTAGAACACCTTTTTAAAATATAGATAGTCTCTGGTAAAACCCTTGGTGTCTTTAAATAACACTGTAGCCCTAGAAAGTAACACTAAACAGCAAGTAATTACACAGCTAGATGGACCAACAACACATACAACTCTTTGGAAGGCTATTTCTAGTCAAAATGATCCAATTCCCTACCTAAACCTGATGGTAGAACTAATTAGTCCACCTTTTCCAATGTAGGTAATTTTGCATGCATTCATGCAAAAATCAATTCGTTCCTTTTTCCACATTGTTTTGTAATCTGTTTCTTCATCCACATTAATGCTCACATTATAATATATATGATCTGTTTGAAATTAGCTTTTAAAAGCAGAGTGAATGCCTGAATTCTGATCTCCACATTAGCCTAGAAAGTGTGAATCAAGTCTGTTTGTAATAAAATCAACCAATATTGAATTCCTGAAATATTCCAACTTAAAAACCACTTTATAATGCCTTGGTAAGGCCACACTTGAAATATTGCATCCAGTTTTTGGTCACCACCATGTAAAAATAGATATTGAGACTCTAGAAAGAGTGCAGAGAAGAGCAACAAAGATGATTTTTTTAAAATTTACATTTATATCCCGCCTTTCTCCGAAGACTCAGGGCGGCTTACAGTGTATAAGGCAATAGTCTCATTCTATTTGTATATTTACAAAGTCAACTTATTGCCCCCCCAACAATCTGGGTCCTCATTTTACCTACCTGATAAAGGATGGAAGGCTGAGTCAACCTTGGGCCGGGCTTGAACCTGCAGTAATTGCAGGCTGCTGTGTTCTAATAACAGGCTTCTTACCAGCCTGAGCTATTACGGCCCATAGGGGACTGGAAGCTAAAACATATGAAGAACAATTGCAGGAACTGGGTATATCTAGTTTAATGAAAAGAAGGACTAGGGGAGACATGATAGCTCTGTTCCAATATCTCAGGGGCTGCCACAAAGAAGAGAAGTCAAGCTATTCTCCAAAGCACCTGAGGGCAGGACAAGAAGCAATGGGTGGAAACTAATCAAGGAGAGAAGCAACCTAGAACTAAGGAGAAATTTCATGACAGTTAGAACAATTGATCAGTGGAACAGCTTGCCTCCAGAAATTGTAAATGCTCCAACACTGGAAGTTTTTAAGAAGATGTTAGATAACCATTTGTCTGAAGTAGTGTAGGGTTTCCTACCGAAGCAGGAGGTTGGACTAGAAGACCTCCAAAGTTCCTTCCAACTCTGTTATTCTATTCTATTCTATTCTATTCTATTCTATTCTATTCTATTCTATTCTATTCTATTCTATTCTATTTGAAGTCTGTTTCAGCAAATTAAGCAAATTAACAATGCAAGCTCATATGTTTTAGTGTAAGACTACCTTAACCTCTGGCCTATAAATAGGGTCACTATAAATTCCTTAGGTATTGCACAGGTGAAACATGTAAACTTACACTGATCTTCTTTCTCCTTTAGTTGTTATAACATTTGCACTTTGTATAATACATTTACAATACATTGATCTTTCCTGGTCTTTGCCAAATAGAGGGAAAGTGGCTGGCCCAGTCAACCAAGCAATTGTATGTGGCATTTCAAAGGTTATCATATCGCAGCAAGTGGTTTGACCCAGAAAGAACTCAGAGAGATGAAGATTTCCGCCACAGCAGAAAATGCTGATTTCATCCATATTGCAAAATAAGTACTGTATGTTTTACTTATTTGCAGAGGAACTTTGGTCATGTACCTTATTATCTTGCCACATTGAGCACTAAGAAATATAATAGAATGTAAATAAATGAAAGCAAAAAAACATTCAGGTGACTTGTGTGGAAATGCTCAGTTATCCAAGTCGTGGTTGTCCCAAAGGTGCTTTTTCAAAAGGCAACGGGACAGGGGTGGGCTTCAAAAATTTTAGCAAGGGGTTCTCTGCCTGGTTGCTGGGGTGGGTGTGGCCTAGTCGGCCCCCTGCAACATGGTGGGGGAAGGCGTTTTTGCCCTCCCCAGGCTCCAGAGGCTTTCATCGCACCTCCGGGAGGGCAAAAACAGCCTCTCCAGGCTCCAGAGGACATCTGGAGGCTGGAAACGGGCCCATTTCTGGCCTTCCTGAACTTCCAGTAGGCCCGTTTTTCACCCTCCCTGAGCCTCTACACTCGCCCTGCACTTAGCTGCATCCAAAACAGGCTGCGTGGGGACTCCTGATAGGGGAGGGGTGGGGTGGGCGGGGCAAGCCGGGAGTGGGATTTAGGGGTTCTCCAAACTGCACAGTATCTTAGCTAGAGGTTCTCCCAAACCCCCAGCAGCCCACCCTTGCAAATGGACTTTATTTTTCCTTAAAGACAGTTCGCTTCTCATCTAAGCAATTTCTTCAGTCAGACCTGAAGAAACTTCTTGGATGAGAAGCGAAACGTCTTCAAGGAAAAATGAAGTCCAGTTGCCTTTTGAAAAAGCACTTTTGCATTGAAGACATTCAGACAGAAGTGTCCTGGCACAGAACAGCTGATCTATTGCATTATAGTACATGGTTGCTAGCAATGAATAGGCCTTCGTTCATACAAAACTAAGAAGCCTCCAATTTGGATCTTCCTTCCAATTGTCATCCTCACTCACCCACTTCTTGTGGTGAAATGTAATCTGGATTTCTGGGAGAGAAGCGCTATATTCCAGAAGACCAAGAAAGAGCAAAGTTTAGATAGTTTGGTTGGGAACAAGAGAATCAAGGTCCCTCCCAGAAGTTCTCACAATATGTATTTAATTATATAAGTCACTGCTTTAATTTGGAAAGAGTTCTGTCTATAGTGAGGAACAATAAGGAAACCTGCTTAGAAGTAACTCTGGATATCCTTGTTTTGGAAGATTTTAAAAAATTTCCCAATCTGGTTTAGAACCTCGGGATTTTATTGTGATTCCCATCCAAGCATTTTTATCTATTTTTATTCACCAGTGGATTTCAGTTTTTTAAATATTTTTATTGAAAATTTTTGATTACAATAGCAAAAGCAAATGCAACCTAAGCTCAGAGAGAAAGAAAGAATAAAAGGTATGGAAAGGGAAATAAAACAAGAAAAGGAAAAGGGAGGGGTAAGAAATAAAAAGAAAATAATAAGAAGTGACTTCCAACTTGTCGCCCCCTTAAAAAGTTACAAATAAATATTTCTTCTTCCCATAGTCTCTCGCTTATCTTTATGCAAATCGTAAATCATCAACTTTTCAATCCTTCTGACAGCAAAAACTTTGGAAAGGGTTATCCGAGCTTTATAAATGCATGTCTTATTTTAACCTTGGTCAATCCAACTTTATATTCCTTCCTTTTACTTCTAACTATCTTGATCTTTAATTCATTCAGATGTTGTCATAGGATTTGATCTCTCTTCAATTTTTCTTCTTCCCATCCCAAAGACTTCTTCAAGGCTTTAGCAAATCCTCTTTTGTAAATCCAATAAAAAGTCATTATTCAGTTCATTTCTCTTGGTTTATTATTTGTATTTTTACTTTAATTTCCAAAGCATTAAACAACTTCTTCATCTATTAGAAAGTCCTTATACAGGTCATTCATTTGTGTTTCCACTTTAGTTATCTTTTGGCTTATAATCAATGTTTTTTTTTTATTTTCCAGTATTTCTGATTATAATATTTCTAGAAAAGAAAAAAAAATTGTTTCATCCCTTTATGCTGTAAATCTTTCATAATATTCTCTCTCACATCTATCATTCCTTCATTAACATTTTTTTGGACGTAATCTATCCAAAGAAGCAGATATCATTGCTGACATTGTAGCTGCTACGTTGTGATCCCATTCTTCAAAAAACTTCAAATGACATAATATTTTGTATCATACTTCACTGAAAACAAAACTTTTTACTTTTACTTTTCTGCCTAGACTATTTAATCCCTTTTATTATCCAGTTTCTGAAATCATGAAATCCTCAATTTCGCTTACATGAAAGGCTGTTTATTTATGTGACTATTTCCAAAATCATTAGGTAAATACCCTAATATCCATTTGTTTTGTCCTTTAATTCATTTACAACTTTTTTAGATGAGAGTCTTATTCAGCATTTTGCCATTTATTGATAACTCTTTAGATTCTAATGCCTGTAGTTATTTTTTCTTTTATTCAAGAATGAATAAGGCAGTTTTTAGGTTTGTTGGTTTGAAGAGCTCTATGAGCTTTAAAATAGCTAAAAAGAAATTTCTTAAAGTGCTGAGAAAGAGAAGCCAGTGTATTCTGTGTCCTTTAGAAGGCAGCACCCAAGATGTGAGCGTGATGGCTGCCTTGTTCCCAGTGCTCAAACCTATGAAAAATCTCTGTGCTTTGATCTCCTCATGAGAAGGAGTATCCAGAACATATATGTGGCTAATAGCCCATCCTCTCTTTTTCCAGAGAGGGTTCATAGAAACATAGGCAATGTACAGGTAGTCCTCAACTTATGACCACAATTGAGCCCAACATTTCTGTTGTTAAGTGAGACATTTGTTAAGTGAATTTTGCCCCATTTATGACCTTTTTTGTCACAGTTGTTTTAAGCAAATCACTGCCATTGTTAAGTAAATAACATGGTTGTTAAGTGAATCTGGCTTCCCCATTGACTTTGCTTGTCAGAAGATCACAAAAGGTGATCTTGTGACCTTGGGACACAGCATAAATATGAAGCAACTGCCAAACATCTGAATTTTGATCCCATGATCATAGAGATGCTGCAAAGGTTGTAGCTGTGAAAAACAATCATAAACCACATTTTTCAGCACCATTGAATGAATGAATAATGAATAATTTAATTTCTATACCACTCTTCTCCCGAAGGACTCAGGGCGGTTTACAGCCAGGTAAAAAACACAATAAAAAAACATACAATATACAGCTAAAAACCGATTTTTTAAAAACCTATTCAATTTGGCCCATTAATTAAAATACACATTAAAACCATAAAAAAACCCATTAAAATTACTAATAGTTTTTAATTTTATGCCAGTCCTGCACGGAAGAATAAGAATTGAAACTTTGAATGGGCACTAAACAAATTCTTCTAAGTCGAGGATTACCTGTGCTAGCTGGTCCTTTGGTCTTTGGTGCAGTTATCTTCTCTGTTCACTTAAAGATGAACTAGTTTCCCTTTACTCCTTGGAAGTCTGTATTCATTATTAGATTTGTATTCCTCTTGACCCCAATGACTGGTATTCTAACACTGCTTAGTTTTTTGAGATTAGTCAAGCTTGGTTATTTGTGAATTTCCTAAAAAGAGACAACAATGAATTTAAGACAATCCCCCTATTTCCACAGACATAGGCATGCATACAAGGAAGCTTACAAAGAAAAATGTAATCATCCTTTATTATGATAGGATAGGATAGGGTAGGGTAGGGTAGGATAGGATAGGATAGGATAGGATAGGATAGGATAGGATAGGATAGGATAGGATAGGATAGGATAGGATAACAGAGTTGGAAGGGACCTTGGAGATCTTCTAGTCCAACCTCCTGCTTAGGCAGGAAACCCTACACCAATTCAGACAAATGATTATCCAACATCTTAAAAACTTCCAGTGTTGGAGCATTCACAACTTCTGGAGCAAGTTGTTCCACTGATTAATTATTCTAACTGTCAGGAAATTTCTCCTTAGTTCTGAGTTGCTTCTCTCCTTGATTAGTTTCCCACCGGTTGCTTCTTGTTCTACCCTCAGGTGCTTTGGAGAATAGTTTGACTCCCTCGTCTTTGTGGCAGCCCCTGAGATATTGGAACACAGCTATAATGTCTCCCCTAGTTCTTCCTTTCATTAAATTAGACATACCCAGTTCCTGCAACCGTTCTTCATATGTTTTAGCATCCAGTCCCCTAATCATCTTTGTTGCTCTTCTCTGCACTCTTTCTGATATTCTTAGTGAAGTGGTTCCATAATCAGACAAACTATGATTCATTTAGTTAAATTATTTTTATGCTACCTTCTCCAAGGAATTTATGTTTTTCTCCCCCTTCCCCCTTCCCTTTCCTTCTGCCCCTTATTAAAATTGAACTGGAATTTTTTTCCCATGAGCTTTAAATACAAAGCCAAACTTATGAATCCATTTCTTTTCATTTTAAAATGAATACTTTGGTATCTGTGTGATCCTACCCTTATGCAAGCACATTTATAAGAATTGTTCCATTCATCGGTCTGCCATGTTTCTGTCAGGCTGAGATAAGAGTAATCAGCTATTATCTCTCCTTAAGGAACCAGAGGTAGTTTTAATGACTTGCCTAAACCATTGTCAATGTTCGTTTAGTAAAATATATTAAATTACCAAGGAACATCCTCTTCTCTTCACAGAACTCGAAAATATGATGAATCTGCTTTCCGTCTTTGGCAGAGAAGGGGGGGGGGAAAGAAAGTTCTAGAGAAAGCATGATTCAGATTGTCAAACAAGAAGAAGAGACTTTAAAAAGAAAGAAAGAAAGAAAGCCGGGAACAATTTGATCTAAACCAACTGTTATATAATAATATGTAAACGTCTATGCTTCAACTGAACAAATCACTGCATGTATCTACTGAATGTAAAGTTTATTTTGTAACTAAGAAGTTGACATCTTGATTGCAAAAAAAGGAAAAAGACATCTTTGTGGTAACGTTAGCAGTTCATTAAACCGAATCAATTAAAACTTACGGGTTTATCTGCCTAGTCAAATGTCACTGCTTCTTTTATATTATTCTGATTCTTAAAAGTGGCATCTTCATATTGCAGAGGCAGCCTCAACCACGGATCAGGCTGTCTAATTCAAAGGACATTCTTTTCTCACGAAGCGTTAGGAATGCGAAAGAAATCTGTCACGGAATTTTATTTTATTTTTTGCCCAATTATTGAGATACCTATAAAGGAATTTCTTATGGCATATATGAAATACGGGTTGGCAAGGAGTCTAGTGAGGTTTATAAATTTGTCAGATTAAAAAAAAAAAAAGATGTGTCAGAGTATATATATTTGGCAAAGTTGGATAATAAAAAATGGATCCATTGGGAAAATCTCAAAATTAAATGGTGGAAAAAAATATGTAAAAGGATTCTATCCATCCATCTATTCATCAAAATATGAAGCAGGAAATGATCAGATATGGTTTTATTTATTTAGTGGTGAAAGCTAGTACATTCGCCTGGAGTCTATAATGCTTTTATAGAGTTTACCTGCTCATTCAGTTCAGACTTGTGTGCTAACCAGGGTTTATTTTAATATCCAGCATATTATTAGCCTCATCCACAGCTTCTCTCCTCTGGTTTTGCCTTGCAGGCAGGTCTGGCATTGGTTGGCTCCTTGCCTCCACACAAAATGCCATTATTTTTTTCCCCACTGGAGTGATATCGATTTATCTACTTGCATTTTGCATGTTTTCAGACTGCTAGGTTGGCAAGAACTGAGGTGAGTGACAGGAGCTCAATCCATCATGCAATGCTAGGACTCGAACTGCTGGAGTACAGAGAGCTGACCTTCTCTGATCGGCAAATCCAGTGTGAGCCACATGCCTCTTTATCTTTATTTTATTTATTTATTTTGTCACAACAATATATGTAAGTATCATACAGAAAGGTTATATAGTATATAAAGGTATAAGCATATATATATATATATAGGAAGAAGAAAAGAAAAACAATAGGACAGGAACGGTAGGCACATTTGTGCGCTTATGCACGCCCCTTATGGTCCTCTTAGGAATGGGGTGAGGTCAATAGTAGAAAGTTTTTGGTTAAAGCTTTTAGGATTATGGGAAGAGACCACAGAGTCAGGTAAAGTATTCCAAGCACTGATGATTCTGTTACAGAAGTCATATTTTCTGCAATCTAGATTAAAGCGGTTGACATTAAGTTTAAATCTATTGGTTGCTCTTGTATTATTGCAATTAAAGCTGAAGTAGTCTTTGACAGGAAGGACATTACAATAGATGATTCTATGAGTTAAACTTAGGTCTTGTCGAAGGCGACGGAGTTCCAAGTTTTCCAAGCCCAGGATTTCAAGTCTAGTGGGATAAGGTATTTTGTTGTTTACAGAGGAATGGAGAACTCTTCTTGTAAAATATTTCTGTACACGTTCAATTGTATTGATGTCAGAGATATTATCAGACATGGTTCTATTAAAAGATGACAAGATGAGTTTTAAAAGGGTTTAAAATGATTGGGTCCCACTTGAAAACTGCAACCTCCAGTATCTTACTGATGATGAGTGGTAGTAGTGGCAATTCCTACCCACTGGTAACAATTATTTCCCTGTTCCTGCCCCAGGAATCATTAAGATTATGGCTATAACTTTTTCAAAATGCTGGTCACACTGGGCTTTTTCAGGGCATTGATGAACCTGATCACAAAATGGTTGCAACAGCAGCCTTGCCTATTAAGAAAATGATGGCCATGCTAAGTTATCATTCTAGAATTTATCAGTTAGGTAACTGCTGAAGTTGGTCCTCCCCTTTAAGGTAAAGGAGTGGATTTTATTCCACTAGTCATTGCCAACTATAGGAGGCAGTGCTCGTCTCTGTTTCAAGACCATTGAGCCACTACTGTCCAAAGATATTTCCACGGTCATGTGGCAAGCATGATATCATAGAGCTCTGTTACCTTCCCACTGAATGGTACTTATTTATCTACTCACATTTCCATGCTTTCAAACTGCTAGATTGGCAGGAGCTGGGGTGAGGATGGGAACTCACCCTGTCGTCTGATGGTTGGCTTGAACCTTGGCTGCCAGCTTTCCAGCGAACAAGTCCAGCATCTTAACCGCTGTTACCATGGTCCTTCTCTTTAACCCTACAGAAATGTTTGTATATCAGTTGACCATGGTAAATTAAGTTCTCTTACCTCTATAAAAAATAAGTTGCAGATCTTAAGAATCTTCCTTTCAAAGTCTATATCTAAGCCTTCTTTGCAATAATAAATAGAAAATAAGTGCTCCTGTAGTGGTATTATAGGTATTGCTAATGGCCATGCAAATTACCTTTCCTTTTGAAGGTATTTGTCTGAAGCATATGTGAGATGTGAACTGGGAAAAGCTACAGATGATTAAAAAAACAAAATGCTGAAAAAGAAGATGTTAAAAAAGGAATTTAAAAAACCCCAGCACTTTATTTTTTAAATGTAAAGGGAGTATTTGATTCATTAGTGTATGTATTTCTTAAACTCTCTAGGTATTTAGACCAATCAATCTGCACAGCTTCAATTTAATATAAGTCAAAGCACTATTAAGTGAATAAAATGTGAAAATAACTAAATTTGTTTCCCCCAGACTTTCAAAAGCATGAGTAATTTTTTACTGGCTTACTCAAAGCTCTTGATTTGGTTTGAAAACAGGTAGTAAAAAAGATCAGATTATTGAATTTTATTGTGGAAGGTTGACAGCTGCCACTGATCTTGAAGTAGCATGTAGCAGTTACGCAGGCTGAATGGGTCATATATTAAGAAAATAAGCATTGCTTCATGGACACATAGCTTTCCATATTAAAAAATATTTTTAAGATGATGTATTCCAATCAGCACCAATGACAAGGTAAGAACATGAAGAGTATTTAAAGGTGTGTTCGGTAACATCCTGTTAAAGTCAGTGTAATAGACTGAAGTAAGTTACGGATTGAGCTTTAGACTAGTTTAACAAGTTGTTGGGAGCTACTGAAAAGCATAAATCGTAACCTGGTTTTAGAAAGGGAAATGAATAACGTGCTCTGGAGTTAGCTTTTAAATTAGGATTTTTTTTTTACATAAATGTTCATCATGGGGGTAGTAAATCATGTAATGAGTATAATAAATTAGAGTATAATAAATTTAGCGAAAGTTGAAATTCATATGTGAATAGTGTCAGATCCACATTTGATCCTGCAGTTATAACTGACATCTTAACTTTTTGACCTGCCTTTAAGATGTCTCCATTGCCAATAGTAGTTCAAAAGTGTAGTAAGAGATAGAGATAAGCAATCCACACTAATCAGGTAAATAACAACGTATGTTAAAAAACACTTTGTACTATTTATCATGATTCAAAATCATATTGTTGAGGTTAAAGATGTTCACAAGAGTTTTCTGAGTCAATTTTTATCACATTTTAGATGATCTGTTGCAGAGTATCCTTGATTATTTATGCAGCAATATGGAAATTACCGTATATACTCGAGTATAAGCCGAGTTTTTCAGCACGTTTTTTGTGCTGAAAAACGTCCCCTCGGCTTATACTCGGGTCTATACGGCTTATACTCGAGTTTTTTTTTTTTAAGCCCCTCGGCTTATACTCGGATCGGCTTATATTCAAGTATATACGGCTTATACTCGAGTTTTTTTTTTTCCTTTTTTTCACATTTTACCGGATGGAAGCCCTGCCGGTGCAGTGAGAGGCGGGCGGGGAGCCGCCAGCCTTCTCAGCTGAGGGAGGGAGGGTTTCCCCAACCGGTAGGTGCCTCATTTCCCACCCTCGGCTTATACTCGAGTCCCCAGTTTACCCCAGTTTTTGGGGTAAAATTGGGGACCTCGGCTTATACTCGGATCGGCTTATATTCAAGTATATACGGTAATCTATTTAACAATTCCTTAGAATAACACGCAACAAAAATGTGCAAAGAACCATAAGATAAGATTCTTTAAACAAAAATAACCATAAGAAATTAAAGAGTGATCTACTTATTCAGAGCCCATAGCTTCAGTCCAGTACTAGTTTTATACAAGTTCTCCATTAACATATAGTCATGTTCCTAGATTTATAAAATAAATCATGTACAGTAGTTGGAGCCGAGCCAGGGACTATAATCCACTTTGAAGAAGGTCCAAATGGAAGATATATGATATCAGAATCAAGTAATATTCAAAGTATTGGAGTAAGGTTGTTCAAATCTCCCATCCTAATGTCTTTAGAGCAGTGGTGGGATTCCAGTAATTTAACAACTGGTTCTCTGCCCTAATGATTTCTTCCAACAACCAGTTTGCCAAACTGCTCAAAAACTTAACAACTGGTTCTCCCGAAGTGGTGGGAATTAGCAGAATTCCACCACTGCTTTAGAGGATAAAATTAGTGGAGACCAGGGGTGAATTCCAGCAGGTTCTGACAGGTTCTGGAGAACCGGTATTGGAAATGTTGAGTAGTTCGGAGAACCTGCAAATACCATCTCTGCATGGCCCCAGAGTGAGGTGGGAATGGAGATTTTGCAGTATCCTTCCCCTGCCACGCCCACCAAGCCCACCAAGACACGCCCACAGAACTGGTAGTAAAAAATTTTTTGGATTTCACCACTTGTGGAGATCCTCCTAATTTTATCTGCTTTGAGCTTTCTGCGAAATGATGCAACAGGAATAAATAAAATATCACCAAATCTGTGAGTTCGTAACCAATTGAAAACATTATACTCTTGACCCTCTATGTCCTGTTGTACCAAAAGCATCACACAGGTCCTCTCCTCATTTTAAATAGATATTCATTTATGATAAGTGTAAGATAGAAAGTACAAAGTGTGAAATGCCTTTTTTGATAGCAATCTCTAAAAATAGATCTCTATGGCAATATTTTACTGTGTCCTTGAAGGTGAAAGCAGACTTTCCTTAGCAGACTCATTTTAAGTTTTCAACACAAGGGTGGCTCTTACTAGCACAGTGCAATTTCCTTTGTCAAAGCTTAAGTTCTTAAGAGACAATGGATCAGGCAGAAGGAAGAAATATGCAACCCCAACCCCACCCCCCTTGTAAAAGAATTGCTACCACTGTTCCATTTATCTTATATTTTAAGCCTATGCTAAAAATATACTATTGTTAAAGACTGAAGATCCACGGTCAAAAGGTTTGGGGACATCCGTAGTTGACAAAATATCAGCCATTATACATTTTGGGATCGGGGTAAACATTCCAATTCTTTTTTTAGGGTGCAATGTGGATCATTAACATAGAATATTGCTTCTCATAGAGAAAACTTTAGAGGCTCAGGGTCGAAATGAGTGTCCTTGGTCAGGGGTGCTATGCAGCAGGTTCAGCCAAGTTCTGGAGAACCGGTAGCGGAAATTTTGAGTAGTTCAGAGAACCGGCAAGTACCACCTCTGGCTGGCCCCAGAGTGGGGTGGGAATGGAGATTTTGCAGTATCTTTCCCCTGGAGTGGGGTGGGAATGGAGATTTTGCAATATCCTTCCCCCAGGAGTGGGGTGGGAATGGCAATTTTGCAATTCTGCCACGCCCACCAAACCATGCCCACCAAGCCACACCATGTCCACCAAGCCACGCCCACAGAACCGGTAATAAAAATAATTGAATTCCACCACTGTCCTCGGTGCTCTCTGAGCTTGGTTGATTTTGTGCCGACATTTCAACACTGATTATATTAGCTAGTTTGGTGATGAAACATCTGCAGGAAAATAACCAAGCTAAGAGAACACCAAGGACCCCTCAGGGAAAACTTTGTATGGTGGCAGTCTTAGGTGACATCAATGGGCAGTGTCACTAGCTGAGGTATAGTCCCACTTTCATACATTCGTATAAATCCGTTCTATTATGTCCATGAGAATTATCAATGTATTTGAATTATCAATGAATATATGGAATTCTCCCCTCCCTAAAAATTTTCACCAAAGATTCCAATTTTTATCAGAGGGGACTACTGAGCAGTGATTTAGAGCAGGGGTCTCCAATCTTGGTTCCTTTAAGACTTGTGGACTTCAATTCCCAGAGTTCCTCAGCTTTGCTGGCTGAGGGACTCTGGGAGTTGAAGTCCACAAGTCTTTAAGGGACCAAGGTTGGAGACCCCCGATTTAGAGGATTTCTCAAAATCAGTTAGAACTATATTATTTAATGGGTTATTAATGAATTGATAGTGTGGGATAAATAATAAACGTATGTATAAACGTATGTTGCTGATCTGCTACATACGTCATCATGGGACAGAGTGAATAACAGATAGTGATTACTTTTTGTACTACAGTACGTTGATCCCCTCAGAATCAAAGAATGTGAAAGATTAATGGTACATATTTTCATTCAAGTTCATAACAAAAACAGATGGTTTGTTTATATTGTATGATATTTAGTGAAATATACATTATGGCTGCTTTATAGGTTAGACTTAAGACTAATATGCCTTATGGACATTTCACTAATGATATGAAATGATGGTAGAAATATTCATGTGATTAAATAATTCATTTTTCTTTCTCCTATAATTGCCTTGCTTTATGTGTATATGTAAATTTATTATACCTCTCCATATGCATGTACACACGGAAACACCATATTTTTTTCAAAAAGTCCTTTGGAATTTATGCAGCGCGTCATGTCTCTAAGATTGGGACGTTAAGTGTGTTTGTGTGTGTGACATTATGGCACAAGTACAAAAGTGTTAGAGGTCACACCATGATACTATTTTTAAACATTTGGCTTTATTGCAGAATTCTGCTTGAAATTTTATTGACTCATTTCAATTTATAATGCTATTCGAACATTTTTAAGGCTCATTCTAAAGGTTAACATTTCCACTGTTTGTTTAGGGCATGAATTAAAAAAAAATTACAATAGAGCTTTTCTTATCTTTTTTTTTTTGTTTTAAATATTTTTTCACATTTTTATGTAAGTTTTTTTTAAGTGGGATTTTTTTTTAAGGTCATTTTCAAGACTGCTGCCCTGCTTCCTGAAATGGTTATAGTCTAAAGCAATAATTTATTACTTTAGACCAGAGGTGTCACACCAGTGGTGAAATCCAATTTTTTTTACTACCAGTTCCGTGGGCGTGGTTTGGCTTGGTGGGTGTGGTTTGGCTTGGTAGGTGTGGCAGGGAAAGGATACTGCAAAATCTCCATTCCCTCCCACTCCTGGGGAAAGGATATTGCAAAATCTCCATTCCCACTCCACTCCAGGGGAAGGATACTGCAAAATCCCCATTCCCTCCCCACTCCTGTGGGAAGGATACTGCAAAATCTTCATCCCCTCCCCACTCCTGGGAGGATATTGCAGAATCTCCATTCCCACCCCACTCTGCGGCCAGTCAGAGGTGGTATTTGCTGGTTCTCCGAATTGTTCAAAATTTCTGCTACCGGTTCTCCAGAACCTGTCAGAACCTGCTGGATTTCACTTCTGTGTCAAACTCAAGTCCCGGGGGCTGGATACATATGATCTGGCACTCTGCTCTCCTGAGCTCCATTTTCACTGGCAGAGGAGGCCGTGGTAGCAGAAAATGGAGCTCGGGAGCCACAGCTGCCCTGACAGTAGTGACTTTGAGCTGGCCACGCCCTCCTGGCTACGCCCCCACCCCCTGTGGTCAAACACAACCCTGATGCAGCCCTCAATGAAATCGAGTTTGACACCCCTGCTTTAGACTAGAATAATCAATTAAGACTTGGCTGTGAATTTGAAGAAATGCTAAGATTTTATACATTTTTCATTGATCAACATTTTTGTTTTATTTTATTTTTAGGAAGAAAAAGGATATTTTTTTCCTTTCTTCCTTTCATCATTTATTGGTGCAAATATTCCAAAAATTGTTTTCTCAATTGCCTTCAATGTCACAGAATACTCAGGAATCATTCAAGCTTATTAATATTTCCTAGGTGGAATTGATCTAAGCTGCAGTTTTGGCTGTGATTCAGTTTAGGAAACAAGAACATTCTGTATGCATTTCTTGAACATTGATATATCCAAACACAGACATATGATAACAATACTGATTGGCTTTATTTATTTTTTTATCGTAATTTAATTAATGTTCTCAAAAACACAAGAGGAATATGAAAAGAAATCTTGTGAGAACAATACAAATGAAAGTGTACATTTAAAAAATCTTTAAAAAGCCAATTTACAAGCTAATATAAATGTAAAGGGAAAAAGAAGGAAAAAATGTAAAGGGAACAGGAAGAAAAAAAAAAGGAAGTTCTACCTGAGGGTAGAACAAGCGGCAATGCGTGGAAACTAATCAAGGAGAGAAGCAACCTAGAAATAAGGAAAAATTTCCTGACAGTTAGAACAATTAATCAGTGGAACAACTTGCCTCCAGAATTTGTAAATGCTCCAAAACTGGAAGTTTTTAAGAAGATGTTGGATAACCATTTGTCTGACGTGGTGTAGGGTTTCCTGCCTAAGCAGGGGTTGGACTAAAAGACCTCCAAGGTCCCTTCCAACTCTGTTATTCTATTCTATTCTATTCTATTCTATTCTATTCTATTCTATTCTATAACAAATACTCATAACAGAATAATCTGGAATCAAGAAAATTAAAGCTTCCATTTTCACATGAAAACTGTAGCTTTGAAATGGTATTTGAATGTTCATTTGTCAATTTCCTTAAAACATCTGCATAGACTCAAAAAAGTATTCCTCTCAATGCATATAAGCATCTTAAAGCCTTATCTGTTTTATTTATTCAGTCATTTATTCATTCACTCCATTTATTGCTTTCTGCCAGCTAATATGGATTTTTAACCATCTCTCAATTTGCCCATTTTTGTGTTCTTCTACATTCTATACAACTTGAAATTTAAATGATACAATAGGTTGAGTTCCCAATTTAACAAATCTAAGAGCATTTTATGAGTCCAAAGTATAATTTCTAGTATAAATATTCAAAGCTTCCTTTTTGTTCGTTGCTAAATTTTCTTAGTAAAGACTTATAGGCTATAATCTTAGATCAAAGGGATGATTTGAACAGCTGACAGCTGCTCCTCATATTATTATCTGATTATTTTAAAAAAATATATGATTTTATTAAAAAAATCAAATATATATTTACAAAACAAACTAACAAAAGCTATATTAACGTATCATTCCCTGTTAATCTGATTTTTTTTAGTAAAAGCCATTGACATTTTTAAAATGATATAATCAAAAAAAGTAATTTGACCAATGTGGCACTTCTAAGATAATTATAGATCAAGCTATTAAAAAATAGTTTATACAAAGAGCTTGTGTCATATGGAGGGCATTCTATTTCTGAGAACTGAATTAAAATCCCCAACTACCTCTAAACAAAAACTATTTACAAAACAATGTCTAAAGTGTTCATTTTTCTCTAGCTGGATCTTAGCAAGCTGCCTCCATCATCACCCATCAAATTATGTTTTATGGTATCTATTAGTAACACTTTTTTTTTTCTGAACTGCAGTATAAGATTTAGAGATTCCCTAGTTAATATGACCATCCCTCTGGCCATTTTCCAATTATACAAATCTGATCCACCCACTTTATAGCCAAAACAAGCTTTTATTGAGAAGAATGTAAGTTTCTTTCAGAAAACCACATCTTCAGGATTTTACAACTGCAATTTGTAAAATGTCTTTCTCCTCTTAGATACATCTGTCAATCAATTAACCAACCACAATGCAACACTATAATTTAAAAGTTATAAATTAAAATGTATAATTTGGCAGATGAAAACTCATTATTCTCATATGCTTATAACATATTATAACATAGAAATGGAGGTAGTGACAGATTTTATTTTCCTGGGCTCCAAGATCACCGCAGATGGGGATTGTAGCCACGAAATTAAAAGACGCTTGCTCCTGGGAAGGAAAGCTATGGCAAATCTAGACAGCATACTAAAAAGCATCACCCTCCCAGCAAAAGTGTGTATAGTCAAGGCTATGGTTTTCCCAGTTGCAATGTATGGCTCTGAAAGTTGGACCATAAGAAAGGCTGAGTGCCAAAGAATTGAGGCCTTTGAACTATGGTGCTGGAGAAGACTCCTGCGAGTCCCTTGGACTGCAAGGCGATCAAACCGGTCAGTTCTAGAGGAGATTAACCCTGACTCTTTAGAAGGACAGATCCTGAAGATGAAACTCAAATACTTTAGCCACCTGATGAGAAAGAAGGACTCACTGGATAAGAGCCTAATGCTGGGAAAGATTTAGGACAAAAGAAGAATGGGACGACAGAGAATGAGGTGGCTGGATGGAGTCACTGAAGCAGTAGATGGGAGCTTAAATGGACTCCAGAGGATGGCAGAGGACAGAAAGGCCTGGAGGAATGTTGTCCATGGGGTTGTGATGGGTCGGACACAACTTCGCAGCTAACAACAACAAATAACATATTTGACATTGGGTTCAAAGCAACTGCAGTTGGGGAAACCATTGATTCTTCTTTCCAAAGTTTGTATTCTTCCCCCAGATTTTAAATTGTCATTTCACTACAGTTAAATTTCTATATCTTTTAACTTGTTTTGCAAAGCATGATGTTTTCTTATTAATGCAATGTAGGAAAAGAATAGGCAAAGCTGGAGTGATGGTGGAGTTAAATGCATCATTATTTTAGAGTCCTTGCAATCCCCCAAGTTCAACCTCTCCTGAATTCTGTTGACCCTTATTGGCTCAACTTACTGTGACCAGATTCTTGTGTTCGGGCTTGAATAAATGTTCTATGTGAAGCCTTACAAATGGTCCTAATTCTTTATGCCTGACATGCAACCACCTTTGAAAGATAAATAAGAGCGTTCTTCCGATAGAAGACTACATGAGTAAAAACTCAATACTGAAAGTTTTCTTGCCTATAAGAAGGATTGCCAAATTAGTCTTTTTATGCACTCAAAAGAAGTTTGCTTCTTTTGCTCACTGGATGACTTTCCCCCAAAATTCCAAGAACAGTTGAGAACACTTCAATTAACATCTTTTTGCTTACAAGTTGGTTTTATAAGCAATCCAAAATATTGTTTTCAACAGAGGAAAAAGAAACAAACATCACCATCTTCCCAGAAGACCAATGCAGATTGATTACAAAGCTATGGAAATGAGTTTACTTATTTGTATTCTTGATCCATACAATGTAATATATTCTTAGTCCCCAAAACAAAATTTATATTCCAAAATTACATTTGCTCTCTGGTGACAAAGGCTCTCAAAAGCACAATGTGCACTGAATGAAATCTTTGCAGTCGAACTGTTAAAATAGCAGTAATGGACGTGTTGAACCTTGATTACGTTTCAAATAGTTGTTTTTCAAACTTACTGGTCCAGCTAGTAAGCACAAATCCCTACACCAAGTTCTGTTTAAAAGTAAACTTGAATTACAGCGTCCTGTTCTCTGCCATATACAATTATGCTGTGGTAATACTTGTATTCTAGGAGTGGTGCAGTGGCCTAGAGGTAGAGCTCTAGCCTCACAATCAGGAGGCTGTGAGTTCGATCCTAGGTAGAGGCAGATATTTCTCTCTCTGGGCACAATGAGAATATATCTGCTGAACAAAACTCCGCATTGGCATCAGGAATGGCATCTGGCCAGTAAACGCTCTGCTAGTTCCATTCAGTTGCCGAGACTCCACCCCACAAGGTATTATGGGGTAGTTAAACGAAGATGATGATGCATATTTGCATTCTATAAAAACAATCATGGCTATGATTATCATTAAGCATATGCACAGGAGAACAGGAGAACCTGTCGGTCAAAGTTCCACTTTTCTACCTAGTTAATTGCCAGAACTTTATCAGAAAAGGAAATGCAGAAATATATGTTCCATAGATGCACATTGAGAGAAAGGATTTATAATCTTTAGCTGGAAATAAATGTAGCTTAGCTCAATATTTTGACACATAAAAACCCACATAAAACTACTGTAAATGCTTAAACAAGAAATGAAGGCTGGAAGGAAATTAAAAGGAAGAACATGTGGAAGATGAATCCTAGTTAGAACCAGAACATATTTAGGATATGGGAGTTCAACCACTAAAATATGTGGGCATTGAGCACTGTGTTCTTTAACTGTCAAATCTGTTAGCTCTGTGATGACAAACCTATGGCACATGTGCCGGAAGTGGCACGCAGAGCCATCTCTCCAGGCACGCCAGCCCTCACACATTGCTCTTCCGGGTTCTGATGCTGGACTTGGGGCTCGCAGGAGTGCCGGAAACTAGAAAAGCAGCTTCCTGACGTGCATGCGTGTGCCAAGAAGCTGAGCTTCCAGTTTCTGGTGCGCACATGTGCACCAGCCAACTGGTTTTTGCACACGCCTGCATGCCGGAAACCAGAAGATCAGGTGACTGGTGCGCATGCGCATGTGCACTCCGGAAACTGGAAGCTCAGTATCCCAGCTCACGCAAGTGCATCAGGGAACTGCTCTTCTGGTTTCTGGTGCTCCCCCATGCACGTGCGCGCATTCCCGTTTCGGTACTCAATGCCAAAAAAGTTTACTAACACTGCATTAGCTGCTTACCACAAAGAGCAAAAGAAAGCAAGACGTTTAGAGAGCCCTAAACCTACTTGAAAATAACGGAGAAAATGCACACAAAATAAACCCACAAGAACCAAAAGCCTAAAATCATTTCTCCCTCTATTATCCAACCATTTGTAAAACAAGTACCATGTTTGAAAATACTTTATATCTTCTTTTTCTTTTGTCTTTAATAGAATAGAATAGAATAGAATAGAATAGAATAGAATAGAATAGAATAGAATTTTATTGGCCAAGTGTGATTGGACACACAAGGAATTTGTCTTGGTGCATATGCTCTCAGTGTACATAAAAGAAAAGATACGTTCATCAAGGTACAACATTTACAACACAATTGATGATCAATATATCAATATAAATCATAAGGATGTCAATCTGTCCATTTCTGCACAATCTAAAAAAAATTAATTACATTTTCTTCTGTAGGTGTTTCCTCATTTTTCCAGTACTGTGCAAATATGATCCTACTTAGTGGAAAATATTAATAGGGAGAGGAGCCAAATATAAGGGAAAGTTGCAGGGAAATATCAACTTGATCTACCACAAGGTCACCAGGAGGTTTGGCAGGTACAGATTCATGAGAATAGTCAAAGCTGAAGCAAACAAACATCTATAGTCACATTCACCAGAAAGTACAGTAAATCAGGTCTCTAAGGCCAGTGGTTTCCATCTGTTGTACAAGATAATCAGGAAAGAAGGAAAAGAAATGTTATCATCAAAGTCATAATCTTATGCAGCTGCTGCTTTTAATTGATCATTTTATTGCTTATATTTCTACAGATTTGGATTATTACTTTGCATTTAGATTTATTGTGTTTTTATTGCCTTGAAAAAAATCTTAAAAGATGTCTAAGAAAAGCATCAGGTACCTTTAAAGCTCATTACCAAAATAATTTTTTTTTAAAAAATTTTTTTGTTATCCATCTGCTTGACAGACATTCCTCAACGCATCCCTGATTTCCATCAAGTCTGAACCATAATTTGAACTTCAGAAGATATCATTTTTTCCCTTTCTCAGAATTAGCTTTGGATCATCTGGATTCAAGTGTGAAATTCCTACCTAAATGGAATTACAGATATTCTTTGACTTGCAACCATTGGGATCACAATTTCTATCATAAGTTGGTCTGGTCATAACATGACCAAATATGAGTTTCGAACCATTTTCACCACAGTCTTTAAGCACATGATGTGGCCGTTAAGCAAATCCAACTTTCCCAATTGACATTGACTTATCAGAAACCACCTGGGAGGTCGTATATCACCAGGGAAGGGGGGTTGAAACAGTCATAACTTTGAGGACAGGTGGTAGGTACCTGTTCCTTGATGAACGTATCTTTTCTTTTATGTACACTGAGAGCATATGCACCAAGACAAATTCCTTGTGTGTCCAATCACGCTTGGCCAATAAAAAAATTCTATTCTATTCTATTCTATTCTATTCTATTCTAAAGCACAATCCTATTAATTCACTTCAGCACTTCATTCTGTGCTAAAATACCTTCAACATCCTTTGGTGCAAAATTTTACAAAAATTAAGATGCCAGTATGAAATAGATATGAAGATGCAAATTTCCACATTATAAACAAGCATGCCATGGACCAAAATGTTTCCTTTCCCTCCCCCGGTTCACTTCCCATCTTTCCAAAATAAATTGTGCTGCAAATCCCTAAAATATTGCAGTAGGAAGAAACATTCAAAAGTATTGCCAAACTATACTACATTGGAACATGTGGTATTTATGAGCCAAGACATTTGGCAGTAATTAAATTTTAAAACCTTGTTTTTCTCCACTGAAATTAATGTCAACAAATTTCAACCACTGACATACTCATTCCCTCCCCCAAAGCTGGAAGTCATGGTCCCCACCACATATTGTAAAAAAAAAAAAAAAGTCACATATATTGTTAAGGGCCTCTTTATATTTAAGAATTTGTACAGTGATGTCCACGCACAAACACACACACACACGAGATGTGATTACTATTTTACATATAGTGCTTATTTTATAGAAATTTCTATAAGACCAAGTACCCTAGTTTGTTGCTGACTGAGCTAAGCAGAATGGTTTACTTCAAGTGTAGCAAATCCTTAAATCAGAGCAAAGGATCTTTTTTCCCCAGAAAAGTGGTAGGGAACTGATTCGGTTATTAAAAAAAAAAAAAGGAGCTACTGGTGGACATTTTGAAAATCAAAAAGAGCCCCAAGGGTCTTCCAAAAGCTGACAACTTGCATATACCGGCCAACTGGAGTCCTGTATGACATTATAAAGGGAAAAGAATCAAAATATTGCAGTAGGAAGAAACATTCAAAAGTATTGCCAAACTATACTACATTGGAACATGTGGTATTTATGAGCCAAGACATTTGGCAGTAATTAAATTTTAAAACCTTGTTTTTCTCCACTGAAATTAATGTCAACAAATTTCAACCACTGACATACTCATTCCCTCCCCCAAAGCTGGAAGTCATGGTCCTCACCACATATTGTAAAAAAAAAAAAAAAGTCACATATATTGTTAAGGGCCTCTTTATATTTAAGAATTTGTACAGTGATGTCCACGCACAAACACACACACACACGAGATGTGATTACTATTTTACATATAGTGCTTATTTTATAGAAATTTCTATAAGACCAAGTTTGTTGCTGATTGAGCTAAGCAGAATGGTTTACTTCAAGTGTAGCAAATCCTTAAATCAGAGCAAAGGATCTTTTTCCCCCAGAAAAGTGGTAGGGAACTGATTCGGTTATTAAAAAAAAAAAAAGGAGCTACTTTTGGACATTTTGAAAATCAAAAAGAGCCCCAAGTGTCTTCCAAAAGCTGACAACTTGCATATACCGGCCAACTGGAGTCCTGTATGACATTATAAAGGGAAAAGAATCAAAATATGAATGATTGACAAATTACTCATTGTGGTGCTGCCTTTCTGCACAAGTAGGTAATTAAGGCATCGGAGCAACAAGATCATTAAGATATTAGAGCATTTGCTATTACAGTGGACTCATTGGAAGCTTTTTTTGCAATAGTATATAATATATATTATATATATATATATATATATATATATATATATATATATATATATATATATATATATATATATATATATAATAAAAGACTTCAGAGGATAATTAGAACTGCAGAAAAAATAATTGCTACCAACCTGCCTTCCATTGAGGACCTGTATACTGCACGAATCAAGAAGAGGGCCGTGAAAATATTTACAGATCCCTCGCTTCCTGGACATAAACTGTTTCAACTCCTACCCTCAAAACGACGCTATAGAGCACTGCACACCAGAACAACTAGACACAAGAACAGTTTTTTCCCGAAGGCCATCACTCTGCTAAACAAATAATTCCCTCAACACTGTCAGAGGCTTCCGGGTGGCGCCATCTTTCTCGCTGGGTGCCAATTTATGGCACTCCGCATTGAATACCGTAAAAGCCGGATTTAACAACTGATCCCGGCTTCATTTCTCTCTCTGGTTGAAAGAGAGAGACAGAGCAAGGGGGAGGAATTGGGTAGATTCCCTAGGGCTTTGTTTTGTAATACAAAGTCCTGAACGGTGAATCCCCTTATTTACCCCTCCCCCACCTCCAGTATTCTCTGCGCTCCTGAAAAAGCAGGAAAAGAGGAAGATGTCCACTTCTGCTAGCAATTGATTTTTTTTTGTGGATACGAAAAGCAGGCGGAACAAATGTGAGGAGCAATTATTGGTTTGCAAGTATTTTTGATTTTCTGACTTCCTCCCCCCCTTCAGTTTCGTTTTAGAGAAACTGAAAGCAGAGCGATACATCAAAGGGAGCTTTGCTGTTGAATCGAAACTGAATGGAGATTTTATCTTATTGTGTTTGACTGTGGACTGTTGGATTATATTACGCTGTTTAAGTACGTTACAAGGGGATTCTCAGCAGGAATTTTGTTATGGAGGTTCTTTCAGAAGAATGGGTTCGGACGTTATACAGGACTACACAGAAAGAATGTATTTAATTATTCAAAATACAAATTGATAAAAATGGGGACGTTGTGGATGAGAGTTTGGAGCAAATTAACCAGTGCAATTATTCGGAAAATGGAATGGAGGATATACAAATAAAAGTGGATAAATATGAAGATTTGATCGTGAAGAAACAAGGTGATCTAAAGAAGTTTTCTTTAAATAGTTTGGATGAGCTGCCTGAATTTGTGCTACAGGAGATTGTCCTCAAATGGAAAAGACTCACAAGCTTAATGTTTCCCAAGAGTTCTCTTTTGGACTGATGGAATATACGGCAGTAATTTTTGGATTTCTGGACATAAGGAATTACTAGGAAATATTGTGATTGACTTTTAAAAGGAGCAACGAAGGAAAGACAGAGATTAATGCACCAAAAAATGGCAAGAGACAATAGTATTATTTTTGAAACAAGGTTTTTAAAATATTAATAGACAAAATATTTGTGTCCCCGAAAGAATTATATGGTTATATGGTTATAGAAGCTATAAGGGAGATATTCTCTGAATTGGATTGGATTTTTACGTTTTAGCTGGTTTTAAATATTTTAGGATTAATTTGTTCTACTGATTTATATATTTTATTATTGTTTATTGTTAATTTTTTGAAGGATTTGGTTATGTAAGGAGGAAGTCAGAGCTAGAGAGGGAGAATTGGTATAATAGTTTTGGGGAAAAAAATTTTTTTTAGCATATGTTTGTTTTATTTTTAACTATACCTTGTGTTTGTTCCGGGAAGCCAGGGGGGGAGGGGGAGGGGGTTTGTGAAGGGAAAGGGGTTGGGGGGAAAGGGGGAAAAAAATTTTTGTAAAACTTTTTGAATAAAAAACAAAAACAAAAAACCACTGTTAGACTGTTTACTGAATCTGCACTACTATTAATCGTCTCATAGTTCCCATCACCAATCTCTTTCCATTTATGACTGTATGACTATAACTTGTTGCTGGCAATCCTTATGATTTATATTGATATATTGACCATCAATTGTGTTGTAAATGTTGTACCTTGATGAACGTATCTTTTCTTTTATGTACACTGAGAGCATATGCACCAAGACAAATTCCTTGTGTGTCCAATCACACTTGGCCAATAAAATTCTAATCTAATCTAATCTAATCTAATATGATTGGTGAAACTACTTTAGGCATATACTTTTTGAAATGAAGAAAGTGCATTACCTTAGTTGTATAAATCTACCAGTGCAGGCGTGGGCTGCTGGGGGTTCGCAGCGGTTCGGGAGAACCTCTAGCTAAGATTCTGTGTACTTCGGAATACCCCCAAATCCCACTCCTGTCTGGCCCCGGCCACCCCATCCCGCCCCTCCCAGGAGTCCCAGGTGGCCCATTTTGGATGCAAGGTAAGTGCAGGGCACATGCGGAGGCTCAGGGAGGGTGAACAATGGGCCTACCGGAAGTTCAGGAAGGCCATAAACATGGCCATTTCAGGCCTCCAGAGGGCCTCCGGAGCCTGGGGAGGCTATTTTCACCCTCCCAGAGGCTCGAGGAAAGTCTCCAGAGCCAGGGGAGGGCAAAAACACCCCCGCCACCATTGTGCAGGAGGCCACGCCCACCATGGCCACACCTACCCAGCAACTGGGCAGAGAACCCTCTGTTAAAATTTTTAAGCCCACCCATGTACCAGTGTTACCTTTTATTGTGCACATTGGTGGTGATAAAGACTGAATGGAGAATACAATGAAAGATGATATACAGTAGAATTTAGGAGCAGAATGAAAGAGAGGCAGTGACCTTGACTACCAAGTCAAAGTAGCAGGTAGGTTGAAGGGCCTGGTATTTTATTTTATTTATTTATTTTATTAGATTTCTAGACCGCCCTTCTCCCGAAGGACTCAGGGCGGTGTACAGCCAAGATAAAAATAAACAATATACAATTAAAAATAGATTAAAAAACTTATTATACAGTTAGGCCGATAAATTAAAATATATAATCTAAAAAACCCCAATTTAAAACTAAAAAATTAAATTTAAAATCTCCCCAATTTAAGAAAGCCCCGCGCGAACAAACAAATATGTTTTCAGTTCGCGGCGAAAGGTCCGAAGGTCAGATATTTGGCGTAAACCGGGGGGAAGTTCATTCCAGAGAGTAGGAGCCCCCACAGAGAAGGATCTTCCCCTGGGGGCCACCAGCTGACATTGTTTGGCGGACGGCACCCTGAGAAGTCCCTCTCTGTGTGAGCGTACGGGTCGGTGGAAGGCATGAGGTAACAGCAGGCGGTCCCGTAAATACCCAGGCCCCAAGCCATGGAGCGCTTTAAAGGTGGTAACCAGAACCTTGAAATGCACCCGAAAGGCAACAGGTAGCCAGTGCAGTCTGCGCAGGAGAGGTGTTACATGGGAGCTACGTGGAGCTCCCTCTATCACCCGCGCAGCTGCATTCTGGACCAACTGAAGCCTCCGAGTGCATCTCAAGGGGAGCCCCATGTAGAGAGCATTGCAATAATCCAGGCGAGAAGTAACGAGAGCATGAGTGACTCTGCATAGGGCATCCCGATCAAGGAAGGGGCGCAACTGTCGAACCAGGCGAACCTGGTGAAACCTGGTGAACCAGGCGAACCTGGTGAAAGTACTTGGGAACCCCAAATACTCTTGCTCCCGTAAAGCATCCAGTTCTCTGGTTTCAGAATGGAGGGAAGGTAAGAGAATGCAGCAGAAGAATCAGTATCGTTGATAGCCATTGTGTAAGATTGTGTTGACGATTCAACAAATTCCATAGGATTTGGGCTGGTCTTTGCTCTTGAAGATCTTGAAGAATCTGGTATCTGGCCAATTCCTGTGGAATAATAATTTTAAAGAAAAGCCAGAAAGGAAAGGATATAAAGAAATGTCAGCAAATGGATTGACATATTTTGTACTATTTCAAAAAGGCTCCTGTTGAACATACAAAGTAAATGAAGTTAAGCTTCCAACAGCAAGCTTCAGATGAATATTTCCATAATGTGCAAATGCAAGTTTCTATTTGAATTTTTTTGTAGCATTAAATATGTTCTGTCGCCCCACTTTTATCCTCTTTCTCAACTCTCCTGTGTTCTGCATTGAAAAATATAAATGTAAATTGAGTTTTAAATCTAGTGAGGTTGATATTATAAAATGAAATTAAATAAAACACTTCTATCCAGATGAGGAATGTGAGATTAATAGGACTCTCTAATGACATGGCTTTTTACTTCAAAACGTGAGTGCCTAACAGATATTTGATTCACTCCAGTATTAAAACTACAAAACACAGTTCTTTCATTTCCAAATGAAATGCATTTAAGTGGAGGTTATTATTTAAATGAATGGTATTAAATATAGATTATTTTTCAATTAAGATATTTCTCCTGTGATATATATATATATATATGGCTGGGAGACAAATTGTAATTATTTTCTCCAAAGTCTTTTTAAGCAAGTAGCTGGCAGCGTAGCAGAAAATCCTAGTGAGATTATCAACTTTCATATGTCTTGATTGCAGTATTCATAGAATATATCTTGAGGGGGTAATGGTGATTGTCCAGCTTTTGCACAGATTATTTAATTAGAAATGGGGGGTAAGGCTAGAAATAAACTGATATCAAGATAGGATTATCCCAGAGACAGGCACATATTAATTCTCTCATTCAAATATGAAATAGGATAACTTTGGGAAGAGGCTGAGAGTCAATTGGCCCATATTTATTTATTACTAATTGTATTTGTTCTTTATTTTATTTACAGTATTACCCATCTCAAAGCAATCCTTGAGAGTCCTACTAGGGGATTTACTTTAGAACAGGGGTGTCAAACTCACATCGTCATGGCGACGTCACGTGATATATCGAGACTTTCCCCCCTTTGCTAAACCAGGTGTGGGCGTGGCCAGCATGTGACGCATCCGGCCTGCAGCCCGTGAGTTTGACAGCCCTGCTCTAGAAAGTGGAAAATGACTATAAAAAGAAGTTAGCAAGAATTGAAGCAAATCTAAAATATAATCCTTTTTAATGTTACTTTGATTGAAAGTTAATGAAATTTAGCTAGTATAACTATCTCCGCTGAGTTTAATCATTCCTCCTTCAGTCATATTACAAATTATAACTTAACAGCTACTTTTAGAGGGCCTGTCCTAAAATGGTCTGAAGTACAAAGAAATCTTAAGAAAAAGATTTCTTGCACAATTGGCATTTAATAGCCTGCAACTATTATCTAATCCTAGTTTTAAAAAAATCGAAACATGACTGCATGTTGTATGGCATGTATTGAAGATAACGTGAATGGAATATAATCAATTAAAACAATATAGTAATGCTAAACACTCAAAACATAACCATGTAATTATTATAGTTCATCACAGAGTTCAGTCTGAATTTGGCATTTTTATCTACCTAACAAGGATCTGGGATAAGCAGAGGTTGTTGCTTGATGATGTTAGGTCCTATTGATGAATGAATAAAGGATGAAAGCTGTTCCAAGTAAAGTTTCCTTTTGCAATTGACTGTTCGTGATTTTGTCAATGCCAGAGGTGTTCATGCGATGCTCCAAGATAATTAGAGATTGTAACCAAAGCACCTACCACTCTTGGTACTATGTTAAATTTATATTTACTAACAAAGAAATAAAGTATAGATCTATTTCAAGCTATTTAGATCTCATCAGCTAGCCAAACCCTTCTGGCATTCAAACCTGGACTGCTTGCATATTCAGTAGATGTATTAACCTCTAAGTCACAGGTTCTCCTCACTTTGACAGTTGTATCAGGGGAGAGATTAACTGTTTTTTCTATCAGGGCAACCTGGTCTATCCAAATATGGAAAGGAGCATACTGCTTCCCTTTATTTATTTATTTATTTTATTTTATTTATTTATTTTGTCATAACAATATACATAAGCATTGCACAAAAAAGATTATATAGTATATAAGCATATATATGAAGAAATATGAGGAGGTATAAGCATATATATATATATTGCTCCCAGAAGCACGAAGCTGAAGCCTGAAGATGACGAATGAGACTTAAGACACTTCAATTTCTGGGAGAAAACCCGAATAACCAAAGATCTACATATATATATATATATATATATATATATATATATATATATATATATATATATATATATAAAAGAAAAAAAGAAAAGAAAAGAAAAACAATAGGATGGGAATGGTAGGTACGTTTGTGCTCTTATGCACGCCCCTTATGGTCCTCTTAGGAATGGGGTGAGGTCAATAGTACAAAGTTTTTAGTTAAAGCTTTTGGGATTATTTTCGTCTGTGGATACTTGGTACTATCTCTGCTTTCTTTTTTCCACAGTCGTTCTATTTCTATTTGCTGCCTTTTGAATTTTATGATTTTTCTCCAGCTCTTTCTGCCGAGTCCAGGTATCGATTCCCATTATCCAGATTTTTTTTTATTATTATTTCTTATTGGTAATTCTTAAGTTTGTGATACTATGTAGCAGATGCTTGTCTGTTTAAATTCACAGTTTGACTGACAACAATTCATTAAAGGTCTTTGCCCCCTGACTCTCCACAGTTTAGAATTGTTAAATTGTAGATCAGGAATGAGGAAGCTTTGCAACTTGAAAGCTACATTTTGTCTTGCTGTTTCTGCAGGAACATCACTCTGCAGGAACAACTAACACGACCTCACTGACATGAACTGGGCTGAAATTTGAGAAAGCTTAAAGCTCAAACCCTAAATCAGGGCTGTTAGACTTGTAGCCCATGGCTGGTTTAGTGAAGGGGGGGAAAGTCCTGATATGTCACATGACGCCACTGTGATGATGTGAGTTTGACACCCCTGCCCCAAATCAAAATGCTACCATGGCCCAATTTTTGGAGGAAAGCAAAAGATGAGGATATCTTCAAACATTGCAAAGTTTATTGCATTCATTTTGCTCTCCAAGCACCCTGGTCTCTAGATGAACAAAAAAATTAAAAAATGTGCCCCAACTGACATAAGGGTGCTACAGGAGGTTTAATGGTAATAAAGAAATGCCACTTATAGTGACTCCAATTAATGCTAAAAACGAAACATTTGCGTGTAATAGTACCATTATTCTTTAACAGCTGCTTGATAATGAGCGTTCTTGTCTTATTTAATGCCTGCAATTTACATAAAGCTAATAGGAATTTACTTTATACTGAACAGAATCAAATCATTGTCCCATCTTGCTTAGTATTCACTCTGCCGATAGTCAGCAAGCTATCCAAGGTTTCAAACAGCTGCTGAATATCAGGGATTTAACCTGTGATCTTCTACAGGAAAAGTAGGCGATATTCAAAAAAATCCTCCTTTTGCTGTATTTCTGTAAGAAACAAATTTGAGTACCTTATAGTTTGGCAATTAAAAACTGAAGAGTAACTATAATTGAAAAGAATACTGCAAATAGATTGCAGTTTTATCTACCAGCCTGTTTCCAATCTGGATTTCTTTAGATCTGTTTCTAGTTAATTACAGGTAGTCCTTGACTTAAAACCGTTCATTCAAAGTAACGATGGCACTGAAAAAAGTGACTTACAAACTTTTTTCACACTTACAACCGTTGCAGCATCCCCATGATCACGTGATCAAAATTCTGATGCTTGGCAAATGACTCATATTTATGACCGTTGCAGTGTGCCAGGGTCATATGATCACCTTTTGCGACCTTCTGACAAGCAAAGTCAATGGGGGAAGCCAGATTCACTTAACAACCGTGTTACTAATTTAATAACTTTTTTTACTACTGGTTCTGTGGGCGTGGCTTATTTTGTGGGCGTGGCTTGATGGTCATGTGACACTGGGTGTGGCTTGGCATTCATGTGACTGGGTGAGAGTGGCTTGGCAGTCATGTGACTGGGTGGGCATGGCCAATAACAATAAATAATAAAAATAATAAACAAAGTATACAAAACAATAAGAGGTACCAAAAACTAACTTTCATACTTTACACCCACACAACACAACACAACTGACTCACACACAATGTAAAAGCAGCTGTACTTCACCCAAAATGGCCCCTGCAACAAGCAGGAACCTCACACAGCCACAAAAAGCTCAAAAACCAACTTTCACACTTTACACACAACACAACACAACACAACTGACTCACACACAATGTAAAAGCAGCTGTACTTCACCCAAAATGGCCCCTGCAACAAGCAGGAACCTCACACAGCCACAAAAAGCTCAAAAACCAACTTTCACACTTTACAACACAACACAACTGACTCACACATACACAAAATGCCACATGCAGCTTTGTGAGATTTTGTTTGTTTGTGTAGTTAGATGAAACACTACAGAAACACACCAAATCTCAGAAAGCTGCACAAATATTTTATTTTATTTATATTTTTTAGATCAGGGGTCTCCAACCTTAGTAACTTTAAGGTTTGTGGACTTAAACTCCCAGAGTTCCTCAGCCAGGAAAGCTGGCTGAGGAACTCTGGGAGTTTAAGTCCACAAGCCTTAAAGTTACTAAGTTTGGAGACCCCTGTTTTAGATCAAAGCAGTTAAATTTAAAACTTCCTTAACTTTTAATTGCTGCCTAAAAAAACCAACTCCTTAAAAAAAAAACCACAATTAACTATTTTTAATCATTACCCAATTGAGGCAGGCAGATTGAGATGCTCACCGATGAGATGGATTGCAGGCAGGCAGAATCAGTTGCTAGCTGATGCAACTGATTGCAGAAGCCATGGCTTTGCAAGCCCGAAAGGAGCAGTAATTATAGGTAAGTGGGGGAGGGGGTGATCGGGTGGGCATGGATCGGGACTGTTGTAAGAGGCTGTAAAAAAGTGATTTAAAAGCCTGTGATGATCAGGAAACTCATCTGGGATCGCCAGAGGAAAAAAAGATTTTAAAAGGCTCCTCTGACGATTCCAGCTGAAATTGCCTGATGCAGCCCAGATGATCACAACCTCTTAAAAGGATTTTTTTTTTCTTCGGCTGAAGAGCTTGTAGAAAACATGCTTTTTAGAGGTTCTGGTGCTCAGGCAACTCAGCTGGGATCGCCAGAGGAGCCTTTTAAAATATTTTGTTTTTACAACCTCTTCGGCCAAGGGAACCGGTTTGGGGGCGTGACCAGCTGGGCATCGTTACCGGTTCTGCAAACTTGGGCAGATTTTTGCCAGCAGTTCTTAAGAACCGGTCAGAACCGGTAAGCAACCCACCACTGGCACATACTAAACCTAATGGGAAAAAAATTCTGATGTAGAATAATGAAAAGTAATCCTTAGAGCAGTGGTTCTCAACCTTTATAGTGCTGCGACCCTTTTAATACAATTCCCCACGATGTGGCGACCCCAACCATAAAATTATTTTTTTTAATCAGCAATCTCAGCGCACCTCAGCAGCCGCAGAAGGGGAAAAAAAGCGGCAAACTGTTTTTTTGAATTTATCGCGCCTGAAGCCGTATTGGCTAGCGATCTGAACTGCTTGCCATTGCCTTGAGGACGGAGGCATTAAAGCGGAGACTCCTCCCCTATTAAGTTTATCGCGCCTGAAGCCAGATTAGACTAATGATTGGGAGTGATTGCAGCTGGCTTGAGAGGGAGACATCAGAGCAAAGATTTCTCTCTTTTTTAATTCATTGCGCCTGAAGCCGAATTCGCAATTCTTTGACTTGCAAGTATACTTCCGATATTTCCAAATCGTCATTCGACCCCCAACCGGGTCGCAACCCACAGGTTGAGAACCGCTGCCTTAGAGGAAGGGTGTCAAACTCAATGCCTGCAAGCTGGATCATTCGGCCCCTATGGCCATCCTCGAAACAGTAAGGGCCCAGCCTATGTTGCTTCGGCCCAGCCTTGCCCATTCTATCATGGCAGGTATGAATGCGCGCAGGAGTCGGCAGAGGCCCAGCCCACACCATCCTGGCAGAAGCCCGTGCGCACAGGAGACCGGGATGGGGTGGTCTGTGCCTTTGCCTGTGTGCACCCCCCCCAACTCTTGTGCGCACGTGCACCTGCCGACATGGCCTGGGCCGGGCCTGTGCATACATGCACACTCAGATTCCTACGCGCCTGTGTGCCTGCCATGATAGAATGGGCTAAATTGAAGCGACACGAGCCAGCCCCTTACTGTCCATCTGTCCATCCCCCTGCCCCGTCCCACAGAGGACAACTACAATGCTGATCTGGCCCTTGAAGAAATCAAATTTGACACCCCGGCCTCAGAGTGACCTTTCCCAGTCTGAATTCTTCTCAGATAATGTGGATTCAACTCCTACTATTCCCCAATCTGCAGGACAAACGAAAAAAACTGGAAGATATCCAACATGGGGAAGGCTGATAAGGGCCTATCAATATTACTGTTTGCTTGAGGGCTTTAATGGCATGAATGAAGGGTGTGATCTATAATTAGCACATCCGGAAAATACATCACAGAGAGGTTTAAAATCAGTGAGTGATATGATACACCATTAGCACTAGGTAAATTGAAGTTGAAGCTTTTATAAGTCTAGTTTTCAATTAATGGCAGTTGATTGGGATTGAATATCAGAAGTTGCTTTATAATATTCACACATATCTGTCTCTCGGGCCTGGGATTATTGATAAATCTAGCCCATTATAGTCCCCAAAAATGCTGGTTCTCCAAGGTCTTAGGTAAAAATTGATTTTCAGTTCTCCATAGTACAGATTACTGTTTACTAATGCCAGAGATAGAATCTAGAATTTCACAGCAAAGGTATATTGATATATTTTTCTATGACAGAACTCAGCATTGCTAAAATAATTTTCCAGCCGGGCACTGAATATTATTATTTTGCACTGAAAATCTTTATAAACACATAATGTTTCCCAGCATTTTGAGAATCTGCTATGCAGTGACATACCAAAAAAAAAAAAGTTAACTGGAGAAGTAATGAAAAATATAAGTCACACAAACTTACTTGTTAGTTTCAGAAACTTGCCATTTGTTATCTGATAACTTGTCTGGTTATCTGTTTTTTTAATAAGAAAATGAAACTTTTGGCATAAATATTAAAAGCTCCTGTTATTTGTCTAGCTAGTGTTACAGTGTCAATCTTTTTGAATATCAATATTTCTTTAATTAAGAATAGACAATCAGTCAAGCCAACCCCAAAGGACTTATAAAAATAAATTCATGTACAAAATCAAATCAAATGATGGTGATGGTTTGATTAAACATCAGTAAAACCAACAGTTAATAAAAACAGAAATTAAAAATACATCCAACGCTAAGACATTTTTATAAATTGTTTCTGTATTCTTGGGCTGATATTTAAATGATGCTTGCGCTGTTGGAAGAGTTGTGTGGAAAGACAAGAAACTGTGTGTAATTTGGGCAGTATACATTCTGTTGTAATAGACATGCCTTGAATGTAATTTGCCTAAAGTTTCACTCTAAGTATTTTCCATTAAGAATTGGAATAAAAAATCCTATTTGTGTCCAGTATTCTTAACTGTGTTTGGAATGGACAGTGTTTCCTTCGATGGAAAATACTTTGAATGGATACAAGGCAATTTTCTACAATCCTTAGGTTAGATTGTTAAACAATACAATACAATTTCATTTCATTTATTTATATACAGGTAGTCCTCGACTTACGACCACAGCCGAGCCCAAAATTTATGTTGCTAAGTGAGAAATTTTGCCCCATTTTACGACTTTTCTTGTCACATTTGTTAAGCAAATCACTGCAGTTGTTAAGTTAGTAACACTGTTGTTAAGTGAATTTGGCTTTCACATTGACTTTGCTTGTCAGAAGGTCGGAAAAGGGGGATCGCATGATACTGGCATACTGCAACCGTCATAAATGTGAGTCAGTGGTCAAGGATCCAAATGTAAATCACATAACCATGGGAATGCTGCAACGGTCATAAGTGTGAAAAATGGTCATAAGTCCCTTTTTTCAGTGCCATTGTAACCCTCAATGATCACTAAACAAACTGTTGTAAATTGAGGATTACCTTGATTATTTTTATAGATAATTCAATTAAACAAACATATCTAATACTGTTTCCTCTTCCTGTTTTCCCCTGTGATGTGAGTTGGGCTGAGAGAGAGGGACTGATGCAAGGTTACTCAGTCAGTTTTTACGCCCGAGGCTGGACTAGAACTCACAATCTCCTGGTTTCTAGACAAGAGACTGACTTCTAGACCAGAGATCTCCAACCTTGGCCACTTGAAAACTTGTGGATTCCAACTCCCAGAATTCCTCAGCCAGCTTTGCTGGCTGAGGAATTCTGGGAGTTGTAGTCCACAAGTCTTCAAGTGGCCAAGGTTGGAGACCCCTGCTCTAGATCAAATTGATTTATCTTTAATTTAAATTGTGGTTTATACAGCACATACACACAAACCAAGAGAGTCGTACAATCTTTCTTTAGAATTCCAGAGCTCAGATTAGAGAAAGGGATATTAATGGAACTAATTTGCCAAACTCATTGTGGCTGACCAGGATATCATTCCTGTCCGCTCCCTAAATCAGGAGTGTCAAACTGAAAACCCACAGATTGGATCCGGCCCATGGGTTGCTTAGATCTGGTCTGCGTGGCACACCTGGAAACAGTGAATGACTGGCCCATGGCCCTCAGGAGCTCTGTTTTCACTGGTAGAAGGTTGCAGAAAGCCATTGCAGCTGAAAATGGAGCTCGGGAGCCCGTTTTCTCTGGCAGAGCACTTGGGCCACCACAGGTGCCCCCCCGACACGAGTGATATCTGGCCACACCCACCCTGGCCCCCCAAGGTACAACCCTGATGCAGCCCTCCATGAAATCGAGTTTGACACCTTTGCCCTAGAATGTTTTTTTCGGGGAAAAAGAAGGAAAATATCACTTCCAAACTGGAAAAAGCTTCAAACGATTCTAGTTTGCCTCAGCTGAGAACTAGAAATAACCTCAAGATGACATGCTTTTAAAAAAATATTGCATTGTAAGCCATCTTCGTAGTATGACAAGCAGGACAGGAGAACAAGCCATTTATAAACTATTTCAATAACTTTGAATTTAGATTAGACTATTGCTAACATAGTGTAAGCCGCCCTGAGTCTTCGGAGAAGGGCAGGATATAAATGCAATTTTTTTAAAAAAAATTTAGATATTAAATTAGGCAACGAAAATTGGAGAATGCAAAAAAATGTAATAATTTTTTTTTAAAGAAAATTGGAGAATGCAGGCTAATCAATCTTTTCTTTTTTCTTCTATATTGTTGTTCTAAACCACTTAGCACCCTGCTGGGTTTTCAGGTGGTGAATTTACCAGCTGTGCTTTATTTCAGCATAACTGAAGCTTCTTTGCTTCCTGTTATTTGGATGAATGAGATTCTTGGCTAGGTAGATATTTGCCAGAAGGAAGCTGATCAATGGAAACAAATTCAGGTTGTAAAAAAAATTACAGTGGATGGTTTAGGTGCATCCCAAAATCAATAAATAAGAACAGGTCTTAACAAACTAAAATGAAGAACTATTACCTAGTCTAGCTAAATTACATTCTGTTGGATCATTTGCTGCACTGAATGCTGGTGGGCATGAAACCAAGGCACTGTACAAATTAAGCAGCTGACATGCTGACAGATGGGATACATACTATGGGGCTGATTTTAACTGGTAAATTAAACTGTTGCTGGTAAATTACATCCGCAGTTACATAAACTGCCAGGGTTACAAAAGCTGTTTAAAATCGTATGAGTATAGAAAGGGGGCAAGCAGTTTTCCTTTTTATCTCCTTTCTATAAAATTATCAGTGTTGATTACCTTAAGTCACAAACTGCTGCTGCAGAGTGAAATATTTCTGTTTATGGCTTTGACCTCTTGTGCTAAAGAGTTTTTTTCCCCCAAAAAAGCAACAGGAATTTCTTGGGGTTTTGCTTCTCATTCAAGAAGCTTCTTTCCTTACGCCTTTCTCTTAGGATTCCTCCTGTGAAAAATAGATTGATCAATTAATCTGTATCAGTCTGCAGTAACTTATTATGGACTGGCCCACTCTTACTTTTGTAATGTTGTAATTCTTCTGACCCCGGTATTCTACTGAATACCATGATGCTCGCTTCTCTCTTGTGCCTGGATTTTGTTGTTTTATCTTTTGCTGCGATTGTTCTTAAACAAAGGGCATCATACATATTTCCAATTTGAGCAATTGGAAAGTGTGTATTCCTTTATAAATCTTTGTAGCCTTTCCTTTGATTTTCTCTTTCAGCTGGATTGCCCAAACCTAATTTGAGTGCTTCTTCCCATCACGAACATCCAGCTTTGATTTTGATAATATAGTTTTATTTGAGATCAACTTGGCCCATTTGATTTACTTTGGTTCTTTCTTTTGGTATGAATATTTTTCACCACGGGTCTTTTGCCAAAGATATTCTTGTACGAATAAAAATCTCCATCTGCAATCAGCATGTGTTGGTGACTCAACTCAGCACTTTTCAAAATAAACAGCTACTAATGAAGCTGAGGAACAACATGAGAGAAAGGGTACCAGACATGCAGCATTGGGGGATCCCTTTGAAGGGATCCCCCAAACAACTTTGATGATAAAAAAAAAGCTTTGGTGGCTCCTCTAAATTTACTTCCAAATGTCTTTATCTGATTACTTAAACGAAACTGAAATGAATGTACGAAAATATTTCCACTGTGCCTATTTGCACAGACACTGGGGAAATAATAATTGGGGGTTTGAAGCCTAAGGAGATGCTAGGCCCATATTAAAGAAAAGAACAAAGCTCATTTTTTTTTAAATTGAGAAAACACAGCTTTGTTAAATGAATAGTGAATAGGAAAACAACCTTCCCTGCATTATCCTTCCTCTTAACCTGCCTGCCAAGCCCATCATGCTACACATGTTTTCAGTTCATATATTAGAATTAAGATCTCATTTCTAGCATGATCTTAAGCACATATGTCAAAAGAATCCCTCAGTTCATCTCTTTTTGTGAGAGATAAAATATTTAGGCCCTTTTTGGAAAACATGACCAAATTATGGAAGGTGCGTTATGCTAATGATCAGAAATAAAAAGCAAAGATTCTCTTTCTTATTAGATTTGGAATTTGTCAGAAGTATTATTCAGGGAACAAACTGGCATTGAAGCCATATCTGTTCCAAGGTCTTCTGTCCTCCAGAGAAATAAAGAAAAGTTAACTAAGAACAGTGATAAGTACGTAACATCTTTTTATGTATTTGTTTCTAAATCTAATATTTTGTCTCTGCCAATTAGTGGCTCTATACAAATTTAGTTTTTGTGTATTTATGCAAATTGGCAACTATTTACATTACAGATGCTTCGACATCACAGCAAGCCAGAATCGTCTTGGGATCATATGCTCAGATTCTTGTATTTTCCTGCATATTTTTCTGCAGGATGTTCTTCTAAATTGCTGTGTATGATTTAAACAGACACTTTCCTCCATCACTGATTATGCTCACATGTAGCTACTTAACATTAAAAAGGAGGGCTTTTGAAAATGATCTCTATTTTTTTTCTTTCCCTTCATTATTCAAATAACATTCAGTTAATCACAATATACTATGGACTCTTTTCCACAGGGAGAGGATGATTTCCTCTGACAAAAAAGGAATTACTTCTTTTCTTATTGTTTGTCACACTGTCAGCCAGATATTCAGCCTGGATTTGGCATTTTTATCCACCTATCGAGTTCTTCCCAAGGGCCTGGGATAGGCAAATGATAATGTTTTGTGGTGTTAGAGGCGTGTTGTCGCATTATATAAGCTCTTCTGAATAAAGCTGCCTTTTGCAATTGACTGATGGTAAATTTGTCAATGCTAACGGTGTTCAAGTGATGCTTCAATTGTTTAGTATTGCACCCAACCCCGCTGTTGATATTGGTACTCCCTTTGTTTCTTTTGCCACTGTCATTCTATTTCTATTTGCAGGTCTTTTCGTTTTGTTGTTGTTGTTGTTATTGATCATCGCATAGTCAGACAGATGCTCAGACTGGGTTTGGCACTTTTTGTCAACTTATAGTGACCTGGGATAGGCAAAACTAGATGTTTGATGGCACTTCTTTCAGCGTCGCTGTAACTTCAAACAGTCACTAATGAAAGGTTGTAAGTCAAGGACTATCTGTATACCATCAATTCATCGCAGGATGTAAGCTGTTCCAAGTAAACCTGCCTTCTGCAATTGACTGATGGTGAATTTGTCAATGCCTAAAGTATTCAAATTGTTCTTGTTGTTGTTGTTATTTACTTTATTCATTAAACATGAAACTTAGTCAACTGAACATTAAAAAATGCTACACAAATACCATTGACTGGTGCTAATGGTTGATATGGGTTGCTGCCAGCATCCTAGGTATCAACCAAGTACCTTCTTAAAATCTACGATGTTCCAAGTAGCGCAGTTTTTTGCAGTTCCACTTGTGTTATTGCAGGAAGCTGCAATTTGTTGATGTATCTTATAAAATTCTTATTTTTTTTTTATTTGAATTTATATCCCGCCCTTCTCCGCAGACTCAGGGCAGCTTACACTGTTAAGCAATAGTCTTCATCCATTTGTATATTATATACAAAGTCAACTTTTATTGCCCCCAACAATCTGGGTCCTCATTTTACCTACCTTATAAAGGATGGAAGGCTGAGTCAACCTTGGGCCTGCTGGGACTTGAACTTGCAGTAATTGCAAGCAGCTGTGTTAATAACAGACAGACTTAGTCTGCTGAGCCACCAGAGGCTCAGATATATTACCATTCTGACATAGTACCAAGTGCCCCGATGACAATGGGTATCACTGTTACATGTTACATGTTTCATCCATAGCTGTGTAGTTTTGATGGCCAGGTCACGATATTTCATGATTTTTTCCTAGTTCTTTTTCTTAGACTCTGGCATCTCCAAGTACTGCGATGTCAATAAATTGTACATTTCAGTTTTCGATAACTGTGATATCTGGAATATTGTGTTCCAAACGATGATCTGTCTGTATTTGAAAGTCCCACAAGATTTTCATCTTCTCATTTTCTATAACTTTTTCCATCTTATGTTCTCATGACTTTTTGGTTAGAAGTAAGTCATATATTTTTACATAATGACCAGTGGATTAATTTAGCAACTTGGTCGTGTCTAGCTTTATAAACAGTTTGTGCAATTTTGCTGCATTCACATATTAAATGTGAAACAGTTTTGGCTTTGTTGTTGCAAAGTTGGCAGTTTGGATTGTCGATGGATTTTTATATCTTTGCTTTCATGGCATTACTTTGTAGTGCTGGTTCTTGAGCAGTGAGTATTAAATCTTTTGGTTTCTCTCTTAAGCCATGCCCATGTAAAGTTGTCATCACATTTTCTTTCAATGTTTTTCAAGTGCTGTCCATGCAAAGCTTTGGTTTTCCCTCAATTTAATCTGTCATCCAGCTGTTTTTCCTTATATTCTGCCTTTGTTTCTATTGTTTTTATAATGTTCTCTGTTTTCACAGCTTGCAGCAATTTTTCTGTACTTTAGTTCACCTAATCATTCAAACTTCATTTTTCTTCTTCTACAGTTTGATGGATTTGCAATAGTTCTCTGCCCCCTATTTTTCTTGGCAGGTACAATCTGTTGATGTCACTTCATGGATGTAAAGCATGATACATATTCAAAAGTTTGTGCGTTTCCGGTCCAAGTTTTCCAGTTCAGCCGAAGTTCAGTTGATGATTCCAGCTGAGTAGCGTATCACTGGAACTGCCCATGTATTAATGGCTTTAATTATGTTTCCAGCATTCAGCTTTGATTTTAATATTTTACGGACCTTCCTGATGTTTTCCTTTTGCGTTGACTCTTTGACTTTTCCATTCAAGATGTTATTTGCTTCCAATATCCCTAGGTGTTTGTAACCATCATTCTTTGCTAATGCTTTTACTATGTTTCCATTTCCCAGTTCTATTCCTTCTGTTTTTTCCATTTTTCCTTGCTGCATGGATAATATAGCCCATTTTTCAAGTCCAAAGTTCATTTTGATGTCGCTGCTGAACAGTTGAACTGTGTTGAGTATTGATTTAAGTTCAGTGGGGCTTTTCGCATTTATTTTGCAATTTATTTTGTTGTTGTTGTTGTTGTTGTTATTTCCTTACATTATTTCCTATAACCCTTTTTATTGATTGGGTAAGTGCATCAGTTGCGGGAGCCCTATTCCTCCCATATGTTGAAGTTCAAGAGATATCCTCCTGAAAGATAGAACATGGTGGCAAGAATTGCCAAGCTGCTACATTAAGATATGGTGTGGAAATATAAAATATTAATGGAGAGAAGATTTGAGACTTCTAACCTCTAAACTCTAGTCCATAAGGTTGGAAGGCTAAAGTCTTCTCTCCCTCAATCTTGTTGCTGGGTCTAAAGGATTATATGTGCAAGCCTTACTATAATTGATCACAGTAATGATGACAGCAGATGTCTTTATGTGTGGGCCAATCTGTGGTATGCCCATGGCATATGGAAGATTGTGACATGAAACATAAGATTTTAAATGTAAATATTAAAGAGCATGCATTAGTGAGTGAGTGAGTGCATGCATGCATGAATGAATGCATGAATGAATGTGTGAATGAATGTGTGAATGAATGTGTGAATGAATGCATGAATGAATGCATGAATGAATGAAAAAAAAATTGGGAAACTAACAGAAAGGAGAAGGATGCAGTAGTTCTAAATGAAGGTGGCTTGATATTGTAAAGTTTAAGATACCTGCAGGCAGAGGCGGGTTTTAGTAGGTTCTGACCAGTTCTGGAGAAACGGTAGCGGAAATTTTGAGTAGTTCAGAGAACCGGTAAATACCAACTCTGACTGGCCCTGCCCCCATCTATTCTCTGCCACTTGAGTCCCAGATAATTGGGAGGAAATGGGGATTTTGGAGTAACCTTCCCCTACCACACTGACCAGAACCAGTAGAAAAAAATGTTGAAACCCACCACACCCTGCAGCGAAGTGAAAGTATAGATTTCATTATAAATGAACTAGCTAAAGGATGTGTCATAAAGCATGAACTGCTCCGACATGCAAATTATTGTGGGGTTCTTACAGAAGTGATCATAGGCTGATAACCATTTTGGGAAAAACCATGCAATAATTTGGATCTGTAGTAGATAGAGTACCAGAAAAAAATCTTAAAATATGGAAGTGGTTCACCCATAGAGGGGTGGGGCTCTTCATGAAACATGTGAATGAAGACACTATTTTTTGTTTGACAGTCAGTTGGAAAATGCTGTTGCCTATTCTATGCCCATCTAGTCCAGCAGTATGTTTTCAAAGTGACCAACCAACTGCACAAGGCAGCCCACATAGGCTTTCAGAGATAATTAACACTGCCATCAACACTAATAGCCATTGATAGCCAACACTACAACTCATGGTAAATTGCATGAATAGAACAGAACCGAACAGAACTGAACTGAACCGAACCGAACCGAACCGAATAGAATAGAATCGAAGCACAGTTGGAAGGGGCCTTGGAGGTCTTCTAGTCCAACCCCCTGCTCGGGAAGGAAACCCTATACCATTGATAAAGTGCCTTATGTAATTAGCACAATTTTGGATCATCATCAACAAAATTTGGAAACCAAACTGTTGCTTTATTATTTTTCTTCAGCAAGTTACAAGAAATGTATGACTGAGAAAATGTATTATATGTTTATTTATTTATTTATTTATTATTTATTTATTCATATTTTTATACCGCCCTATCTCCCTAGGGACTCAGGGCGGTGTACAGCCATCTAAAAACAACATAAATATACACAGTAAAACATTAATCTAAAAAACTTATTAAATAGGCCGAATATTTAAAATAGACATAAATAATAAAACCCCAAGTTAAAACCAAATCTAAAATTTAAACAATTAAAATTTAAGAATCTAGTCCAGTCCAGTTTCTTTCTTTAGAGATGGCATATAACAAAGTGAACAGGCTTGAATTATAAATTTATCTTGTGTGAGATTTGCCCATATTTGCCAGTTGATTTCCACTCTGAAAAATGGATGAATACAAACTGGAAAAAAATTAACACATTAAAGTCAAAGGTAGATTCTTTTGAATGCGAAATGAATTTCTGCAGGTTGTATATAAATAGCAAAAAACAGAAATAGTGGATGAATATTTGAACCTTAACAGAATGTGTGCTAAAGATAAGGGAATGGAAGAAATGTTAAGCTCTACAAATGCTGTTAAGAAGGTCACAGGTAGAATGTTATCTGTTGCAAGGAATTAATGTTTGTCAGAATAAATGAAAATGTCTATGTAAGAGACAAATGTGAAAGTTGAGTAAATTTGGAAAAAATACAAAAGTGAGGAGAATGCAGTGGCAGTGGATAAGTTAAGCACATGTGTAGAAATAGATGAATAATGAATTGGTGTGGAATGGATTGCTATGAAAGTAATCCATCAAGACGACTTTGTTATATAAAAAGAATAAATATTATATCTTAACAGAAATATGAAAAGGAAAGTGGATAGGTCAAGAGAAATGAGGATTATAGTGGCAAGATTAGATGGAGAACAACAATAAAAAAACCCAAATAGAGGTAATTAAAGAAGCAGTGTTTGCACAAGGAAGAAGCAGGGTTTTTTTTCATACAATCCATTGGGTCTGATTCTCGGAGATTGAATTCCCTACAGTTTTCTTAGCAAGATTTGCCATTGCCTCGTTCCTAGGCCTAGAAGAAATTGACTGGCCCCGTGATCACCCGGCTCACTTTGTGCCTAAGGTGGGAATAGAATTCAGTTTTCTAATTTATAGCCTGATATTGTAACCATGACACCGAACAGCTCTCAGGGATAATATAGAGCAGGGGTCCCCAACCTTGGCAACTTTAAACCTGGTGGACTTCAACTCCCAGAATTCCACAGCCAGCTTTGCTGTTGGAGACCCCTGATATAGAGGGATATAAAAATATGAAGATCAAAAAATAGGTGTTAAGCAAACTGAGGATAATTTGTTAAAACAAATGAGAGATCAAGGCCAACAGCATATTAAGAGGTTGTATAATGTATTAGTAGAAATAGACTCAGAGACTGAATTGGTTAAGGATTGTATGATTAAGTGGGCACAAAATTTTCAGCAACCAATAATGTTAGAAACTTGGGAAAGAATTTGGGTGAGAAATGTTAAATTTACACAAGCGCAAAATATGAGAGAAAATTTTTATAAGATGTTTTATAGATGGCATTTAGACCCCAAAAAGTTGTCATGTATGTATTCTAATGTACAGGCTAAATGTTGGAGATGCGATTGTGAAGATGCCACTTATTACCATATATGGTGGACTTGTAAAAAAGTTAAAGCATTTTGGATTAAAGTATGGTGGATCATGCAGAATATTTTGAAAAAGAAGATTAAGTTTACTCCGCAGTTCTTTCTACTAGGAATAATTATGGATTGTACAGCTATAGAGACTAAATTGATTTTGAACTTAATAACAGCCGCAAGACTTTTGATTGCTCAATATTGGAAGAAAGAAGAATTACCTACAATTGAAGAATGGACACTCAAAGTATCAAATCTGGCAGAAATGGCAAAAATTTCTGCTTACTTGAAAGACTATACACAAGAAAAATATATTTTAGAATGGAAAATGTGGATTGATTATATTCAAAATAAGTATCAGATAAAAAAATATCGAATAGCATATGAGTAAATTTAGGAAATATTTTGTATTAGATATATTTCTGAAGGAGAGGGGAATTGAGAGTGTGATTATGTGGAGTGATTAGAGATTATAATTTAGGAATTATTTTGGATTATGATTGTTAGTTTTGATACCCTGCATTTTGTCCTGGGAAGTCGGGGTGGGGGTGGGGGTAAGGGGGAATTGGGGGGTTGAGGATAGAGATGGAGTGATGGTTAATGTACAGGGATTATTGAAGATGTATAAATATAATTAATGTAGGGTCAGGTCTGCCCAGTTACCATTTTAGAACGGTGGGGAGGGAGAAAAGAGGAGAGAGTAGGAGGTAGGAAAGAGGAGAAGAGGAAGGAAGAGGGGTAGAAGAGGGAGAAAGAAGGTGGAGGGTGGAGGGAGGAGAGGATGTAGATAAGAGAAGGAGAGGAAGGTTTGGAAAGAAGGTAGAAGAAGGTAGAAGAGGGAAGAGAGTTAAAAAGGGGGGTGGTGACTGGGCAAGCCCGACTAATTGTATATAACTGTATATTGGATGAGCTGTTTGATATGATTGTAAAAATAAAACTTTTTTATGAAGAAAAAAAATGAAGACAACTAGCAAATTGTTTGGTGCAGGTTAGATTTAACTATTTTGAACGAGGGACCGATTTGGACAAAATTCAGCAGCACTTTTTTTGTGCGGCTGTTGATAAAAATAGGATCGCCAACATGGTCGCCAACGTCCGATGGCGGATATGGCAGAAGAAGAAGAAGAAAAAGATTTTTCCTTATCTCACATCTTCGTTCCTTGGGCTTACTATTTCTTACCCTGTTTTGCAAATTTTAGAATGTCACCTAGCCCAAAGTAGAAAAGAATTGATGGGTATGAGGATGTCTGTGTAGATTTTATCTCCAGTAAAAAGTTTCTGAGCTGCATATTTGCACGTTTGTGAGATTATGTATAGAAAGCCAGTTTGCTGTATTGATGTCAGACTCTTGAATGAAAAATAACTACAACGACATAATATGATTGACTTGCGGGGCCGGTGCAATGTGCAATAAGTTCACAGTAGGATTGGGTGAATGTTAGCAGGATTCACTGGGGTAGGGATTTTGTTTTTGTCTTTCACTGTGAATTGTATTGTGTATATATTATACTACACATATTGCACATGTTGACGTGTTGCACATGTTGACAATAAAAGTTTGAATCTGAAGGCATCAGACTAGAAACCTGACTGACCTTGGGCAACTCACACACTCTCAGCCCTAGGAAGCAAAAAGAAAAGGGGAAAAAAAAACATTATATAACCCATTGGTAGTTTATCATTTGTCAGTATCATTTAACCTTTTCCATCACTTGCCATTTGTCCAATAGTTATCAGAAGGGCAGATGACTTAAAAGCTGGATCCAGACAACACAGTAAATCATAGCTTGCTGCATTGTGGTTTATTGAATTTATTTATTTATTTGATTTTTATATTTATTTATTTGATTTTTATACCGCCCTTCTCCCGAAGGACTCAGGGCGGTGTACAGGCAAGATAAAACAATACAATATACAGATTAAAATACCATTTAAAAAATTTATTTAAATTAGCCTAAAATTAAAAAATTTCCATACTAAAACCCGTTTAAAATTGATAAAGATAAAATTCAATTTAAGACAGCCCCGCAAATAAAAGATCGTCTTCAGTTCGCGACGGAATGTCCGAAGGTCAGGTATTTGGCGTAAACCCGGAGGAAGTTCGTTCCAGAGTGTGGAGCCCCACAGAAGGACCTTCCTGGGGCCGCCAGCTGACATTGCTTGGCGGACGGCACTGAGAAGTCCCTCTCTGTGAGAGCGCACGGGTCGGTGGGAGGCATGTGGTAACAGCAGGCGGTCCCGTAAGTACCCAGGCCCTAAGCCATGGAGCGCTTTAAAGGTCGTAACCAGCACCTTAAAGCGCACTCGAAGGCCACAGGCAGCCAGTGCAGTCTGCGCAGGAGCGGTGTTATATGGGAGCTACGGAGCTCCTCTATCACCAGCGCAGCTGCATTCTGACTAACTGAAGCCTCCGAGTGCACTTCAAGGGAGCCCCATGTAGAGAGCATTACAATAATCCAGGCGAGAGGTAACGAGCGCATGAGTGACCGTGCACAAGGCATCCCGATCAAGGAAGGCGCAACTGCGAACCAGGCGAACCTGGTGGAAGGCCCCTGAGACGGCCGTCAAATGATCTTCAAACGACAGCCGTTCATCCAGGAGGACACCTAAGTTGCGCACCCTATCCTTTGGGGCCAATAACTCGCCTCCAACAGTCAGCCGCGGCTGCAGCTGACTGAATCGGGGTGCCGGCATCCACAGCCACTCCGTCTTGGAGGGATTAAGCTTGAGCCTGTTTCTCCCCATCCAGACCCGTACGGCTTCCACGCACCGGGACAGCACTTCAACAGCTTCATTGGGGTGGCCTGAATTTATGTAAGCTTGCATGGCTCAACCAATCAGCAGTCAAAACATTTTTGCCAATCCCTGTTCAGTTACCTGTAGTTTGCATAGCATATAAGAACAGATTGCCTTATTGCTGAAATTGCCAGCTTCAGTTGCCAGTGAAAGGACAGGAAAACTGTTTGTCTACATTACAATCATTAAACCCTGATCCCCAACACTGTTCAAACTATATTTGTATGTTTATGCAAAGGTTGCGAGTCTTCTGGATAGTACTGCAGAATGTCACTATGCCTGAAAACATCTCATTTCCCAGCCTTGTGGCTCTATTTGTTTCACTGGATTTTCATAATTTAGAAAAGGAAACTGGTACGATGCCAAGCAAAGCAAAACCTGCTGCAGCTCGGGAAGGTTTATACCTTTTAATAAACTTTGTCAGGAAAGACTTATTCCGATTGCTTGGCTAGTGAAACCGTATGGATCACTAGCCATAGAAAAGCTCTTTATACTGCAAGCCAACTCAAACTAACTCTTAAAGAAGAGCAACTAAGATGATGAAAGGCCTAGACACTAAAACATATGAAGAACGGTTGCAGGATTTGGGTTTGGTAGTCTAGAGAAAAAAAAAGGATTAGGAAGGACATGATAGCAGTATTCTAGTATTTGCCACAAAGAGGAGGGATGATCAACTTACTTTCCAAAGGACCTGAAGGCAAGACAAGAAACAATGGATGGAAACCAATTAAGGAGAGAAGCAACCTGGAATTAAGGAGAAAGTTCCTAACAGTGAGGACAATTAACGAGTGGAACAGCTTGCCTTCAGATGTTGTAGGGCAGGGGTCTCCAACCTTGATCCCTTTAAGACTTGTGGACTTCAACTCCCAGAGTCCCTCAGCCAGCAAAGTTGGCTGAAGGACTCTGGGAGTTGAAGTCCACAAGTCTTAAAGGGACCAAGGTTGGAGACCCCTGTTGTAGGGGCTTCATCACTGGAGGTTTTTAAGAAAAGACTGGGATGAGGACTAGAGGATCTCCAAGGTCCGTCTAGCTCTATTCTGAGTGAGACACCCTTGAAAGCATTAAGAACTTATTGGTACTGAAGAAAGATTGGATTAGGCTACTTCTTATAGCCTAAACATTTGCTTAATGCTCTCTTTGCTCCTTTGTAAATTACAATTTCAGAAAATCAAATTGGAAGGGAATTCCAACCGATACTTTTCCTGCTCTATCTTATTACTCAGGATAATCTGCTAGTTCATTGCTAAAGGATGCATTATAGTTTCCATGTCATTAATCATTTTTCTCGTTACAGTTATTGTTATGTATGCTGAATTAACAAATTTCAAATTGTTAAATTTATAGTGTAAAAAGCTGGTTAGAATTTTATACTTGATTTTTTTTCCATTTTGATGAACTTGACTGAAGGTACGAAGAGAAAAAAACAAATCCCTTTCTTTTCAATTTGCATACCTAGGTAAATTCATAGAGAGGTGCAAATGGGGAAATGTGGTAATTAGAGAATAATTATAATAACATAAAGGGAAAGTACAAAAGACAGTCGGTTCTCATATAACAACCTGGGACTTTAGAACTGTAATATGTGTGGGTTTTTATCCTATTTTCAGAAAGCAGTGAGAAACATAACTTGTTAATTGCAGTATGCTATAGCTTTTAAATAACTCCCTTAGAAGTTACCATAGTCCCTATTTAGGTAACAAAGTATGTGTTTGTGCCTATCTTTGTGTAATCTACATACAAGCATGCACATCCCTTTTTAAAACATTCAGTTATTCTTTTACTTGACAACATCAACACAAATACATTTAGATGTGAATTTGGCAGCAGGTATTATGACACACTTTTTCAAGGGAAGAAAAATGAATGCAAGTTTTTGTAACTATAAGTAGGGAACTTCCTATCTAGAGGAAGCTCCTACCTAATGCTAAAGGCAGGCCTTTAACATTCTTTCTTAGAGAAGAGGTGTTTGCAGAGGTGGATTTCACAGGTTTTTATCACCGGTTCACCCTGCACATGCACGCTTGCTTGTACATGTGTGAGCCTTCCGTGCATGTGTCCCGCCTTCTGCGCATGCTCTTTGCTTGTGCATGCGCCTTCCATGCATCTGCCCAGCCTTCCGTGCATGTGCTTTGCTTGCGCATGCGAAGGTTTGGAAAGAAGGTAGAAGAAGGTAGAAGAAGGTAGAAGAGGAAGGAAGAGGGGTAGAAGAGGGAGAAGGAAGGTGTAGGGTGGAGGGAGGAGAGGATGTAGATAAGAGAAGGAGAGGAAGGTTTGGAAAGAAGGTAGAAGAAGGTAGAAGAAGGTAGAAGAAGGTAGAAGAAGGTAGAAGAAGGTAGAAGAAGGTAGAAGAAGGTAGAAGAAGGTAGAAGAAGGTAGAAGAAGGTAGAAGAAGGTAGAAGAAGGTAGAAGAAGGTAGAAGAAGGTAGAAGAAGGTAGAAGAAGGTAGAAGAAGGTAGAAGAAGGTAGAAGAGGGAAGAGAGTTAAAAAGGGGGGTGGTGACTGGGCAAGCCCGACTAATTGTATATAACTGTATATTGGATGAGCTGTTTGATATGATTGTAAAAATAAAACTTTTTTATGAAGAAAAAAAATGAAGACAACTAGCAAATTGTTTGGTGCAGGTTAGATTTAACTATTTTGAACGAGGGACCGATTTGGACAAAATTCAGCAGCACTTTTTTTGTGCGGCTGTTGATAAAAATAGGATCGCCAACATGGTCGCCAACGTCCGATGGCGGATATGGCAGAAGAAGAAGAAGAAAAAGATTTTTCCTTATCTCACATCTTCGTTCCTTGGGCTTACTATTTCTTACCCTGTTTTGCAAATTTTAGAATGTCACCTAGCCCAAAGTAGAAAAGAATTGATGGGTATGAGGATGTCTGTGTAGATTTTATCTCCAGTAAAAAGTTTCTGAGCTGCATATTTGCGTTTGTGAGATTATGTATAGAAAGCCAGTTTGCTGTATTGATGTCAGACTCTTGAATGAAAAATAACTACAACGACATAATATGATTGACTTGCGGGGCCGGTGCAATGTGCAATAAGTTCACAGTAGGATTGGGTGAATGTTAGCAGGATTCACTGGGGTAGGGATTTTGTTTTTGTCTTTCACTGTGAATTGTATTGTGTATATATTATACTACACATATTGCACATGTTGACGTGTTGCACATGTTGACGTGTTGCACATGTTGACGTGTTGCACATGTTGACGTGTTGCACATGTTGACGTGTTGCACATGTTGACGTGTTGCACATGTTGACGTGTTGCACATGTTGACGTGTTGCACATGTTGACGTGTTGCACATGTTGACGTGTTGCACATGTTGACGTGTTGCACATGTTGACGTGTTGCACATGTTGACGTGTTGCACATGTTGACGTGTTGCACATGTTGACGTGTTGCACATGTTGACGTGTTGCACATGTTGACGTGTTGCACATGTTGACGTGTTGCACATGTTGACAATAAAAGTTTGAATCTGAAGGCATCAGACTAGAAACTTGACTGACCTTGGGCAACTCACACACTCTCAGCCCTAGGAAGCAAAAAGAAAAGGGGAAAAAACATTATATAACCCATTGGTAGTTTATCATTTGTCAGTATCATTTAACCTTTTCCATCACTTGCCATTTGTCCAATAGTTATCAGAAGGGCAGATGACTTAAAAGCTGGATCCAGACAACACAGTAAATCATAGCTTGCTGCATTGTGGTTTATTGAATTTATGTATTTATTTGATTTTATATTTATTTATTTGATTTTTATTTATTTATTTGATTTTATATTTATTTATTTATTTGATTTTATATTTATTTATTTATTTGATTTTATATTTATTTATTTATTTATTTATTTATTTAGTCAAATACATATTAAATAATATATATAAGCATAAATTGAAAACATAAAATGAATACAACTAAAGGGAACATTAGGACACGAACGGTAGGCAGGCTGGTGCTGTTATGCACACCCCTTACAGACCTATTAGGAATGGGGTGAGGTCAACAGTAGACAGTTTTAAGTTAAAGTTTTGGGGATTTTGATATGAGAAGGACCTTCCTGGGGCCGCCAGCTGACATTGCTTGGCGGACGGCACCCTGAGAAGTCCCTCTGTGAGAGCGTACGGGTCGGTGGGAGGCATGTGGTAACAGCAGGCGGTCCCGTAAGTACCCAGGCCCTAAGCCATGGAGCGCTTTAAAGGTCGTAACCAGCACCCTAAAGCGCACTCCAAAGGCCACAGGCAGCCAGTGCAGTCTGCGAGGAGCGGTGTTATATGGGAGCTACGGAGCTCCTCTATCACCAGCGCAGCTGCATTCTGACTAACTGAAGCCTCCGAGTGCACTTCAAGGGGAGCCCCATGTAGAGAGCATTACAATAATCCAGGCGAGAGGTAACGAGCGATGAGTGACCGTGCACAAGGCATCCCGATCAAGGAAGGCGAACTGCCGAACCAGGCGAACCTGGTGGAAGGCCCCTGAGACGGCCGTCAAATGATCTTCAAACGACAGCCGCTCATCCAGGAGGACACCTAAGTTGCACCCTATCCTTTGGGGCCAATAACTCGCCTCCAACAGTCAGCCGCGGCTGCAGCTGACTGAATCGGGGTGCCGGCATCCACAGCCACTCCGTCTTGGAGGGATTAAGCTTGAGCCTGTTTCTCCCCATCCAGACCCGTACGGCTTCCACGCACCGGGACAGCACTTCAACAGCTTCATTGGGGTGGCCTGAATTTATGTAAGCTTGCATGGCTCAACCAATCAGCAATCAAAACATTTTTGCCAATCCCTGTTCAGTTACCTGTAGTTTGCATAGCATATAGGAACAGATTGCCTTATTGCTGAAATTGCCAGCTTCAGTTGCCAGTAAAAGGACAGGAAAACTGTTTGTCTACATTACAATCATTAAACCCTGACCCCCAACACTGTTCAAACTATATTTGTATGTTTATGCAAAGGTTGCGAGTCTTCTGGATAGTACTGCAGAATGTCACTATGCCTGAAAACATCTCATTTCCCAGCCTTGTGGCTCTATTTGTTTCACTGGATTTTCATAATTTAGAAAAGGAAACTGGTACGATGCCAAGCAAAGCAAAACCTGCTGCAGCTCGGGAAGGTTTATACCTTTTAATAAACTTTGTCAGGAAAGACTTATTCCGATTGCTTGGCTAGTGAAACCGTATGGATCACTAGCCATAGAAAAGCTCTTTATACTGCAAGCCAACTCAAACTAACTCTTAAAGAAGAGCAACTAAGATGATGAAAGGCCTAGACACTAAAACATATGAAGAACGGTTGCAGGATTTGGGTTTGGTAGTCTAGAGAAAAAAAAAGGATTAGGGAGGACATGATAGCAGTATTCTAGTATTTGCCACAAAGAGGAGGGGTGATCAACTTACTTTCCAAAGGACCTGAAGACAAGACAAGAAACAATGGATGGAAACCAATTAAGGAGAGAAGCAACCTGGAATTAAGGAGAAAGTTCCTAACAGTGAGGACAATTAACGAGTGGAACAGCTTGCCTTCAGATGTTGTAGGGCAGGGATCTCCAACCTTGATCCCTTTAAGACTTGTGGACTTCAACTCCCAGAGTCCCTCAGCCAGCAAAGTTGGCTGAAGGACTCTGGGAGTTGAAGTCCATAAGTCTTAAAGGGACCAAGGTTGGAGACCCCTGTTGTAGGGGCTTCATCACTGGAGGTTTTTAAGAAAAGACTGGGATGAGGACTAGAGGATCTCCAAGGTCCTACTAGCTCTATTCTGAGTGAGACACCCTTGAAAGCATTAAGAACTTATTGGTACTGAAAAAAGATTGGATTAGGCTACTTCTTATAGCCTAAACATTTGCTTAATGCTCTCTTTGCTCCTTTGTAAATTACAATTTCAGAAAATCAAATTGGAAGGGAATTCCAACCGGTACTTTTCCTGCTCTATCTTATTACTCAGGATAATCTGCTAGTTCATTGCTAAAGGATGCATTATAGTTTCCATGTCATTAATAATTTTTCTCGTTACAGTTATTGTTATGTATGTTGAATTAACAAATTTCAAATTGTTAAATTTATAGTGTAAAAAGCTGGTTAGAATTTTATACTTGATTTTTTTTCCATTTTGATGAACTTGACTGAAGGTACGAAGAGAAAAAAACAAATCCCTTTCTTTTCAATTTGCATACCTAGGTAAATTCATAGAGAGGTGCAAATGGGGAAATGTGGTAATTAGAGAATAATTATAATAACATAAAGGGAAAGTACAAAAGACAGTCGGTTCTCATATAACAACCTGGGACTTTAGAACTGTAATATGTGTGGGTTTTTATCCTATTTTCAGAAAGCAGTGAGAAACATAACTTGTTAATTGCAGTATGCTATAGCTTTTAAATAACTCCCTTAGAAGTTACCATAGTCCCTATTTAGGTAACAAAGTATGTGTTTGTGCATATCTTTGTGTAATCTAAATACAAGCATGCACATCCCTTTTTAAAACGTTCAGTTATTCTTTTACTTGACAACATCAACACAAATACATTTAGATGTGAATTTGGCAGCAGGTATTATGACACACTTTTTCAAGGGAAGAAAAATGAATGCAAGTTTTTGTAACTATAAGTAGGGAACTTCCTATCTATAGGAAGCTCCTACCTAATGCTAAAGGCAGGCCTTTAACATTCTTTCTTAGAGAAGAGGTGTTTGCAGAGGTGGATTTCACAGGTTTTTATCACCGGTTCACCCTGCACATGCACGCTTGCTTGTACACGTGTGAGCCTTCCGTGCATGTGTCCCGCCTTCTGCGCATGCTCTTTGCTTGTGCATGCCCTTCCATGCATCTGCCCAGCCTTCCGTGCATGTGCTTTGCTTGCGCATGCACCTTCCACGCAGGCGCCTGGCCTCCAAAACGTGGCTAAATAGGACAGCATAGTGCTGGGGCGGATAGGCAGGCCCACCCGCGATCGCCACTACCGGTTCGCCTGAACCGGTCCAAACCAGCTGAATACACCACTGGGTGTTTGGCTGTCTTTTTTCAGACTTATCTCATATTGTTAGATGTCTCTGTTCCTGAAATCTAGTTATATCTTTCCAGTTGTATATTTTTCCAGTGATGAGAACATAACTTACTTTATTTATTTATTTATTTATTTTGTCAAATACATATTAAATAATATATATAAGCATAAATTGAAAACATAAAATGAATACAACTAAAGGGAACATTAGGACACGAATGGTAGGCAGGCTGGTGCTGTTATGCACACCCCTTACAGACCTATTAGAAATGGGGTGAAGTCAACAGTAGACAGTTTTAAGTTAAAGTTTTGGGGATTTTGAAATGAGACCATGGAGTCAGGTACTGCATTCTAGGCATTAACAACTCTGTTACTGAAGTCTTATTTTCTACAGTTGAGATTGGAGCGGTTCACTTTAGGTTTGAATCTATTGTGTGCTCGTGTATTGTTGTAGTTGAAGCTGAAGTAGTCATTGACAAGAAGGACATTGTAGCAGATGATTTTATGAGCTAAGCTCAGGTCATACCGAAAGCAGCCTAGTTTTAAATTTTCTAAACCCAGAATTTCAAGTCTCGTGGCATAAGGTATTTTGTTGCGATCAGAGGAGTAGAGGACTCTTCTTGTGAAATATTTCTGGATACGGTCAATTGTATTAATGTCCGATATGCAGTGTAGGTTCCAGACAGATGAGCTGTAATCAAGAATTGGTCTAGCAATTGTTTTGTATGCTCTGGTTAGTAGTGTAATCTTACCGGAGAAGAAACTATGCAAGATTAGGTTTACAACTCTTAATCCCTTTTTAGCGATGTAGAACTGTTTCCGAGAGTTAAATCTGGATCTCAGGATGGATCTTATGGTGGTGAAGCCAGGGTTACGCCAGGGTGCTGTGACGTTAGAAAGATTTTGGGTTTCTTGTCACTAGATCTAAAACAATGGATGTGTTTAAAAAGAAACCAGCCAGCATCTATTTGGAATGCAAGTAATCCTCAACTTCTGACCGATCACTTACCTGTAGTAACTGTTCAAAGTTATGATGATCCCTCCAAAAAAGGATCTTGAGTACCAAAGGTCCGATGGCTGGATCCCCCGTCACCTGGCTGCATTTTGGGAGCCTGGTAACTGACCCACAATTACAGATGTTTTCAGCATCCAAGTTTCACAATTTATTATGTTTTTTGCTGGAAGCCAACATTTACTTCCACATTCTGGCAAAAAAAATCCAAAACTCATTGCAGACAATGGGTTTGCTTAACAATCACAGCATTTAGTTAACAACTAACCACAAAAAAAAAGGGGGGGGCCATAACATTCGGGAGGTTGTTTGATGATTTGCTTTATGACTCACAAAACTTACAACCATCATTCTGGGGTCAATTACTGTCATAAGTTGAGGGCTGCTTTTAATTTAAATTGGATGCCTGTTTTGAAATAAAATGCAAATTACATAACAGCACCAAAAGAATTCTAACAACAGCTCAGAAAAAAGTCTTATGGTTTGGAATGAATGTTTTGATAAACATATTAGAATTATTCACAAATTTGGTATTATAAGACTAGGACAAGATTTCCATTTTTTACTGTTTCCAATCCATCTGAAATAGATAAATAAATTCTTTTTCAATAAAAACATACCTGAAATGTTATTTCTTTTAAAGTTGAATCCCCTAATATTCTTTATATTTGCAGGGAAAAATCAGATATTTGTGTTCGTTGCTATTTTATTTATTTATATTTATATTTCATACTTATAAATTGCACTTCTCCTTCAAAGAGGGACTCTCGATCAATAAAGAAATGTATCAAAATTAACATTAAAATTAAAAAATAAATTAGGATGACATTTTTTTAAAAAAAATATAGAATGATAATTAAACATCAAAAGGGAAAAAATATGATGGCCATTTTAACGGAGTCTTAGAGGTAGGGGCAGGGATTTTAATTTTAATGCAGAAGTGGTGAAAACACACCACAGTTGTGTAGCTGCAGAGATTAACGGGAACATTTTGTGTGCCCTAAGCAGCCTTGCTGAAAAGTGATGTTTTTTCTCTAATATTTTTCTCCTTCCCTTTTCTGTTTCCTTTGCTCCAGGCTACCTACCTAAACAAAATGGTGAGCCAAACTCTCAACATAAAGGACAAAAGATCAGTACGTACAGCCACAGAGGACCATTTTAGATATTCACCAGGCAGCCAAGCCACGTCCTGTGAAAACAAAAACTGCCAATTGTCAAGTGTCTGTCTCGGCAACCTCCTGAAGGAAAAAGAAATAGTGGAAGTTATCAAGCATACAAGAGACTCTTATGAAGCCCTCCCTTCTGAGGTGAACCACAATGGCTTAATGGGAGTCATGGAAAACGTGTCAAAATCAACAGCCAAGGCTGATAACGGCGCCATTTTTCCGGGCCCTCCAAAAGATCAACCTTCCCTCAGTCGACAACCGTCTACCTTCATAGGAAGGCTTGGACAACCCCCAAGAGGGCCAATCTCTTTGCACATGTACAGCAGGAAAAACGTGTTCCTTCATCACAATCTTCACACCTCTGAACTTCAGACTTTAGGCCAGCAAGATGGGTAAAGAGAGTCAGTATTTGTTCAGGTGGACAATTTAACTGACTTTGATTCTTCTCAGCTGCTGCTACCCATTTGTTTTACCTTTTATAACGGTTGTTTCTGAAATTGGAGCTGTTCCTGTAAAATAAAGACAAGGATTGGGGGGTGAGGGAAGGATAGGGGAGCTAGCATGTTAACTTTAATGAGTATTTGAAATGTTTTTTTTTTCAGAATTCTCCAGACTGTACATTCCAAATTTTTGTGAAGTTGATGATATAACTGCCTTGGCTTCCTATTGAATGGATGAGACACATTGACTGAACATCCAGAAGAGGTCCAACAGTCTATTTTTTTCCTTTTGCCGTCCATCATTTGATTGCCTACAATTTCTGAAAAATATCTCAAATAGCACTTCTGTTCTTTTAATAATGTTAATGTAGATGTAAATGTGAGGAATGAATAGAATTAGTAACCACTCCTAAATTGGGGTAAGAAGATGATTGTAGGCTTTGGGATTTTCCTTCCATCTTTCTTTTTGCTTTGCTTTTATATATATATATATATATTATATATATATATATATTGTTTACTCATCCATCAGGAGTTGTTTGCCCTTTCCATATCAGTCTTATTTACACCAAGACCAGAAGATAAAAAAAAAATCTGTATAAATCATGCAAAATTTAATTTGAAATGCTGATTCAAACTGGAAAATCAATCCAATTATCTTTGGACATTTGCATGGATTCAGCAAGCTGGGTCAGTTCAATTTGATTAGAAAAAAGCAGTTTTTGCACATGAGCCGAAGTGTTGAAATCATCCAAATTGATTTAGGGGCACACAATTTTTAAAAAAATAAAAAAAATCTGAAAACACATTTTAATTTGATTTAGAATTATCTTCAAAATCAAATCTCCAAATATTTTCAGAGGGTTTTTTTTCTTATTTTGGCTCCAAAAGTAGTATTAAATAGTATGAAAACCACTTAAGGTTTGATTTAGCCTTCAAGGCTCAGTATCAATAATGATTTTGCTTCTGGTCTTTGTCATTTAGGTTGTGGCAGATTTTATACTGCATTGTTGTTGGCATAATACATGGATTAAATTGTCCAATTGTTGATGGATTCCAACATCAATCAGTTTAGTTACCATGGATAGGTTTAATAACAGCTGACTTCCCACATACTCATGTGCAGACATGCAAATCACTACAAATTTATTTGCAATCCATAACTAAATTGTTGCAAGTTGGAATATTTTGTCAGAACTTGCATATCACCACATTAAATAGCCACATTAGTAAGGGCATCAAATCAGCCAATTAATTATAAATAAATAATAGTCTCTGTGTTGTTGATTTTGTTACCTTTAATATCAAAATGAGCCAAGGTGGATAATGTGCAATAAAGAATTCTAAGCGTTGTTGAACAATATTTTGTGCATCCTAACTGCGCAAATTTTTTTTTCTGAATCTGCCCCTTACATTTGCAGAAACCATTCTGTAATTCCCACCTTTATTTTGAGGCGGGAAAATCGTTAGAGGTAAAAAGTGAAACTCACAGACATAAATACTTCCATAGACATAGGAATCCAGTGACAAGGGCTTCAATTGTTTGTATCTTCTCACAATTGATGTTTGTATCTTCTCACAATTGATGTTTGTATCTTTCAGTTATTTAGCTTGTAAAATCCACTTATCATTTGGGGAGGATAATTGAACGCTAATTAGTTTTCCTTCTTTTTCTGGCTGGTGTATTTATATTTATTTGCCCACACTAACTGTTGCATAAAGGGGGGTAGTGATGTTTAATAACATAATGTCAAATTAGAAGAATCTCCTGGAGTCAATTAATTTATAACATACCATAAATTCAAAGAAAAATTCAGACCACTTAATTCAGTATATATCCTCTTCCACCTCCCGCATCAACTTGATAAGAGATATGAGGAGGAATTTTAAAACTTCTGTTCATGAGTTCAGTTATTCTGTGTTTCAGAATAATTGAAACAAATTAGAAACCCCACTTTATAAAATGGATTTTTCCTCACATTTTGCCTACGATTTAGACATGGTGCAATTCTGTGGATGTTTACTATAAATTAAGCCCTAGTGTATTAAATGGCAAATGCACCTTTATGTCTGGTTAAGATTGTAGCTTGAGATGGCAATAGCAACTGAACACAAGATCAAGCTATATGTTATATAGTAAGACCAGTGTTTGATTTTCTGAGAAAAGATATACAAAATGGTATGTGTCGAGAGGTTAATCCCTATCCCAGGTCCGGCCTGGCCTACAAGGCTGCCCTGGAAATGGTGAAGGAATGGCCTGCAGTGCCTCTGCCAGCGAAAACGGAGCTTGGGAGGGCTGCGAAAGAGGGTTGCAAGGGGGCACTGCAGCCGCAAATGGAGCTTGAGAGCCCATTTTCACTGGCAGAGTGCTCAGGGCCCTACAGGCGCCCCCGACACAAGTGACGTCGAGCTGGCTACACTCACCCAGCCCACGCCCATCCAGGCTTCCAAGATCAAACAAAATCCTGATGCAGCCCCCAATGAAATCAAGTTTGACACACCTGATCTATAATCATAACCTATCCTAACTGCCAGGCTTTTTATGAGAACAAATCTGTGAGAAATTTCCTTCAAGTAAACTGAACGTTTAAAAGTTACATTAGCTGTAAATTCTAGTTTTATTCCTAGCGCTCTATACCTAGGTGGCACTGAATAATTTAGTTCTTGGGAAAGTCTTTTTAAAAGACACTACTTTGTGGGCTTTCTTCAGACCTCCATATATACCTTAATCTCACCTGATTGTTCCTTACAGGTAGTCCTCGACTTACAGCAGTTCATTTAGTGACCATTCAAAGTTGCAACGGCATTGAAAAAAGGGACCTGGCAACCATTTTTTACACAACCATTGCAGCATCCGCATGGTCACATGATTTACATTCAGGTACTTGACAACTGGTTCATATTTATGATGGTCGCAGTTTCCCGGGGTCATGTGATCCCCTTTTGCAACCTTCTGACAAGCCAAGTCAATGGAGAATCCAGATTCACTTAATTAGGTAAAGGTAAAAAGGTAAAGGTTCCTCTCGCACATATGTGTTAGTCGTTCCCGACTCTAGGGGTCAGTGCTCATCTCCGTTTCTAAGCCAAAGCACTGTCCAAAGACATCTCCATTGTCATGTGGCCGGCATGACTAAATGCCAAAGGCGCACAGAATGCTGTTACCTTCCCACCAAAGGTGGTCCCTATTTTTCTACTTGCATTTTTTACATGCTTTTGAACTGCTAGGTTGGTAGAAGCTGGGACAAGGAACAGGAGCTCACCCCATTATGTGGCACTAGGGATTCGAACCGCTGAACTGCCGACCTTTCGATCAAGAAGCTCAGATTCTTAGCCGCTGAGCCACCACGTCCCTCAATTTCACTTAATTAGTTGTTACTAATTTTACAACTGTAGAGATCCACTTAACAAATGAAGCAGGAAAATGGGACAAAACTCACTTAACAAATTTCTCATTTAGCAACCAAAATTTTGGGCTAAATTGTGGGTGTAAGTCGCGGACTACTTGTGTTTAGTATGGTCATACTTGCTCTATTAAAACTTTTTTTAAAAAAACTAGCCCAGCAATTGTCAATATCAGGATTTCACTGCTGTGATTTAGAAGTATATATATATATATATATATATATATATATATATATATATATATATATATATATATATATATATATATACACATACATACACACACACACACACACACACACACACACACATATATATGTAGGCCTTTGGTTATTCGGGTTTTCTGCCGTGTAAAATTGGAAGTGTCTTGGCGACCTTTAAGTCTCATTCGTCATCTTCAGGTTTCAGCTTCGTGCTTCAGCACGAACAACCAAAGACCTACATACAAACACCCGTGAAAACCTCAGAAAACAAATATATATATATATATATATATAGATATAGATATAGATATATATAGATATAGATATAGATATATATAGATATATATCTAAAGTCTAGGTCTGGAGGGGGAATGGGGTGTCTTTTTTGGGGGGGGGTTATGTCTCAAAAATTGCATAAGGCATTTGCATAAAGATAACACTGTAATTTTCTTAATTTTTTAAAAAATGCATTTCGCTGAAAAAAAAAGCAATATAAGATTTAAAACAAGGGGTGTAAGCTAAGAATATCCATTTGTTCCTGTTTTCTATCAGTGTTTCCAGCATTCGTATAGTATTTCTTACTAACCGCAAGCGATACCAGCTCCTGAGAATATGGCAGCTATATAACATTGTACAATAGTAACACCTCCAAAGCAGAGGTCATTTGCAATGTACTCTTGTGTATAATACAACAACCACATGCAGATGTTTTTTTTCAATGAACAGGAACCCTTTGTACTGAAAAAGATCTCTAGTTTTGTAAGACAGTGCCATGTAAAAATGAGTTATACATCTTTTTCATGGAGCCGAGCTTTCTGATAAGCCAAAAATCATGTGCTTTTGGTATGTGTGTCTTTTTCTGCGTGCAGTGTGTGTGTGTGTGTGCGCGTATGTGCGCGCGTATGCACACTTGAACAAACATACAAACTTCTATTGTTTATTCCAGAACTGTTGTTGTCAAGTATGACACTTAGATTAGAGTGGACGTTTTAATTGATATCTTAAGGAAATTGGAATCTTTTCAGAAAGAAGAAAAAAATGTTTTTATTGCAATCTGACACATTTTTATTTTTCTCATAGAGAGGAAAAGGGCTACCATCCTCCATACATAAGAGAGTTTTTATAAAGAGAAATCAGTAATGTTCTGATGCCACAGCATCAATAAAGTTACACAATGTATGGTGCTTTTGATTATTTGCACTACAGTTAGTCCTTAACTAACAACCATTCATTTAGTGACAGATGGTACAATGCAGTGGTGAAATCCAGCCAGATCTATTCGGCTCGTGCGAACTGGTAGCGCTGGAGGCCAGGAGGCTCTGCCCACCTGCTAGGATGTCATTATGTCCCATTTTTTACCCTCTGCGCATGCGCGCTCCTGTTCCCAAACCAGTAGCGAAGGTAAATGAATTTCACCGCTGGTACAATGGCGCTGAAAACAATGATTTATGATCATTTTTGACACAATCTTTGCAGCATCTCATGATCAGGTGATCAAAATTCAGACCCTTGACAAATGGCATGTATTTATGATGGTTGCAATGTACTGGGGTCATGTGATCACCTTCAATGGGGTAGCCAGATTCACTTTACAATCAGGTAAAAACTGAAGTGATTCATTTAACAACCATGGCAAGAAAGGCATAAAATGGGATAAAACTCATTTAACAACTGTCTTGCTTAGCAATGGAAATTTTTGGGCTTAATTGTGGTCGTATGTTGAGGACTGCCTGTATCTTATAGCTTCTAGGACTTTGTGTGCTTCCATGCTGCAAAATCAATATGCACAGTTGAAAAAATGGTTCTGAACTCTACCAATACGTTTTTCTTTGAAAACATTTCGCTTCTCATGCAAGAAGCTTCTAGAGTTCTAGCTGAAACTTCTTGGATAAGAAGTCAAATGTCTTCAAGGAAAAAAACAAAGTCCAGTTGGGACAACCATGACCTGGATGACTGAGAATCTCCATAGACATTTAGGTGGAGCATAGTGTTTGCATATGTGGAAGTTCTTCTAGATAGTAGAGCAAAGCGACGTTTCAACATCTTCATCTTCCTTAATTGATGCTATTGATGCCAGAACCATTGTCTGCTACTGAAGGAGATAGTTGTCTTAACATTCTGAAGTTGAATGCTTGGTTCTGATTTTACTGAGTGCTTTACAGTGTAGCCCTTTCAATATACAGCGTCCGTCCATTGTCTATCCAAAGATCTAAGCAGTTATTTAAATGTTCCCTGTAGGCAAACACGTTCAGTACAGCAAGGAAACTAAAAATTATCTTCCAAAGAATCATAGTTTAATCTACGTGCAAATCAAAACTACTTGAGTGCTGGTATAAGTATTGATCGCAGGCAAGGTTCATGTGATTCTTAATTATTTCACCATGTTATTTTCTTTTAATGCTTGGGTAAAGCATAGGTGTGTGTGTGTATATGTTTATTTATTTCCATCCTTTATTCAAGCCTTCATTCCCAACCTACATTTTCTCCTTATTTGATACGGTGAACTGTCATACAGACTGATAAATATTAAACAACTCTAATATAGGAGAGAGAGAGAGAGAGAGAGAGAGAGAGAGAGAGAAAGAAAGAAAGAAAGAAAGAAAGAAAGAAAGAAAGAAAGAAAGCCTGATTATATGGACCCTTACAAATAAATTTTTAAAACTAACAAAAATGGTTGTTTCTGCAATGCCACACAATCCATAAGTGTGATGATGCTTTAATGTGCCTATTGAATGAATGGGATAATGCAATGCAAGTTACCAATTTAGATCCCAGAAATACTAGATAATAACCTCCACCCTGGTAAGGTTACATTAGCAGTTCAATGTGATTTAATGTGCTGCACCATGCAGTAAGTATGCATTAGTAACTACCCTAACTGCATGTTGCTTTATTGATGTAGTTGGAGGCCAGAAGGCTTAATTGATATACATTTTCAACTTTGATGCTTCTCACATTGGCAATTGGCCATAATATTTTTTAAATATCAGATGTAGAATTTGCTGCCACATTACTTTTAATTTTACCCTCCCTAATGCAGTCTAGGCTGGGGTTACTGGGTTCATGTAAGTTCAGCCATGAAGCCGATAGCCTCCAGTAAGATATTGTTGGCTAGGTTGTTCATCACATTGGGCATATTTAATCACGATTTTTGAATAAGCCATAATTGCTGGGTTAATACAACATGCTACGCCAGAGCCAAACACCACCATTATAATTTAGCTTTTGTGTGAAGCACTCTTTCTTAGCTTTTAGAACAGTGAGTCAATAAACACAAGCAGTTGGATATCAGCCAATTTTGTGTAGTGAAAGGAACACGGAACAAATCATGTCAACCAGATATGTGCTCACTGTGTTCAGCTAAGTTACCCATATTGCATTTGTATTCATTTAGTTTAGCTTCCCCTTAAAACTTCACCATATATTGTGGTATATCTTGCGGAAATGCAAAATCACTGCCTCTTCTTTAGTGACTGATCTATTTAAGCAGGAACATTAAGGCATAATAGGAATGTCTGCCTTGACTACAGAATATGTGGGTTTGTGCTATGATGCCAGGTTTATAAGCAGGCAAGGGTACCATCTTCGTCCTAGTGTATTATGCCTGTGTATTTTTCATAGTTCTACCCATATATGAGCTCATTCCAACGTCTGTTCCACAAGGCGAAACCTCCTTTTGATCGACGTTGGTTTTGAACAAATATTTTGAAGATTATACCAAATAGTGTTGTCCCGTTTGATATTTGGCTTCACTGGTGCAACAAAACATCAAACTTGACACACAGCTACAACATATTTTTTTGTCTTTTGCAGCACAGAATAGCAGAGAGCTGGGCCCTCTTAATTAGCCCTTTTCTATAAAAAAAAAAAGTAAAAAAAATCACATTTTCAAAATCTCTCAATATGTGTGAAAAGGAGAATGCAGAATTAGGTAGAGGAGAAACGTGGCTGCCTTCACACTGTTGCCCTGCTACATTGTCAGATTCTTTTTAATAATCCCTGGCTTTTATTTTTTTTTGCTTGTTATCCCGTTCTAACAGCAGTGGTGTACCTTGCCATATTGCTCTTCCCAAGTCCATTTTTGGAAGCTACGGGGAGGCGGGGGGGAGAGAGCATCAGAAATACAAATGCTGGTATTTCTAGTATCACTCAGCCAAGGAACAAGATTAAACCCTGAAAGAAGAGCAGATGTTTCGCACAAGACTGATGGGAAGAATGACAGATTGTCAGTTAGCTCTTCTGACAATAACAGCACAGAGGTGCTGTAGGTGACATGCCATCACAGGGCTTCTAAGACATCCTATTCTAATCAGTTCTTTAATAAACGGGGGGGGGGGGAGCTGCCACAAGCGTTGGTAACGTCTTTGATGCAAGGAAGAAGAACCCCCAATATAAGAACAAAGAAACGAACTCCAAAGAACCTCCAAAGAGGTTCTTAATGTCATTTACCTTTAACAGGAAAAGGATATTTGCAGCCAAAGTTCTGGTACCCTTTCTGCTACCGATTTTGTTCAACATACCAGCCTAGGTACACTGCAAATTAATATACTTGTAAAGCTGTTTCTTTTTCTTTTTTTAAATCAGTGAAGTAATGAGATGGGACAGATTTGGAGAAAAGATAGAGCTGGGCAAATCAATATGATTTCCTTCAGCATCATTTTCAAGTCTAGTAGGAGCTCTTACAGGTTTCTTCATTCTATTTAGTTTTGTCATTAGACAAGTGTGTGTGTGTGTGTGTGTGTGTGTGTGTGTGTGTGTGTGTGTTTGGTCCTCAGTGCAAATCCATTAAATAAACTGTCCTGAGACCAGGGGCGGGTTCTACTTACCTTACCTTTACTACCGGTTCGCAACGGGGCTGCATGCGTGCGCTTCTGCACATGCGCAGAAGCTTCCTGATGACGTCAGGATTGATGGGTGGAGACTCCTGCCAGTTTTACTACTGGTTCTATAGAACCGGTCTGAACCAGGGGCAACCCACCACTGCCTTAGTCTCAAACTTGTTTTTTTTTTTAATCCACTTTTATATATCTAGAGCAATGTTTCTCAACCTTGGGCAACTTGAACTGTGTGGACTTCAATTCCCCGAATTCTGATAGGGGAATTCCAGAATACTGGTTGGGGAATTCTGGGAAAGGAAGTTCACACATATTCGAGCTACACAAGGTTGAGAAACACTTCTCCAAAGTAAAACACTGGCTTAATTTATACCTGATCAGCTCTATCACAGGTATTCCAGATTTAGTAGAAAGCAAGAACAATGTTTCTTTGGCACTTTAAGGAAAAATTCATGTGTTTCCACATGAATTGTAGGAAATTACTATTAATTATATAACTTAAACCAAAATCTGTTCAGTAGAATCTGTCTCCAGTGATTTTGACAGAAATGTGCTTTCACATTTTGTTTTATTTTCTGGGGTCAAAAAAATATAAATAATATTTTTCAGTGTTAAGACAGATAGCCAGCTGTAAATGAGAGTGATTAAGAATTATGTGCTCCTGCACTGTCAATCTGGCACAATTCGTTGCTTAGTTCCTCATTCTGGAAGATTCTGTAGCCTTCCAAAAGCATCTACCTTGATACACTTGCATGATGTACGACAGCACTCTGTGATTTTTACTTCCAAATATTCAGCGTGAGCAACAAATGGGATAATTGCTTTATCTTTAATAATTTGACCATGTGACCAAGGTAAAAGTTATAAACTTTGCTAAATTATATTAAAAAGCAATGGAATCCAAATTGCATTGCCAATATCTTGGCTTCTTTAGCTACGAATTACTAGAATTCTCAGCCCGGTGACTTTTATTCATTAAAATAGATTCTGGAACTAAAGTTTTTTTTTTAACATAAACAATAACTACTGTAGGTCCAATCTTTTCCTCTTCCTTGCAACTTCTGTGTGGCATGGCTTGATGGATTTGGAGTCTATCTACATCAGGGGTGTCAAACTCGATTTCATTGAGGGTTGTGTTTGACCTTGGGGGGGCCATGGTGGGCGTGGCCATGGTGAGCATGGCCAGCTTGAAATCACTCGTGTCGGGAGTGCCTGTGGTGGCCCAAACACTCTGCCAGTGAAAATGGGCTGTCAAGCTTTGTTTTTGGCTGCGATGGTGTCCTGCAACCTTCTGCCAGTGAAAACAGAGCATGGGAGGGCCACATGTGGCCCTCCCGAACTCCGTTTTCATTGGCAGAGGCACTGTGGGCTGTGTCCAGGGCGGCCCCATGGGCCAGATCTAAGCATCCCAGGGGGCAGATCCAGCCCCCGGGGCCTTGAGTTTGACACCCCTGAGCTACATGATCTAATTCAAATTTTGTAACTACAGAACTGAAACTCAGCCAGGTTTTAGCCCAGAAATCATAGATTACATGCTGCGCTTTGGATCTGCTTGAAATGCAGGATCATAACAGCTCCCTATGTGGAGCTTTGTCAGATATTTACCAATCATTGTAGGATAGAAGAATCTCTTTAGGCAAAGGAGGAAGTTGCATGCCGTGAATGGGACAGAAATTCCCCCATACATAGAAGAATTCCACATGATCTTATTTAATGTAATTCTGTATTATGGTATCCCTCCATCTGACATTCAGGATTATGGAAATTGAAGTCCGATATATCTGGGTGAACACAGATTGGGAAGCTTGGTCTATGTAACAATTGAGCAAACAGAATAATGATTTTCATTTGCTACATTAGAAAATCTGGAATTTTAGAACTGCTTTTAAACTTCATTTTATATATTTTATACATTCTTCTATGGATCATTTGATTATTAACAGCTTGCCAGATCTTGTAAACGATTGTCTGTCAATGCATTCATGATAAGTTGGAGGGAAGAGTACACGAATGCTATTTTTAGATGTTCAGAAACAACATTTTTTATTGTGACAATGTTCTATTGTCAAGCAGAACTCAATGATGTTCATGTATCAACATATTTTTTTGCTCGTTGTTCTAAATGGCTTTAATTTATCCCCCCTTCAAAGGAAAACTGTTTAATAAAAATTCTGTTGTACTTTACTGTGGCTTTTATCTTTCAAATCATTATAATTGCCAAAGCATGGAATTAATGAAATGAAATGAGCTATATCACAATGAAGTTGGGTTTAAACAATACATGAATAAAACAAAAATGTTCACTGCTATAGGTTGAAATATTCCTATTACTTTGTTCCTACATCTTGAATTCAATCTATAGTATGCAAGAGTTCTAGCAAATGTCACTCTTATCTCAAACAAATCTTATTTAACCATATAGTCCCAAACTATCCTACTGATGTTCTCTTCTATATTGCATCCAGTTTTGATCACCGTGATATAAAAAAGATGTTGAAACTTATAGGAAAAGCATAGAAAAGAGCAAGAAAGATGGTTATGGGACTGAAGGCTAAAACATATGAAGAATAGTTGCAGGAGTTGGGTATGTCTAGTTTAATACAAAGAAGGACTAGGGGTGATATGTTAGCAATGTTCCAATATCTAAGAGGCTGCCACAAAGAAGAGGCAGGACAAGAAGCAATGGATGGAAACTAATCAAGGAGATGAGCAACCTGGAACGAAGAAATTTCCTGATAGAATAATTAATCAGTGGAAGGGCTTGCCTCCAGAAGTTGTGGGTGCTCCAACATTGGAAGTGTTTAAGAACAGATTGGATAACCATTTTCTGAAATGGTGTAGGGTTTCCTGCTTGAACTGGGCATTGGACTAGAACAGTGGTCACCAACTGATGGTCCATGGACCACTGGTGGTCCATGAGAAAATTTTGGTGGTCCACAGAAAAATTATTTGCATTTTTTATATAGAATAGAATAGAATAGAATAGAATAGAATAGAATAGAATAGAATAGAATAGAATAGAATAGAATAGAATAGAATTTTATTGGCCAAGTGTGATTGGACACACAAGGAATTTGTCTTGGTGCATCTGCTCTCAGTGTACATAAAAGAAAAGATACGTTCATCAAGGTACAACATTTACAAGACAATTGATGGTCAATATATCAATATAAATCATAAGGATTGCCAGCAACAAGTTATATTAGACTAAATACTATTTATCTTTTTAAAAATTCATATTAGTGGTCTGCGGGATTCACAATTATGAATTTAGTGGTCCCTGAGGTCCGAAAGCTTGGTGACCCCTGGACTAGAAGACTTCCAACATTCCTTCCAACCCTGTTATTCTGTGTTTTTTTTGTTCTTTCCATAAGCTATGTGGAATATACAGCTTGACTGTTTGGCATTAATTTCAGCAAATGAAGTTGCTTACTGAAGCTTCCTTTTGAAGACATCAATAATGCCAAGAAAACTTTCTAGATGGATTCCTGTGGTGCAGAATGAGTAGAGAAACTATATTTCATATTCAATAAATATTACAAATAACAATGAGTCCCACATCTAAAAAAAAAAGGTTCTGCTACAATTTAATATGCTTCGTGGTTAGTAGGAAAGCATTATTTAATAAATACACTTGGGCAGGACAAGTCTTTTCCTTTAATATCCACATTTTAAATATAATTTAATTGACATAACATAAACATATTTTAAAAATGAAATTCTAATAGTAGTCTTTTCAGTTAATCTTCTGTTGTATTTTTCTACCTTTGATATTAGGCAAAAAGTTTCATATATAAACGAATTATTTTGTACCACATCTTTTGAAATTACATTATCTTCCTCTTTTTTTTGCTTGTTTAAATAATACATTTTTAAATGAAATATACAAATATGCAGTACATGAGATGAAATGCAAGTATAGTTTGTGTCAAATAGTGTTTTTTTTTTAAAAAAATTGAATTTATATCCTGCCCTTCTCCGAAGACTCAGGGCGGCTTACGTTGTGTTAAGCAATAGTCTCATCCATTTGTATATTATATACAAAGTCAACTTTTATTGCCCCCAACAATCTGGGTCCTCATTTTACCTACCTTATAAAGGATGGAAGGCTGAGTCAACCTTGGGCCTGGTGGGACTTGAACTTGCAGTAATTGCAAGCAGCTGTGTTAATAAAGACTGCATTAGTCTGTTGAGCCACCAGAGGCCCCATAAATAAAATAGTGGTTTTATTTAGACAGTGTAATCAATCAAAAACAACTTTTTGAAAGAGAAGTTTGGGATAACAGATTATCTATTACCTACCTATCATCTGTTTACATCTATCTATCCATTCATCTATAATCTCCTTTTCCAAAGGATTTGCTCTAGCTCAGGGGTCTCCAACCTTGGCAATTTTAACGCTTGTGGACTTCAACTCCTAGAATCCTTCAGACAGCTTTGCTGGCTGAGGAATTCTGAGAGTTGAAGTCGACAAGGTTTAAAGTTGCCAAGGTTGGAGACCCCTGCTCTAGGCCACATCTCAACCATTCTCTACCATACAAATAAAACAAGGAAATAGTAGATTTAATCAACAGAAGGTGAAGTTCCTGAGATTCCTGTTTTACTGGGAAGAACAAAACACTGACATGTTAATCTTCACTGCACATTGAAAACCATGGTTAAAACTGCTTACTATTCAATTTATCATCAGATGTGGGTTTCACATATTTTTACCACCGATTCTCAGCCTGCGCATACACTGGCTTCATGCGTGCCTTCAATACATGCGCCCGGCCTTCCATGCATGCACTTTGCTCAAGTGCGTACCTTCCACGCATGTGCCTGGCCTTGAAAACATGGCTAAATAGGATGGCATAACGCCAGAATGGGTGGGCAGGCCCCCTGTGATCGCCGCTACCGGTTCTCTTGAACCAGTCTAAACCGGCTGAATACCATCACTGCTACCATCTAAGGAGTACCTAAACCAGACATGTGACTATTATTGTGATTTTTGCAGAAAGGAATAGAGTATATTCCTTTTGCATTCAAGAATAGAGCATATATTTGGTAATGGAAAATCAATCAGGTTTAATTCTTGGCATTTCCAATTAATGCTAAATAAAGCTCTGCTTTTAGAGATACACTGAACTTGACCAGCCTGGACTCACGATGTAGCTTTGAATGCAATATTCAGATCATGACAGGGTTCCAAGTAACAGCCCAGATGAAATCAAACCTCCAAGCCCGAGGCTTCCTCATTTATTAGGCATATTATATTGGTGAAAAACCAACTCTGAAGTATCCCAGATTTTCCCCACCCAATTCAAAAATCCAAAGTTCTCCCCCACCCCCATTACACAGCATCATTACATGCCCCAATCAGGTCACCCTCCCCAACCTAGATGGTTCCCATCCATGCTCCTCCAGGTGCTGGTGAGAGTGTCCTTCGTTCCCAGAAGAATGAATGTTATTTTGGCTACATATTCCCCCAGTTATCTTTACTCCCCTCTCCCTTTCCCACAGCTCTCTCTAGCCTCGCTGTAGCAACCCTGAAGACATCCAAGATGGCTCCAGGATTGACAGATCAAGTGTTTCCTTGGTAGGCTAGGATTTTTGTCATCCTACTGTTGATTTTATGTCAAGGAATTGGATTCCTCAAAAAGTTTCTCCCAAGCATGAATAAGTTGCAAATTAGAATGGCATCAACAGAAAAAGTCAGCCACTTGGAAGCAACATTTTCAAACATGTACCTATTATTCCCCTATTATTATTATTTTTTAAGAAAGTCATTTTGGCCCTCCCTGCACTCATTTTGTGCAGTTAAACATGATGATACAATTTACCAGGAGTTGTAAAATGCAGAATTGCTCTGCTCAACCTGCCTTAGCAGGTGGGCGTTTTCCCAGAGGGTTCTATAACCACTTTCTTTATCATTTTTTTTTTATTTTAGCAGCAGTAGGTTAGATTAGCGTCTTTCTTTCATCTTTCTGCACATGTGCTTTCTGGTGAAGGTTAAAAAAAAAGTCATTTCTTTTTCTGCATGCATCAAGATGGCATGACTATTGGTAAATGTGTAAATCCTATAAGTGATTATCTTATTTTTAAAATGCACAGTCCTAAAATAGACTAGAAACATTTCCAGGAGATATATTGTCACGATTGCTACCCAAAACCGAAGTGGAAAAATAAAAGGTATACTTTCCCAATTAATTTCCTTTTATGCTTTCTAACACATTTTTAGAACAAATTGAAATTGCAGCCATTAAATCCAGTTTTTTTTTAAAAAAAAAGAATCCTTCTGATTGCAACTGTATACTCAGTTGAACTCTTTTTTTCCCAAGGAGACCTAGCTTATAAACATGCACTTTATTTTTGGGAACTGATTCCAGAGAGACCTACCTGTAAATTGCTGAGCTTCTGCCCTTCTTCCAAACTCATTTCAGTGACCTTCCATTGCATATGGCTTGAGCCTTGACCAACGGCATCTACTTCAAAGATAAGTAATGCTTAAAGTACATCTGATAGTTTACCTTCATCTTTTAACAATGATTCCTTCAGAGAAGACAAGCAGTTAAGGCAATTTGCTCCTTTTAATGAAAACCCTGGACTTCTGGCTCTGGCGTAGGATTTATATTCCTTTCAACATATAAACAAGGCTTTAAATAGGCTTTAAATCTCCAAATTCTTAGGTCAACAATGATTCCCTTTGGATATAATGACCGATTTTCCATTAATTTCTGCGTCAAAGACCCTTTGAAGAAAAAAAGAAGAAGAATATGATACCAACATTGAAAAAGGAAGTCTACAACTGAGGGGGATTTTCCATTGATCTATTTACCATATGTTTCGGACTATAAGATGCACCTAAATTTAGGAGTGGAAAACAAATTAAAAAAAAGTTTTTGGCCTACCTTTTTTCGAGCCTTTTTAAGGGGGGGGGGCTTTTCCAGTCTTTTTTCAGGGCCCAATTTTGAGGCTTTTATTGGCCCATTTTTGAGGCTTTTTGGCTTTTTTTTGAGACTTTTTTTGGCCCATTCTGGGAGCTTTTTTTGGCCCATTTTCAAGGCTTTTGGGTCCATTTTCAAGGCTTTTTGCAGCCCATTTTGGGGGCTTTTTTCCAAAAAAATGGGCTGAAAAAAGCCTCAAAAACAGGCCAAATAAATCCCCCCAAACTGGCCAAAAAAGCCTCAAAAACAGGCTGAAAAAAGCCTTCAAAATGGAGGGAAGAAACAACCTCTGCACACCCTGTTTTGGTAAATGTGTAAATCCTATAAGTGATTATCTTATTTTTAAAATGCACAGTCCTAAAATAGACTAGAAACATTTCCAGGAGATATATTGTCATGATTGCTACCCAAAACCGAAGTGGAAAAATAAAAGGTATACTTTCCCAATTAATTTCCTTGTATGCTTTCTAACACATTTTTAGAACAAATTGAAATTGCAGCCATTAAATCCAAAACAGGACGTGCAGAGGCCAAAAAGTAGCTGGTGGGTGGGCGGGGCTTCAGCAATATTTGGTCTATAAGATGCACAGACATTTTCTGTAGAGACAAAAAAATGTGTCTTATAGTCCGAAAAATATGCTATATGTTTTGACCACATGTGAGAAGCAGTACAAAATGATATATTTGACAATGACATACCAATATTGTGCAACCAAGTCTTGGTCCTTGTAGCACCCAGGGTTCACCCTAATTTCCCTAGCTCTGTAGAATAGATCTTGAAAGTATGAAGAAAGCTAGAAAGCTTATATTGTTCATAAGGTGGAATTAGTCACACTTAATTTTTGTTGGCAAGAAAATTTTAATTTTAATTGGTGTGTAGTCCCCATTTTTGAGGGACCTCAATGCCAAAGAAACGTTTTTAAAAGCTGTTTCTTAAATATACTGCTCAGACTTGAAGATCTTGATTGATTGATAATGTGTAATCAAATTGTTACTGACTCCTAACAACTACGTAGATGTTCTCCATAGTGATTTGTCACTAATCTGGTTTTTCAGCTTTTCCAATAGTGCACTCACTGCCACTGTAACTATGTCCCTCCACTATTCTGCAGATAATACTCTTCCTCTTCCTTCCAGCTTGCCCAGCATTACAGGCTTCTCTAGGGAATTAGGATTGCACTTAATGTGTCCAAAGTAGGATATTTTGAGCCTAGTCATTTGTACTCTGAGTGAGAACTGGTTTCTTTAATGATCCATTTGTTGGTTTTCTTGGCTGTCCATGGTATTCTCAAGCATCTTTTCCAACGTCAAAGTTCAAGACATCAATAGTCTGTCTTTTGATGATGCTTTGAAGAAGCGAAGCTAGTTTGCAAAATAGCTAGTGTGCTCCTTTTCCTGCTTCTAAAAATAAAAGGAAGAGTGTTTTCCTCCACTCTCTTCAGATTATTTCCACCAGCATATCCAGGTTCTGTATATACATAACACAAGGCAAATATTTATTTGGCTGTGGAATATTCCTGAAAGCAATTGGAGTAACACAAAAGAACCTTAAGGTGATAAATAGCGTTGCCTTTAATGCACGAAGGGATTCGTGGCAAATTAGATTATTCACTGGAACGTTTTTCTCATATATATTTTTTTCAAAAGTGTTGTAGAAAGTTAGCACCCACCCCTCTCCTAGAAGAATGAAATACTTTGAGAAATATTTAAAAAGGCAGAATATTTCCCTAAAAGAGAAACATGCTTTTGGAAAGCAGCCCCCACCTTTGTTAACAGCCCCAACAGGACTGGGCCAACCTATTTACAAAACAAAAGACCTTCAGCTCCAGGATGATGGGATTATTCTCCATGGCAAAGCCATTCAGCCACAATAGGAACTGCACAACAATGACCCTTATTGCATCAGCCCAAGCTTCAACCAAGCTTGACTGAGATAACCCACAGAATCAGCTATAACCCCTACATAGCCCCATGGGAGTCTGACAGCAATCAATAGAATACATATTCTTGCCACAGGAACAGGAAGCTCAAGGGCAAGGCTCAAGAGAGGGTATAAATAACCCTCTCTTTCAACTCCATGTGGTCAGCTGCCCAGGACCTCAAACTCATGTGGTCCTGTCCATCAGTAAACCATCTTTCCAATCAGCCGCCAAGTTTCCAATGTCTTTCTCCCCACTTGGAACTGAACCCAGATGGATATTTCTTCCAGCAGTGTCCATTTTGCAGCTGTCACTACAGCTTGCAGTAGCCAGTTTCAGAGTTTATCTAGGCACCATGGAGATTCTAAATGTAAATTTTGATTTAATAAGAAACAAAAATGAAAGAGTAACCTTTTCTGTCTACCTTTTTCTGTATGGTCTGTAACAGTGATGGCTAACCTTTTTGCCATTGCGTGCCACGATGGGGGGGAGGGAGAAAGTTCACGCATGCGTGTGCCCACACCTCTAATTCTATGTAACTTTTTTGCGGTCCCCATCCTCCAGAGCCTCTCTAGGAGTTTCTGGAGGCTGGGGACAGCAAAAAACGTCATTTCCTGTCCAACCAGAAGTTGGGAAATGGGCCGTTTTGGGCCTCCAGAGGGCCTGGGGAAGGCTGTTCTCACCCTCCTTAGATGCACAGAGAGGATCTGGAGCCAGGTGAGAAAGAAAAACGGGCCTTCCCCACCTACCACAGGCCCTCCGGAGGCAGGAAACAGCCTGTTTCCCTACTTCTGGTGGGCTCAGAAGGCCCAAATATCAGCTGGCTGGCATGCACATGCGCGCCGGAGCTGAGCTGGCATGCCCACTGATATGGCTACACATGCCACCTGTGGCATGCGTACCATAGGTTCGCCATCACGGGTCTGTAATTTTATTCTATAATTATAATTTTTAAAAATAATTTATTCTATAGTTTTGTAAATACTGAATCCTGTGTGTGCAAATGACTGTCCAGTGCATAGATAAAATTACATTTTAAAAAAATCTGCCAGCTACAGACTCTGCACCTGTGAATCCATATAGAGCTTGGAATTCATTCTTTCATGGAAGCAGGAAATAAATAAATTGCTTATTTCAAAACAGTGACTAGAATCATGCTTGGAGTCATCGTGAAGCACGATCTTCACAAGTTGTGAACACTTGGATTAAATTCCACTTTAAATTTCAAATCCTCTTAGGAGAAGAAAAGACATTAGGGTTTTCTTCATTTCTATTTCTTATTAGGTCAAAAGGCAAATGAAATACTAGTATTAACATTCAAAATTCTGATACTAATGCCATCATTTTTTTTATATCATCACAAGCATTGTCTATCTGTATCTGTATCACAATTACTGCTAGTTAAAGATGGTTAGGATATACTAGAAATTTCCAGCAATCTTGAAGACATGAAAGCACTCACATCAGCCCTGAGGGGAAAAAAATATTCCAGAGGTCAGTATTTCAGGACAGCTACTAAACAACTCTAAATGTGCAAGTGAAGTCCTGGCAGTGGTATATATTCTCTTCTCTTCTCTTCTCTTCTCTTCTCTTCTCTTCTCTTCTCTTCTCTTCTCTTCTCTTCTCTTCTCTTCTCTTCTCTTCTCTTCTCCTCTCCTCTCCTCTCCTCTCCTCTCCTCTCCTCTCCTCTCTTCCTCTCCTCTCCTCTCCTCTCTTCCCTTCTCCTCTCCCTCCCTCCCTCCCTCCCTCCTCTCCTCTCCTCTCCTCTCCTCACTTTTCCTCTCCTCTCTTCCCATCCCATCCCCTCCCCTCCCCTTCTCTCGTCTTCTTATTTTTTTGGGGGGGAGGGGGAAGAGTGGCCACATTTGGCCAGCAAATCATTTTTTTCCCTAATGACATCTAAACTGCCATCTTCCTGCAAAAGGCCTATTAGTTCCAGAAGCCCCAGATTTTTCTGTGCATTTTCAATTTTCCGTTAATATAAAACTAAGATTTTTTAAAAAAAATTGAGAGCATTTTGTCTGATGTCTTTAATCTTGATGCAGCTTTCTTCCATCACCTTCTATTGTGATGGAGATTCTGAAGGACGGTTATTTCCTTTACCTTCAGGGGGAAAAACAAAACTATTGCAATTGATACTCTTCTTGCATTACTTTTAAAAGATATGGAAAGCAAGTGAGATTTCTTTGTTAACGTGGTCTCAACACCATTTCTCAGTTCTCAAGCAGGAAGAACAATACAAGAGTCCGCTTTTCTCCCACTGATGAAAATTACGTAATTTGCAAAAGAAGGTCCTTACATTTGTTTAAAAGCATTATTTGAGGCAGGGAATGAGGCTTTTGTTACAATGCAATTTGTTCAATTTATTACAATGGAGGTTCATAGGCAGTCGAGTGGAATAGTCCATGCTCCCTTAATTTGACATTTCTCTTAGATCCGACTGGATCTATGAGCCTCTAGTACTCAGTTTGGCTGTAAAGTATCCCGTGCATGTGTTTATTTTTAGCATAAAATGAAATGTGCAGTGGGAATTTTAAAAGTGAGACATAGTAACCTCCACCATATCTGGCTGCTTCCAGACACATCCCTTTATTCAATCTGTGATATCAGAAGTAAGCCAATCATGGGAAATATAAAAACAAAATAAGATTAATGTATTGCTTCCCTCAATTGGTTTCATTTGAAAAAAAAATCCAGGTTCACAATTAGCTTGATCAACCAGAAGCCCCTAAGTCTCACCCCTGGTTTACTTGAAAATTGATGAAATTGATCTCTCCGGGTTGATCCAGGAGTAATAAAAGCTACCGGTTCAGGTGAACCGATTGTTTAAAAATATGCTACCGGTTCAGACAAACTGGTATTTCCGACAATCAGCTGTGCCGGAAGCAGGAAATCCTGCTTTCTAGCGAATCTAAATCGCGTGGAACAGCTGTTCCCCCCATTGTTGTTCTACTTACCTTAGAAAAGGTTTCTTAATCCTCCTTTTTCAGCACTGCAAAGTAGCCCCTGCAGTGCGCCTGTGTGCATATCACACATTTGTGTGCACTGCACATGCACGCACAAAGCACGTGTTTGGAACACACCGTGCATCCCCGCGCGCAACGAACCAATAGCAAAGTGAACCAATAGCAGACTTCAGAGCATTTCACCCTTGCTTCCATCCTTCCAAGGTCAGTAAAATCAGGAGCCAGATTTTTGGGAGCAATATCCTGACTCTACACTGCTTAGAGAGGGCTTTAAAGAACTGTGAAATGGTATATAAGTCTAAGTGTTATTGCTATTTTTCCCACGTAACTTCAGATAACAATCTAACACAGTGGTAGTCAACCTGGTCCCTACCGCCCACTAGTGGGCATTCCAGCTTTTACGGTGGGTGGTAGGGGTTTTGTCCAATACTGAAGCAATTTCCTTTTTTTAAAATTTAATTGACTATTTAAAAAAATTTCATAGCATTATTTAAAAATATTTTCATTAGGTTTTCATAAAATTCCCCGTGACAATTTAAATTTCTGAAAATATATACTATGTGTATCACCCGCACATAAGTTTAGTTTACGTTACATAAGTGAAACTAAATGGTGCCATAGTGCGACCGCAAACAAAAGAGCCTCGTCCCAGAATAGCTCGCGCATCTCCCCCCACACCACCCAGCTGTAACAGACAAGTAGAGCTGGTAGCAAGCACCCCCCCAAACCCAATCCATGATGCGCGAGAGGCATGCACAGATGACGATACATGGCGCATTACTGTGGAACCAGTGGGCGGTTAGAAAATTTTACTACTAACAGAGACACAAAAGTGGGTGGTAGGTATAAAAAGGTTGACTACCCCTGATCTAACACAATAAAGCAGAATTGGGGGAGGGGGTTAGGGCTATAATAAATATGTCAGTGAGACAAACACTTTAAAGTAAACAAGGCAAGGAATTAAAGGAATGAAATTAAATATAATAATTCGGATGTGCAATTTGTTTGATTTATCCAGATTTATCCAGTCTAGTTTACTATCTGGGTATATTTTATGTATTTCTAGCCTTTTATTGTTCTTAATTATTGTGTTTCATACAGTATTTCTTAGTATGACCTAAGCATAGCTCTTAAAATCACCTGCTACGATGTCCTACCTGTCAATGATTACTTCAGCTTCAACCACAACAATACACGAGCACATAGAATAGAATAGAATAGAATAGAATAGAATAGAATAGAATAGAATAGAATAGAATTTATTGGTAAACTGCACCAAACTCGATTGGAGAAAATATGACTTCAACAACAGAGTGGTCAATGCCTGGAATGCACTACCTGACTCTGTGGTTTCATCCCAAAAACCCCCCAAATTTAACCTTAGACTAGCTACTGTTGACCTCACCCCATTCCTAAGAGGTCTGTAAGGGGCATGCATAAGAGCACCAGCGTGCCTACTATTTCTGTCCTAATGTTCCCTTTAATTGTATTCATTTTATGTATTCAATTCATGCTTATACTTATATAATCTAATACGTACTCGACAAATAAATAAATAAATACACACCTACATAAAATTTGCACATTCAGGTGACCTAATCTGCTCTTCTGGAATGTACAATATATGCAATCTATTAATCCACTAGAGATTTTTTTATTCTATTCTAATTTATGCTCCTACAAATTGCTGTGTCACAGTATATCTCAAAGGAAATGTGCCAAAATAGGCATTTAAGGCTTTTTTTGTAAAGAAAATACATATTTAAATATGTATATCAAAAGAAACTACTGTTGGCATACATCTTTTCTGAAAAATAACAATAGTTTTAAAACATACATATCATGAATATTGGAAAGAGTTTTAATGCGTGATTAGCCTTATGTCAGAGAGCATGGTTCCCATTGCCATTTGAAAAAGTTTCATGAGCTGGTCCTTATTGAACATGGATGTAGTCTTCCAAAGAAGCTCCAGACTGCCTGAGCTTTTCCACACCTTGCTACTGACTCACTTAAGAGCAAGGGAATGGCCACCTTTGGACTTTGACTGCGTTCATACAATACCTGATGACTAGAGGGCTGGGGTGGAACCTTAACAGAAAAGGCAGCAATAGGAGATGCTCCAGTTATATAATAAACTTGCTTCTTAGGAGTTATGCTAATATTGTTGGTGACTATGAATATTGCTCATGGAGAGGAAAGCCATGGCAAAGCTAGACAGCATACAAAAAAGCGGAGACATCACCCTGCCAACAAAAGTGCTGTGGTTTTCCCAGTTGCAATGTATGGTTGTGAAAGTTGGACCATAAGGTAGGCTGAGCGCCAAAGAATTGAGGCCTTTGAACTATGGTGCTGGAGAAGACTCCTGCGAGTCCCTTGGACTGCAAGGTCATCAAACCGGTCAGTCCTAGAGGAGATCAACCCTGACTGTTCTTTAGAAGGCAGATCCTGAAGATGAAACTGAAATACTTTGGCCACCTAATGAGAAGGAAGGAGTCACTGGAGAAGCCAGTGGCCTCTGGTGGCTCAACGGACTAAGTCTGTCTGTTATTAACACAGCTGCTTGCAATTACTGCAAGTTCAAGTCCCACCAGGCCCAAGGTTGACTCAGCCTTCCATCCTTTATAAGGTAGGTAAAATGAGGACCTAGATTGTTCGGGGCAATTAAGTTGACTTTTTATATAATATACAAATGGATGAAGACTATTGCTTAACACATTGTAAGCCGCCCTGAGTCTTCGGAGAAGGGCGGGATATAAATTCAAATTAAAAAAAAAAAAGAAGCGCCTAATGCTGGGAAAGATTGAAGGTAAAAGAAGAAGTGGACGAGAGAGAATGAGTTGGCTGGCTGGAGTCACTGAAGCTCTAGACATGAGCTTAAATGGGCTCCAGAGAATGGTAGAGGTCAGGAAGGCCTGGAGAAATGTTATTCATGGGGTTGTGATGGGACAGACACAACTTCGCAACTAATAACAACAACAAATCAACTATTCATTTTGTATAGGGTAACCATCATCTTTTGTTGCGTTATTGCAAAAACTTTGTATTATAAATTTAAAAAGCAGTGCCTCCTTCACCCTTCATACCATTTGGGGAAAATAAAATTTTCAGATTAATACAGAAATGAAATGGAGTAAATTGTGGGAAAGTAGCATAGGTAGGGAATAAATTTGCTATGCTTGTTTATACTTATTGGTATTAAACAATTGCCATAGATCTGCTGCTTTGTTTCACAGAGTTAATATTTTTTAGTTTGGAGATAGAGAGGGAGAGGGGGACGGGGAGGGATGGAGAGAGAGAGAGAGAGAGAGAGAGAGAGAATGGGAGGATAGAAAGGGATTTGCGCATCCTCACTCTTCCATTACAGCCAAAATTACTTAAATTCAATGAGAATAAAACGATACCTTGTCTTCTCATTTTTCTTCAGTAACCTTTAGAAAGTTTTAGCTCCTCATCAGCAAAGTTCCTGATTTAGTTTTGTGTTAAATTTGTGTTTTGCAGGGATTCCTGACTAAAAGCCTTTGATAGCCTAATTCTGAACATTTAGTACATCAATGCTTTTCTTAGACCCAGCAGGCAAATCAATCATTCAGAAGGACCATCTGTTGGCATCTGCAACCTGTTAATTCTGCTACTCTGAGTTTAGGTGCCTTGTGACTTGCTTGATAAAAGAACTGTTGTGGCTCCTAAGGAATGATGCGTCTGATGGGATATGCCACATTAAATTCAGTTAGCTTTTTGGCATATTTTTCTCTTTATACAAATTTCGCTCATTTAGTAAATGTTGGGAAAGGAATTTATGTCAATAGTATAACATGATGGCTGCATAGAGGAAACCTTACCTACCTGAAGCCTCACAGAAGGTTGGAACAAAATCCTACCTGAAATTCTCAGGAGCTTCCATCAATGAATTGCAAGAACTGCAATTCTCAATGGTGAGCCTATAGTCTGTAGAGATTCTCCATCATCCAGGTCATGGTTGTCCCAAAGGTGCTTTTTCAGGAGGGAACTAGACTTTCTTGGGGGTTTTTTAGCCTATAAATGCCTCTTTTGCTGCTCACTAAGCTCTTGGATTTAAGATTTAAATCTAAGATTTAAGACGCACCTACTATCATGCTCTGCTCCATGCAATTGCCTTGCCTGTCACCTTTTTCACATTGCCATGCATTAAATAGCTTTTAGCATCAGAGTCACTTGGCGAAAAGACCTGAGTTAGTGGACAAGAAGTGACCTGCAGAAATTAGATACTAGTTCTGTAGAATGGAGGTAAATTACTAGGAAGAAGAATCCATAATGGGCCAGCCCTGGCATTGGTCCAAATGAGGCAATTAGCTGGGATGACAAACATGGAAAGGGGAGAAAACCAGCAAGATTTTTTTTTTGAATGAGAAGAACTGGTACAGTCCAGTTTTCCCCCATTCCTTTGATGCTAGCAATTGCCAGTTTATAAGGAAACTAGCTGGGCGCCCATGCTTCACTACGAAACTAAGTGCTCAGGCTTGATAAATTGACAGTTACAACCTGAAACTTAATGTAGAATGTGTGTAACTCCGTAGCATCAGAGTGTGTTAATATAATGCGACTGGCAGTTGGTACAGAGGGGGACGGGGAGTAGAATGTCCCAGCCCACAGCATCCATCTGTATTCATCTGGCTAGCATCCTGTCAGTGTGTGAGAGCGTTGAGGAGTGTTTAGAAACTCAAACATTATTTGCTACATGAGCAAGAAGGAGACAGGAAGGAGGCTAGGTATAGTTTAGCTCAACTGTTCTGTAATAAAGCTGCTTCCTGCTGTCAAAGTAAAACTGAAAGTGAAACTCCTCTTCTTTTGAGGTGGGGAGGGGAATTAGAACTCCTTAGCATTAGAGGGCTGTTAGGAAAGTGTTAAGTTCGGGCAATGAAGAGGCAGGAGACCAGTGAGTGACAACAGCTCTTTAGTTTATTGTGACCCCAGCGAACACAACCGGCAAAAACCCCTCTTTAAAAACTCTTTTGCTTGAGGCTTCAACCAATCAGCAACGTGCAATTTTCCCGCCCAAAATTCCCTCTCAAAGTTCAAAATACATTACACTCCTTCCCTCCCAGAACGCTTTGTACCTCTATTTACATAATATTAACATGCTATTTCTCTACGTAGTCACGCAGGTAGACAGGGCGTCTCCTAACTCTTTCTGACCTGCGCAGTTCATTCTCTGGGAGAGAGTCGAGCTGGTCGGAGGGACTGTTTGTTCCTCCCAGCTCCTCCTCTAGGCCGTCCGGCCCTGGATTATTGGCTGAGTCGTTCCTGTTGCCTTCAGGAGGAACTGGTTGGGGTCGCTGGACTTCATTGGAATCAGATAAGTCCTCCACTTGCCTCGGGTTTGAGTCAGCTGCAGATTCAAACAATTGGTAGTCAGGGCCTGGTTGTTTGGTTTCTAGTTTGTTTGGTATACGTTTTCTTAACTGGTCTATGTGGCGTTTCCATACCCGGCCGTCCTCCATGTCTACTACGTATGATTTGGGTCCGGTTATGCCCAGAATTTCCCCCTTTAACCATGTTGGGCCCTCGCTATAGTTGTGTGCCCATACTGGGTCACCCACTGTCATTTCCCTGGTTTTTCCTTGAATACCCTTGTACCCGTCTGGGGTATAAGTTGGGTTTAGTCGGTCTAGTGGGCACCTGAGTTTCCTGCCCATTAAGAGTTCTGCTGGGCTGCGGCCAGTTGTTACACAAGGGGTCCTATGTTGGACGGCCAGGAAAGTGTCTATTTTCGTTTGCCAGTCGCCTGGACTTATCCTAGATAGCGCTTCCTTGGTGCTCCGAACGAAACGTTCTGCAAGTCCGTTCGTCGCCGGGTGGAAAGGCGCCGAGAGGACATGTCTGATGCCCTCTCCCGCTAAATACCCCTCAAACTGGTTTGCCGTGAATTGCGGGCCGTTGTCAGAGACTAGGGTGTCGGGCAGGCTGTGTGTTACGAATAGATGCCTTAGGACTGTGATTACTGCTTCGGCCGTTGTGCTTTTCATGAGGATGATTTCTAACCATTTTGAGTAGGCATCTACTACAATTAAAAAGGTCTGCCCATGGAACGGCCCCGCAAAATCTATGTGAATCCTGGACCATGGCCCCTGGGGTTTCTCCCACTCTCTAACTGGGACTGTAGGGGGTAGCGACCTCGACTCTTGGCAGGGTTGGCATTTCCCTACCCTGTCGCTGATGTCCTTATCCATTAAGGGCCACCATACATAACTCCTCGCTAAACTCTTCATCCTCACAATCCCTGGGTGGCCCACATGCAACAGTTCCAACACATTTTCGCGTAATTTTTCTGGGATAACTACCCTATCCCCCCATAACAGACACCCCCCTTGAACAGACAGTTCTGATCGTTTTTTCGCAAAGTCTTTGAAACGCTCGCCCGGCGCAGCGGGCCAACCCCTTTGCACCCAACCGATTACAGTCCGTATTGTAATGTCCCTGTAAGATGCCCTAGCCACCTGCTTGGATGTGACTGGGCCAGAGTCCAAAGAGTCAATTAGCAAGACGGGTGTCCCCGGGGTGGGGTCTTCAATTGTCTCTGGTAAAGGGCATCTGCTCAGAGCGTCCGCATGCCCTAAGTCTTTTCCTGGGCGGTGGAGCAATTTGTAGGAGTATGCCGCTAGGAAAATAGTCCATCGGGTCAGCCTGGGAGAAAGTGCCACGGGTGTTGGGCGGTCACCCGCTAAGAGTCCTAGAAGGGGTCTGTGGTCCGTGACTATCTCGAAATCTCGCCCAAACAAGTATTCGTGGAATTTCTTAACCCCGGAGACTATGGCCAACGCTTCCCTATCTAGCTGGCTGTAGTTCCTTTCCTCAGAGGACATCGTCCAGGAATAATACGCTATAGGGGCTTCTGTTCCATTCGGTAACCTATGGCTGAGCACCGCCCCCATCCCATATGGTGAAGCATCGCAAACAAGCACTAGTGGCAACGTGCCATTGTACTGGATGAGGAGGCTATTGCTGGACAAAAGGTTTTTTACCCCCTCAAATGCCCTAGCCTTTTCTCTGCCCCAGGACCACACAGCTTTCTTTGCTAGCAACTTATGTAGCGGTTCGGCTACTGTTGCTTTATTCTTCAAGAATACCGCATAAAAATTAACAAGCCCCAAGAATGCCTGTAATTCTGTTTTATTTTGGGGGGCTGGGGCCTTTCTAATGGCCCGTACCTTGCTCTCCGTGGGGTGGATCCCTTCCCTGTCTATTCGGCATCCTAGGAATTCTACAGATTTCACCCCAATGTGGCATTTGTTGAGCTTAACCTTAAGCCCCGCTGACCTGAAAATGCCCAACACCTTCTTTAGTTTTACCCCGAGTTCCTCTAAGTTTTCAGCTGATACCAATACATCGTCGAAGTATGGTACCACTCCTGGTAGGCCCTGTAATAATCGCTCCATTAGGTTCTGGAAGAGACCTGGGGCCACGCTAACTCCGAACTGGAGTCACGTACATTTGAAAGCCCCGCGGTGCGTGACAATTGTCTGCGCCTCAGCTGTGCTGCTATCTACAGGTAGCTGCTGGTAGGCTTGGGCCAAATCGAGTTTGGCGAAGTCCTGCCCTTGCCCTAATGAGTGCAGCAAATGTTGTACCACTGGAACGGGGTATGCACTTTTCTGCAATGCTTTGTTAAGCGTTGCTTTGTAGTCAGTGCAAATCCGGACCAATCCGTACGGTTTGACTGGGGTTACTATGGGTGTCTCCCATTTTGCATGATCGATGGGGACTAGTATTCCCTGGCTTACTAGCTTGTCTAATTCTCGGTCAATTTTGGGCTTTAGGGAGAATGGAACCCTCCTAGCCTTTAACCGGATGGGGGCGACTTGGGGGTCAAGGTTGAAAGAAATAGGGGTCCCCACGTACTTGCCCAGGCAATCCTTGAAAACGTCCTCGAACTCCTTCAGTAGTTCGTCTCTGAGGATGACGTCGCTCCTGTGGGCCCTGGTCACTCCCATGCCCAAAGCTCGGAACCAGTCCAGCCCCAGCAAGCTCGGTAGAGTTCCGTTTACTATGGTGATTGGCAGGGTCTTTTTGAATTGTCCATATTTGACTTGGACGGATGTGACTCCTCGAACAGGGATCCGATTCCCTTAGTAGTCCTGCACTCTCTCAGCTTGTAGCTGACGTTTTGCGATGGCTGGCAGGTCTCTCACGATGGTGTCCCAGGACATAATTGTGATTGACGACCCAGTGTCTACTTCCATTGGGCACTGCACCCCTTCAATGTAGACTTGGGTAAATATTTTCTTCTCTAGTCGTGTCGATGCGTGGCCCACTCTCACAGTGGTCTGGTTTAACTTCGCGCCCTTTTTAAATGGACCAATCCCGGGCCGCTTCGCTGCTCCCGCGCTCTGATTGGTCGGTTTGAATTTTTGGCGGGAAGGTTGGGGGGCTCGGCAGGCCCGAGCTATGTGTCCTTTTTTTTCACACCGCCGACAAACCGCGTCCTTGAATCTGCAGTTTTGCCATTGGTGTTGCCCCCCACAACTCACACATTCGTCCCGGTCACCTCTCTCCAGCCTCCCGGTGTGGAACACCTCTTCCTCTTCCTCACCTTCCAACTCGGCCTGGACTTCCTCGCTGTGGACCGGTGTAGTCTTTGTCCTGGCACCCTGCGCGTTTGGCTTTTGCAAGGTCTCCGCCGCCTTGGTGGACATCTCGTGAGCTCTGGCTTTGTCCAGGGCTATCGCTAAAGTCAGGTTGCTTTTAGACAGCAGCCGCCTTTGTAGTCTGATGTCCCTGACCCCACAAATGAGTTGTTCTAGTAAGGAATCCTCCAAATCTCTGTACTCACAGTGGTTTGCGGCTTTCCTCAACGCGGCCATGTATACGCTTATTGATTCGCCCTCTCGCTGTACCCGTTGCCTCAACTCGAACCGTTGGACGAACTTTGAGGGTACCGGTGCGTAGTACGCTTGAAGTGTTGTTTGTAGTGTCTGCCACAGTACCGATTGTACCGGCGTTGGCTCTGAGAGTGACTCCGCCGTATCGAAGACCTCTGGAACGCAGTGGCTAAGGAAGTATGCTCGCTTCCGATTATCCGAGACTCCCTGTAGTTCGTTTGCTTCGAGGAAACACTCGAAATGAGCCATGTACAACCCCCATTTCTCCTTTGCTGGGCCAAATGGCGCTGGCGGCGTATAGCTGGACATCGCTATTTTCCGCCTTTGAGAACTGGCTGGGTTTTCGAATTCCTGGTTCCGTCAGCTCTTTTTTACGATCTCACTGCCTCAACATCCCACCCTCGTCGCCAATGTTAAGTTCGGGCAATGAAGAGGCAGGAGACCAGTGAGTGACAGCAGCTCTTTAGTTTATTGTGACCCCAGCGAACACAACCGGCAAAAACCCCTCTTTAAATACTCTTTTGGTTGAGGCTTCAACCAATCAGCAACGTGCAATTTTCCCGCCCAAAATTCCCTCTCAAAGTTCAAAATACATTACAGAAAGTGAAACAGTATTTGCTATGTGAGCAAGAAGGAGACAAGAAGGAGCCTGGTGGTGGCTTAGCTCAAGTATTCTGTATTAAAGCTGCTTCCTGCTGTGAAAGTAAAACTGAAAGTGAAACTCCTCTCCTCTGCTTTTGTTTTGCATTTGGAACAGATTTCTTTTCAGTTGGGGAGGGGGAGTCGAACTCCTTAGCATCAGAGCCTGTTAATCATAATATAGGAAATACTAATGCTCTGATGGTCATTTCAAAAAATCCTTTCTTAGTGAGCACCTAGAAGCCAAAAGGAACATATGTGGCAAATTTCAAGTTTGTAGGCCTTGCATTTCTGGAGATTTCGTGATTTCAGCATGAGTGGTTTTTGCTTTTATATATATAGATAGAAGGGCTATGTTGTCATTTTTCCAACTAGCAGACTGCCTCAGCCTTTGCCTATAAAATGAATGTCTCCTTCAAAGAATTTGGTAATTCTCATAATATATCATTCAGCCATCCTGGAATGACAGATCTCTAATCCACAGCTATTCCTGGTAGTATCATTAAGTATGCATTATGAAAGGCTAACTAAAAAAAACATAGCCTGCCAGGTTAAGCCGTCATCTACCTAAGGACAATCCTAATGTCAGAGAGCTCAGACTGCTGTTCTATACACATCCATCACCACTTTAGCAATTTGCGTATTCCATCAGGACCTGCCTAATAATAAGGTTAGACCTTGCAGTACATTCATATTTATGAATAACCCAGCTTACTAATTCAACTGAATCTTTTTGCAGGTTTATGTTTTAATACATTTGCCTTAATTAGCAACAAAGAGTTGCAAAACACAGACTTTTTCCAAATCATTTCTAAAGTGTGCTCAGCCATAATGTTTAACCGACCCTATCCTATCATCTCTCTCTCTCCCTCTCTCTCCCCTTCCCTTTCACTCTCCCTCCCTTCCCCTCTCTCTCCCTCTCTGTCTCCCTTTCCCCCTTCTCTCTCCTTTGCTGTCTGTTTCTCCCCCACCTCTGTTTTCTTCTTCCCCCCTCTCCCTCTTCTCCTTCCTCCCTCCCTCTCTCCCTTTGCTCTCTTTCTATTCCCTCTCCCTCTCTTCTTCTCCCCTCTCTCCCTCTTCCCCTCCTTCTCTCTCCCTTTTTTCCCACCCCTCTCTCTCTCCTCTCTCTCTTTCTCTTTCCCTTCCTCTCCCTCTCCCTTCTTTGCTCTCTTTCTCACCCCTCTCCCTCTTTTTTCTTCTTCCCCTCTCTCTCCCTCTCCCCCTCCATTCCTCTCTCTCTTTTCCTTCCCATCTCTATGTGTGTATGTGTGTGTGTCCTCTCTCTCTCTCTTTCTCCCTCCCTCTGAGGTCTTACCCTGAGTGTACACAGAGTTTTACTGTGGAGAGTGAAGCTGCCTCACTTCAAATAGAAATGTCTACCTTGAGTGTCTAATAACACTTGGTCAAATAAAATATTCAATTCAATTCACCAAAGTACTCTGATTTCATCTCTGCTTTTTAGAGTTTGTGAAGTTTATTACGGAGTATAGGGGAAAAAATTAAAGAGTTAAGGGAACTAGGAAGTAATGGAAAGCCGAGAAAATTCATACACCATTCAATCTGGTGCAATCTGAGGAAAACACCTTAAATTGCTTTTTTTCTTGCCCATCTAGACAATTTTTTTTTAAAGTTCAGCTGGCACTGTGAATGGCTGAAGAGCTGAGACTGTGAAATCAGAAGGACCAAGACTTTGATGGCACGTTTCAATGAATGTGTTTAAACAATGGAATGGAGATAGCACGGGTATGTAAGAGATACGGTAATGTTATCTGCTTTGGTCAGAACAGTGTGTAAAATGCAGATTGATTTTAAGAAACCAGTTGAAGTCAAATGGATTTTAGTCATAGTTTACACACTGGAGTGGAAAAAAAATATACTCATATAACACGATTTTAAATTAAAAATAATTTACTTAGGGAGATATCAATTTAATATTTTTGAATCAACATGATGGCTCTAAGAGTGACATTTGCAACATTAAGGAATGATTCAACCGTAAGATATACATGTAGGAAATTAAAAGATGATTTAAGGTTTGGCTATGATTAAGCTTTTAAAGGTTTGTTCAGGTAATAACTAGGTATAGGACTAATTATGCCAAACATAGTTTGGGATAATTCATGTATGGAAGCAAAAGCATAGAAATAATATCTTTAATACCTAGAAATTAATCTTTTAAGTAAACATGGACCTTATTTCTCTTACAATAAGTATACATGTTATACGCCCAACTGTAGTAGGATAGAAGACAGATAAATAGTGTAGGAAGTTAGCAACCACCCCCCTCCTAGAAGAATGAAATATTTTAGAAAATATTAAAAAGGCAGAATATATTTCCCTGGATGAGAAATGGAGAAACATGTTTTAAGGACAAAGCAGTTCCCTGCAGCTTCCTGCCTCCCCCCACTTTGTCAATGGGCCATTAAGGCCTCAGCCAGGCTCACTAATTCCCTCCATCTTTGTCAATGGGCCATCATCTGCAACATAATAGGACCCATCTAGCAACTGAAACTCACCACATGACACCTGGGAAGATTACATCAGCCAGCAAGGCTAGCTAAGACCCCCACCCCCTGGAAGTCTGACAACCAATCAGGATACTCTTCCTGTGCCCCAGAAAGTTCAAAGCTCAGAAAAAGCATAAAGCCAGGGAGTGCACAGCATCTCATCCCTTTTCTGTTCAGGAACTCAAGCCATGTGATCCTGATCACCATTAAACCATCTTTCCAAGCAGTCTCCATGTTTCCAGTGCCTTTATCCCCACTTGGAACTGAACCCAGATGGATATTTCTTCCAACAATAGATAGATAGATAAATAGATAGATAGATAGATAGATAGATAGATAGATGATAGATAAATAGATGATAGATAGATAGATAGATAGATAGATAGATAGATAGATAGATAGATAGATCTGAGATGTTTTACTACCCTTATTAGAAGGTATAGACTTAAGCAGTTATTGTTTACTGATTTCTTTTAAAAAAGATCCATTAAGATTCTACATTCATTTTCATTTGCAACTTTCCTGAACATAAACAATTGTTTTATAATGTCCCACTGTGTCCCATATAATTTTTTAAAATTATGAATACTTTCTTTTAGTACTTCCTTTTCAGAGGCATTTCTTATTTTTCAAATTTATCAGTCTCTCTCTGTGTGTGAGAGAGACAGAGAGAATAACAAGTGAGTGGATTCAATAGAATTCATTCAGTGCTGCATAATCCATTTTGGCACAAATATGCTCTTATAGAAATCTGTGGCAGATTTTGTTAATATTTATATATTCAACTATTCAACTTTGAATACAAGTTTTGGGCTTCATGTTTGAACTCCTGACTGTACAATTATTTGTTTGTTTGTTTGTTTGTTTGTATGGCTGCTCAGCTCACAAAAAGTGACTCTAGGTAGCAGATTACACTTAATTTTTTAAAAAAATAAAAATATAAAACATTCATATTTAAAAATTTATAGAAGCACAGAATAACAAGAGGATGATGTTAGCTGAAGTAAGGAAGCCATCACAAGATCTCCCCAGTGTCCTGGGCCTCCACCCTCCTAGGTCTGAGGGCATAGTCAAATTTTGAAGGACCTGTGGAAAGTTAAGTGGAATGGAGTTAACATTGCTTCCATGAGGGAGAAGATATGACTTCAGTTACAGAGTTGTTAATGTTTGGAATACACTACCTGACTCTGGTCTCTTCCCCAAATCCCAAAAGCTTCAACCAAAAACTATCTACCATTGACCTCACCCCATTCCTAAGAAGTCTGTAAGGGGCGTGCATTAGACCACAAACGTGCCTACCGTTCCTGTCCTATTGTTTTCCTTTGTTATATCCAATTAATATAGTTATTACATACTCATACTCATATATATGCTTATATATTGTATAATTATTTCATGCTTATGCTTATATATACTGTGTGACAAAAATAAATAAATAAAATAAAAATAAATAAAATAAAATAAAATAAAATAAAAGATGCCATAAGACAGGAACCACGGCAGAGAAGGCCCATCTACTGGGACCTGCCACATCTGGTTGAACTGGCAGATATAATCCTGGAGGGGCAGTCCCTTAGATAACCCAGCTGCATGCCAGGGATAAAGGGCTTTAATGGTGTTGGAAGAAAAATCAGGTCTGGTTCCAAGATGGGAGAAAGACACTTAAATAAAATGGAGCCAGGCTGCAGGAAAGGAGGTCTCTGTGTATTTGTTAGCCAGAAACTTCAGTGACAGGAGAATGTTTCTGAGGTGGCTTACAAAAATGGGGTTGAGATTAGGTGGGTTTTTATGCCTTCTTTGGGCCTTTGTGATTGAGATGCCTTTTTCTGTGTAAGAATATGTAAGAATATTTTAATGGCTGTTGCCAGATTCCTGTGGGGTCATGTAGAGATAATGGCTGGCTCTGCAGGCAAGAGGGGAAATGCAAATCCTAGGTGTTTTGTTTGTCTGAGCTAATCTTGTCAGTTTGGGCTCCTTGCCTATTGTGTGGCTTATTTAGGATTTCTGGCTGTTCTTTGTTTATGAATAGTGTGGCCCAACTTTCTGAATGGATGCAAAATATCCATTCCTAAAGACTAGCCTCTTCAAGCTTCTGCTTGAGGCTGTTTTCCTATAGCATGAAGACTGGAGCTGCCATCTGCCTTTATTAAGATTTCCCTCCTCTTGTCCTTTAGGGGAAATAGTCTAGCCTGCCTCTTTTAATATCCTGTAGAATATTTGTATTCTGGGGAGAGGGTGGGACTTCCACAAAGACTAAAACCACCACTTTGTATTGGATCCAGAAGCAAACTGACAGCCAATGTAACTTGTGTAACGAGCACTGTTCTTGGAGCACACAAAACTGCCCAAATGGCAGCATTCTGCACCAGGCTCAAGCGTCTGGATGCTCTTCAAGAGCAGTCCTATGTAGACCACATTGTAGTAGTCCAATTTGGAGACGACTAGGACACAAGTGACAATGAACAGAGCCCCACCCCAATTCAGGAATGGGCACAATGATGCACAACATGAAGCTGTGAAAGGCCCACCTGGCCACAATTGCAACCTGTTCTTGGAGTATGGGAATACTGTATGGGAGAACACAGAGGACATTCAGTGGGAATGCCCCAGTGGGACAATCCTGTGAGCCTACATGCCTTGTTATTTTGGGGGATGAAAAAGTTCTCCTTCTGGTTTTTGAGGAGAGATATAATTTCGGTATGCATGTGTTTTTCTAGATGACTTCTGCTAAGTGAAAGGTCTACAAGTGTAATGGAATGTAGGAATGACTTTGGGGGAAGGGAGTGGAAGAGATGCAGCCTAGGAAATAATCAAAGGTGATGTCGTGTCCCACTCCTCCGCTGACGGCCAGGTCTGGGAAATCCGAATCAGGCGTGCCTCTGCAGCTCTGCCAAAGTCCTAGCAAAGACCTCAGGGCAGGCAGGAGATCAAAAAGTGACTTCAGCAAGATATGTTTAGACTTTGCCTGACTCAGAGAATGCCAGAAAGCAGATCCTTTATATAGGCCATGGGGTGTGGCTCCATGACTCAGCACTTATCCAGGCCTGCCCCTCCCTTCCTTCTGTTGACGCCGCCTATCAAGTCTTCTGACGTGAGGGTCACTCCAATCGGCAGCTGTTGGTAATTGACCTTCCTCAGGCTCACATGCTGTGGAGGAGGGGGAGGGGTCTAGTTGCTCCGTTTGCCTGGGCATGGAGCCAGAGCTGGGGGCTGGAGGTATTTCTTCCTCTTCAGCCTGTCTCGGCATGGAGCCAGGGCTGGGGCCGGGAGGCATACTAGGACATTCTTCAGTGTTCGGAAGCAGATAAGCAGACCCCGGCTGAGGTGAGAGCGGGCAAGACACAACAGGTAGGAATCCCAGTGGTTTAACATTTAGAGAAAGCAACTTAGGAAGGACTCGTCCTAATGAATCAGGTGTTTAAAAGCAGCAGCAGGAAGTTTGTACCATCAGACTTGCAAGATTCTGTTAATGTAACCTTGCAATCAGTGGTGGTATTCTACTGGTTCGCATCAGTTCGGGTGAACCGTTAGCTCCAACTTTCAGCCGTGAGTGAACCAGTTCGCTCCAATTTTGAAGTGGTCCCACCCACCCACCCCTGCATTTTATTTACCTATATTTCCGCTTCCCAAAGCCCAGCTAATCGGGGCAGCAGAGTGGATTGCCGAGCCTCAGCTATTTTCCTTGCCAGAAGCAGTGCGGAAGGTGAGTTTATTGCAAATTGTGCACTCATGCGTAGTACGCATCTGGTGCACACACGAGCAAAGCATGCGCTCAGTGAACCGGTTGTTAAACCGGTAGGATCCCACCCCTGCTTGTAATAGAGTAGATTTAGCAATAGTAAGAGCAATAATAATGGCACTTATCCTTGGTGGCATAGTAGTTAGAATGTGGTATTGCAGTCAAAGTCTGAAGTTTGATCCTGGTGGAGCTCAAGGTGATTCAGCCTTTCCTTCCGAGGTCAGTAAAATGAGGACCCCAATTGTTGAGGGCAATATGCTGAAATTGCTGTAAAGCACTGTGGGGTAATATGTAAATCTAAGTGCTATTGCTATTCTGACCTATGCCTCTAGGACTTTATAAACATGGACATAAATTGGATATATTAGGACAGTTACTAATACCGTGTTTCCCTACCCCAAAAGTAAATCCTAGCTTGATTTTTACACATTCCCAATATAACCCTTACCCCCAAAATAAGCCCTAATTAAGACTCAGCCCACCGTGTAATTAAAGTAGAATGTGGATGGGGGTGGTGGAACCGCCCTACTACTTACCTTTGGACAGTTGCAGCCAGGCCTTGCATACCCCAACACCTGCCTTGCTGGCCCATTTCTTCTGCAGCTAGCAAGGTCGGCAAGGCTTTTCAGAAGGCCTCTGCAGCTGGTAACAGAGTTTTGGATTGATACAAAGCTCTGTTATAGTCTACAAAGGCCTTCAGGAAAGCCTTGCTGGACTTGCCAGCTGTTCCAGAATAAGTTCCTGAAGGCCACTGATAGTGAAAAGGAAGCTGGGGGTGATGCGCGCAAGTGAGGTGAGTCAGTGGATGACATCCCCCCCCCCTGAAAATAAGATCTGGTGCCTTTTTTTGGTGGAGATATATATATCTCCACCAAAGGTCTTCCGGGTGCACTTCAAGGTGTTGGTTACCACCTTTAAAGTGCTCCATGGCTTAGGACCGGGTTATCTACAGGATCGCCTTCTGCCACCGTTTGCCTCCCACTGACCCGTGCACTCCCATAGGGAGGGTCTCCTCAGGGTGCCGTCAGCCAAACAATGTTGGCTGGAGGCCCCCAGGGGGAGGGCCTTCTCTGTGGGGGCCCCTACCCTCTGGAACGAGCTTCCCCCAGGACTTCATCAACTTCCTGATCTCCGGACCTTCCGCCGCGAGCTGAAGACGTATTTATTCTTCTGCGCAGGTCTGGCATAGAATTAGTATTATTATTTGTAATTTAAAATGGGGTTTTTATGGTTTTATGTATTTTAATTTAGGGGCCAAATTTAATAAGTTTTTTATCAGTGTTTTTATTTGTATTGTATTGTTGGTTTTTATCTGGCTGTGAACCGCCCTGAGTCCTTCAGGAGAAGGGCGGTAGAAAAATTAAATAATAATAATAATAATAATAATAATAATAATAATAATAATAATAATAATAATAATAATAATAATAATAATAATAATAATAATCTCCATCAAAATATAGATTTATTTATTTATTTATTTATTAATCAAACTTATATACCGCACCATCTCCCGTAGGACTCAGGGCGGTTCACAGGCATATTAAAACAATATAATAAATAAGCATTAAAACCCAGTTAAAACTAGATATTATCATGGCCTGATCACTAAAACAGTAAAAACCAATAAAAACCCCATTAAAAATTTGCTAAAACATTTTATATTAGGCTAGTCCAGCGCGCTGAAATAATAGAGTCTTCAGTTCACGTCTGAAGGTCCGGAGGTCGGGGAGTTGTCGTAATCCCGGAGGAAGCTCGTTCCACAGGGCTGGTGCCGCCACAGAGAAGGCCCTCCCCCTGAGGGCCGCCAACCTACATTGTTTGGTCGACGGCACCCTGAGGAGGCCTACTCTGTGGGAGCGCACAGGTCGTTGGGAGGCAATCGGCGGCAGAAGGCGGTCTCGGAGGTATCCCAGTCCTAAACCACCTAAGATAGATGATAGATAGATAGATAGATAGATAGATAGATAGATGATAGATAGATAGATAGATAGATAGATAGATAGATAGATAGATAGATAGATAGATAGTTAAGACAGGGTCTTATTTTTGGGGAAACACGATAATATAGAACAATGTGATGTTATTTACATTTAGTTGGATTAATATTTTTTTCCCTAAAACTTATTAGGTATGGCCAGCACAAAACTCTGGGAAACTAAAAAAAAAAAAAAAACATATAGAGGAACTGGGCGGTGTTAAGGGCATTTGCTCTTAAAAAAACGGTCTCAAAAAAATCCTTCACTCATGACATGGACCCAGATCACTTGCAACTGTGATAAGTAGATTCTGAAATGGTACAGGTAGTTCTTGACCTATGACCACAACTGAGCCCAACATTTCTGTTGCTAAGCGAGACAGTTGTTAAGTGAGTTTTTCGTCCATTTTTCAACCATTCCTGCCATAGTTGTTAAGTGAATCATTGCAGTTGTTAAGCTAGCAGCACAGTTGTTACTCTGGCTTCACTATCGACTTTGCTTGTCAGAAAGTCACAAAAGGTGATCATATGATGGGACACTGCAACTGACATAAATATAAAACCAGTCCGAATTTTGATCACATGACCATGGAGACACTGCAACAGTTGTAAGTGTGAAAAATGGTCATAAGTCCCTTTTTTTCTGTGCTGTTGTAAATTCAAACAACAGTCTGTAGGAATTTAGCACCCACCCCCCTCCTAGAAGAATGAAATATTTTAGAAAATATTTAAAAGGCAGAATATATTTCCCTGGATGAGAAATGGAGAAACATGTTTTAAAGACAAAGCAACTCCCCCCACCTTTGTCAATGGGCCATTAAGGCCTGAGCCAGTCCATTGTCTACATGACAAAGATAGGATTAGCCCCTACCCATCTAGCAACAGAATCTTACCACATGGCAAGGCTCAAGCAAGCTTGAGAGACAACCTACAACATTAGCTAAGACCCCTAGACCACCTGGGAGTTTGACAACCAATCAGGATACTCTTCCTGTGCCCCAGAAAGTTCAAAGCTCAGAAAAAGCATAAAACCAGGGAGCACACAGAATCTCAGCCCTTTTCTGTTCAGGATCTCAAGCCATGTGATCCTGGCTACCATTAAACCATCTTTCCAAGCAGCCTCCATGTTTCCAGTGTCTTTGTCCCCACTTGGAACTGAACCCAGATGGATATTTCTTCCAACAAGTCACTAAATGAACGATTGTAAATTGAGGATTACCTGTACAGCTCTCTGTTTAAAGGCCCAATATTTTGTAGTCATCATTTCTATCTTTTTTTTCTGAGTGGTGCAGTGGCCTAGAGGTGGAGCTCTCACCTCACAACCAGGAGGCCGTGAGTTCAATCCTAGGTAGAGGCCAATATTTATCTCTCCAGGCACAATGAATATATGCCTGCATAATATAACTCCGCATTGGCGACAGGAATGGCATCTGGCCAGTAAACACTTAGCTCTATTCAGTTGCCCGGATTCCACCCCATAAGGGATTATGGGGTCATTAAAAGAAGATGATTTGTATCTTTTTTCTCCTAATTTCAGATATTCTTAGGAAACTAAGGTGCAACATGTTCTGCCATTAAAAATCTACAGGAACTGGGCATGGAAAGAGCTTGAATAAAGATTTAATCTATGGTCAGTATTCATCATTTGGTTCACTGACTATTTGGAAGCATGACAGCATTATCAGAAGCCTTAGAAACTGTTGATGCCATTCCATACTTCATTTATCCAGTTATCCTTGAAACTCCTAGGTGTACACAGCATATGATTTACAATGGAATCTGACAACCCTTAAAAAATAAATCAAGGTACAATCCATGAGCATTTCTGACAATCTTCTGGACTTCTACATGCCATTTCAACTGTATTTTGAAATCTAAACAAAACATTATTGGTTCGCTGTTGTTGCTTTTAAGCTGGTCCAAATTGAAAAAAAACATTAACAGCAGTTTCTTTCTGTGCCAGTATCATTCATGACAGTATCTAGAAATAGAATGAAAGAAATGATTGAATAACTGAACGATTTAGAGAAATGTCTCAACTGGAGGGAGAAGAAAAGCATATTTGTTAGGAGAGTTAAAGTGACTGAATAATAAGGTCACTTTTCAGCATAAATAAGTTTTTTTTTAAAAATTCCTCCAACAGAAAAAGAAGACAGTTCAGAAATCAGAGATATTGACAATAATCAAGGGTCATATGTCCCTACGGTGCTTTTTCAAGATGCAATTGGACTTCCTTGTTTTTCTTTGAAGATGTTTTGCTTCTCATCCAAGAAGCTTCTTCAGCTCTGACTGGATGGTGGGGAATGGAAGGATTTATACTCCTTGCAGACAGCTGGTCACTTACATTCTTTTAATGAGTCAATAAGGCCACCTGGAGGTTTATCTGTGTCATCAAAGAGGCCATCTATGTCAAAATTGAACAGTCTCTCTCAACAGAGGGGGGGAGATGGACATCATCTATCTCCAGTCTATAACACAATCCTTTCGACAGTTCCAAGATGACTCCATACCCATTTGCACCACTCAGGTGACCCATAGGACACAGATAAACCTCCAGGTGGCAGCAACGACTCTCTAAAAGAATGCAAATTACCAGTTGTTTGCAAGGAGTGTAAAACCTTCCATTCCCCACCATCTAGTCAGAGCTGAAGAAGCTTCTTGGATGAGAAGCAAAACCTCTTCAAAATAAGGTCCAGTTGCTTCTTGAAAAAGCACCTTTGCGACACCATGACCTGGATGACTTAGAATCTGCATAGACAAGGGTCATATGGCATCTCAGAGAATTGAATTAAGTCATGCACTTTTCATGACACCTTTCAATGCACCTATATGGGGTTGGGTGGGGCATGGCTGGGGAATTCTGGGAGTTGAGGTCCATCTATCTTAAAGTAGCTGAGGTTGAGAAACAATGGCATAGTTCATTTTCACATTGTAATATTTCAATGTAATGTTTTCACTTACGTTTAGGACTAATGTGGGCATTGTTTTCACTTTTATCTTAATGCTGCTGTTCTCTCCATGTTGATGGGTCATGCAGCGATGAAGATGAAAACTATATTGGTTTTATGATAATTATCAGTGTAACATAAATAATAAGACAGTGAATATGATGAAAATATAGTAGATTAACTGCATCAAATGCATTGTGAAAGAACATCACTGGTCCCCCTTAGACAAAGATAGAAAGGCATAAGTACTTAATTTTGATTTCTACAATTGCATATTTTTAAAACGAAATATTGGTCTCCTGCTATTCTCTAGTCATGTTGAAAATGTGCTTATTAAAAAGAACTAAAATTTTTAAATGAGATGCTGACTTTTGCAATACAACATACTCTATGTACGACTCTACTGGGATGTGAGTAAGACATTGTACTTTCAACAGTTTACAACTTTCTAGGCAACACGCTGAGATAGATAGCAATCAAATTAGAGTTGCTACAGAATAATAATTCAGCAGTATCACCCAGATGCATGGTTAACCAAAAACTGGAATCTAGTTGAAATATACTGTATTCTCTAAAGAGAGTATCTGGAGGAGAATAGACAAACAGGAAATTTTATTTCAAAAGGATTATTGGAAACAACAAGCTAAATTTTAAAACCCTAATATAGTGTGTAGTATATAATACGTGCTATTAAATGACAATATAAGAATTTATATTAACAGAACAAGAGAATAAGAGAGTAGGAAGGAATCTTGGAGGTTTTTTAGTCCAACCCCTGCCCAGGCAGAAAACTCTATACCATTTCAGACAAATGGTTGTCCAATCTCTTCTTAAAAACCTCCAGAGGTGGAGCACTCATAATTTCTAGAAGCAAGTTGGTCCACTAATTAATTGTTCTAACTGTCAAGAAATTTCTCCTTATTTCTAGGTTGGTTCTCTCCTTGATTATTTTCCATCCATTGCTTTTTGTCTTATCTTCAGGTACTTTGGAGAATAGGTTGACCCTCTCTTCTCTTTGGCAGCCCCTTAGATATTGAAACACTGCTACCATGTCACCTGTGATCCTTCTTTTATTAAACTAGACATACCCAATTCCTGCAACCGTTCTTCATATGTTTTACCCTCCAGCCCCCTAATCATCTTTGTTGCTCTTCTCTGCACTCTTTCCAAAGTTTCAACATCTTTTTTATAGCGTGGTGACCAAAACTGGGTGCAATATTCCAAGTGTGGCCTTACCCAAGGCATTACAAAATGGTATTCATATGATCTTGATTCTATCCCTCTGTTAATGTAACCTAGAACTGTGTTGGCTTTTTTGGCAGCTGCCAGACACTGTTGGCTCATATTTAAGTGATTGTCCACTGGGACTCCAAGATCCCTCTCACAGTTACTACTATTGTGTAGTCACATTCAGAGAACACCCGCTGAAACTAATGAATGGTCATAACTAATGTAAATCTAAGTTGAGTTATACGAAGTCATTCTTAAAAGTATCTTTATATTAAAAAAACAGACAGAAAAAAGGTGCTTTCAAAATAATGCCAACTGGATTGTTTTCTAAATGCATTACACTGTACACTTTGCAGAAACAAGATTGATTCTTCATGTAGCACAAATTAAACATATCAATCATATGGAATAGGTAACGTGTTGATTTCTGATTAGATGTGACACATTAACAATCTGCTCCAGCATTCCTTGGAGGGCCAGTATGTCAAGGTCAATCTTAGAGTCACAGACTAATGGCCCAACATGTGTAGTCATCTTTGCTGCCTATAACTTATGACAGAAAGGAAATATTAGGAAATCTTGGAACTGAAAACAGTGGCGGTCTTGTCAAATTTGTCCATCCACTGCAGTAGGATAAGTCACTGTTGATTCTAAAGCATCTGATGGTTGCTGATGTCATTTGCCATTAACTGGAGTGTCCGATGGAGATTTCATCTATATAGAATAGAATAGAATAGAATAGAATAGAATAGAATAGAATAGAATAGAATAGAATAGAATAGAATTTTATTGGCCAAGTGTGATTGAACACACAAGGAATTTGTCTCGGTGCATATGCTCTCAGTGTACATAAAAGAAAAGATACCTTCATCAAGGTACAACACTTACAACACTCTTACAATACTCTTCTACGCATGCGCAAGATGGCGGCTTACTGAAACGCCGGATCATCGGCTGGTGGATCCCTGGCTGATGGCGATGGTTTGCGGTCGCCTATGCCGCTGGCTCCCCTCGGCCCGGTGAATAGTACATCTCAGCAATCGCGGGTGAGGTCTTTGGACCTCTTTGAACCCGCGGTTGCTGCGCTGGAGGCCGGAGGAACCGGAGACGGGGCGGATGAAGATGGCGGCCCTGCGGAGGTGCGTGGGCGGCTGGCCGACCCTCAGCTGTTCTCAGCTGTTTGGCGGTGAGCGGCATGGGTTTCTAGCGCCGCTACCGCTTCCATCAGGCGACACCCACCCTGGACTAAGCCGCATGGACTCGGCTCCCCCGCTCTTGTTGTCATCTCCCTGTTGGTTACAGGGTGAGCGGTGGGAGACGAACGGCCATGTGGAGGTGTGGGGGGGGCGGCGGATGCCAGCTTCGCCGCGACGCCCGGGTTGTGTGGCTCAGCATTTTGGCCCTCGCTTCTTCAAAACGTCTTTTCCATCGGCGGTGGAGGCTTGGCGGACTGGTGAAGGCGGCCTTGTGGAGATGGGGGGAGGGGGCTGCATGTTTTTCAGCTGAGATGGCGCTTATTCAGCTGCGCCTTGTTTGCACCCCTGGACTACGCCTCCTTGGGCTTCTGGTTTCCAGCTTGTTAGATCATCTCTCCCACTGAGGATGGGGGCAAGTGATGGACATGATGACCATGTTGAGGCGTGGGGCAGGAAGGTGTATTCTTCAGCTGATACTGTGGCTACCTCTACCCCACCCCGGACCTCCTTCCTGGACTGCTGGAACATCTCTCCGCAGACGGCATACTCCGTCCAGCGGAACATCTACCTGGTGGTTGGGCTGTGACGGTTTACGATCTTTTGTCTGCTAATCCATCAGGATATAAATGGACTTTACATCTTTTTAGGACGGACTGCCTGTCTCTTTTTTCCATCTCTTTTTTCCATCCGTTACCGGACTCCAGAATGACATCCCAGTATAACATCTCGGCTGCCAAATGGGACATAGTCAGCTGATGGTTGATTCTATGCGTTATTCGCAACAGGAACTCTTGCGCCTGCGAGGTGCCCCCGCCTCGCAGGAATGGCCCACCACACTATCGAGGGCCGGCCTCTATGACGGGTCTTGGGACCCACAGAGGTGGCATGCTAAAAGAGGGGTTTTGGGGGTTTTTAAGAAGGGAAATTTTAAGGGGGGGGAGGGTAAGGGCGGGTAATGGGGGTAACCCGTCGGGTAGGGGGCCAGTTCCTGCACATGCTCGCGGCGGTTTTTCTTTATTAGGTCCAGAGGTTATGGGGGGAGAGTGTGTTCCTATCTGTGAGGGTGGTTCTATTGACACGGTAAGTGGGAGAGGCAGATATGGCGGAAGCGAGGGGTCATATCAAGTTCCGGGAGCGCGTGCTCGATGTTTGAAAGCGATCACGCGCTCCGACCCCTTGGACTTCACCCGTTTCCCGGATGGTCAGGATCCTCAGAGCTTGGGCCTCCGGCTGATGTTGTGCAATGCTCGGTCCGTGGTGGACAAAGCCCCTCGTTTGTGACCTTATACAGGGGGTTCCATGGACCTTATGGGCATTAGGGAGCCCTGGTTGGGCCCTGAAGGGGGCGTGCCCCTGGTTGAGTTGTGCCCGCCGGGTTTCCGTGCATTCCACCAGCCGAGGGCCCAGGGTAGGGGTGGGGGGGTGGCGGTTGTGATTAGAGAGAGTCTAGAGCCGAGGGAGACCACTGTACCTCAGATTGCCGGGTGCGAATCCTCTTGTGAGATGGGGTCATAGGTGTCAGATGGGTATGCTGATCACGCACCTGGCTCCTTGCTGCGTGACAGCTGCCCTGCCCGAGCTCCTGGAGGTGCTGGCTGGGTGGTAGTTGAGACCCCAGACTTTTAGTCATGGGGACTTTAACTTGCCATCGTCCGCCTGCCATCGACGGCAGCTCGGGAGTTCATGGCTTCCATGACGGCCTTGGACATGACCCAAGTAGTTGATGGCCCTACTCACATTGGGGTGGCACCCTGGACCTGATTTTTCTCTGGTCAGTGGTTGAGAGATCTGGACTTAAAGGAATTAGTCATTGAACCTTTGTCATGGTCAGATCACTCTTCTTCGCCTGGACTTTCTGACCGCCGTTCACCACCGCAGGGAGACGGACCCGACACGTTGGTTCCGTCCCAGGCACCTGATGGACCCGGATGGGTTCCGGACGGAGCTTGGGCCATTTCCTGAGGGTCTGGCTCACGGCTCGACTGAGGAACTTGTTGCGCCTGGGAACAGGCCGCGACGGGGCCTTGGACCGTGTCGTGCCTTTGCGGCCTCTGACCCGGCGCAGGTCCCAACCGCCCTTGGTTCTCCGAGGAGCTGAGAGGGATGAAGCGCCGGAGAAGACGCCTGGAGAGTCTCTGGAGGTCTAGCCGCTCGAAGCTGATCGACACTAGTGAAGTCCTATACTAGACTTACCTAGTGGCATTGAGGAAGCGAGGCGAGCTACGCCTCCTCATTGCATCGGCAGATAACCGCCCAGCCGCCCTGTTTGGGTGACCCGCTCCCTCTTACACCAGGGGAGCGGGATGACCCGCTGCAGGACGTGCTGAGGAGTTTAACGTTATCTATACGATAAAATCGCTCAGCTCGGGATGGTCTGGACCAAGATTGCAGTGATACGGGCGAGATGCGTGAGGGCGGTCTTGGTGACATTGTGTGGGATGAGTTTGACCCTGTGGCTCCGAGGACATGGACAGGTTGTTGGGTAGGTTGAATGCCACCACGTGTTTACTGGACCCGTGCCCTCTTGGCTGGTGCTGGCCACCGAGAGGTGACACGAGGCTGGCTCCAGGCGATTACGACCGCTTCTTTGGTGGAGGGTGTCTTCCGCCGCCTTGAAAGAGGCGGTGGTGAGGCCCTCCTCAAGAAGCCGCCCTGACCCGCTGTTTTAGGTAATTATCGTCTGTCTCCAACCTTCGCTTCACGGCGAAGGTTGTAGAGAGTATGGTGGCATATCAATTTCCCTTGCACCTGGATGAAACTGTCTATCTAGACCTGCTCCAGTCCGGTTTTCGGCCCGGTTACAGCACGGAGACGGCTTTGGTCGCGTTGGTGGATGATCTCTGGAGGGCCAGGGACAGGGGTTGCTCCTCTGCCCTGGTCCTATTAGACCTCTCAGCGGCTTCGATACCATCGACCATGGTATCCTGCTGCGCCGGTTGGAGGGATTGGGAGTGGAGGCACCGTTTATCGGTGGTTCTCCTCCTATCTCTCCGACCGGTCGCAGTCGGTGTTGACGGGGGCAGAGGTCGGCCCCGAGGCGCCTCACTTGTGGGTGCCGCAGGGTCGATCCTCTCGCCTTCTGTTTAACATCTACATGAAGCCGCTGGGTGAGATCATCAGTGGTTTCGTGTGAAGTACCAGCTGTATGCGGATGACACCCAGCTGTATTTTCACACCGGACCACCCCAACGGTTATCAAGTGCTGTCCCGGTGCCTGGAGGCCGACGGGTCTGGATGGGGAGAAATAGGCTCAAGCTCAATCCTCCAAGACAGAGTGGCTGTGGATGCCGGCATCCCGATACAGTCAGCTAACCGCTGCTGACCATCGGTGGCGAGTCATTGGCCCCGATGGAAAGGGTCCGCAACTTAGGCGCCCTCCTGGATGAACGGCTGTCTCTAGAAGACCATTTGACGGCCGCTCCAGGAGAGCGTTCTACCAGGTTCGCCTGGTACGCCAGTTGCGCCTTTCTGGACCGGGATGCCCTATGCACGGTCACCACGCACTCGTGACGCCTCGCCTGGATTACTGCAATGCTCTCACATGGGGCTCCCTTGAAGGGCATCCGAGGCTACAGTTAGTCCAGAATGCGGCTGCGCTGGTGATAGATGGAGCCCTCGTGGCTCCCGTGATAACACCCATCCTGCGCAGGCTGCACTGGCTACCTGTGGCTTTCCGGTGCGCTTCAAGGTTTTGGTGACCACCTTTAAAGCGCCCATGGCATTGGGCCGGGCTACTTACGGGACCGCCTACTGCTACCGAATATCTCTCACCGACCCGTGCGCCTCACAGAGAGGGTCTCTCAGGGTGCCGCCGGCGCTGCAATGTCGCCTGGCGACACCCAGGAAGGGCCTTCTGTGGGGCCCCACCCTCTGGAATGAACTACCCCGGACTTCGCCAGCTCGGACCTCCGGACCTTCCGCTGGGCTTAAAACGTATTTATTTAATTGTGCAGGGCTGAGCTAGATTTTAAATTATTGGTTTTATGATAATTATCAGTGTAACATAAATAATAAGACAGTGAAAATCTCCCCTTCTCCATAAAGCATGTAAGACAATCAGTAGAGCAAACTTTTAACAAGGTCCAATAAAATATTATATTCAATCAATTTTTTCTACACCGGACCACCCCAACGGTTATCAAGTGCTGTCCCGGTGCCTGGAGGCCGACGGGTCTGGATGGGGAGAAATAGGCTCAAGCTCAATCCTCCAAGACAGAGTGGCTGTGGATGCCGCATCCCGATACAGTCAGCTAACCGCTGCTGACCATCGGTGGCGAGTCATTGGCCCCGATGGAAAGGGTCCGCAACTTAGGCGCCCTCCTGGATGAACGGCTGTCTCTAGAAGACCATTTGACGGCCGCTCCAGGAGAGCGTTCTACCAGGTTCGCCTGGTACGCCAGTTGCGCCTTTCTGGACCGGGATGCCCTATGCACGGTCACTCACGCACTCGTGACGCCTCGCCTGGATTACTGCAATGCTCTACATGGGGCTCCTTGAAGGGCATCCGGAGGCTGCAGTTAGTCCAGAATGCGGCTGCGCTGGTGATAGATGGAGCCCTCGTGGCTCCCGTGATAACACCCATCCTGCGAGGCTGCACTGGCTACCTGTGGCTTTCCGGTGCGCTTCAAGGTTTTGGTGACCACCTTTAAAGCGCCCATGGCATTGGGCCGGGCTACTTACGGGACCGCCTACTGCTACCGAATATCTCTCACCGACCCGCGCCTCACAGAGAGGGTCTCTCAGGGTGCCGCCGACGCTGGGAACAGTGAAAATCTCCCCCCCCCTTCTCCATAAAGCATGTAAGACAATCAGTAGAGCAAACTTTTAACAAGGTAATAAAATAGTCAGATAATCTAGTAGGAGAAATACACTAAATTAAAGCGGAGGCTGACACTGTGTGAGTAAAGAAACGTTGTCTGCATGGTCCTGTCCAGAGTTGGTCTACATACTTGCAACCCCAGCTGGCCAACACTAATGGCTATTGTTAATATTGGTTCAAAAGAAAAATCAGGAGCTAAAAAAGCTGGAGAAAATATCTACAGATCCCTCACATCCTGGACATAAATTGTTTCAAGTCTTCCCCTCATGACGCTGGTGCAGGGCATTGCACGTCCAACCAACTAGACAAAAGGAAAGTTTTTTTTCCCTTGTGCCATCACTGTGCTGAACACCTCACAGTATTGTTTTATATCTAAATATCTTTAGCCATTTTATATGGCTGTAGTAGTATTATTATGCTTCTCGCCTTCTCTAACACTCCCTCTTATTGGTATCATTATTATTATGATACCAATATGAGCCACGGTGGTGCAGCGGTATGCAGTACTGCAGGCTATTTCTGCTGACTGCCGAATGACTGCCGACTGCCAACAGTTTGGCAGTTCAAGTCTCACCGGCTCAAGGTTGACTCAGCCTTCCATCCGTGTGAGGTCGGTAAAATGAGGATCCAGATTGTTGGGGACAATATGCTGACTCTGTTAACTGATTAGAGAGGGCTGTAAACACTATAAAGCAGTATGTCAGCTTTGGAAGCCATATTAGGCCATAAGCGTCTGTGCTGCCACTTTCTCATGTGTGGGAAAGTAGGAGGGGGAGTTAGTAGAGGGGTTGTCTTTAGACATAATAGCATTCTTCCTGTTGGTCAAAGTCAGGCCGATCCTGCATCTGGAGAAGGAGTGGTCGGAGTGCTGTCTCGAGATGGGATGGATGGTGATTGGAGCATGTGATCGACTGAGGAGTGAGGGGATGGTTTTGGGGGTTTTGATTTACTGAGGGAAAACCCGGACCACTCAGATTTGGGTTTTCCCAGATGTGCCAATTTATCTGTCCTAGTAAATAGAACTTTGAAAGATGCTTGTTTCAGAGTTTTTACTTGGAGTTGGGGTTTTTTTCTGAAATGCTGACACAGTATATAAGTCTAAGTGCTATTGCTAGTGCTATTATGATTCTCACTGTTGCTTTGCATGTACACTGAGAGCTTCTGCACTGGAGAAAAATTCCTTGTGTGTCTAAGCATACTTGGCCAATAAAATATTATATTCAATCTATCTAATTTTCTACAAAGTGGGGTCCAGGAAAAGAGCCTTCTTCGCCATGGTTCCTGCCCTTTGGAGGTGAGATTGATTCCCATTGTTCAGGCCTTCTGCAGGAACCTGAAGACCTGGTTTTGCCAGTTGGCTTGGGTCCCCAGTGGGGAAGCATCACACTGGAAGAGATTAATGAATTTAAGCACTAATCCCACCTCCCCCTCTTATTTGGCTCTCTCTTCTCCATCTTTTTTTTTTAAAAAAATTAAAATATAATACATATTTTGTGGACAGTTTATTGACTGGGTCAAATCTTTTTTAAACAATGCTAACAGTAATAATACAAATAAGTATGTATAATCCTGATCTTCCAACTTCAACGGTACCATTCTCTCTTTCTAATTCTTTATCATTTTTTCCATTAATTCATTTAAACATAAATAACATTTCTTTGCACCATGTATTTGTTATCCCGTACTAAGTTACTAATATTTAATATTTTGAAAATTACTCATTATTCCACCATAATTTCAATATCCCAAATGTCTAGGGCTACTAATAAAGTTAGCAAAATTTAACCAATCCCAGGAATCTATCTCAAAATCCCCAGAATTTATAATCTCTCTTTTCCTAAGCTCTCTCTTCTCCATTTTATGATAATGATTTCAGTTTGATTGCATTGTCATTCCTTTGGGTTACAAATATTTATTTTTGACGATTTTAATGTTTTTGTGCTGTAAGCTACCGAGAGTCACTCTGAAACAAGATGGACGGCAAATAAATGTAGTAAATAAATAAATAAGTAGTATTCAATCCATTCCCACACCTCCCCGCCGCCGCCAACACGTCTAAAGTGACTGCCACTGTTGGTTAGATTTCTGCTTCCCCGGCTGACTTAATAAATGCTTGAATGTAAGTAAAACTTTCTAAAATCCTAACATACAGAACAAAAGTGGCATTTGTTATACTCATGGTTGCCTTATTTTCGGAGCACATACACAGTCCCACATATTGATTCGGTAGCTGCTTTAGTTTAAATGTCTTAAGGGGAAGGCAACGTCTATAAAATTCTCTGGAAAAAAATAAATCATCAAAGAAATCTGTTATTACTATCATTCTGGTACCAGTTCCCAGGGTGTGGATATTTACACAGGCCTCTACAGGGTAAGAATATTTATGTTAGGTTCGGGCAATGAAGAGGCAGGAGACCAACGAGTGGCAACAGCTCTTTAGTTTATTGTGACCCAGCAAAAGACAACCGGCAAAAACCCCTCTTTAAATACTCTTTCGGCTGAGGCTTCAACCAATCAGCAACGTGCAATTTTCCCGCCCAAAATTCCCTCTCAAAGTTCAAAATACATTACACTCCTTCCCTCCCAGAACGCTTTGTACCTCTATTTACATAATATCTACATGCTATCTCTCTACGTAGTCACGCAGGTAGACAGGGCGTCTCCTAACTCTTTCTGACCTGCGCAGTTCATTTTCTGGGAGAGAGTCGAGCTGGTCGGAGGGACTGTTTGTTCCTCCCCGCTCCTCCTCTAGGCCGTCCGGCCCTGGATTATTGGCTAAATCGTTCCTGTTGCCTTCAGGAGGAACCGGTTGGCATCGCTGGACTTCATTGGAATCAGATAAGTCCTCCACTCGCCTCGGGTTTGAGTCAGCTGCAGATTCAAACAATTGGTAGTCAGGGCCTGGTTGTTTGGTTTCTTTTTTTTTTTTTTATTCAAAAAGTTTTACAAAAAAAATTTTCCCCCCCTTTCCCCCCAACCCCTCTCCCTTCACAAACCCCCTCCCCCCTCCCCCCCTGGCTTCCCGGAACAAACACAAGGTATAGTTAAAAATAAAACAACCATATGCTAAAAAAAATTTTTTTCCCAAAACTATTATACCAATTCTCCCTCTCTAGCTCTGACTTCCTCCTTACATAACCAAAATCCTTCAAAAAATTAACAATAAACAGTAATAAAATATATAGATCAGTAGAACAAATTAATCCTAAAATATTTAAAACCAGCTAAAGCATAAAAATCCAATCCAATTCAGAGAATATCTCCCTTATAACTTCTATAACCATATAATTTCCCCCCCAAGTCTTTCTTACATAAGATCTTTCGAGAATATTCTATTTAAAATTCAATACAACAGATTATAGAATTTCAATACAGGGAAATTACAATATCTGTTCAACTTTAGTCCTTCCTCGTCAAAATCCAGTATAAATCCAAATATCTAGTCTTTTATGATGGTTATAAAACATATAATCAACCCATTTCTTCCAAATCTTCCTTACATATTGTCTTTCAGAAAGGCTAAAATCTTTTTTCAAAAAAAAAAAAAATTCTTTCAAAAATGATACTTTTGTTTCTTGCCATTTTTGATGCATTAGTCTCTGTCTTTCCTTCATTACTCCTTTTGAAAAGTCAGTCACAATATTTCCTAATAGTTCCTTATGTCCAAGAATCCACGAGTTAATGCCGTATATTCCCTCAATCCGAAAAGAGAACTCTTGGAAAGCATTAACCCTGTGAATTTTTCCATTTCGGGAGACAGCCTCCTGTAGCACAACTTCAGGCTTTTCATCCAAACTTTTTAAAAAAGGCTTCTTTACATCCATTCCATATTCCAAGTCCTGATTACTTTGGTTAATTTCCTCCAAACTCTCATCCAAAACGCCTCCATTTTTTTCCAATTCGTATTGTTGAATAATTAAATACATTCTTTCTGTATAATCCTGTATAAAGTCACGAATCCATTCTTCTGAAAAACCTTCATGGCAAAGTTCTTGCTGAAAATCTGTTATTACTATCATTCTGGTACCAGTTCCCAGGGTGTGGATATTTACACAGGCCTCTACAGGGTAAGAATATTTATGTTAGGTTCGGGCAATGAAGAGGCAGGAGACCAACGAGTGGCAACAGCTCTTTAGTTTATTGTGACCCAGCAAAAGACAACCGGCAAAAACCCCTCTTTAAATACTCTTTTGGCTGAGGCTTCAACCAATCAGCAACGTGCAATTTTCCCGCCCAAAATTCCCTCTCGAAGTTCAAAATACATTACACTCCTTCCCTCCCAGAACGCTTTGTACCTCTATTTACATAATATTTACATGCTATCTCTCTACGTAGTCACGCAGGTAGACAGGGCGTCTCCTAACTCTTTCTGACCTGCGCAGTTCATTTTCTGGGAGAGAGTCGAGCTGGTCGGAGGGACTGTTTGTTCCTCCCCGCTCCTCCTCTAGGCCGTCCGGCTCTGGATTATTGGCTGAATCGTTCCTGTTGCCTTCAGGAGGAACCGGTTGGCATCGCTGGACTTCATCGGAATCAGATAAGTCCTCCACTCGCCTCGGGTTTGAGTCAGCTGCAGATTCAAACAATTGGTAGTCAGGGCCTGGTTGTTTGGTTTCTAATTTGTTTGGTATACGTTTTCTTAGCTGGTCTATGTGGCGTTTCCATACCCGGCCGTCCTCCATGTCTACTACGTATGATTTGGGTCCGGTTATGCCCAAAATTTCCCCTTTTAACCATGTTGGGCCCTCGCTATAGTTGTGTGCCCATACTAGGTCACCCACTGTCATTTCCCTGGTTTTTCCTTGAATACCCTTGTACCCGTCTGGGGTATAAGTTGGGTTTAGTCGGTCTAGCGGGCACCTAAGTTTCCTGCCCATTAAAAGTTCTGCTGGGCTGCGGCCAGTTGTTACACAAGGGGTCCTATGTTGGACGGCCAGGAAAGTGTCTATTTTCGTTTGCCAGTCGCCTGGGCTTATCCTAGATAGCGCTTCCTTGGTGCTCCAAACGAAACATTCTGCAAGTCCGTTCGTCGCCGGGTGGAAAGGCGCCGAGAGGACATGTCTGATACCCTCTACCGCTAGATACCCCTCAAACTGATTTGCCGTGAATTGCGGGCCATTGTCAGAGACTAGGATGTCGGGCAGGCCGTGTGTTACGAATAGATGCCTTAGGACTGTGATTACTGCTTCGGCCGTTGTGCTTTTCATGAGGATGATTTCTAACCATTTTGAGTAGGCATCTACCACAATTAAAAAGGTCTGCCCATGGAACGGCCCCGCAAAATCTATGTGAATCCTGGACCAAGGCCCCTGGGGTTTCTCCCACTCTCTAACTGGGGCTGTAGGGGGTAACGACCTCGATTCTTGGCAGGATTGGCATTTCCCTACCCTGTCGCTGATGTCCTTATTCATTAAGGGCCACCATACATAACTCCTCGCTAAACTCTTCATCCGCACAATCCCTGGGTGGCCCTCATGCAACAGTTCCAACACATTTTCGCATAATTTTTCTGGGATAACTACCCTATCCCCCCATAACAGACACCCCCCTTGAACAGACAGTTCTGATTGTTTCTTCGCAAAGTCTTTGAAACGCTCGCCCGGCGCAGCGGGCCAACCCCTTTGCACCCAACCGATCACAGTCCGAATGGTAATGTCTCTATATGATGCCCTAGCCACCTGTTTGGATGTGACTGGGCCAGAGTCCAAAGTGTCAATTAGTAAGACGGGTGTCCCCGGGGTGGGGTCCTCAATTGTCTCTGGTAGAGGGCATCTGCTCAGAGCATCCGCATGCCCTAAGTCTTTTCCTGGGCGGTAGAGCAATTTGTAGGAGTATGCTGCTAGGAAAATAGTCCATCGGGTCAGCCTGGGAGAAAGTGCCACGGGTGTTGGGCGGTCACCCACTAAGAGTCCTAGAAGGGGTCTGTGGTCCGTGACTATCTCGAAATCTCGCCCAAACAAGTATTCGTGGAATTTCTTAACCCCGGAGACTATGACCAACGCTTCCCTATCTAGCTGGCTGTAGTTCCTTTCCGCAGAGGACATCGTCCGGGAATAATATGCTATAGGGGCTTCTGTTCCATTCGGTAACCTATGGCTGAGCACCGCCCCCACCCCATATGGTGAAGCATCGCAAACTAGCACTAGTGGCAACGTGCCATTGTACTGGATGAGGAGGCTATTGCTGGACAAAAGGTTTTTTACCCCCTCAAATGCCCTAGCCTTTTCTCTGCCCCAGGACCACACAGCTTTCTTTGCTAGCAACTTATGTAGCGGTTCGGCTACTGTTGCTTTATTCTTCAAGAATACCGCATAGAAATTAACAAGCCCCAAGAATGCCTGTAATTCTGTTTTATTTTTGGGGCTGGGGCCTTTCTAATGGCCCGTACCTTGCTCTCCGTGGGTGGATCCTTCCTGTCTATTCGGTATCCTAGGAATTCTACAGATTTCACCCCAATGTGGCATTTGTTGAGCTTAACTTTAAGCCCAGCAGACCTAAAAATGCCCAATACCTTCCTTAGTTTTACCCCGAGTTCCTCTAAGTTTTCAGCTGATACCAATACATTGTCGAAGTATGGTACCACTCCTGGTAGGCCCTGTAATAATCGCTCCATTAGGTTCTGGAAGAGCCCTGGGGCCACGCTAACTCCGAACTGGAGTCGCGTACATTTGAAAGCCCCACGGTGCGTGACGATTGTCTGCGCCTCAGCTGTGCTGCTATCTACAGGTAGCTGCTGGTAGGCTTGGGCCAAATCGAGTTTGGCGAAGACCTGCCCTTGCCCTAATGAGTGTAGCAGATGTTGCACCACTGGAACGGGGTATGCACTTTTCTGCAACGCTTTGTTAAGCGTTGCTTTGTAGTCAGCGCAAATTCGGACCGAACCGTCCGGTTTGACTGGGGTTACTATGGGTGTCTCCCATTTTGCATGGTCGACGGGGACTAATATTCCCTGGCTTACTAACTTGTCCAATTCTCGGTCAATTTTAGGTTTTAGGGCGAATGGGACCCTCCTAGCCTTTAACCGGATAGGGGCGACTTGGGGGTCGAGGTTGAAAGAAATAGGGGTCCCCACATACTTGCCCAGGCAATTCTTGAATACATCCTCGAACTCCTTCAGTAGTTCGTCTCTGAGGATGACGTCGCTCCTGTGGACCCCGGTCACTCTCATACCCAAAGCGCGGAACCAGTCCAACCCTAGCAAACTCGGTAGAGTTCCGTTTACTATGGTGATCGGCAGGGTCTTTGTGAATTGTCCATATTTGACTTGGACGGCTGTAGCTCCTTGAACAGGGATCCGCTTCCCCTGGTAGTCCTGCACCCTCAGCTTCTGGGTTTGTAGCTGACGTTTAGCGATCGCTGGCAAGTCTCTCACGATGGTGTCCCAGGACATAATTGTGATTGATGACCCAGTGTCTACTTCCATGGGACACGGCACCCCTTCAATGTATACTTGGGTAAATATCTTCTTCTCTAGTCGTGTCGATGCGTGGCCCACTCTCACAGTGGTCTGGTTTAACTTCGCGCCCTTTTTAAATGGACCAATCCCTGGCCGCTTCGCTGCTCCCGCGCTCTGATTGGTCGGTTTGAATTTTTGGTGGGAAGGTTGGGGGGCTCGGCATGCTCGAGCTATGTGTCCTTTTTTTTCACACCGCCGACAAACCGCGTCCTTGAATCTGCAGTTTTGCCGTTGGTGTTGCCCCCCACAACTCACACATTTGTCCTGGTCACCTCTCTCCAGCCTCCCGGTGTGGAACACCTCTTCCTCTTCCTCACCTTCCAATTCGGCCTGGACTTCCTCGCGGTGGACCGGTGTAGTCTTTGTCCCGGCACCCTGCGCGTTTGGCTTTTGCAAGGTCTCCGCCGCCTTGGTGGACATTTCATGAGCTCTGGTTTCGTCCAGGGCTATCGCTAGAGTCAGGTTGCTTTTAGACAGCAGCCACCTTTGTAGTCTGATGTCTCTGACCCCACAAATGAGCTGTTCGAGTAAAGAGTCCTCCAAATCTCTGTACTCGCAGTGGTTTGCGGCTTTCCTCAATGCGGCCATGTACACACTTATTGATTCGCCTTCTCGCTGTACCCGTTGCCTCAATTCGAACCGTTGGACGAACTTTGAGGGTACCGGTGCGTAGTGCGCTCGAAGTGTTGTTTGTAGTGTCTGCCACGGTACCGATTGTACCGGCGTTGGTTCTGAGAGTGACTCCGCCGTATCGAAGACCTCTGGACCGCAGTGGCTCAGGAAGTATGCTCGCTTCCGATTGTCCGAGACTCCCTGTAGTTCGTTCGCTTCGAGGAAACACTCGAAACGAGCCATGTACGACCCCCATTTTTCCTTGGCTGGGTCGAATGGCGCTGGCGGCGTGTAGCTGGACATCGCTATTTTCCGCCTTCGCAAACTGGCTGGGTTAAGGAATTCCTGGTTCCTTCAGCTCTTTCTTTTGATCTTACTGCCTCAATATCCCACCTTCGTCGCCAATGTTAGGTTCGGGCAATGAAGAGGCAGGAGACCAATGAGTGGCAACAGCTCTTTAGTTTATTGTGACCCAGGAAAAGACAACCGGCAAAAACCCCTCTTTAAATACTCTTTTGGCTGAGGCTTCAACCAATCAGCAACGTACAATTTTCCCGCCCAAAATTCCCTCTCGAAGTTCAAAATACATTACAATTTAGATTGTAGCTAAATGCTTCTTTTTGCCCTTCAGTTTGTCATCTTTTCGTTCCATGTTGTCACTCTCCCTCTTCTTTCTCTTTCATTCTCTCTTCTCCCCCTCTCCTCTCCTACTCAACAGTATAAATCTACTTTTTCAGCATAATAAAATCACGTGATAATTGATTTATTAGTCTTCAAAATGCCTCAGAACTTTGAATTATTTTTGTTGCAATAAACTCATACCGCTATTTTCCTGGGAACGGCCACTTTGTAGTTTATTTATGGACATTATCTAAGAATTTCTATTCTCTTTGTGCTTCACAGTATCTGCCTTTACCATTCCATGTTTTTTTTTCTTCTCTTCCTTCCATCTTAAAAGAAAACACTTGACTATAAAATGCTTCTTTCTCAGAACCTTGCTACCTACATCAGATGAGTTAGTTTTTTTATAAGCATGTTGATAATAAAAGTAAAATTAGTACAATTTAAAGTGCCCCAATATTTCCCCCCCCCTGCAAAACACTAACTTGTTTAATTCTTTGGAAAATTTAAAAATACTTATTATTATACCCTTATAATCTATTATTATACCATTCCTTTAAAAAAAATAAACAAAATTGTTCCTTTAAACTTCACAGCCAACTTTCACTATCTAAATTTTCTCTCGGGTTAACTCTGAATAGAGTATTCATGATCACAGCAGTCAAAATGGCACAGAGATGTGGTTTTCTATGGAAAGACAGGGTCAGCCATAAAGAGAGAGTGGCTTTTAATTTGAAAGTCCTTTTTAATGCCTTTTGTACGACCTCTTGTCGCTTTTCTACTTCCATGCTTTGCTGTTAAATTTTTAATTTGTTTTATTCCTTTATCTTGTTTCTTTTACCTTTGTCCAACAACTTGAATAGATTTTCTTGTTCAGTAACGGTAAAAGAATTGGAAGGGACTTTGGCGTGCACATGCTCACACATTTCTGACAAATGACTGTCCAGTCTCTTCTTAAATGCCTTCGGTGATGGAGCACTCACAACTTCTGGAGACAAGCCATTCCACTTGTTCATTGTTCTTACTGTTAAGAATTTTCTCTTTAGTTCTAGGTTGCTTCTCTCCTTGATTAGTTCAAGCTTGCCTTGGTAAGCTTCAAAAATTTTAGCAAGGGGTTCTCTGCCTGGTTGCTGGGTGGGCCTGGCCATGGTGGGCATGGCCATGGTGCGGGGGGGGGGATTTTTGCCCTCCCCAGCTCCAGAGGCTTTTCTTGAGCCTCCAGGAGGACAAAAACAGCCTCCCTAAGCTCTGGAGGCCCGAAACGGCACCATTTCCAGCCTTCCCAAACATCCAGTAGGCACGTTTTTCACCCTCCTCAAGCCTCCATGTGCACCCTGCACTTACCTGCATCCAAAATGGGCCGTGTGGGTACTCTTGGGAGGGGCGGGGTGGGTGGGGCCAGCCAGGAGTGGGATTTAGGGGTTCTCCAAATTGCACAGAATCTTAGCTAGAGGTTCTCCCGAATTTCAGCTAACCCCCAGCAGCCCACCCCTGGCTGCTGGGGGTTCGCAGGAATTCGGGAGAAATTTTCATGTTCAGATCAAAATCTTTCCCTCTTGGAGCATTCAGGTTTGTTTCTAAAACAAAGAATAAGCTCGGTGGCCTGTTGAAACAAATGCATGTATTTCTAATCTATACTATTGAAGGTAACTGTCTTCTTTCTCCATCACAGATTTCATCCTAATTAGCAAGTATCCTCCTGGAACCTTTAAGAATGAAGTGCAACAAAATGTACTTGAAGAGAAATGTCATATAGAGGAGGGTCAGAAGTTATTCTCTTTCTCCCCAAAGGAAAGGACTATAACCACAGGGCTAAATTTATAATGAAATAGCTTTAGATGAAAGTCAAGAGAGGGCCAGATGAAGTGGTGTGTTTTCCTTCATTGAAGATCTTCAAATAGAAGATGGTTTGTCATCTATTAGAGATCTCGCATTGAGCAAGGATTTGGATCAGATAGTTTCTAAGTGTTGTGGTCCACCAGCAGCCTGCGGAGTTGGCACTGGAGTCGGACAGTGATGAGGCTGAGGAAGAGTGTGGGCCAGTCCTGGAGGCTGGGGAAGGCCCGGATAAGGGATCTACATCGGAGGCTAAGGTGGGGCCAGGGCCACCGGGGAGTGAAATGTGGACTCCAGAGCCTCTAGAGACTGACAGTAGTGAGGCAGAGGAACAGGAGGAGCCTGTTCCTAACGCACTCATGAAAAGAGCTGCCAGAAGGCAAGAGCACCTCAAGCAAAGAGAATGACTCAGGAGTCGGGCCAAGAGATGATTGGCCCCTCCCATAAGGCTTAAAAGACCAGTAAAGGCATTTGGGCGCTTTGCCGGAAAACAACGTTGATAGCTTGTTGCATTTGTTTTGTATCACTGTCTTCTGAACTTTTGCCAAGAAAGGCCTTTGGCAGTTTGCCTAATTGGACCAAGATTGGTGATAGGACTAAAGAATTGTGTTGGGAGAAATTTGCTTTAATTTAGTTGAACTACGCTGAGAATGAAGTAATTCTCAGCTGTTCGAATGAAGTTTGCTTGCTTTTACACTGTCTGAGTTTCCTACTACCTACTTGGGCCTGGGTCAAAACACTAAGATCCCTTCCAATTCTATGATATCCATTTTGTTTTCTAAAAACAAAACAGTGTTGGAGCATTCCAACTCTGGAAGTTTTTAAGAAGAGACCAGAGAACCATTTGTCAGAAATGGTATAGGTGTCAGTTTTGGAAACCATTTTTTCTTTTTAGCTTCCTAACTGCCACATATTGTAGCCTGGGAAATTGGGAGGGTTTCTTTTTGTTGGAGCACTGGAAGATTAGTCATAACAACATTCCTTACTCTGGGAGTCAAGGACATTTGCCTGCACCTGGATGGGAGTGACTGGGGATTGTCTCCAGTTGAGCCTGAAGGAACTTGTGTGTGTGGAGCAGGGTTGTGAACTTTCAACTGGGTGGGGAAAACCTGGAAGCTTTCAGATTCGGGTTTTCCCAGATGTGCCAGCATGACATCCAGTGGTGGGATTCAGCCAGTTCGCACCACTTCGAGAGAACTGGTTGTTAACTTTCTGAGCAGTTTGGCAAACTGGTTGTTGGAAGAAATCATGAGGGCAGAGAAACGGTTGTTAAATTACTTGAATCCCACCACTGATGACATCTCTAATAAAATGGAACTTTGAGGAATAGATAGCCTTGGAGTTTTCTTTTGCTGGGGATGTTTTTTGGAACCCTGACATTAGGGTTTCCTGCCTGCACAGGGGGCTGAATTGGAAGGCCCCTCTCTTAGGTCCCTTCTAACTCTGTTATTCTGCTCTGTTCTGATTTTAGTATATATTTTGCAAAGGCAAATGCCATGGCCAGCTCTGAATATGCACATGGTGGGGCAAGTTATGGATTTCCTATGGTTGTGGCTGTATAGGGATTATCCCCAACAATAGTCAGTGTTCATGGTATGTAAGGTCAGAACAATTGGAGAAGCATTATCTATGCTTTGTGCCGCAATATTTCAGACAACTGCTACTTGAAGAAAGAGATAGAAAAAAAGTTGGACTCCTTGCAGCTATTTTGTAGCTATCTAAATTTTTCCAACTTAGGTACGCTAAAATGCATTTTTCAGAGATACTCTTGCCGTGTGTATTCTTGTTATTGATGCAGAATTTCTTTTTGTAGTCGTGTTTATGCAGATGACTTTGAAGGAGAGCTAACATTCCAGGAACAATGCACTCTATTACTTGACATTAAAAAATAAATAAAAATCAACAGGCCGAATGATAATATCCTTCTTTGTGAGAGAGCTCTTAAGACTTCGAGCTAAGAGTGAGGTATCCAGGCTCAAATTCACTCTCAGCCATAGAAATTTACTGGGTGGCTATTTCCTTTATTTCCAAGTCCCCAAATAAGTAGAAAGATTATTAGCTTGATCAGTGGCTAAGAGCAAAGCCATTATGTGAGCAAACCTAGCAAGTTCTAATTCCACTAGCAGCAATTAATATTTCCTTTATTATAACCAATGATTAGCAGGAGGGAGGTGATTCATATATTTTTTTTGGTCTTTTTCTGTGCAATCAATTTTATCTGACCCTGCTCTCCATGTTTTGTTCTCTTTCAAAAGGCTGCATTGTCTATTGCCTATTCTTTGGGAATCAGCCTAAGGGAACTTAATTGGACTTGAGCGTGAGTAGGAAAATGTAGTATAGCATTGTACAATGCCCTCCCACCCCCAGCAATTCCCGAAATATTGCCTAGTATTTCTTGATATGGTTTTCAGGGAATGAAAACAAAGGTGAGAAGAAGTGCAGAAGGATGTGAGTGCCAGAGATGGAGAGGTTGGTAGCGTTTCTGTTGCTGCTGTATTAATTACAAGCTGAATACCCGTGCTTCGCTACTTATGACCATTTTTCACACTTATGACCATTGTATATCAAAGTATATCTGGAGAAATGAAGGCTGATGCTGAGACCCCGCCATGATACTCCCTATCCTGTGGTAGACCTGCCCCTGCACTTTGAATGTTGGCTATTTCCTTCCTTCACCTCTCTGGCTCCAAAAGACGTCATTTGAAAGCATCTGTTGTACTTCTGGGCAGCAGAAAGACAGTCTTTTCCCTTTAACTGGTGTTACAGTAGAAGGAACAGATTTGTCTGAACTGAGGAGGTCAGTGTAAGAAGTGAGTTGGGACGGGAACACTATGCAGGAGAAATTCGGTTCACAATCCGTTGGCTCAGTGGTGGTCAGTGATTGGGAATATCTCTCCTGCCATCGTGAGTTCAGAAGCAGTTCCATAGGTGGAAGGCGTAGACATTTTGGTGAGGTACCGACGTTTAGTACTGTATGGAGCCCCAGACCGCCCCTGAGTGAAGGAGTGGAACATCTGCCAGTTTGACCTGAGGTAATGGAATGTGAGGCAAGTGGCAGTTGGAACTTTTCAGGTGGGGAGGGGGAGTAGAACGTCTGACTCCTTAGCATCAGAGCATGTTAATATACTGTATATGAATATACTGCATATGAAATTGTAATGATCTGATGGTCATTTCAAAAAATCCTTCCTCAGCAAGCACCTAGAAGCCAAGAGGAACATACGTGCCAAATTTCAGGTTTGTAGGCTTTACCGTTCTGGAGATTTCATGATGAGTGAGTGGATTTCGCTTTTATATATAGAGAGAGATGTGCTAAGTGTATTCTTTCCATCTCTCTAAGGAGGTTATAATCTTATACAGGTTTGGAAAGAAGTAACAGTAAATCTAGCAAGATTCACTTCACTTTTAAGGAGGCATGCAAAGGAATAGGGGTTCCCCCCAGCTGATAGCCTTTCTTGCTTCTGTACAGACAGGCAAAGCCTAGTGTAATAATGCAACTCATTAGAGACATGTCAAGCTTTGAAGAGCTTCCTGGCTTTAATGAAGCTTCACACAACGCGGTCTGCTGAACCTGTCTTGTGGTTTCTTTCCTTCAAAGGCCAAAACTTCAGCAATGTTATTTCACCTCATTCTAGTTCCGGCCTTTTATTACAGAGGTCTTGCTACCCAGGAGCAGTAAGAGGAGATTCAGCATTAGTTGAAGGTCGAATAGTCTGGGTTGCTTCACAGTATGTTGAGGGCAACCTCATTCAGCTGACTAAGCTTCGTCCTCCAGACAACTCGTCAATATTTTAGCCACCACTGAAGTGGGGGAAAAAACAATATGGGCCCCCAAAAGTACCAGATGGACTTGTTTGTATGCACTCAAGGAGCTTGTGTATGAAATAATAGAAAATACTTGTAGCTTGGGTTTTGGATTGGGGCTGAAAGGCGAAAGCGGAAGCGGTATGCTCCATCCCATAATTGGGTAAACCAGATTGTCCTGATAGACCAGTGCCACCAGAAAAAAAACAGTTAATCTCTCCCCTGGTGTAGCTGACAAAGCGAGGAGACCCCGTGGCTTAGAGGTTAATACATCTACTGAATATGCAAGTAGCCCTGGTTTGAATCCCAGAAGGGTATGTCTAGCTGATGAAAACTAAATAGCTTGAAATAGATCTATACTAGTCTCCCTTTATTTCTTTGTCAGTAAAACATAAATTTAGCACAAAAATAGTTTGTTCTGAACTAAAGAAGCTTCTTGGATGAGAAGCAAAATCTCTTTAAGGAAAAACAAAGAAAATCCAGTTATCTTCTGAAAAAGCATCTTCGGTACAATAAGTCTAATACAGTACAGGTAGTCCTCGACTTACAACAGTTCATTTAGTGACCGTTCAAAGTTACAACAGCACTGAAAAAATGTGACTTATAACCGTTTTTCACATGACCACATGATGAAAATTCACACACTTGGCAACTGACTCATATTTATGATGGTCATGTCCTTTTTCACCCTTCTCACAAGCAAACTCAATGAGGAAGCTAGGTTCATTTCACAACCTGGTTACTAACTTATCAACTGCAGTGATTCACTGAAGAACAGTGGCAGTTGTAAAATGGGGCAAAACTCACTTAACACATATCTCACTTAACAACAGAAATTTGGGCTGAATTGTGGTCATATGTTGAAGGCTACCTGTATTTTGTGACTATTATTTTTTTACTAAAGCATTCGCTGTTTGATCTTCCTAGGAAAAAAGCAGAGGTGCCTTTTACTTAACCAAAAATGAAAATAATGGGCAATAAATGTCAGAGAATTGATTGGTTAAATTTACCTGTCACCGGTGGTGTAAAGGAAACATGGCTGAAGCTGAAAGCAATGAGTAATACCATAGGCAGTTACAATGATAAGGAAAATTTACCCATCTAGTCTGACAATCAATTAAATACTTGGAATTATGTACAGTAATTACCTGGCTTGGCAGTGCCAACTGTGCCAGGCCGCTTGAGGGACCCATGTGAGGAAGAGGGAGAAGAAGAGAAGCTTTATTCTAGCACTGATTTGATTTTAGGTGAAAAAGTGAAGGGGCCATTTGGGAATATAGACCCCAACATATCCACGATACCAGTTCCAATTCTGACCTTCACATCCCCTTTAACATATGAAGAAGTCTTACACGTCTCAGGATCTAAACCTGGCCTTCACTCCAATGTTTAGTCTAACACAGGGGTGTCAAACTCAAGGCCCGGGGGCTGGATCCAGACCTCAGGGTGCTTAGATCTGGCCTGTGGATCCACCCTGGAAATAGTGAAGGACTGGCCTGCGGTGCCACTGCCAGTGAAAATAGAGCTCGTGAGGGTTACACGTGGTTCCCCCAAGCTCCGTTTTTGCTGGCAGAGGGTTGGAGAAGGCCGTCACAACCAAAAATGGAGCTCAGGAGGCCATTTTCACTAGCAGAGCTCTCAGGCCTCCACAGTGATATCATCCTGGCCATGCCCACCCTGGCCACACCCCAGCCCCTCAAGGTCAAACACAACCCTGATGCGGCCCTCAATGAAATTGAGTTTGACACCCCTGGTTTAACACTTATGCATTTTGAAATCACTATGGTACAGGTAGTCCTTGACTTACAACAATTCATTTAGTGGCCGTTCAAAGTTACACCATGGTTGAAAAAAGTGACGGCTGACCATTTTTTCACACTTACGACCATTTTTTTTTCTTTTGCCACAATCATTTTTACTTCTATTTGTGGGTCTTTGTATTTTGTAATTTTCCTTAGTTCTCCCTCTTTTATTTTGCCGTCTCCAGGTAATGCCACATCCACTATCAAGCCTTTTTGCTTTTCTTACTGACAATTGTTACGATTATGATGGCGATGATTAATTGCACAATCAGCCAGATATTTAGACTGCATTTGACATTTTTATCTACCTATTGGGTCCTTCTTATTATTATTAGTAGTTGTAGCAGTCAGCCTATTTATAAAATACATTCCTTTAACAGTTACCCTACGGTTTTGAAATATTTTTCCTGGGAATAGTTAGAGTGTTATTAGTGCATTTCTGCAGGATTTACAGATCCTTCTTGTACGAACAAGAATGATTTTTATGAAAATTCTACTATCTTCTCATCAAATCTGTTGAACAATTTAATGAATAATCTATTACTGAGAATGACTTGTAAATGAAGACATTTTTTCCCTTCATAAACAGCTTCTAATAGAAAATAATGCAAATTTAGCCCTGATTAAATTGAAATATCTATGCACCTGGGATATCTCAGCACATCAAGGAGATCACAGAACTCGAGGAAAAAAAACATTGGTTGTTATACTATAGATTGCTTGAGGATAAGAGTTCCCCTAATGCTCTGATACAAAGTTGGAGCCACCTTTTATCTTTTGCATAAGCATCTTTGAGGCAATAAATCTGATCAGTGGTGGGATTCAGCAAGTTCTCACCGGTTCGGCCGAACCAGCTGTTAACATTGTGTGCAGTTCTGAGAACCGGCTGAATCAAGCAAGCGACGTCCACACAGGCAAAGCCCCAAGGCAGCTCTGACAAGGCACTCAGGGGGAGGGGGGGCTGCAGCTACTAAACAGGCGGCCAAGCTAAGTGCCTGAAGGACCCCATCTGTCACCAAGTGCGTCAGCAGGAAGCAAGCGACGCCTCGGCTGGGCTCCTCAGCAGACAACAGGCTTCACAGGGGGTTGATCTAGTGCCCAGAGCCAGCTCTACCCTAAGGAGGTCGGGGGCATCATTGGGGCTCCTGTGAAGAGGGGTTGAGCCCCAGTCCCGGCATGATGCCATGATCTATGAGCTGGTGCTGGTCCTGCGCGGCTATCCGCGCAACCTCTTTATGGGCAGCAGCCTGCAGGTTTATTGTATTATAAAATACAAAGACCCATAAAGAGAAATAAAATTATTGTGGCAGGGAAAAAAAATGTTCGTAAGTGTGAAAAATGGTCATCAGTCACTACAATGTTCCTGTAGGGCAGGGGTATCAAACTCATGTCATCACGTTGTCATCATTTGATGTATCATGACTTTTTTCCCCTTCGCTAAACTGGGGATGGGCGTGGCCAGCGCGTAACGCCTCCGGCCCACAGGCTGTGAATTTGACACCCCTTTTGCTAGGTTAAAAGTTCCATTTAAAATTTAAATCATTAGCTGTATCTGCTGGCAGTGTTTGCAACCTCCAGCTCTGGGAAACAGAGGCATTGATATAACCAAGGGTAGTTTGCTAACTGTCCCTCCCAAACTCTACCCTAAACTCTATTGCACTTTTTGTCATGATGAGCTTTATTTGTTGCACGAAAGAGAATAAAGCATGTTCTCTTACATTACTGTACATGCTTGGCTGTTTGGAATGCTTTAAACTAAATCGTATGCTGTTCTGGGAATGCTGCATAGCAGGATTGTTTCATATAATCTACTAGAGAAATAAACGCTTATGAAAAAGAACAGAAAGAGAGAAACAATTGTGTATGCATTCAGCTCTTGCAGAATAAGCTACTTACTCATTGTGGGTTTCTTTTCCTCTTCTTCCTTTAATTTCTTCTGTTTATTATGTTTAACTCCTTTTCTGAGCTCTGCTTTAAAGTGCAATAGCATAATGGCTAAACATGCATACATAATAACGTATGCTCAGCAGAACCTTTGTATGTTGATAGCATGGGCTATCTTTTATAGAGGAAAGAACCAGGTTGCGTGATCTTATTTGGCAAATACAAATGTCACAGGGGTGGGTTCTACTTACCTTTACAAGTGGTTTGCAACGGGATTGCTTCTGCGCATACGCAGATCATCTATGATGACATCCAGGGGGGTGGAGCCTCCCCCTGGTTTTACTACCGGTTCGCAAGAACCAGACCGAACCGGGGGCAACCTACCACTGAAATGTCATCAAGGTGAGTCAGTAATCAAAATGATGGGTGCAACCCAGCAACCTGGTTCACTATTTTACTCACATAAGAAAGTTGACATTCTGAGTGTAGAAAACTAAACTGGGGAAATTAATTTTTGAAGAATGTATTTAGAAGCAATCTAAAATGGGGCAATTGCCTCCCTGTGAAATGGTTGTTTATTTTTTTTAACAGTAGAAAACTGTAAGTTTGCGTTTTGTAGCAGGAATGGCTTTTTCTCCATATAGTTGTTTGTTTTTTTTAAGGATGGGACCCATTAACACTTTCTCAGAAATTCAAAGTAGTCTCTGGACCAAAAATATGTTGAGTACAGGCAATAAAAAACACCAAGCAACTGGAGTTTCAAAGAACATCCATGTGCTTTACAAAGAACTTCTAGAACATCTAAGCATTTCCATTTCACTGTGGAATTCAAGATTTTTCCTTTTGACATAGTTCTCCCTCATACCTTGCAATACCTTGCTTAATAGTAGTAACTGTGAGAGGGATCTTGGAGACGTAGTGGATAACCATTTAAATATGAGCCAGCAGTGTGCAGCAGCTGCCAAAAAAGCCAACACAGTTCTGGGCTGCATAAACAGAGGGATAGAATCAAGATTGTGAAGTTGTGAATGCTTCAACACTGGAAATTTTTAAGAAAATGTTGGATAACCATCTGACTGAGATGGTATAGGGTTTCCTGCCTGGGCAGGGGGTTGGACTAGAAGGCCTCCAAGGTCCCTTCCAACTTTGTTGTTATGTTATGTTATATGTTAAGATCACATGAAGTGTTAATACCACTTTATAATGCCTTGGTAAGGCCGCACTTGGAATACTGCATCCAATTTTGGTCGCCACAATGTAAAAAAGATGTTGAGACTCTAGAAAGAGTGCAGAGAAGAGCAACAAAGATGAATAGGGGACTGGAGGCTAAAACATATGAAGAACGTTTGCAGGAACTCGGTATGTCTATTTTAATGAAAAGAAGGACTAGGGGAGACATGATAGCAGTGTTCCAATATCTCGGGGCTGCCACAAAAAAGAGCGAGTCAAGCTATTCTCCAAAGCACCTGAGGGCAGGACAAAGAGCAATGGGTGGAAACTAATCAAGGAGGGATTTAGAACTAAGGAGAAATTTCCTGTCAGTTAGAACAATTAATCAGTGGAACAACTTGCCTGCAGAAGTTGTGAATGTTCTAACACTGGAAGTTTTTAAGAAGACATAGGATAACCATTTCTCTGAAGTTGTGTAGGGTTTCCTGCCTAAGCAGGGGGTTGGTCTAGAAGACCTCCAAGGTCCCTTCCAACTCTGTTATTCTATTCTATACTAGGCTACATGTGCTGATGATTTTAGAAGTTTCCAAGTATTAAAATAATGTCCATAAAGAACACAATGAGAGAGAGATTGTATCTATTGCTTTTATATTAAATCCAAGATTCTGTTAAGTTGCTTCCCAAGAAACTGGGTGTACGTGAATTCTGTCTGCTGGATTTGATCTGTGGGGAGTCTCTATGCAAAAATTAAAATTAGATATTTTTTAGAGTAATTTTTGCCATTTTCTGAAATTCAGATGGTGGCAACCAAGCAATCATGCAATGAATCAAAGGCTCAAAAAAAAAAAAAAAGTTGAACTTATGCCTGTGTTCTCAAAATAGTTTGTTTGTGGTTGTTAGTTGTGAAGTCATGTCCAACGCATCACAACCGCGGTATGGCTCAGGCTGTAAGATAGCCTGTTATTAAACACAGCTGCCTGCAATTACTGCAGGCTTGAGTCCCACCAGGCCCAAGGTTGACTCAGCCTTCCATCCTTTATAAGGTAGGTAAAATGAGGACCCAGATTGTTGTGGGGGGCAATAAGTTGACTTTGTATATAAATATACAAATAGAATGAGACTATTGCCTTACACAATGTAAGCCGCCCTGAGTCTTTGGAGAAGGGTAGGATATAAATGTAAATAAATAAATAAATAAATAAAAAACAACCCCATGGACAATGTTCCTCCAGGCCTTCCTGTCTTCTACCATCCTCTGGAGTCCATTTAAGCTCACACCAACTGCTTCAGTGCCTCCAGCCAGCCACCTCGTTTTCTGCCGTCCCGTTCTTCTTTTGCCAGCTTTAAGTTCTTCTCCAGTGAGTCCTTCCTTCTCGTTAGGTGACCAAAGTATTTGAGTTTCTTCTTCAGGATCTGGCCTTCTAAAGAGCAGTCAAGGTTGATCTTCTCAGGGGAAGTTATGGTAAAGAAGAATGGAGTTTTTAAGACATGAATTATTGAGTGATATAATTGCTTTAAAATGATGGAATAAACAGGGCAATAAGATAAAATATTGTTTCAGAATGACCATTAAATTAAAGAATAAAATATTATAGTTGATTTAAGGATTAATTGATTAAAATATTGAATATAAATTAGATGATAAAATGTATGATTAAACAAATTAATGATAAGTAATTGTCACTTACACAAAAAAATTGTAACCCATCCACCGACACATTGTATTTGATTTGAATGGAAGATGCTTTTATGTTTGTATGTTTTAAAAATAAAAAAAAACTTTTTCAAAAAAAAAAAGGTTGATCTCCTCTAGGACTGACCTGTTTGTTCGCCTTGCAGTCCAAGGGACTCGCAGGAGTCTTCTCCAGCACCAGAATTCACAGGCCTCAATTCTTTGATACTCTTATGGTCCAACTTTCAAACTTTCAAAATTATTAGCAATCCCTGAAAAGACATGAACCATCTCTTTGAGAAAACGATGAGAAACGTGGGTATCATAATCCTACTTCTGGACAGTGTAATAACTAATGGAATGATTATTCACAATATGATTTATGTGTTGCTAGAGACAACACATAAATATGTTGTAATATGTTGAAAAAGTATTTGTAGGAAATTTACGGGGTTTTGAAATAACTTTGCTTTCTCCGTGTCTCTGTTTAGACTTTTCATGTTTGACCCACCACTGGTATTTATTTCAGCAACTTGCATGTGATTAATAGAAAAATGAAAAATAAATGATAACAGGAAGGTCTAAATAACATTCAGATCTTGCACCCAACTTTGCTGAAACTCCTGGAAGCAATCAGGTAAATTGTTTGGAAAAAATAAGTTGTGAACAGAAATTACTGGACAGCGTAAGATTTTCAAAAGGGCACTTGTTTATCCTAATTAAAATCAAGGGCATAAAATATATTTCTCAGTTTCTTATTGGAAGAGAGACAAACAGAAAAGGGCAACAGAAATTTCCCTCTTTACTGATGTAGCATTGTGAATATTTTAGTGCTATTTTTTTTTTCTACAGCCGAAATTAATATCAGGCTAAATCCATTGCGGTTTGAAATGGAAGTGTGAACATGCTCTCTATTTCCACTCAGATAATCAGATTTATGATGATGAATGATTTATAGCCAAATGTTTTGCATTAATTATTCCATTTGCTCTCCCAAACAACTCTTTTGGGTGTGTGATTACTTCTGGAGTGTGACAGATGAGAAACTGAGATTGTGAACTGCAGAAGGTGCCAGCCAATAAAAGATTGTAATGCAAATATGTGAGCCGTGGAATACATATTCTCATTCAAACTCTATGATAAGACAAGACATGTCTGCTTTCCAGGAGCAGATGGATTTGCTAATCTGGCCTGTATCTTGCAATTTCAGTGTTGATATTAACACATCCCATTTTCAAATGTTTCACTTCATTTGTCAAGTAAGGCTTCTATTGCTTTTTTTAACCATTAACCATTTTATCTTTCTTTTCCACTGTCTAAAATATGTACAATTCTGCTCAGTCTTCAAGCAGAAGTATTTCCTCTACCATTACATCCTCCCAATCAACATTAGTACGACTGGAAACAGCCTAAGAAATAGATTCCATTTGTCACTTAGAAAACAAGTTTATTAGGTGATCAGACTCTTATTAATCTCTCTTATCATTGTCTCCTGAAACATCTTTCCTCCTGGACCCGACTCATCCATCACCATGGAAACCTAGTTGCTACTGAAATCTCTCTGCTTTGTGGTCACATTTAAAGCTCTGTTTGCAAAACCAGCTTCTATGTGGTTCATCCCAAATCACACATTCGGTTGTAGATAAAGATGAGGTACAAGTTGGAGCTAACCGCTCAACCTAAGTGATTCTTACGGTCAATGCCAGCAAGTATTAACATGGGGAAGAAAAGGGGTTGGAAGCAGTCCCATTACCATGGCAACTTATGGTTTGAAGTATGGTCACAGACTGCATTCGCTGAGGGACTTTCTTGACTCATTAGGAGAGAAATGTTGTTATTTATCTACTCAAAATCCCCAAAGCTTTAACCAAAAACTGTCTACGATTGACCTCACCCCATTCCCAAGAGGTCTGTAAGGGGCGTGCATAAGAGCACAAACGTGCCTACCGTTCCTGTCCTACTGTTTCCTTTCATTATATCCAATTTATATAGTTATTACATACTTATATTCTTATATATGCTTATATATTATATAGTTACTTCATGCTTATGCTTATATATACTGTTGTGACAAAATAAAATAAATAAAAAAATAAAAAAATAAATTTTCGCATAACATTGATGGGAATTCAGTGGAAAGCTTGAGAGTGACACCTCTCAAAGTTACACAGGAAAAGCCAATGACAACTGTGATGAGGATACCGTGGCTTAGGAAGAGATATATATAAAGTACTTCAGGAAATATCTAAATACTTGCTTAGATGTAACATGAGCACAAGAGGATGTGGGATGTTCTTCTCTCTCTACAGTAGTGACCAAAATTGTGGAAGCCTTTTGGAAAAAAGTGTATTTTCTAAAACTAGCTAATAACACCACTTTTTTTGGGAGTAGTACCATAAAATTATATATCAATGGAAAGATAATTTAATCAAGAATGTAATGCAATAACTTTTATGAAGGATTTGCTATTAGAATTGCAGTTACAGTATAAACAAGAAAAGTGAAATACGTAGAAAAAACAAGATATACAAAAATTATCACCATAGAAAAAATAGAATAGAATAGAATAGAATAGAATAGAATAGAATAGAATAGAATAGAATAGAATAGAATAGAATTCTTTGTTGGCCAAGTGTGATTGGACACACAAGGAATTTGTCTTGTGTGTACACTCACTGTGTACATAAAAGAAAAGATACATTCATCAAGAATCATAAGGTACAACACTTAATGATAGTCATAGGAAAAAGTCAATATAAATCTTAAGGATATCAGCAACAAGTCATACAGTCATAAGTGGAAGGAGATGGGTGATTAATAGTAATACAGACTTAATAACTAGTTTGACAGTGTTGAGGGAATTATTTATTTAGCAGAGTGATGGTGTTCAGGGAAAAAACTGTTCTTGTGTCTAGTTGTTTTGGTGTGCAGTGCTCTGTAGTGTCGTTTTGATGGTAGGAGCTGAAACAGTTTATGTCCAGGATGTGAGGATCTGTAAATATTTTCACAGCCCTCTTTTTGAGTAGTATACAGGTCCTCAATGGAAGGCAGGTTGGTAGTAATTGTTTTTTCTGCAGTTTTAATTATCGTCTGAAATCTGTGTCTGTCTTGTTGGGTTGCAAAACCAAACCAGACAGTTATAGAGGTGTAGATGACAGACTCAATAATTCCTCTGTAGAATTATATCAGCAGCTCCTTGGGCAGTTTGAATTTTCTGAGTTGGCATAGGAAGAACATTCTTTGTTATGCTTTTTTGATGACATTTTTGATGTTAGGTGTCCATTTTAGGTCATGAGATATGGTAGAACCTAGAAATTTGAAGATCTCTACTATTGATACTGTGTTGTCTAGTATTGTAAGAGGTGGTAATATGCGAGGTTTCTCCTAAAGTCCACCACTATTTCTACTGTTTTGAGTGTGTTCCGTTCAAGATTATTCCAGTCGCACCATGAGGCTAGTTGTTCAACCTCCCATCTGTATGCGGATTCATCATTGTCTTGAATGAGATCAATTACTGTTGTGCGAACTTCATCTGCAAACTTCAATAGTTTAACAGATGTATCATTAGAAAAGCAGTCATTGGTATACAGAGAGAAGAGAAGTGGGGAGAGCACGCAGACTTGTGGGGGGGCTGTGCTAATTGTACAGGTATCTGATTTGATTCTGGTTAGCTTCACCTGCTGCTTCCTGTTTGTTGGGAAGCGTATGATCCACTTACAAGTGTTTTCAGGTACCTGTAGCTGGTTTAACTTAGTTAGAAGAGCATTTGGAATGATGGTGTTGAATGCTGAACTAAAGTCTACAAAGAGGACCCTTGCATAGGTCTTTGGAGATTCAAGATGTTGTAAGATGTAGTGCAGAGCCATATTAACAGCATCATCTGTTGATCTATTTGCTCAGTATGCAAATTGCAGGGGGGTCTAACAGAGGATCTGTGATGGTTTTCAAGTCGGACATCACAAGCCTTTCAAAGGTTTTCATAACTACAGATCTTAGAGCAACTGGTGTGTAGTCATTCAGTTCCTTGATGGTGGGCTTTTTTGGCACTGGGATGATAGTAGAGCATTGGAAGCAAAAGAAACATAGCACATCTCTAGTGATTTATTGACGATATGGGTGAAGATGGGGGCCAATTGGTCAGCACTTATAAGCAAGAAGGAGTTACCTATTTATTTTTATTTATTTTATTTATTTATTTGTCAATCATATATAAGATTACAGATAAAAGTATAAACATAATTTGGATACATGAAAAGAGTAAGTAAAAAGGAATATTAGGACAGGGACGGTAGGCACTCAGGTGCACTTATGCATGCCCCTTAGAGACCTCTTAGGAATGGGGTGAGGTCAACAGTAGACAGTTTAAGCTTAACGTTTTGGGGGTCTGGGGAAGAAACTACAGAGTCAGGTAGTGCATTCCAGACATTTACCACTCTGTTACTGAAGTCATATTTTCTGCAATCAGGTTTGGAGTGGTTTACCTTGAGTGTGTATCTATTATTTGTTCGTGTATTGTTGTGGTTGAAGCTGAAATAGTCATTGACAGGTAGGACATTGTGGTAGATAATTTTATGTACTATGCTTAGGTCAGACTGAAGTTGGTGTATTGAAGTTGGTGTCTGGGCCTGGAGTTTTTTCTGGCTTTTGTGTGTGAAATAGGTCTTGCACTTCCTTTTCTGTGATCACTAGGGGTTGTGAACCCAATGGGATGGGATCAGTTGTAGGAGGCTTGGCTGTTGTTGGTGTGTCTGAGATGGGATTGTGGAGATAGGTGGTTATAGTTTCTTTTCAAACCTGCAGTAAAACACATTCAGGTCATCTGCCAGTTGTTGATTTCCTTCAGCCTGAGAAAGAGGTTTGCCATAACTGGATAAAAATGAGATATACAAAAATTATCACCATGTCAGTTAATACTTAGTTGGGTAGCATGAATTACGGCCTTACAATGTCTTCCCATGGAGTGAACCAAGACTTTTAGTTCTTCAGCTGTTATAATGTGAAACCAAGATTGAATGATTGCTTCTATTTACTGAGTTTTATTGCTGGGTCATTTCTGACTAACATGTTTCTTTAGTCAGCTCCATAGATTTTCAATTGGGTTAAGATCTGGGCTATTCCCAGGCCATTCCAGCAGTGGAATAGGATTATCTTGAAAATGAAAAAGTGGTGGTATTAGCCATCAAACCTCCAAAATACACTTTTCCCAAAATATTTCCACAGTTTTGGCCACTACTGTATTCTGTGGAAATTCTCAATCATCCAACCATCAGTCATGGTTGTCCCAAAGGTGTATTTTTCAAGAGGTAACTGGACTTCCTTTGTTTTTCCTTGAAGACGTTTTGCTTTTTGGATGAGAAGCAAAATGTCTTCAAGGAAAAAACAACAACAAAGAAAGTCCAGTTGCCTCTTGAAAAATACACCTTTGGGACTTCTCTCTCATGTTTTACGCAAACGATACTCATTTGTACATCCTGTGAATGAATGCCAGTTGGAATATAGTTATCTTTTCAGTAATAAATTTTGATTGATTTTTGTGATGGGTCCCTAAGAACCATGCCAGCCAAAAATGAGTATATTTTTGAAGGGGAAAAAATGTATATAATTTAAATGTGTTTTGCCAGTTTTAAAAAAATAATAATGCAAAACTGAACAGATGGCGTTTAGGATTGTTTGCATTCTAAAATGGCAGATCAGAAATAAATTACTTCATTCTTCTCCGTCCAGAATGGTATGGGAGACATGAGATGGATGATTTAGAATTAGCGCATATTATTCATGATCAAAACTCTAATTGTATCAAGAAAAACTTCAAAGGAAAGCTTGAGCCAAATTAGCCTTCCCCAAATCACTACCTCATTAGTGGATCATTTAAATAGAGGCAGTTGTCTGTTGCCCAGTTTTGGGGATGATATTATGACCCCTGAAACGGTTTGAGAGAGATAAAGAAGAGAATTGTTATTCTAGTGCCAAAGCTAACACCTCCTCCCTTGTCAATTTTTGTACATGTTGACTCTTCTAGCAAGAAACAAATGGGTTGAAATCTACTGGCCCTTATAAAATCAAACGTTAACTGCAATTTTTTTTAGCTCAAGAATATTTGTATCAATGCTGGTTCAAAGACAAGACTTGAACGTTCCATAATTAATGAAAGCAAGATTAACCAACAAAACAAAAACCATTCTGATATGTATATAAATGATATCACGAAGGAACAATAAAACAGTGGCATTTTCTTCTGTGTCCTTTTTCCTGATCAAGCAAAAGACACCTTAGCCAGGAACCATTTTGTGAGGGTTATTTTCTTTCAAACTTCTCAAAGGATTACTCCAGCGAGTCTGTAGCAGTGGTGGGTTTCAAATTTTTTTACTACTGGTTCTGTGGGCGTGGCTTGGTGGTTTGGTGGGCATGGCAGGGGAAGGTTACTGTAAAATCTTCATTCCCTCCCCACTCCAGGGGAAGGATACTTCAAAATCCCCATTTCCTCCTGATCAGCTGGGACTCAGGAGGCAGAGAATAGATGGGGGCAGGGCCAGTCAGAGGTGGTATTTACCAGTTCTCTGAACTACTCAAAATTTGTGCTACTGGTTCTCCAGAACTGGTCAGAACCTGCTGAAACCCACCTCTGGTCTGTAGGGATTACAAGAGATTCAAGCAGACCAAAAGAAGCTCATAATTGTACAGGATTCCAGGAATGTTTAATCAAGCAATAACAATAATTATTTATCACTGCATCTTACAAAAGCTACTTTTGGTTACGCATCAGGCTAGAAACCTGGAGACTGTGAGTTCTAGTCCCACTTTAGGCACAAAGCTAGGTGAGTGCCTTTGGGCCAGTCACTTTCTCCCAGGATTAGGAACAAGGCAAGAACACTTTCAAAATCTTGAACAGCAGAATCAAGAAAACAGCAGGGACTAGTCAAGGCAGTCATCGGGAGTCAAGGCTGACTCATAGAAGGAAAAGGAGGAGGAGGAGGAGGAGGAGGAGGAGGAGGAGGAGGAGGAGGAGGAGGAAGAAGAAGAAGAAGAAGAAGAAGAAGAAGAAGAAGAACAAGAACAAGAACAAGAACAAGAACGAAGAAGAAGAAGAAGAAGAACCTTGCATTTTCATATATTTCCTATTGATTTAATGAATACAAGAATTTGCCTATGAAAATGAAAATGGCTTTAAGACAGAGGATACACATTGCAATAGAGTGAATATAATCTTGATTGCACAAAACTAACACATTGTTAATTCTAATGGGTTAATAAATTGCTATGCCTGCTAACAAAAATATTTCAAAGCTTTCCCAAATATCATTGCAATCAAACAATTATGTAGCATTATTGGAAATATTGCAATCGCAGAGTAAATTTACCATTTCTGCACAAACATGATAACAAGAAATTGACTTTATGAGTTTGTGCTGTGCACAAAGCTGCATGATAATTCTGAATGGGCTATTAGTACTAAGATTAGATTTTATTAAATTCTTATTCATGTGTACCAACATTGTAACATTATAGACACTTAGTTCCTAAATTTAGTGCCCTTCCCCCCAAGGCAGCAACTTCATGAGAAGGTAAATAAAATATTAACCAAGCAGATTTCTCTTAAAAAAAAAACAACCCACTAAGTTTCAAAAACCACTTTTTACATGCAGTTAAATTGTGTTTACACAGCTTTGGGGCTGAAAGCATTTTTAACTATGAATCATTTATTTCCTCAAATACTGAATTTAACTTGCCCTTAGGCATTGGAAGGATACATACCGGGTTGAAATTTAGATCCCTTATAGTCATCTTTTGATGAGCGACAAGGATTAAAATTAACAGAATAACAGAGTTGGAAGGGACCTTGGAGGTCTTCTAGTCCAACCCGCTGCTCAAGCAAGAGACTCTATGCCATTTCAGATAAGTGGTTGTCCAATTTCTTTTTATAAACCTCCACTGATGTAGCACCCACAACTTCTGAAGGCAAGTGGTTCCATGGTTAATTATTCTCACTATCAAGAAATTTCTGCTTAGTTCTAGTTTGGTTTTCTTCTTGATTAGCTTCCATCCATTGCTTCTTGTCCTGCCTTCAGGTGCTTTGGAGAATAGGTTGAGCCCCTCTTCTTTATGGCAACCCCTTAGATTACAGGTGTCAAACTCAATCGCATCACGTATCATGACATATCACAACGTTTTTGGGTTTGTTTGTTTTTTTTTTGCTTTTGCAGAGCTGGAGCGGGCGTGACCTGTGCGTAATGCATCCGGCTTGCAGGCCCCCAGTTTGACAAGCCTGCCTTAGATATTGGAACACTGCTATCATGTCATCCCTTGTCCTTCTTTTCATTAAACTAGTCATACTCAATTCCTACAACCGTTCTCCATGGAGACTTTTTGCTAGCAGAGATCAGCTCCACCAGCAAGGCAAAGCATTTGCAGTGGTTCTCCCTCAAAACAATGAAAAGCTCGGGGGTTGGATGCATCACATGCTGGCCACGCCCACACCCAGTTTAGCAAAGGGGAGAAAAAGTCGTGATACATCACGCCACGAGTTTGACAACCCTGCTCTAGAATACATTATAGGTACTCAAAGATATGAAAGGGAAGTTAAAATGTCTTATTGTATCCACCTGCAATGGAGGAGCTAGGAAAAAAAGGGCGGAATATCAAAAAGTCCTCATGGTGCATTCTTTGTTCAAGAATTCCAAATGACAGACGTGTGCCCTTAAATCCTTGAATATTCTTGAAGTATTGTCTAAGACAGAGTTCTAAGTCATACGCTCAATATTTACTGAAGCATTCACAAGACAAATTGCCTGGCCAACAAGTTAAATTCTGGCATCTTCCCCATGTAAATCACTATTTTAAAAATGTTTGTATGACCTAATCTTGTCACAATAAATCATGGAAAAGATCTTCAGTGCAAACACACATTTCCAACTGGATTCAAGACATATAATACAAATGCAGGTATTATTCAACAATAAAGAAAGTCTTGGTCTTATAGTAATATGATGCTAAAATGAGTTTAAACTTGATTATTTTACATGTGAATTATAATAAAAAGCACTACTTCTTTTCTCTGAAGAATTATGGACTGGCAATTATGTAGAGTGGGGAAGACTAATTAATGAGATGCAAAATCTTCAGAGAATTGTAACTCAGTGTTCCCCAGCTATTAATTGCATGTATAAATAGCACAACCTTCTATTTATTAGTTAATTATTCTATAGTTTGTTAAAGCTAAGATGAATGTAGACTTTAAAAATCATTATGTTAGACAGGCTATACATAATGGAGTAAGTATAAACTCAGGATTTTCTAGGAAACACCTTTATGGCTTTTGGCACAAGAAGCATTTTATAGACAAGAAATAATAAGTAAATATCAATGACTAACCTACCAAGATGAACTAGAATTTGCCAAGGTGACTGTAAAATGGAATCAAGAGAAGATTTGATAACAGAAGAATATTCTTCTCAGTGCTGTTGTTGTTTTGTACAATTAATAGAAAGCTTTAAGGTGGATAAAAGATATGGTTTTGAACAAGCTAAGACTGAAATAGAACTCTGTACTAATGATGAACATGTTATTGCTAAAATGTATGAACTTTTACAGACATATGAGACAGAAGAAGAACGAGTCAACAAATCTGTGATATGATGAGCTAAAACTTTTAGCTAGGATATGCAAATGGACCAATGGGAAAATAGGTGGCTGAAAGAATAGAAATGCATCTTATGTTCTAGCCTTAAAGATTATTTTTTTAATAAAATGATGTCTTCAAAGAAATTGACTAGAATGTATAAAAGTGTTTTGAATTTTTCCTGGAAATGTGAACAACATGAGGGGACATTTTATAATGTTTCATGGATGTGTAAAAAAAATCAGAATCACTTTGGATATAAATATAAGCATTAATTCAGAAGATTTTAAAGGTTAAAGTACAACTGAAACTGGAAACTTTTCTTTTGGGATTAATGGATATGCAACTAGAAAAAAGTTTTAAATATATATGAAAATTGGGGAAAAACTATTATATGCTCAAATGTCAGATGTCTCAACACTACAGAAGAATAGTTGGTTAAGATGCTGAAACTCACAAAGAAAGCTAAATTAATTTTTTTTTTATAAGAGAAAGACAATATCTACATTTATGGTTGACTAGAAAACCTTATAAACATTTTGCATGAAACAGAAAAAATACACTTATGATTTATCATTTTGATGATTAGAAAAAAATGGATAATAGAAAAAAGTGACAGTTTTTGTAACCATAGGGTATGACATATCGTAATTTTGTAAAATTCTACTTATATTTACTATGAAGAAAATCAAAGTTTCTTCCTTCTATTTTTGCTTTTCAGTCTTTCTTTCTTTCTTTCTTTCTTTCTTTCTTTCTTTCTTTCTTTCTTTCTTTCTCTCTCTCTCTCTCTCTCTCTCCCTCTCCCTCTCTCCCTCCCTCCCTCCCTCCGTCCCCCCTTTCTTTTTTTCTCTAGGTTTTGATATGTTTGGTAAAACTTTAATAAAAATTATATGGAAAAATATATTTTGTTAATTAGTATATTAGTTAATTGTATGAGGGTGTGGGCTTCCTCACTCAGATTTAGTTCTATTGTAAGCTCGTAACAATGAGTAAACATTTAGAATTACAGATTTATGAAATTGAAAGAATAGATTTCCCGTTTTACTAAAAGAAAAGTTGGTATCCAGAGGACAAGCAGTCCCAACAATTAATTTCTGTATAGCTGGAGACATTCTAAATTTGAAGAACATATTACAGATCACATCATAAAGTAACTTATGAATATAGAGTTGCTAAAAAATATATTTGGGGTGGGGGTGTTAAACATTCTGAAAAAAACACTATTATATTTTGGGTTTCCTTTGAATCATGCTGTTCCCACTATTTGAAGCCTGGAGACTTTTCTACAACAGGAAATTGGTTTGTGGTGTTTTCAATTGTAAGGCAAGTTGTGTGGTATTATCAGTTGTGGTGTTTTCAGTTGTGAGAATGTTCAGTGGTTATTTCTGGTTACATTTTCTGTGTGGACAAATATTGGAATTCTTCCTTATCTTTGCATGGAGAATATACTCAGGATGTTCAGATGTAATTTTATTTACAGCATAGGACCTCTCTTCCTGCTTTCAAAGTGCTTTGTTCCCCCTTTCATTACAGAAAGAGAAGTGGACATAAGTAAAACCAGCCATCTGTTGTGCTGCATTTCAGCTACTCATACTTTCTCATAGATTCCCTAGTCTTCAATCATAATGATCATTCAGTGTACCAGATTTATATTTTTGAATGAGTATCTTGTGTTGGAAGAAATGTCCATCTGGATTCAGTTCCAGGTGGGGAGAAAGACACTGGAAACATGGAGGCTGCTTGGAAGGATGATTTAACAGTGAACAGGACCACATAGGTTTGAAGTCTTGTGGCTAACCACATGGAGTGGAGAGTGAGAGGTATTTATACCCTCTATTGGGCTTTGAACTTGAGCTTCCTGTTCCCGTGGCAAGGGCATGTATCCTATTGGTTGCAGACTCCCATGTGGAGTCATGTTTGTCTGAATCAAATTTGGTTGAACCTTGCTGGGTGATGTAATGAAGAGTCTTGGTTGTGCCGTGGGGTGAGCTCTGCTGATAGATAATCCTATTAGGTCCTGGAGAGTCATGTCTTAATCCCATCAAGCTGGAGCTGAGGTCTTTTGTTTTTTAGATAGGCTGGCCCAGTCTTAATGTGTACCAAATATCTGCTGGGGGCAGGGAGCTGCTCTTTGTCTTTAAAGACATGTTTCTCCTTTTCTCATCCAGGGAAATAGAATATTCTGCCTTTTTAATATTTCCTATGAAATATTAAATATTTCATTCTTCTAGGAGAGTGGGTGCTAACTTTCTTCACTTGGTATTTGTCCAAACCTGTTCATGTTTTTTTTAATGGCATTCTAGATCAGCTTTGCTGGCTGAGGGACTCTGGGACTTGAAGTCCACAAGTCTTAAAGGGACCAAGGTTGGAGAGCCCTGTTCTAGATAACAGAGGGCTGCATGTTTGTCAGGGAGAGTCTGAAGGAAGAGTATATTGATACATAAGCCTGTACTTCAACATAGATCTATTCTTGTCAATGAATGGAAAACGAAAAAGGAATCCTCCAAGTTCCTAAAAATAAGGATCATTTGTCCTGACAAGTATAGAAATTCACTGAGGTTTATAGAAGGGGAAGACATAATTAAAAACACTTTTTGGAATCTATCACTTCAAAAGCAAATTACAATAAGTCGTTAGGCAATATCAGAATGCAGTGGTAGACCGAATAAATGCCAAAATCTTAAATGATTCTAAGGAAAGATCAATTTCTCACCATGATACAGTTCCAGTTAATCAATATATGTAATAAAGAAAAATAAATTAAAGCAAAAGAACCAGTTAGATATTTTTTTATTCTCCTCCTAATAAATGATGTCCTAAGTACAATTCCATCAATATTTACATACGTGACCACAAAAGTATGTTAATTTGTTAAGCAGGACAGTTACAAATAGCATAGCTGCTGATGCCATGGCTGCAAATAATAAACTAGGATTTAGAATTTCACAGAGTTAAAAGGACGACTGGATGCAGGTTGTTTTTAAAAGATGCCAAAACAATTATAGATATGCAACAACAAACACAGCAACCAAACAAGAAAGACACAGACTTCAACAGACAGTTAGGACGTGAGAAAAAATAATTGCAACCGGCCTGCCTTCCATTGAGGACTTGGACAATGATGTGAAAATATCTACAGACCTGTCACATCCTGGACATAAATTGTTTCAACTTCTTCCCTAAGATGACACTACAGGGCAGAGGTGTCAAACTCAAGGCCCATGGGCAAGATCTGGCCTGTGGGATGCTTAGGTCTGGCCCACAGGGCCACTCTGGAAGGACTAGGCCATGGTGTCTCTGCCAGTGAAAATGGAGCTCCGGGGGGGGGGTTGTGCTCCATTTTCTCTGGCAGAGGGCTGCAGGAGACAGTTGGTCATTTGCATTCTTTTAGTGAGTCGTTAAGGCCACCTGAAGCCACATAAACATCTGTGTCACATCAGGATCACCTGAGTAGTGCAAATGGGTTTGGAGTCTTCTTGGAACTGTTGAAAGGACTGTGTTGTAGACTGGAGATAAATGATGTCATATCTGTCCCCCTCTGTTGAGAGAGGGCTGTTCAATTTTGACATAGATTGCTTCTTTGATGACACAGATAAACCTCCAGGTGGCCTTAATGGCTCACTAAAAGAATGCAAATGTCCAGCTATCTGCAAGGAATATAAATCCTTCCATTCTCCACCATCCAGTCAGAGCTGAAGAAGCTTCTTGGATAAGAAGCGAAACGCCTTCAAACAAAAACTAGAAAGTCCAGTTGCCTCTTGAAAAAGCACCTTTGGGACAATCATGATCTGGATGACTGAGGAACTCCATAAAAACTCATGATTTATGTTGATTGCTTGTATTTAGTATCCTATTATGATTTACATTGATTGCTTTAGTATCCTATGACTATAACTGAGTGTTGTATCAATGATTTATGATGATTGCATTTTATGATTATAATTATCACTTGTTGCTTGTATATACACTGAGAGCTTATGCACCGGAGGCAAATTCCTTGTGTGTGTCCAATCACACTTGGTCAATAAAGAATTCTAATTCTAAATATGCTGATGGGAATACATTAATTTCTTGCATGCTATGATATAAAGCAATATTTGGTTAATATCTGCCTTGCCAGAGTTCTATTTTCTACCAACAATATTTCAGCTTCTTTTTCTTACTCTAAGAATGCTTGATTTTCCTGTCTCCCTTCCCACCCACACACTAATTTCTCTTGAGATATTTTTGAGCTTACTTTATTATTGGGTCAGCAGATTTTACTACAGCTATTCTTTTCTGCTGCATGTGTTTTCATCACTCTGAAGCCTCTGTGATTGCCCATAGTTTCTACTGCAAAAAAAAAAGCCTCAAGGAGGAATTTTCTCATGAGTACTTCCTTTAGTACTCAGTTGAAGTTGTAACAAGCAAAGGAAGCTTTGGGGCATAAGTTTAAAAAAATCAAGATGGCAGTTTCAATCATAAATTGAGGCTCCCATCTTAATTTTTGGGACACTTCTTCCCTCCCCTTGGGTATATTTTTGAGAGCGGATTGCCCAACGACAGATAGAATATTAATGTAAATGTCTACTCCAGTCCTGATACGTTCATTGATGTTCTCTCTTTTGACAAGAAGTTTCAAGCCATGAACAAGAACTGGAGAAAATCAAGAAATGGAGCCCTTTTTTGTCTCGTGAACATGAATATGCAGAGGTCTTATGAACACATTATTCCTTTTAATAACAAGGATGCATCAGGAAACGGTGTGACCAGTGACAAACCCAGACAGTTAATTTGAAAGTTTGCAAACTTTCAAGAACTCGGCCAGCTGTTTCCATTCTGTTTGGAATTACCCTGCACAGACTGTCTATCGGTGTCACAGTCTGGATTCTGATTCACTTTTTTCTAAGGCTAGCCTTAAATTAAGGCTGACAGAAATTGGACAACTCACCATACAGATAGCAGAAGCAACACTTCCCTCCATAAAGATGTGCTAGGCAGTGGTGGGTTTCAAAATATTTTACTACCGGTTCTGTGGGTGTGGCTTGGTGGGCATGGCATGGCTTGGTGGGTGTGGCTTGGTGGGCGTGGCAGGGGAAGGATACTATAAAATCTCCATTACTACCCCACTCCAGGGGAAGGTTACTGCAAAATCCCCATTTCCTCCTGATCAGCTGGCACTTGGGAGGCAGAGAATAGATGGGGGTGGGGCCAGTCAGTAGTTTTACTACCAGTTCTCTGAACTTCTCAAAATTTCCACTACCGGTTCTCCAGAACTGGTCAGAACCTGCTGAAACCCACCTCTGGCTAGGGCATGAATAAAGAACATGGCAAAAAAAAAAAACACCCTGAAATTTGCATGAAATGTTTGCCTGTACAATTCTACACTGAAATCTCCCTGCTGCAAAAAACTGTGCCGTTCTCATGGAAACTGGCTTTTCATGACATGAAAGTGAGTTGTACCACTTTTTTTTTTAATGATTCCTAAATGTGTCTATTGATGACAAGCTTTCTCTGAAATCATTTCTGAGTGTTTTCTGTTCCTCATTTTTCTTTTAGAATTATCATCCTTCAGGCAGAAATGAGCTACGTAGGCTAAACTCATAAGAAATCCAAGAACTGCAGATAACTGACATCTATTGGGGGGGAAACCAACAACAAAGCTGTAATCAAAGAATTTCAACAGCCGCTATGATTCAAGAACAATCCATGTATACATAGAAACAATGTTCAAGGATCCTTGATTTTCTTTTCTTTCCCAATCTGCAACAGAATCCTTGGCCCACACAGGTTTTTTTTTGGTTTTTTTTAGTAACTCACTTTTGCAGCTATTCATTTTTCACAGATTGTGATAATTAACTCTCACACTAACCTTGAATGTTTCTAGGGTATCTGGATCTTTAGTCGTATGACCCTTCTCACTTCAAAATATTATTAAAAGGTCCTATTTCTCAAAACTATTTGCTAAACCTAAAATTCTAATTTCTATCTGTGACAATATGAAACCGTGTGTGTGTGTGTGTGTGTGTGTGCGAAAGAAAGAAGAGGAGAATGAAGAAAGCAGAAGAAAGAGAGAGAGAAAGAAAGAGGAAAATAAATAAATAAGGAAGGAAGGAAGGAAGGAAGAACTTTAGCTTACATTAGGGGTCAGCTCTGGACTGCATGTGGCTCTTTCACCCCTCTGCTGAGGCTCCCTGTCACACAAAATATGTGTCACAAACGCCAATGTGCGAGACCCGCCGATATGCTATTTATTGAGCTTTTCAACATCCAAGAAAAGAAAAGTTTCAGAACAACTACATATGCTAATTTTGTGGCCGCTAAAGAAATAGTCTGGCACGGGAAGGATTTTGTGGCTCCCGGTGTTTTCTTTTCTGTGGGAAACGGGTCCAAATGGCTCTTTGAGTGTTTAAGGTTGCCAACCCCTGGCTTACACCAACAATATTTTCCATATTTCTTCATACTTGCTTATCTTTGCAAACCATCCCTTACTTCTTTGCCTGCTTTCCTTATTTTCTCATCTTTTTCCTTTTAAGAATTTCATCAACTCAATCCAACCATGTCTTTTTTAGTCTTCTTCATCTCAATACAGGCAGTACTGCACTTACACTAGTTCATTTAGTGACTGCTCAAACTTACAAAGGCATTGGAAAAAATTGCCTTATGTCACTTTTGCATACTTATGACCACTGTAGCATTCCCATAGTCATGTGATCAAATTTTGGATGCTTGGCAACTGGTTCATATTTATGATGGTCGCAGAGTCCCAGGGTCCTCTGATATGCTTTTGTGACCTTCTGACAAGCAAAGTCAATGTGGAAGCGAGATTCACTGAACAACCATGTCACTACCTTAACAACAGCAGTGATTCACTTGACAGGTCATAAGATGGGACAAAATTCACTTAACAGCTGTCTCACTTAGCAACAGACATTTTGGGCTCAGTTGTGGTTGTAAGTGGAGGACTACTTATACTTTTCCCTTACTTCATATATTTATTCTGCAATTCAATATCTTCTCACATATTCTCTATAACCAAACTATATTAGCATTCTTCTTTCCTAGTCCATTTTGCTCTCCGAATTCATGGAGACCTAACCCTAACCCTAAGTGGATTTTCCCTGAATGGGATTTTTCCATGTATTTTGCCACGAAATATACATAAGACAGGATAGAACAATATGCATCCTCCTAACCATACCTAGGGGCTCTGAATCCAATGGCAATGCCAATTTTGCTCTCCAAGCAAAACCCAAGTATTTTGCTAGAAAACATAGATAAGTGGATTTTCCATAAATGAGATTTTCCCAAGTATTTTGCTAGAAAACATAGATAAGAGAGGCTGGAAAATGATGCACCCTCCTAACCATACCAATGGGCTATGAATCTATTGGCAATATCTATTTTGTTCTCCTAATTCATGGAGATCTAACCCTAACCTTAAGTGGATTTTCCACAAATGTGATTTTCCCATGTATTTTGCCAGCAACTGTAGATTAGGCAGGGTCGAAAAGTATGCACCCTCCTAACCAATCCAATGGGCTCTGAATCCATTGGTGATGTCTCTTTCTTTTTGTATTCATTCCAAATTCATTCAGCAATCCATTCAGCTCTAGTTTTTAGTTATTAATGTATAACTTGCAATCTTTCACTTTGTTTTTCCTGGTAAACACAATTATACTGCTCTTCAATGCATTAATGTTCAGATCCATCTTTCTCGTTGCATTATACATTTGATTTAACATTTAGTGTTAATCGTTTAGATTTTTGAACCAACAATATTACTTCATCTGCATTCAGAACAGCATGCAATGTTATATTCACATAGACTATACTAGTGTTACCATAAGCATTGGTTACACAAGGCCTGTACAACTTATAGAAGGAAAGAGATCACATTGACACTTTAAATATAACGGCAAGCCACACACACACAAAAGAATAGTTGGTATGGTGATCAGCTGTTGCTTAATGGTGTGTAGCAGTGATGGATCTGGCAGCATTCATGAGACCTGGGTCATTGGACCAGGTTGGCAGTGTGTCTGCAAAATAACTAGGTGGTGGCAGCAGATTCTTCCCGGCAGTGGTGATATTTGGCAACTGGATTTGTTGAGCTTTTTTTTTTTTTTAAATGCCAGCTGTTAAGTTCGGGAAGTAACGAGGCTGGAGACCAGGGTAGTGACAACAGCTCTTTAATATATGGTGAACCCAGCAACCTGGCTGGGGAAAAACAACCCTTTATATACTGTTTAACCGGCGGCTTCAACCAATCAGCAACGTGCTTGTTTCCCGCCTAAAATATTTAAAGATACATAACACTCCTCCCCTCCCAGAAAACACTTTACCACTATTTACATATTATTTACATGTTATTTTTCGACGTAGTCACGCAAATAACCTGGGCGTCTCCTAATTCTTTCAGACCTGCGCGGTTCAGTCCTGGGTGGTGTTTTTAGCTGGTCGGAGGGGCTGTTTGCTCCTCCCAGCTCTTTCTCTAGGCCATCGGGCCCTGGATTACTTGCAGACTCTTTTTCTTGGCCATCCGGCCTTGGATTACTTTTGTAATTTTCCCTGCTGTTTCCCTCGGGAACCTGATGGCGTCGCTGGACCTCCGGGACCTCAGCTAAGTCTTGCGCCTCCCCCGGGTTATGGTCAGCTGTGGGTTCAAATAAGGATTGGTCATTATCTGTCTCATTTAGCTCGGGTTGTTCAGCTATTCGTTTCCTTATCTGATCTATGTGGCGCCTCCATACTCGGTTGTCTTGTAATTCGACTAAGTATGACTTTGGACCGGTTGCTTTTATGATTTGCCCTGCGAGCCAACTTGGGCCGTCCCCATAGTTGCGGGCCCACACTCGGTCGCCTATGCCCATTTCTCTCGTTTTTTCTAGTTCCCCCTTGTAACCCTCTGGTGTGTAATGGGGATTCAAACGGTCAAGTGGGCACCGGAGCTTCCGTCCCATCAATAGTTCGGCTGGGCTTCTGCCTGTAGCAGTGCTTGGGGTTCTGTGCTGAACGGCCAGAAAGAAATCTATCTTTGTTTGCCAGTCACCTGGCTTGAGCCTGGACAATGCCTCCTTAGCGCTCCGGACGGAACGCCCTGCAAGGCCATTCGACGCAGGGTGGAAAGGCGCAGAGAGGGCATGTCGGATGCCCTCCTCTGCCAAGTATTCCTCAAACTGGGCTGCCGTGAATTGCGGGCCGTTGTCGGACACCAGAGTGTCAGGCAACCCGTGGGTTGCGAATAGGTGGCGCAGGGCTGCGATTACTGCCTCGGCCGTAGTGGATTTCATGAGTATGATCTCCAACCATTTAGAGAATGCGTCGACAACCACTAGGAAGGTTTGGCCGTGGAAAGGGCCAGCAAAATCAATGTGGATTCTTGACCAGGGCCCTTGGGGTTTTTCCCATTCCCTGACTGGGGCCGTTGGGGGTAGAGGTCTTGACTCTTGGCAAGCCTGGCATTTCCTACCCTCTCAGCAATCTCTGAGTCCATGAGTGGCCACCACACATAGCTTCTTGCTAGCCCCTTCATCCTTACGATCCCTGGGTGACCCTCGTGGAGGAGGTCCAATACCTTTCCCCTTAATTTATCCGGGATTACCACGATCACCCCATAACAGGCACCCCTTGAGCCGAGAGCTCATCACGTTTTTACAAATTCCTTAAACGTTCGCCCGGCGCAGCGGCCACCCTCTTGTACCCAACCGAGTACAGTCCTTAACATAATGTCCCGGTATGATGCCGAGCCACTTCCTTAGATGTGACTGGGCCAGAGTCCAAAGAGTCAATAAGCAGGATGGGCGTCCCCGGAGTGGGGTCTTCGATCGCCCCTGGTAGTGGGCATCTGCTTAACGCGTCCGCATGCCCCACTTCTTTTCCTGGTCGATGCTGCAGCTTGTAAGAATAAGCGGCTAAGAAAATAGTCCATCGAGTCAAACGTGGCGAAAGTGCCACAGGCGTTGGGCGGTCGCCAGCCAGTATTCCTAACAGCGGTCTGTGGTCAGTCACAATTTCAAAGTCTCGCCCAAAAACATATTCGTGAAATTTTTTCACCCCTGACACAATTGCTAGCGCTTCCTTATCTAACTGGCTATAGTTCCTCTCTGGGGAGGACATCGTTCTGGAGTAGAAGGCTATAGGGGCTTCTGTGCCGTTTGGAAGTCTGTGGCTGAGCACAGCCCCACCCGTAAGGGGAGGCATCGCAAACCAGCACTAGGGTAATGAGCTATGATACTGGATGAGCAGGCTATCGCTCGAGAGCAGGTTTTTTACTGCTTCGAAAGCCCTACTTTCCGACTTTCCCCAAGACCAAACAGTATTTTTCCCTAGAAGCTTATGCAGCGGTTCAGCAACGGTCGCTTTGTTTTTTAAAAAGACCGCGTAAAAATTCACTAGCCCCAGGAATGCCTGTAGCTCTGTTTTGTTTGTGGGCGCTGGAGCCTTTCTAATTGCCTTGACCTTGCTCTCAGTGGGGTGAATTCCTTTCTTGTCTATTCGGTAGCCCAAGAATTTGACGGATTCTACCCCTATCTGGCATTTGTTCACTTTAACCTTTAGTCCGGCTGACCGGAAAATGCCCAGAACCTTTCTCAGACGCTCCCCCAATTCCTCTACATTTTCCGCTGATATCAATACATCATCGAAGTAGGGAACTACCCCTGGGAGCCCTTGCAGAAGTCGTTCCATTAAGTTTTGGAACAGCCCTGGTGCCACACTCACCCCAAATTGTAATCGGGTACACTTGAATGCCCCCCTGTGAGTTACAATCGTTTGGGCTTCGGCTGTGTTGGCGTCTACGGGCAGTTGTTGGTAGGCTTGAGCCAAGTCTAACTTTGCAAAGACTTGCCCTTGCCCCAAAGAGTGCAGCAAGTGTTGCACCACGGGAACTGGGTAAGCGCTTTTCTGTAAGGCTTTGTTTAGCGTCGCCTTGTAGTCAGCGCAGATTCTAATTGACCCATCTGGTTTTACTGGGGTGACGATTGGCGTCTCCCACTTTGCGTGATCGACTGGCACCAAAATTCCCTGATTTATGAGCTTATCTAGCTCCTTGTCAATTTTAGGTTTGAGGGCAAAAGGGACTCTCCTTGCCTTTAACCTAATGGGGGCTACCTGGGGGTCTAAGTTGAAGGAAATAGGGGTCCCCTTGTACTTGCCCAGGCAGTCCTTGAAGACATCTTCGAACTCGTTCATGAGCATGTCTTTCAGGTTACAGTCACTTCTGTAGATGCCAGTCACTCCCATGCCCAGTGCACGAAACCAGTCTAGTCCCAACAAACTAGGCAGGGTCCCTTCGACGATCGTGATGGGCAGGGTCTTCTTGTGTGGTCCGTACTCGACTCGGACAGAGGTGGTCCCTCGAACAGGGATTCGATTCCCTTGGTAGTCGTGGACTCGTAGCCGTTGTGTTTGCAGGTGGCGCTTCGCGACTGATGGCAGTGACTTCGCCAAAGTGTCCCAGGACATGATGGTGATCGCTGACCCGGTGTCCACTTCGAGTCGGCACCGTACTCCTTCTATTTTGGGTTTGGTGAAGATCTTCTTCTCCACTCGGGTTGAGGCGCGGCCTATGACCACAGTCGTTTGGTTCGAATCCGCGCCTTTTTTGTTTGAGCCAATCGCGGGTCGCCTTGCCGATCCCGCGCTCTGATTGGCCGATTTGAATTTTCGGCGGGAAGGTTGGGGAGCTCGACAGACTTGAGCTAGGTGCCCTTTCTTCTCGCACCGCCGACATGTTGCGTCCTTAAACTTGCAGCGTTGGCGCTGGTGTTGACCTCCGCAACTTCCGCATTCGTCCCGGTCCTCTTTGCCGCGTTTCTCGGTTCGGCAGACCCCTTCCTCATCCTCACCGTCGGATTCGGTCTGGATCTCTTCTTGGTGCACCGGGGTTGACTTTGTGCTCGCCTTTGGTGTGAGGGGCTTTTGCAGTGTCTCCGCCGCTTGGGTGGACATTTCATGCGCTCTGGCTTCGTCCAGGGCGTTTGCCAGCGTCAGGTTGCTTTTCGATAGCAGCCGCCTCCGCAAACGCATGTCTCGGACCCCCCTGATGAGTTGCTCCAGCAGCACCTCGTCCAGGTCTCGGTACCCACAGTCTTTGGAGGCTTTCCGCAGGGCGGCCATGTAGTCGCCGATGGATTCGCCCTCTAGCTGCCGGCGCTCTCCAAATTCAAAACGCCGCACGTATTTGGACGGCGTTGGCGCGAAATGGTTTTTAAGCAGGGTTTGCAGGGTTTGCCACGATACCGATTGTAACGGCGTTGGCTCTGCCAGGGCTTCCGCGATGTCGATGACCTCGGGACCGCAGTGGCTCAAGAAGTATGCCCTTTTGCGGTTGTCTGGAACTCCTTGCAGTTCGTTGGCTTCTAGAAAGCTTTCGAAACGGGTCATATACGTTCCCCATTTCTCTTTAGCCGGGTCAAACGGTGCGGGCGGAGTGTAACTGGCCATCTCCGCTTTTCTGCCCTGTGTTTGCTGGGTTCGGTTCTGGTGCTCCTTAGCCTCGAGATCCCACCCTCGTCGCCAATGTTAAGTTCGGGAAGTAACGAGGCTGGAGACCAGGGTAGTGACAACAGCTCTTTAATATATGGTGAACCCAGCAACCTGGCTGGGGAAAAACAACCCTTTATATACTGTTTAACCGGCGGTTTCAACCAATCAGCAACGTGCTTGTTTCCCGCCTAAAATATTTAAAGATACATAACACCAGCTGTCTATACAAACCTGCTTGTTGAGCTGCATTTGACCAACAAGCCATAAGTTATGCAGGCCAGCCTTACAATTTAAGCCATAAATATATTAACAATCAAGGAGATATCACATATTTTTTGCCTTGCTGGGCCATTCTGATAAAGATCCCATTTATTTTTCACATGTGCTTTCCTTCCATTACCTAATACTTTTATCTCATTCAGTAATCTATCTTCGACTCCATATTTCCCCAGTATATTCCGTAGTCCAAACCAGGGGTGAAATCCAGCAGGTTCTGACAGGTTCTGGAGAAGCGGTAGTGGAAATTTTGAGTAGTTTGGAGAACTGGCAAATACCATCTCCAGCTGGCCCCAGAGTGGGGTGGAATGGAGATTTTGTAGTATCCTTCCCCTGGAGTGGGGTGGGAATAGAGATTTTGCAGTATCCCTTGCCATGTCCACCAATCCACGCTCACCAAGCCACACCATGCCCATTAAGCCATGCCCACAGAACCGGTAGTAAAAAAAAATTGGATTTCACACTGGTCGAAACCTATTCATTTTCTGTACAGCAACAAACCTGCAATCAACTTTCTTTCTCACCTACAGATTGATTAATGATATGGAACCATGGGAGGGTTTTTAATGTCTAATTAGTGGCAGACTGGCTCACAAAGCTATCATAGGAAAATCTGGCACCTACAGTTAGGTTGGAGAGCTCAGCAGCAGCCAGTGAAGAAATGCAAGTTCAGTATGATATAGTCATCATCACTGTATCTCGTTATTTTTTTTTTATTTGCATTTATATCCTGCCCTTCTCCGAAGACTCAGGGCGGCTTACACTATGTTAGCAATAGTCTTCATCCTATTTGTATATTTATATACAAAGTCAACTTATTGCCCCCAACAATCTGGGTCCTCATTTTACCTACCTTATAAAGGATGGAAGGCTGAATCAACTTTGGGCCTGGTGGGACTAGAACCTGCAGTAATTGCAAGCAGCTGCTGTTAATAACAGACTGCATTAGCAGTCTGAGCCACAGAGGCCCTGTTAGGCAGTGAACTGAAGCTCCAGATCGCTTGTCAAGGGCAGCACCATCACTTGCAGTGGATATGGCTGGCCTTGTACAATTAATGAAATTAACAAATGAACAAACAAAGAAGCAAATGAAGTAACAAGCACCAATATGGGAAAATGAGCATTGGATTATAGCAGATAATAGAATAAACAGTTGGAAAGGACCTTGGAGGTCTTCTAGTCCAACCGCCTGCTCAAGAAGAAAACCCTATACCATTTCAGACAAATGGTTGTCCAAACTCTTCTTAAAAACCTCTAATGTTGGAACACCTGCAAGCCATTCCACTGATTAATTTTTTTGTCAAGAAATTTCTCCCTAGTTCTAGGTTGGTCTTCTCCTTGATTAGTTTCCATCCATTGCTTCTTGTCCTGCCCTTAGGTGCTTTGGAGAATACGTTGATCCCCTTTTCTTTGGGCAGCCTTTTAGATATGGGATCACTGCTATCAATATTGAAAGTTATTTCCCATCAACAAATACAACCTAATCTGCTCACATTTCAACAATGAAGCAAAGATCTTCATAAATAAACTAATGTTTCCTGCAAGACAGCAGTTATTTTGTAAGCCTGAGTGCAATCCATTTGAACTGTTGATTGATGGAACAGATACACTGCATTGTGGATTCCATGAAATATGGATATTCAGGAAAGTAATGGTAGCAGTTTCTTTCTTTCTTTCTTTCTTTCTTTTTACTGTTGTCACTTCTTCCAACTTTGATTAGAATTCATGGACATATAACAGGGAAGGTCATATCCTGACTCCAGTAAAGTCCCTCTTAAGTTCAGTGTAAGACACATTGTCTTAGACTCTCATAAATAATGCTACTTCAGGTCAGCTTCTTTGGATTTTATCCAAATCTGCTCTGAACGAGTAGCTTAGGAGAACTCAAGTTCAGCTCATTCCACATATCCTCAACTTACATCTTGGCTTTTCAGATTTTGCCCTTTAGAAACCCCCAGTAAATAGAGCATAAGCCATTCAGAACTAAGTGCTCATCGCTGCTTGATGTGAACATTTGTTTCACTCTGTGGCATCACAGGGGGATCTGTCATAATTCAGGATTGATTTGGACAATGCAAGAGCCTTCTTGCTATTCTGTGGGCCCTGCTTCCATTTCCCTGTATTCTTTACTTTTTTATACAAAGTGACATTTTACGAAGGCCTCTCAGAGTTCCCAGGAAACGCAATCTTTACAAAGAAAACAAAACGAAGTCGGAAATTCCTGCACTGGTCCCATCAGGTTAGCCAATATTTCACTCAAGCATAGAATGGCAGTTTTCTTTTGTGTGGTGATAATGATGATGGATTAAACTACACCAAAATACACTTTAACTCAAAGTTAAGATGACCCATGGGGGGGGCAGAGGGTTGGAGGAGGACGAGGGTAGCAAAAAAAGAGTAAACAGAATAAACTTTTTCCATCTTTTTGTCACGGAAGTGTGGTTGAAACAAAGTCTCCTCTTTAATGTAGAGTCTACATTCTACTTCTATGATACTTTAAATTTTTTCAAAGGGTGAATAAGTATTGTTTTAAGGTTTAGCCCTCTTCTTAGTCTACATCAGGAGTTCCCAATGGGGATGCTCACACCTCCTGGGTGTGCGAGACGATATTCCAGGGGGGTGCGAAAATTTTGGTTTAGAAGTTTTGAAATTATAGTGTATATGTATAATTATATCCATAGATTTATTTATTTATTAAGGGGTGCAAGAATACATCAGAAGTGTTCTAGGGGTTTCCAACCTTTTCTATACCCCAGACCTCTAAAACACTTCTGATATATTCTCATATCCCTGAAAAAATAATAAATAATAATTATATGCATATAATTATACATATACACTATAATTATGAAACTTCTAAACCAAACTTTTCATGCTCCCTGGAATATCGTCTTGAATATCGTCTGGTTGGGAACCCCTAAGAAGAGGGCTAAACCGTAAAACAATACATATTCAACCCTAAAACAATACATATTCACCCAGGCCTTTAAAAAAATTGAAATAGCATAGAAGTAAAATTATAATATTTTAGTACTGCAATTAAAATATGTCTTGTTTTAATAATGCATTTTATTTTATTTATTTATTATTTATTTATTTTTCATATTTGTATACCGCCCTATCTCCCTAGGGACTCAGGGCGGTTCACAGGCAATTAAAAATACATATAAATACAAGTTAAAATGACAGTTAAAAAACTTATTCTATAGCCCATTATTAAAAAACAATATAAAAAATAAAAACCCGTTTAAAACCAATAAATTTAAAATCTAATCCAGTCCCGCGCAGATGAATAAATATGTTTTGAGCTCGCGACGAAAGGTCCGGAGGTCCGGAAGTTGACGCAGTCCTGGAGGGAGTTCGTTCCAGAGGGTGGGAGCCCCCACAGAGAAGGCCCTTCCCCTGGGCATTGCCTTCCCCTGGGCTCATATTTATGCTTCTATGCTTGTTCTTACTATATTTTATTCATCACCCAGAGCAATGAAGGCAGCGAGTGGCATATAGCATTTCAATATTCAGATAGTCCTTACAACCATTCATTTAGTGACCATTCAACGTTACAGCGGCACTGAACAAATTGACTTACTGTAGAAGTGTTGTTCACGCTTACGGCCATTGTATATCCCCATGGTCACCTGATCAAAATTGGATACTTGGCAACTGGCTCATATTTATGACAGCTGCACTGTTCTGGGGTCACGTGATTACCTTTTCCGGCCTTGTGACAAGCAAAATCAATGGGGAAGCCAGATAACAACTGTGTTATGAATGTAACAATTGCAGTGACTCACTTGACAACTGTGGCAAGAAAGATCATAAAATGTAGTAAAAGTTAACGTATTTTTCGGAGTATAAGACGCACCGGAGTATAAGACGCACCTTAGTTTTGGGGGGAGAAAATAAGGGAAAAAAATCTGACTGGGTGTGGATCGGCCTCCTGGAATACCTCCAATCAGCTGTTCCCAGAGGTGAATTTTAGCAACAGATTACCTGGTTGTGAGCTCAGTGCCTTTTCTTCTGTCTCTGAAACTTCTGAAACTCTGTTTCAGAAAAACTTTTTTTTTCTGCCTCTAAAAGGTTCCAAAACAGAGTTTCAGGGAAAAAACCCTCTGAAACTTCCTTTCTGAAGCTTTTTTTCTGAAGCTTTGTGTGAAGGCTTTTTTTTTCTGAAGCTTTGTTTCTGATGCTTTTTTTAGCTTCTGCAACCTCCATTTGAGAGGCTGGGCGGGGCTACATTTGGAGTATAAGACGCACTCAGATTATCACCCTCTTTTTTGGGGGGAAAAGGTATGTCTTATACTCCAAAAAATACAGTACTTAACAACTGTCTTGCTTACCCGTCCTAATATTGGGTTTCATTTGCAGCCGTTCAGTTGAGGACTACTTATACTGCACATAATAAGACTAAATAATGAAACTTTCTCTTTTTAAGATATGTTATTAGGAGGACCTCACATAGCCTTTCAGATAAATACTGTACAACCACAATTAAAGGAAGGTAAGGTCATCTACAAGTAAAGCTCCAGTCATGTAGCTTTGTTGGCAGCAGCCTGAAAATAGTTTGCCAACAGTAGCTGCCTCTTCTTCTTCTCTCTCTCTTCTGTCACAGTGTGAGTCAGTCCTTTTAGAACTGAAATGTCTAATCAGGAGTACAAAGTTGTCAATTAACACACAGAAACCAAGCAGTGTAGGCTTTTATGCTTTATCTTTACTACATACAGCAAAACTATTTACAATAAGATTCTGAGTTCTATCGGATATCAAGTTTGCTTTAAGTTGTCCAAGACGTTGTTCTGCCATCATTCTCCTTCTAAGTGTTTAAATTCCTTCCCCTTCATTCTTTTCCTCCCTTTTCTGGGATTTATCAAATTGGAGAATAATAAAACCTGAAGTTCTACCATTCCTGATAGGTAAAGATGATATAAACTGTACTTTCTTTGGTTAAATGGGGCCATAAAAAAATTCAACATTGAAAAAAAGAAGAGATTAGAGAATTTCCATGGATAATATAGCAACAGCACTTAGATTTATACACTGCTTCACAGTGCTTTACAGCCCTCTCTAAGTGGTTTACAGAGTCAGCATACTTTCCCCAATAATCTGGGTCCTCATTTTACCGACCTCAGAAGGATGGAAGGCTGAGTCAACCTTGAGCCTGGTGAGATTCAAACTGCTGAACTGCTAGCAGTTGACACTCAGCAGAATTAGCCTGCAATACTGCATTCTAACCACTGTGCCACCATACTCACATAACATGACAACCACCTATATAACATACATAACACTTCTTTTTAAAAAAATAGATCCTAAAGCTTAATTCTCACACAAAAACTCTATAGCAATTATATAGTACACTGATGACATTTATCACTGAGCCTTCTTCAATCAATTGATTGTATTGATAAAATTAATAAAATTGATTAAAAAAGGTTTAAAAAGATTTTATAGCATTCTCATGATTTCTGTTTATCACCTAAGTAGAAGGCCTCCAAGCTTCTAATTAATTTCCTGTCCAAATCAATTGGGTATATTATTCTGTAACAACAATTGTACTATATAGCTTCTATAAACAATTTCTACTTTTCAAGATTCAATCTAATTGTCCTGCAGCCTTACTTAAAGTGTACTAAGATTGTACACCTTGTACAATCAATTGTAACCAGGAGAAGTTAAAGCTTGGTGGGAATGTGGCACAGATACTAACACTGTATACAATATACCTATTTCCCTTAAAGACTTATGAAACTTTATGAATAAGGTATAAAGAAGCTTATGAGTAAATTTTTCTGACATCACTGATCCGCATCTCTTTGATCAAGGGTTCCAATGATGCAGATTTCCCAATTATTGGAATGTTTGAAAGTCAGTCAACCAAACCTATTCTGATTTTATCATTAAAATCAAGATTCTCTTGGGAACATGTGTTTCTACCATGTTTTCCCAAAAATATATTAAAATATATTAAAAATAATATCATATTTCCCCTGATAATAAACCCAACTGGGCTTTTGATCGCATGAGCTAAATACCCCACCCCCAAAATAAGCCCTCCAGGAAAATATTTAAATGTGCAGCTGGTCCCCGCCATTTCCTCTGGTTAGGGTTAGGGAGACAGAGCTGGAAATCAGATAAGATGGCAAGAGGAGTCCTGTTGTGCCTCGCTCGCCCCCCTGGCCGCAACCGGGCCCCTCTCATCTCCTGCCAGACACTGATAGTACAGAAGAATGTCCTGGCATGCCTCCAGCCCCCAGTTTTGGCACCATGCCCGGACAGTCCGAGCAAGACGAATGGCCTGACATGCCTCCAGCCCCCAGTCCTGGCACCATGCCCGGACAAACGGAGCAGATGGGCCCCTCCCCCACAGTATATGAGCCTGAGGAATATGAAGCCAGTCACGAGCTGGAATTACCAACAGCTGGGCTGGAATTACCAACAGCTGGAGGCTGGAGAGATCCATGCTTCCGGAGAATGGAGAGGCGACGTCAGCAAAAGGAAGGAAGGGGCAGGCCTGGATAAATGCTGAGTCATGGAGCCACACCCCATGGCCTATATAAAGGATCTGCTTTTTGGCATTCCTTGAGTCAGGCAAAGTCTCATCTGGTTGCTGAAGTCACACCTTGGATTCCTGCCTGCCCTGAGAACTCTGACAGGAATTTGGCAAAGCTGCAGAGGCTTCGTGGCCATGCTTGATACAGACTTCCCAGACCCGGCTGTCAGAGGAGGAGTGGGACACAACACCAAGGAGGTTACAGACTAGCACAATGATTGCTGTACAATGAAAAAGAGAACATTTATGCCCGCCCACTCACCATTTAATAAGTGCAAGAAGAAAGCACCTTTACCTGTGGAAACCTTCTCAAACTTTCAAGAAGTCATTAGTAATAAACTCAAGTCAGTCTTTCTTTTAGATTCAGAATAACAGAGCTGGAAGGGACCTTGGAGGTCTTCTTGTCGAAGCCCCTGCTCAGCCAGGAAACCCTAAACCAGTGATGGCTAACCTTTTTCTCTTTGTGTGCCAAAAGCATGCACGCATGCACGTGACAACACTTGCATGTGCTGGCACCCAAAGTACAATGCATGCCCCCATGCATGTTTGCACACACCCCTACATCCCCCTGTGCATGCACATATGACCCCCCCATACCTCCCCGCCCCCCCCATGTGTATGTGCAACCCCCACCCATTGTTTTGGGCCTAGTAGGCCTCCCTGCAGCCTCCTAGACCCAAAAACAGGCTTTGAAGAGGGTGCGTTACAACCCCCCACGCTTCCCCCACCCCCTGCACATGCACATGTGACCTCCACCCCCCCAGGCATGCACACATGAGCCCCCCCTCCCGCATGCACGCACATCTCTCACATGCACCTTGCCCCTGCGCATCCCAAAAATCAGCTGGCCAGCGGGAGGCACACGTGTGCGCATGCGCAGTGGAGCTGATCTGGGTGATGACTCGCGTGCCCACAGAGAGGGCTCTGCATGCCAGCTGTGGCACATGTGCCATAAGTTCGCCATCATGGCCCTAAACCACTTCAGACAAATGGTTTCGTAATCTCTTCTTAAAAACCTCCCATGTTGGAGCACCCACAACTTCCGGAGACAAGTCATTCCACTGACTTTGTGATGCTGATTCTGTGCACAGATCCTTTCCCACCTCTCTCAATTGTCTTATGCGGCCGATTCTCTTCTTGCTTTCCTCTGCCTCTAAACACCTGAATGTAACACCTCCGTTTAGAAAGAATATTCTCTGACAATGAACTTTCTGACTCAGATTTCTGTGAAACACGTAACCCATCCCCAGCCAGATGTCCCTTTTCCTGCCTTTGCTTTCTGATTAATCATGCAGAAAATCTTAATAACTTGCCTCAGTGAAATTTGGATCGGGTTCTTATCCCTTGCATTGCGGTGCTTGCAATGCGTTGGAATCGGAATGACGGATGGCTCAAAATGGAGTATGAAGGTTGAACTCAAAGGGGCAGCCCCTGCAGAGTCAGAACAGCTCAGTGAATGTAATCAACGCCCCATACGGCTTTGCTATGGGTCTGTCATATATATTTCACTTCAAAAGTTCTCCATTATCATCTGGCATTAGCTCTGACATCCACTCATATGCACATTTTCCCCCCCTTTGTTCAAAACAAAAGAGCAAATGCTGCAAGTTATCCAATTCCACAATAGGCTTTACAGAAAGGGAAATTCAGAAACGCGTAGCTTCTAGCCAAACTACAATCTCTAAATCTCAAAAAGAAATCCATGATTTTGAAATTCCTGAAACTTATACCACAGGAAATTGGGATAACTGCAGCGGTGGGCTGCTGGGGGTTCACAGGGATTGGGTGTTGTGTCTGCGCCTCCCGAACCGGGCCTGCTGCCAGAAAGTGACTTGGACAGTGAGGGGGAAGGGCCGTCAGGACTTATCTCGGGAGCACTGGCTTCCCTGGCTTAGCTCCAGGAGCCAGAAGCAGGCCAGGTGGAGGAGGGAACAACAGAAACAAGGGTGGGGCAGGCCCAGGAAGTGCTGAGTCATGGAGCCACACCCCATAGGATATAAAAGACAGCGAGAGCTGCTGTGTCTCTTTGTAATAGGCAAATCCACTGATTAAGAGCTGAAGTTTGTTTCTGAGTGACTCACCAGTGTTGTGGAAGATAACGGAGGCTCTTGGCAGATGCTGGCTATTCTGCTGCCAGGGCTGATAGTGCTGGCTAATTAAGCCATCACTTGGACGGAGGCAAGGGAGGACAAAACATTGGGAAAACCTCTAGCTAAGATTCTATGCAGTTCAGAGAACCCCCAAATCCCACTCCCGGTTAGCCCTGCCCATCCCACCCAGTGTCCCCATGTGGTCCGTTTTGGATGCAGGTAAGTGCAGGGCGCACACGGAGGCTCATGGAGGGTGAAAAATGGAAGTTTTTCTACTTCCTACAGGAGGTTCAGGAAGGCCGGCCATTTTTGCCCTCCCGGAGGCTCAAGGGAAACCTCCAGAGCTCGGGGGGGGGCAAAAACACCCCCCCACACACTGTGGTGCAGGAGGCTGACTAGGCCACACCCACCATGGCCACGCCCACCCAGCAACCAGGCAGAGAACCCCTTGCTAAAATTTTTGAAACCCACCCCTGGATAACTGTTTGTGGAAGGTGTGGAGGAAGAAGATGGAAGTAGAAACTCCAAGAACTACAGAGCGTTTGTTAAGCAGTCAAAGGCTAAAGGTTAAAGTCCTTGAAGAATGTCACACTTGACCAACCTGAAGGTTCAAGTGCAGCATATCAACCATCACAGCAGTTGAGATTTGTTAATTGGCACAAGAGCTGGGAGACTGAACAGCCCTGGCCGCTGCTTTCAGAAAGCATATCACGGTATATCCCTAGGTAGATTTATCAGTACAATCTTGATGGAGCCTCAGATGTTAGACTGATGTTAGATCAGGAATACACAGCTCTATTTCTGCTGATGGCATACATGATGATTGAGAAGTATGTTTGGATTCACCTTCAGATGGAGTCTGGAGAACTAAACTGAATATATATTTAAAATACAATTACACATCATGAAATTAAATTGGGTTCTGATAACTGCTATCTGTACAATAGCAATAGCACTTAGACCTGTATACCGCTTCACAGTGCTTTACAGCCCTCTCTAAGCAGTTTACAGAGTCAGCCTATGGCCCCCAACAATCTGGGTCCTCATTTTACCGACCTTGGAAGGATGGAAGGCTGAATCAACCTTGAGCAGGTGAGACTCGAACTGCCAAACTCCAGGCAGCTGGCAGTCAGCAGTAGTAGCCTGCCGTTCTGCATTATAACCACTGCACCACAACAGTTCTTACATACAATGAATTTCCACATCTCTCACATTGAAGATTGTAATTGGGAATGAGTTTTGGAAGGCCTTTGGACCTGCTTTCAAAGCTTTTTGTAAGATTAGCAAGCATTCCTGGAATCTCAAGTTTTGCTCCCCTGAGTTATCTATTTGAATACTTATGGTAGGTCTATTGTTTCTATTTAGATTCCAGCATGGAATCCCGTAAGCCATAAAGCATGATTTACAAAAGATTAAATAGAAAAAAATATACAAGTGTACTAGATAACCCATGCCCAGTTGGGTCATTGTTTTCCATACATAAACGGGAAAACAGAATGACCACAAATGGGCAGAAAGCCAGTGGGAACAGGAAAAACTTCTGTTTTCCTGATGGCTTTCACATTCCTCAACAGGTTTCCTTGTTGGAAGCTGTCAGGGAACATTAAAAAACTAATTTTCTTTCTTTCCTTCCTTCCTTCCTTCCTTCCTTCCTTCCTTCCTTCCTTCCTTCCTTCCTTCCTTCCCGCCCTCCTTCCCTCCTTTCCTTCTTTCCTTCCTTCTTTCCTTCCTTTCTTTCTTTCTCCCTCCCTTCCTTCCTCCTTCCTTCCTTCCTTTCTTTTTTCCTTCCTTCCTTCCTTCTTCCTTCCCCCCTTCTCTCCCTCTCTCCTTCCCATTCCTTCCATCTTTTCCATTTACTTTACTTATGGGAAGCTTGCAGGGAGAAAGTCAGTGGTGAAGCAACTAGGAAGTTGTCTATAGAGATTCTCAGTCATCCAGGTCATGGTTGTCCCGAAGGTGTGTTTTCAAAAGGCAACTGGACTTTGTTTTTCCTTGAAGACGTTTTGCTTCTCATCCAAGAAGCTTCTTCAGTTCTGAAGCACCTTTAGGAGAACCAGGAAGTTGAATGTTCAAGACAGCAGGCTGCCAGGTGGCGGAAAGCAGCAAGGGGATGCATGGGGGTGAGGGTCACGATGGTACATGGGAATGCATAAGAGGTTTGATAAAGTCCACAGAACTCTGTTCAAATACCATTGCAAAAAATCAGCAGCTGCTCTTTAAAAAAAAGTTTAATATCCTCTCCCCCCATTATTATATATACCTTACAGCAACAATCAATTTTTTGTGAGCAATAAATTATTGCTCAACCTTGGCTCATGGAGATCGTGGTGATTCATAAACCAGGATAATTTAGGAGGTCTTCCAAGGAATGGAAGCATAAAGAATGCTGAACAAGACTGACAGCTGACCTGATCCAATTGTTCAACTTGGATCAACTTTGTAGGAAACGGCCTCCCACAAAAGAAATTGTGAGCTGGTTTTCATTATAGTGAGATAGAAGCATAATCGAGAGCAATAACCTGTCGATTTTGAATCCGCATTTGAACAATGGGAATTGTAATATTAACTAACCCAAATGGCCAATTTTATGGAACACGATCATTCTTCTTTGACCCCAGAGTAAAGTGTCCATGCCCTGAAAGTAGCAGATTGGAATGTATCAAGTTTCTTGAACCATTAGATTCAATACAAACTAATATTTAGGTCAGTCCCATGCTATTATGTAATAGAAAAAAAGACCCCAGCTGTCTAGCCATACTTCAGAAATTTTAATAGCTATCATAGAACAGGTTATTTTATTTTATTAGTCCCAAAGCGGAGAGAAAAGACATTGCTCTCATGTTAGACCTTCAAATTAATAGTAAGCTTCATATAAATGACAGGGTCAAAAGAAGATGTCAACAGAAAAATGGAAGTAATTTATTTTTTATAATACACTTGTTTTATAATTAAAAGGCTGCCAATGGATTATATTTTAACTCATATTTAGGGGTTTATTTAGATCTCAAGAACTGCCCTCTTTATAAGGCACATTTGATTCAATTTATAAAACTAGATGAAAATGCTATCCTTTTAAAGGTTGTTTATTTTTTTTTTGTTCTTTGCTAATGGAAGTACGTTTCAGCTGCTAATGATTTTCAGTTCTGTCCATCAGATCGTTAAATCCTAACACAGCAGTATATAATATATAGCAGTATATAATATCATTTATATTTATATATGAAGAACGGAGACCATCTAACTAATAACATCTGGACAGCACCGATTTGTCATCTTCTAAAGCATGAAGAAGAAGCTGTGGACTAGTGTGTAAGTTTAAAATGCCCCACTGACTATCTGGAATATGTCCAGAGAAGGCCAGAATTAGAAGTAAGGGATGAAATCTTTCAGAAAACTGATTTTGGACAAAGAAAATAGAGGACACCAACCTACCAACAGGGAGAAAACTTTTCCAAAAGTTTTCTATAACCATCACTTAAAAATGCCTTGTACTTTTTTATTCAGTCTTAGGCTCAGATTCGTAAGAGTCGCAATTCCTAGGTTATCAAAATGGCCCGTGTCTTTACTACCATCTCACTGCCCCTTATTTGGTGCAGTGCTTAGAATACAGTATCACAGGCAAACTCTGCCCACAGCCTGGAGTTTGATCCTGATGGAGCTCAAGATTGACTCAGCTGTCCATCCTTCCGAGGTTGGTAAAATGAGGATCCAAATTGTTAGGGGCAATATGCTGACATTGTAAATCACTTATTTATTTATTCTAATTATTTGTTTGTCAAACATATAAAAGATAACAGGTATAAGTATAAACATGGATATGAACAAGGAATGAGTACAAATAAATGGGGACAGTAGGACAGGGATGGTAGGCACACTGGTGCGCTTATGCACGCCTCCTTTACGGACCTCTTAGGAATGGGGTGAGGTCCCCGGTAGACAGTTTAAGGTTGAAGCTGTAGGGGTTTGAGGATGTAATAATGGAGTCAGGTAGAGCATTCCAGGCATTGACCACTCTGTTGCTGAAGTCGTATTTTCTGCAGTCGGGTTTGCAGCTGTTTACCTTGAGTTTGTATTTATTGTTTGCCCGAGTATTATTGAGGTTGAAGTTGAAGTAGTCATTGACAGGTAGGACTTTGTAGCAGACTATTTTGTGTACTATGATTAGGTCAGACTATAGGCATCATAGTTCAAGGTTGTCCAGGCCCAAAAATGTGAGCCTGGTGGCATAAGGGATTCTATTGTGAGCAGAGGAGTGGAGAACTCTTCTCATGAAATACCTCTGGACCCACTCAATTGTATTAATGTTTGATATACAGTGTGGATTCCAGGCAGATGAGTTTTATTCAAGAATTGATCTGGCGAAGGTTTTGTATGCCCTAGTTAGCAGTACAATGTTACTGGACAAGAAGCTTTGCAAAATTACATTAACAATGCTTAATGCCTTTTGGACAATGCTGTTACAATGAGCTCTTAGATCATTTGAGATGAGTACTCCTAGGTCCTTGACAGAGTGAGGGTTGTCTACCAGATCTTATCTGCCCAGCTTGTATTTGATGTTCTGATTTTTGTTGCCAATGTGTAAGACAGACCATTTATTAGTTGTGATTTGGAGTTGCTAACTTAGAGATGCGGTAAAGCACTATGGAGTGGTATACAGTATACGTCTAAATGTTCTTGCTATTTTGTTGCTGCTCTGCTTGGCTGTCTACACCAGTACAGTACAGCATCAGGCAGCCTCATCTCATGACATATAAGAGCACTGTATGTGTATGAATGGAGCATGGGAAAAGTGGCTACCTCTTTGTCTATTCACTTGGTTGGCTTCTTTGTCCACAAGCACATATTATGATAAACTGCAAAACAAGGATAAATGAAGGCAGTAAGATATACCATTAACTGGAGAATGGGAACAATTAATTGGAGTTCAAGAGAAACAGAAGTGCTGTTACTACTTCTTTCTATTCAAGGAAAAGCGCAAATTCAAGTTGTGCTCTAAAACATGAAAAATTGTTAGATAATCTACTGTACTATAATTTTAAGGGAGACAGTTCTTATGTTATGTAATTACCTAGAGTATATGTAACACTAGTTACATGTATGTATATGTATAATAACTATATTATACATATAGTATTTCCTTTACTACTGTTTTAAGTATATGATGTGGAGTCAAATGTATCTTTTGCAAAACAGTACATTCTTGACAATCGTCAATAGCAACTATATTAATTTTGAAGATATTCAAACAGGAAAATAGTTTTATTTCTTTATAAGGTTTCTGGGCTCTGGGCTTTATTGGACAACTTATAAATGTCTAGGCAACAATAACCATCTCCTGCTGCCATGAAAAGTATCAGTAGCTTTATATATTCTCCCTGAAGTCCAAGATAATTAGATTACTATAAATAAGCATAACTAAGGTGGGGGATGGGGAGTAAAATAGAACTCCAGAAAAAGACTGTAATTCTAGGAATCACAGAATATCATGTACTGGTTTTGGGAGAGGGTGGAATTGAGACATTTGAAGATTTGAATTTCCAGATGAAAACATCAATATTCAATTGATGTTACAATTACTTAAAAAGGAAGTTCTCCCTTGAGTTCTACTCTTGTGTTCTACTTACTGTAGGAAATAATTAGTCTATAATAGCAATTATCTTTTTTTAAGTAGGGGACAGATCCTACCGAAGTCTGTAAGAGTTCAGACACTGACTATTTAGCCTTAAATAAAGCCAGATAAGTATCAGGATAAGTATCAGTTTAGGATGAGTGATTTTCAGACCAATTAATGGATTAGTATCAAATCCCAGAGCTCAAGATTGCATAAATTATGTACTCTAGCATTTAGGCATGCACCATCTAACAATCCTCATTTTATTTGTGAGTCCTGCGCAGTTAAAACTAAGGAAGTATTAAGACTGGGACTGTTTCCTGGCTGCAACATTTGGGCCTTAGGCAGTAGACACAAGCAATTAAAAAAAATTCCGAATGTCTGTAGTGTGCGCATATAGACTTATAGAGTCTCTTACATTGACAGTAATCTCCTGCTAGGAACAGGGAATTCAAGCAACTGGATTAGGACTGCAGTACCATGGACAGTTCAAAAACTAATAACAAAGACATTCAGTGCCACATTAAAATCCAGGTTTTGGTGGGATTTTAGGATTCTACTGAAGAATGCTGCAAAGTGATGGTTATTTCTGGGTCAAGTCTTTAAGAATGATTGTTTGCAGTGGTTGGTTTCACATTATGTTACTACTGGTTCACTGCGTGCATGCTTGGTTTGCGCATGTGCCTGCCTTCCACGCATGCGCCCAGCCTGAAAAACATGCCTAAATAGGATGGCATAGAGCAGGGGCAGGTGGGCAGGCCAACGCATGATTTCTGCTACCGGTTTGGGTGAACCAGTCTGAACTGGCTGAATACCATCTCTGATTGCTTGACAGTCTGGGAATTCCAATAATTAAATATTTTTGGAAGGTCACTCCCTTTATTGCTTGTAATTCCATAATCTGTTACCATTCAATTTAATATTGAAAGTTTTTTTTGTTTTTTGTTTTGTTCCCCATCGTGCCTGGAAAGGTGTTAGGATTCAGGATAAGATTAAAGCTCTCTGTCTCTAAATGTATAGATGAACCAATGTTGTCTCAATTCAAGCTTCAGGAAGCAATATACACTTAAATTAAGTGCGGAATTTGTAGTGTGGAATTATATGAACCTACAAGTTTATATCAGATATCAAGTCGGATATAACTGCCAGAATTCCAGTAAAAGTTTCTACTAAGATTCAGGGTTTTTAAAGTATGAAATTGAAAAATACAATGGAGATTAGACTTTGAAGACACAAGATAGGAAGAATATTGATGCTTCTGAACTTTGGTTTTAGAGACTTCTGGAAATACTTTAGGCAGCCAAGAAAAAAACAAGTAGATCATTAAAAAAATAAAAAATAAACCCAGAGTTTTCACTCAAGGTATAAATAACCAAGTTCAAATTATCCTACTTTAGCCACATTATGTGAACATCTAGTTTCTCCTGAGAAGGTTCTAATGCTGGGAAAGTTAGAAGAAAAGGAGAGCCAGTGAGGCAGATAAATTCAGTTATAGTAGCAACAGGTGTACCATTTGGAGATCTAAAAGATCAGGTTAGGAACAGATTGCCATTGAGAAAAATCTTTTTAGGTGATTGCTAAGAGTCAATAATGACTTTATGGCAATAATAAAATTAATCAATAATCCATTTTGTTTTGTCCCACAAACAAAAGTTATTAACACACATTAGCGTGTGTATGTTATTAACATACAACCCAGCGGTGGGTTTCACATTTTGTTACCACCAGTTCGCCCCACACATCCATTCTTGCTTCACACACACACACGCTCATGCACGCACCTTCTGCTCATGTGCTCAGCCTCAAAAACATGCCCAAATAGGACTGCATAGAGCCGAGGCGGGCCCACCCGTGATTTCCGCTACTGGTTCACCCAAACCGGTCTGAACCGGCTGAATACAACTCTGATATAACCAAAAAAGAATTCTCAGCTTTTTCTCCACTTAGATGTACCAACAAATTCTAGCCCCACCTGAAATCCATCTTTTCATTTACTTACCTCAAAACCAGTGGTGGGATTCAAGGGATTTAACAACCGGTTCTCTGCCCTAATGTTTTCTTCCAACAACCAGTCTGCCAAACTGCTCAGAAAGTTAACAACCAGTTCTTCCGAAGTGGTGTGAACTGGCTGAATCCCACCAGTGCTCACAACTTATTTAATCTTTCTCCTTTATTTTTCCTCTATTCTATCATGGCTGGTTCTTAGAAACTGCCTGTACAAGTCCCTGAAGTTGGGTTAACAAGTTTTCAGAAGAGGTTTACCATTGCCTTCTTCTTAGGGCCAAGAGAGTGAGAGGCCCAAGCTCATCCAAGTCACATTCTCCCAATCTTCAGCCTGATGCCTTAACCATACACCAAACCAACCTTCTACTTCCTATTTTGTAATCAGCTAATTCAGGAAAGAAAGAAATGGGATGGAGAGATGAATTCTTTCCCCCTGTTTATTCCTTTCCCTGGAAATGGTATTCAAAAAGAAAACCCCTTGGCTCACAGAATATTAACTTCCCCTTCTTGCTGCTGTATTTCTACTCATCCAAAAATAATGCTACTGTGAGGACACAAATCTACTGTAAATAGTTGTGCTCCTCTGGGAACCAGATTCCAGAAAGGAAGACCAAGGAGCAGCCTTCACCTTCTGTTTATAAAGCAGAACTTTATTCTGCTGATAAAAGACTAGAGTCTTCCAAATGCCAATAGTGGGAACTCTGTCAGGTCCACAAAGACTGTTCATGCCCTCTTTTGTCAAGGCTGTTTTTCATGGTGCCCATCAGCAAGGGATGCAGGTGCAGTTCAAGTGTACCAGATGGTCAAACATTTCGTGTAGCGTAGACTTAAATATTCCACACTGCCAAAGAACTCTTCTTGTTTAGAGCCTTTATACTACTATTGATCATTTAATACAATGAAAATCCATAATTCTCTGCATGCATCGCTTTTCTGTAAATAGTCTGAAAGGTGATTCAAACGGCTGAATGGGGATCAGGTCTCCCAGGATGAAACGGTCCACTTCAATACTCAAAAATTCCACTTTTAGTATCTGTTTTATTTCATGCTTGCAATATGATCCTGCTAAATTTCCCAGTGGAAGTTTATTGAAAACAATTTATGTTAAACCTCTGTGAGAATACCATAATTTTAAAAAGACAACTAAACTAATTGACACAAGTTCGGATTCAGCTTAAACCGGTGGTGGGATTCAGCCAGTTCGCACCACTTCGGGAGAACTGGTTGTTAACTTTCTGAGCAGTTTGGCAAACTAGTTGTTGGAAGAAATCATTAGGGCAGAGAACCAGTTTTTAAATTACTTGAATCCCACCACTGGCTAAAACACTTAATTATGAACTATTTCTAGAGATAGACCTATTATTTTGTTGTAGCAAAACAATAAAAACTTGTAATAAGACTATTGTGTCACTTCCAACAATTGTTTTGTGAACGATCATTGTGAGAAAGGTAATTTTCACTCTCTGGGCATGTGCATCTGACTCAAGATAGCTCTTCAACTCTAAAATGAAGGAAGTGTGTGAACTCTACAAGATTATGTCATAATGAAAGGTGTTGAGATTTTTAAGGAGCCACAAGGTCACTTTTTAGTCATCTAAACCAGATTCTGTAATTTTATATTATTTAACTGTGTCTCATCCTAAGGGACTTTAAGATGTGTGGATCGCAACTCCCAGAATTCCCCAGCTCATCACCTGACTATGCATGCTGATTGGAAAATTCTGGGATGTGAAGGCCACATGTCTTAAAGTAGCTTGACTAGGTGGCTCAGTGGCTAAGACACTAAGCTTGTCAATCAGAAAGGTCGGCAGTTCAAATCCCTAGTACAGCTCTCTTGCGTGAGGAGGAGGTTGGACTAGATGACGTCCAAGGTCCCTTCCAACTCTGTTTCTGTTATAGCTAAGGGTGAGAAACACTGATATAGACTAGACTGAAGCTAGTCCCTTAAAGATATTGATAAAAATTACCTAGATCATCCATGATAGAATATCAAAGTGAAAAGCACTTGGTATGCATGTTCAGCAATGTCAGTTGGACAAAAAATATTGTACAGAACGAGGAATCTTACTTGGAAGTAAGAAAACAAGGAACAATATATGAAAGAAGATTCAAGCTGAGAGGTACAGTATATTTATTTTATTTTATTTTATTTTATTTATTTATTTTGTCAATCATATATAAGATAACAGGTAAAAGTATAAACATAATTTGGATACATGAAAAGAGTAAGTAAAAAGGAATTTTAGGACAGGGATGGTAGGCACGCAGGTGCACTTATGCACGCCCCTTATAGACCACTTAGGAATGGGGTGAGGTCAACAGTAGACAGTTTAAGCTTAAAGTTTTGGGGGTTTGGGGAAGAAACTACAGAGTCAGGGAGTGCATTCCAGGCATTGACCATTCTATTACTGAAGTTGTATTTTCTGCAATTGAATTTGGAGGGGTTTACCTTGAGTTTGTATCTATTATTTGCTTGTGTACTGTTGTGGTTGAAGCTGAAGTGGTCATTGACAGGTAGGACATTGTGGTAGATAATTTTATGTACTATGCTTAGGTCAGACTGAAGTTGGCATAGTTCTAAGTTGTCTAAGCCCAAAATTTGGAGTCTGGTGGCATAAGGTATTTTATTGCGGGTAGAGGTGGAGGACTCTTCTTGTGAAATATCTCTGGACTCTCTCGATTGTATTTATGATATGCAATGAGGATTCCAGACAGATGAGCTGTATTCGAGAATTGGTCTAGCAAATTAATTAATAATTAATACTAAATAAATAAATAAAATTTTATAATTAATTAATAATTAATTAATTGATTGATTAATGATTTGCTGAACAAAGTTTGCCTTTCTTATTCAGCAGGCTGCAAAGAGGTTCCTTCATGTGACTAGAGCAGTGACGGCTAACCTTTTCTGGACTGAGTGCCCCCTCTGTGCACACACACCCGCACACACCCCACCCCCACATGCACATGTGCCCTCGCACGCTCCCTGCACCCCCATGCATGTACACATGGCCTCCCTGCACGCTGTCTTCCCCCGTGCATGTGCGCACGCCCCCTGCATGCTCCCCACCCCCTGCATGCGCATGACTTCCTGCACATACACAAACAGCTCCCACGCACACACACCGACCCCCATGCATGCGCCGCAGAGACCAGATGACCAACTGGCCAGCGGGAGGTGTGCACGCATGCGTGGTGGAGCTGAACTGTGGCAAAAGCTTGCATGCCCACAAAGAAGACACTACGGACCACCTCTGCCATAGGTTTGCCATCCCGAAAGTCTAGACCATGACTTTCTTGATGTTGAATTATAGCAGGAATGACACTGTGTCTTTACTGATGGAGGTATATTTTGGCTTGGGGGAAAAAATGCACTTCTTGATAAATGCAAAAGACATGAATGAATAAACATTTTTCTCTGTAGTCAAAAAATTTCTCCACCTTAAAACTCCCAAAAATTCCAGATCTGGCCTATTTGGTCTTCAAATAACAGGTATGTGAGGCAGGGATATGGAAGATGATGTTATTTAATTTGAGTAACGAAATGTCTGCAAGAAAACAAGGAAGTTCAGGGATCACCAAGGATGCCTCACTTCAACCCTGAGCTGCAAAAATTCTCTTTTATTGGTTACAGTTTATCAGTGTAAATAATAATAATAATAATAATAATAACAGAGTTGGAAGGGACCTTGGAGGTCTTCTAGTCCAACCCCCTGCCCAGGCAGGAAACCCTACACCACTTCAGACAAATGATTATCCAACCTTTCCTTAAAAATTTCCAGTATTGGAGCATTTACAACTTCTGGAGGCAAGTTGTTCCACCGATTAATTGTTCTAACTGTCAGGAAATTTCTCCTTAGTTCTAAGTTGCATCTCTCCTTGATTAGTTTCCACCCATTGCTTCTTGTTCTACTCTCAGGTGCTTTGGAGAATAGCTTGACTTCCTCTTCTTTGTGGCAACCCCTGAGATATTGGAACACTGCTATCATGTCTCCCCTAGTCCTTCTTTTCATTAAACTAGGCATACCCAGTTCCTGCAACCGTTCTTCATATGTTTTAGCCTCCCATCCCCTAATCATCTTTGCTGCTCTTCTCTGCACTCTTTCTAGAGTCTCAACATCTTTTTTACATCGTGGCGACCAAAACTGGATGCAATATTCCAAGTGTGGCCTTACCAAGGCATTATAAAGTGGTATTAACACTTCACGTGATCTTGATTCTATCCCTCTGTTTATGCAGCCCAGAACTGTGTTGGCTTTTTTAGCAGCTGCTGCACACTGCTGGCTCATATCTAAATGGTTGTCCACTAGGACTCCAAGATCCCTCTCACAGTTACTACTACTGAGCAAGGTACCACATATACGGTACCTGTGCCTTTTGTTTTTTTGGCCTAAATGTAGAACCTTACTTTTTTCACTGTTGAATTTCATTTTGTTAGATAGCGCCTGATGTTCAAGTCTGTCAAGATCTTTCTGTAACTTGAGCCTATCTTCTGGAGTGTTGGCCATTCCTGCCAGCTTGGTGTCATCTGCAAATTTGATGAGTTCCCCATCTATCCCCTCGTCCAAGTCATTGATGAAGATGTTGAAGAGTACTGGGCCTAAAACAGAGCCTTGGGGTACTCCACTGCATACTTCCCTCCATGTGGATGTAGTTCCATTGAGGACTACATGTTGAGTGCAGTTGGTCAGCCAGTTACGAAGGTGCTGTCTAACCCACATTTTTCTACTTTATCTAGTAGTAGGTTATGGTCTACTTTATCAAATGCTTTACTGAAGTCCAATGATGCCACCTGTCCTGGCTAGCCTAGCATCAAAAGACAGTTTGGCAAATTTCTCAAGGAAAAGTTTCTTCACCAAGAATTACAGATTCCATGGAAGTTATTTAACAATATAACCCAAGATACAGAACTCTGAATGGTTTTAGACAGCATGGTATCAACTTTGTTAAACTATTCCACAGATACATTTTTTTACACAATTCCATGTACCCATAATCTTCTTGACATCTTTCTCACTACAATACTTGTAAAAAGAACAAAAAGATCTATCGTTTTATGCCCAGTGATTCTTTTTGTCCCATGTTTTTACTTCAAAATGTAGAGTATGTATTCATGCGTGAATTTTAAGAAGGTGCATTTCATTCCTCATAAAACGTTCTACAGGTTCCTGTTATTTCAAAACCTGTTTCGAGTTCCTACCTTTTCATAAATACACAATTGTCAAGAAGAAAGCTAACCTAGAAATTCATGTACAATGCATTTCGGGATGTAACCTGTTATAGTTTATCACCGATATTAAAACAAATTGTGAAACTGGCCAAAAAAAATCCAAACAATTTATTTCATTGCTATTTCAAAGGCTGCTTATTTTCCTGAAAAGTTCTTCCAGATACAAATGTTATTAGGTGCATCAATATTTTATAAGGCCTAGCCAAACCAAGCACATTTTAGGATACAACAATCCTATATAGAGTGGGAGAAAGTCCCATTAACTTTTAATAAGGCTTATGTATGAGTCATAAGCATGGAGTTGCGTTTTGAATCTCCTTGATATCAAGGAGAGAACCAACTCAATTCATCTGGGAGAAAAGCTATCTTTTACACAAGGGTGTGATTCATGCCTTGAATTCTATGCCCAGGTATGATATCTTGAGAATAAACTTTCCCTTTATAAAGTAAGTTTTGTTTTTTATTAGAAGACTCTTGAACCATGTAAAGTCTCCCAGAGGCTTTGTCATGTCATTTCTAAGTCTTCTTCCCTTCCCTCTTGCTGATTTATAGAGTTTTGAATGCAGGTGGATATTAGACCATACAGTACCGATGGAGACCTACAAGGGACAAGTGTTTCTGAAGGATAGTAGAACACTCTTCCTGATGAATAGGTGTTATCTAGGGGTTCAAGTCATTCATTCCTGGAACTGCAGTGCTGGATATTACTGTGCCTTTCAGCTCTCAAGACATAACAGTTCAATTCTTGGAATCGAGATAGAATCAGGTGTTAAGGCAGAGGTGGATTTCACATAATTTTACCATCGGTTTGCCATGCACCAAAAATGTGAGTGCACTTGCATGCTCCCCACCCCCTGCATGCACGTGCATCCCTGCATGCGCATGCCTCCCTGCACATACATGCACAGCTCCCCTGCACACACCCTGGCCCCCATGCATGCACGGCAGAGATCAGAAGACCAGCTGGCTGGTGGGAGGTGCGCGCACATGTGTGGTGGAGCTGAACTGTGGCAACAGCTTGCGTGCCCACAGAGAGGGCACTATGGACCACCTCTGGAACCTCTGCTTACTTTGCCTGCATGCCTTCCGTGTATGCGCCCGGCCTTCCATGCATGCACTTTGCTCGTGGGTGCGGCTTGCACACATTTGTACAGCTTAGAAAATGTGGCTAAATAGGATGACCTAGCACCAGGGCGGGCAGGCCCATTCTCAGGTCACCACTACCGGTTCGCTACCGGTTCGCCTGAACCGGTCCGAACCGGCTGAATACCACCAGTGCTTTTTCCCCATTCTGTTGAGTTATATGGAGATGTTTCCAGATTAGATGTTTAAATCTTGTTTTAAAATTAGCAGCTAGCCAAAATCCTCAACTACACCCAAAGACAATTATATACAGGTAGTCCTCGACTTACAACAGTTCATTTAGAGACCATTCAAACTTACAACGGCACTGAAAAGTGAGACTTAAATGACCGTTTTTCACGATGTGGCATCCTGGTAGTCACGTGATCAAAATTCAGATGCTTGGTGTATTTATGACCGTTGCGGTGTCCTGGGGGTCATGTGATCACCTTTTGTGACCTTTTGACAAGCAAGGGTAGTTTAGTTTAGTTTACTTGATTGATTAGTCCAAGGGCCGTATCAAAGTGCTGAGTTCCAAACACAAATTCTTACTAAAAATCCAATAAAAACAATTTAAAATGAGATTGGAATAAAATACAGTTTGGGAACTCCGTGTCTAAAAGGTTCGCCATCACTAATCTATATACTAAATGAATGATCCATTGGGAACCCCCACTCCCATATCAAAACAACTTACTTTATGTGCAGCCAGAATTTGAACACAACATTTAATACATCACTTGAGCAAAATGGTTCTGTTGTGACCCAGGTTCCTGGACCCGGACTCCTGGACTCGGATGATTCAGAAAGTGAGGGAGAAGACCTGGCAAGCCCTGCTTCTCTTGAGCCCTTTCCCTCCCTGGTACCCACTCAAAGGGAGGAGGAGGGGCCGGCAAGACCTGATTCCCTGGAGCCTTCTTCTGATTTGGCAACACCCCAAGAACAGTTTTGGAGTGATGCAAGGCTGCGCAGGCATGACCGGCGTGCACAGCAGAAGCAGTGTTGGGGGAAAGCCAAGTCATAATTGTCATGCAGTGACATCTGCAGAGACTATAAATAGGAGGCGGGACTTCCTGGTTTTTTGTCTTGGACAAAGCAATGAATTGGCGCGGGCAAACTGTCTCAATGGAGGGAAGAATATATTCGTGAGTAATTCTGGCCTTATCTATAATTTCCTCGTTATCTCCAGAAACTTGGCAGGCCCGTGGGTAGACGTGGCCAGGACATATATCTATGTAAATAAAAGAAGGCCTGTGACTGACTCTTTGCTGGGAGTATTGGGGGAAGGGAAACAGAACAGGTTCAGTTGAGATCGGCATATGTGGAACTGATTGGGGTAGATTGTAGGGGGGACACGGAAATATAAGTTTATTATATTTGATTTATCCATATATTAAATTATTGTACAGTCTCTAAATGAACTGTTGTAAGTTGAGGACTACCTGTATACAATTGTCTTTGGGTGTAGTTGAGGATATTGTCCAGTTGCCACCTTTAAAACAAGATTTAAACATCTAATCTGGAAACATCTCCATATAACTCAACAGAATGGGGAAAAAGCATTGGTGGTATTCAGCCGGTTCGGACCAAACTGCCAAAACTGAAAGGTGTGTGTGTACACACAAACGCACACATGCATGGACACGCACATGCACGGGCATGCAGGAACATGTGCATGCGCTGACATGCATACCTATGCAGCAGAGACATCGAGCTAGCCACGCCCTCCATGGCCACGCCCACCTGGCCCTCCAAGGTCAAACACAACCCTGATGCGGCCCTCAATGAAATTGATTTTGACACCCCTGGCATATAGGGTACTTCTTCTACCACCTTAATGTAGATCTGTCTATCATCTGTCTTCTAGCATTCAAAGACATTGCTTCACATTTCTTAAGCTCATTCTAGAAACCCCTTTTCTCTTAAAAAAAAAAAGCCCAGCGAGTTCTCTTCATCTATAATTTAGCAGAAAAACAAAAAACTTGCCTGCTATTCTTCCTTGATGAGCTCCTACCAAATATGTCCTGTTCCTTCTAACCAGCCATTGCATAACATTTTTTCCCCTATTATTGCTGCTCTTTCACAAATTTTCACACAATTCATTGGCAGAGAATTTGGGGAGGATGATTTCCCTTTTATTCAACAGGGGAAATAGAAATTACCCAATGTCTCTCAGGGTGAGGAGTTCCCTTTAGTGGTTATTAGAGCGCCACTAGCTGAAAAAAAAACACCCCATGGGATATATTTTCTCTTGACAGCTTGCTTTGAGATTTAATTTAAGCCTGGAAGCCCGGGGAGCTGTTTCCATTGTCTCCTTGTCATCACCTCATGAAGTAGGCTACTTTGAATGAGAATGACTGGATTAAAGCCATTTAATGTTCCTCAGACTTGAATGGAAGCTATGGTTCAAGAATTCTAGCCCTATTCTCTTCCCGCTCTGCCAATCGGGAGGAAGCGATTTTTCTTCTAAAAACACAAATCAAAAGGCAAGCTCTGTTTTATATAAAAAAAACCCAGGCTATGGTGTTGTTGTTGTTTTTTTTCTTTTTCAAAAAGTGTCCTTAGGATATTAGCTCTGTTCTACAAAACATTTGTGAAAATTATGAATATGTATTGATCACTCAACTTTAACAAGTATAAATATTTATTAATCAAAAAGAAAAAAGAAAAAAGTGAAAACCCTCTGTTGGAAAGAAATATCCATCTGGTTCAGTTCCAAGCGGGGAGAAAGACACTGGAAACATGGAGGCTGATTGGAAAGATGGTTTAATGATGAAGCAGAACCATCAAGCATATGGTCCTGGTACAGTTGATCACATAGAGTTGAGAGAGAGGGTTATTCATATTCTCTCTTGGGATTTGAACTTGAGCTTCCTGTTTCTGTGCAAGCTATTGGCTCCTGTAGGTTGAAGCTTGCACAGAAGCTTCATAGCTAACCTTTAGGTTTTCTGAGTCAAGCTTGGTTGAAGCTTGCTGGGTGATGCAATGTCCCCAGGTGATTTTGTAATGCAGTGAGCCCTGTTGCTAGATAATCATATAATGTCATGTCTTAATTCCATCACCCTGGAGCTGAAGGTCTTTTGTTTTGTAGATAGGCTGACCCAGTCTTTCTTAATGGGCACCAAATATCTGCTGGGGGTAGGGAGCTGAAGCTCTGAGTTTCTGTCTCCCTTAAGATTTTTATTTGTCTTTTGGAGGAAATATAATATTCTGCCTTTTTAAATATTTCCTAAAATATTTCATTCTTCTAAGAGAGGGGTAGGTGCTAAATTTGCACACCTCCTATGCCAAAAAAAGGAGAATAGAATGGAATACTTGGGAAGAAGCCTCCAACTATTCATGAAGCCTTGAGGAAACATAATTTTATATTACAGTTCCTGAAACAGCAGGCAAAAATATTCTAAAAGATATAGTATGATAAATGCTCACAAAACCTTCAGAGGAGCTGATTTAACCTGTCTATTTATTCATTGATCGGGCTTTTAACAGATAAAAATGAATCTGTTCTCTGAACCCATTTCACAAATATGCCTTCATAAAATATAATGCACGTGTGTCATTTTAATTTGAAAAAGCAGTTCTCCAGATGATGAATTGGCAAAAGAGGCCTACATGTAGCCAACATCAGAATACAACAGGAGTTGTGTTAAATCAAATAAAGCGGTGGTCAATAGCCAGAGGTGGGCATCACATACTGTAACAACCGGTTCTCCCAGCACTGGAAATCTGAGCACCGGAAAACATCCGCACATGTGTGCGGCGTCAAAAAACACGGCAATTCACTCACATGTGCCGTCTGTGCATGCGTGTGGTGTCAATAAACACAGCAATTTGCTCATACGCATCTTCCATGCATGTATGCGGCATAAAATACACAGCGATATAGGACGGGATTGTACCCAGGCAAGACCACCCACAGGCTGCAACTACCGGTTCGCCCGAACTGTTCTGAACCAGCAGCAGCCCACCACTGTCAATAAGGGGTGGTAGTTAGTAGTGTGGAAATAAGTCAGAGGAAGCCACGGTTCAAATCGACCTCAACCATGGAAACTGATTGTCTTTAAACCACATGCAATTTTTTTTCTGCCCAACATTGTGTAGAGTTAGCACCCAGCCGTCTCCTAGAAGAATGAAATATTTTGACAAATATTAAAAAGGCAGAATATTATATTTCCCTGGATGAGAAATGGAGAAACAGGTGTTTTGTTAGAGGCAGGAAGCAGATTCACTCTTAATAGCCCCCACCTTTCTTAATAGCCCTCAGAAGATGTCAGCACTTAAGAGATAAAGAGATAGCTAGCTCTATTCATAGGCAAATTTCCTGCATCAAGGTCTGAACAAAGGTAGAATTAGCCTTCAGCCACAATAGGAATCACCCAACAAGCCCCTTCACTGCATCAGCTCCAAACTTCAACCAAACCTAGCTCAGACAACCTACAAAGCCAGCTATGACCCCTACAACAGGCAATAGAATTCATGTTCTTGCACAGAAACAGGAAGCTCAAGTTCAAATCCCAAGAGAGAATATGAATAACCCTCTCTCTCAACTCTATGTGATCAACTGTACCAGGACCATATGCTTGATGGTTCTGCTTCATCATTAAATCATCTTTCCAATCAGCCTCCATGTTTCTAGTGTCTTTCTCCCAGCTTGGAACTGAACCAGATGGATATTTCTTCCCACAAGGGTTTGCTATGAAGATTAAAAATGAAGCATGCATGGACAGACAGCAACTGCCTTGAGTCCGCCAGGAAGTGAAGTGAAGTGAAGTGTCAGGGCAGATACATGCTGTGGGAGCAATCGTCCTTTGAAGCTACTGGGGGGAACCTTTTGGAAAATACAAACTCTGTAGCCCTTTAAGGCAATGTACTATGTTTGAACCAACATGCTTTAGGAAGCACGTCTTTTCAGTGCTTTGCAATGTACTGATTAATAGTCAGTGATAAACCCAGCATGTCATGCAAAGACCAAAAGGTGACCATCAGCCCACAAAAAGGCTATAGGTAGTCCTCGACTTACGACCACAGTTCAGCCCAAAACGTCTGTGGCTAAGTGAGACAATTGTTAAGTGAATTTTGCCCCTTTCGTGCCAAAGTTGTGAAGTGAATCGCTGCAGTCCTTAAGGTAGTGACATGGTTGTTAAGTGAATCTGACTTCCCCCTTGATTTTGCGGGTCAGGAAGTCATAAGAGGTGATCGCATGACCCTGAGAAACTGCAACTGTTATAAATGTGAGTCAGTTGCTGAGCATCTGAATTTTGACCGCGTGATTGTGGGGATGTTGCAACAGTTGTAAGTGTGAAAAACAGTCATAAGTCACTTTTTTCAGTGCTGTTGTAACTTTGAATGATCACTCAGTGAACTGATGTAAATTGAATGCTACCTTTATTCATCCATAGTTTAAAGCTTTTGTATTGATAGAAGCTGATTATTTATTTATTTATTTATTTATTTATTTATTTGATTTTTATACCGCCCTTCTCCCGAAGGACTCAGGACGGTGTACAGGCAGCAGTAAAAAATAACAATACAATGTACAATTTAAAATAGAAATTAAGAAACTTATTATAATTAGCCTAGCATTTTAAAAATTTATAAAACTAAACCCCATTTAAAATAAATAACAAATTTAAAATCAATTAAATTTAAAATTTATAAAAATTAAAAAATTTAAGCCAGCCCCGCGCGAATGAAAAGGTGTGTCTTCAGTTCGCGGCGGAAGGTCCGAAGGTCAGGAATTTGGCGTAAACCCGGGGGAAGCTCGTTCCAGAGTGTGGGAGCCCTGGGGGCCGCCAGCCGACATTGCTTGGCGGACGGCACCCTGAGAAGTCCCTCTCTGTGAGAACGTACTGGTCGGTGGGAGGCATACGGTAACAGCAGGCGGTCCCGTAAGTACCCGGGCCCTAAGCCATGGAGCGCTTTAAAGGGGACTAGGCTAAAGAACGGTTGCAGGAACTGGGTATGTCTAGTTTAATGAAAAGAAGGACTAAGGGAGACATGATAGCAGTTTTCCAATATCTCAGGGGTTGCCACAAAGAAGAGGGAGTCAAACTATTCTCCAAAGGACCTGATGGTAGAACAAGAAGCAATGGGTGGAAACTAATCAAGGAGAGAAGCAACTTAGAACTAAGGAGAAATTTCCTGACAGTTAGAACAATTAATCAGTGGAACAACTTGCCTCCAGAAGTTTTGGATCTTCCAGCACTGGAGGTTTTTAAGAAGATATTGGACAACCATTTGTCTGACATGGTGTAGGGTTTCCTGCCTAAGCAGGGGGTTCGACTAAAAGACCTCCAAGATATCTTCCAACTCTTCTCTTCTCTTCTCTTCTCTTCTCTTCTCTTCTCTTCTCTTCTCTTCTCTTCTCTTCTCTTCTCATTATCTGAACATTCTATGTATGAATTATGGATTTCCCATTAGAAAATCTCTGGGAAAGATTTGACATATTCTTTGAAATAAGTGAGATGTGCATCATTCTGGCTGCATTATGCTCATTGCTTATCTGGTAGAAAGGCTAAAGAAAACATCCTTCTTTAATTATTCCGAATCCTATTATTGCCCAGGAGGAAAATAGGTAAGGATGAAGACAAGAATCTTGTCTCTTCTTTGTCTCTGTTCTTATCAACTTCCTTGCATTCAAAACCAGTTTTTGAAACAATTTAGATTCTCCCACTGAGGCTGTTTTCTGTGTCTGGCAAAATGCTCTAAAATCAGGATTCCGTATTGTTTTTGTTCACATGCTACATTAAACCGAAACTCTTGCCTAACAAGTATGCAGATCACAGTCTTATCCAGTGCGTATCTCTGCCATTTGGGTTTGCACAAACTAGACTATTAAATCCCAGCGCTTTCTCATTTCAGTGACATAGCAAACCTCAAATCATGGTTACACTATAAAGTGCAACCACAGAGTAAGATGTCAAGCATTTGCTGCCCGGATGAGTTTGCTTATTGTGCAAATGCAGCATTTGTGTGTGGAGCTCAAATATATTTTTTTAAAAGATTCAATGATACTCAGAAAAAGTGAAAGCTAATAAGAAGAGGAATGGAAAGAAAATGGAGCTAGAGTGCTCATACTCACTTCCTTCCCCAGAAGGTGTCAGAAGGATTAAAATGCCTAAATTGTACGAGCATTTAAGGGCAAATTTGGGTTTTGGGTTCATTTCCCTGTGAGCTTTACGTATGAGGAAATTTGGCAGCCATTTGTTCACCATCCATTTGTAAACTGTTGGAATAATCAGGATGTAAATTGTAACTTGGAATACTTGATACTGTTTTATAATCATAATGGGAGCCAATTACAACTTAATTTACTCTCTAATTCAATCTAAATTGCTCTACATAGTTCCACGCTTCTCTCTCATACCTCCCATTATGCATTGCAGTTTAATGTCTCCTCAGATGTGCAAGCAGCAGCATCTCACCCAGCTTCTCAGTCTGAAAATCTAATCATCAGGGGAAGAAGAATAATCTAGTTTTCCAAAGCTGGTAAGCATAGAGGAAGGTCTGACGCATTAGCTACAAGTGCATCACGTTTCATGCTTATGCTTATATATACTGTGTGACAAAAATAAATAAAATAAAATAAAATATTTGTTATGATTTCAGCAAGAATAAGCAACTTACGTGTTGTGACTCGTCCTCCCTCCTCTCCTCAGCTGGGCCCCTCCCGTCTCCAACCGGGCCTTTTATCAAACTCCGAGTCTGATAATGAAGATGAATGGCCTGTCATGACTCCAGCCCCTGGCCCTGGCCCCATGCCCGGAGAGGATTCAAGGAGTGAAAGGAGAAGTCTGATAAACATCACTCATACAGCATATGTTCCTTTGGCTCAGCCAGCCAGGTGGTGGAATTAATCGGGCCTACTCCCTCTGACCCCTCCCTTTCCCAGACGCTGACAGCAGATCCAGCTGAAAACAATTCAGAGTGGGTGGACCTTCGCTTCCGGAGATCTGAGAGGCAACGCCAGCAGAAGGAAGGGTAGGGCAGGCCTGGATAAATGCTGAGTCATGGAGCCACATCCCACAGCCTATATAAAGGACCTGCTTTTGGCATTGCAACCTTGAGTCAAGCAAAGTCTTATCTAGTTTGCTGATATCGGACTCTATCGCTGAAGTCACAACGTGGACTCCTGCCTGCCCTGATAAACCTCGAAGGAACTTCGTTGCCAAGTTTGTTACAGACTTCCTTGACTCGTTTGTCGGAGTGGAGTGGGACACGACATTACGGTTGGGAGGTCCATTTCAGCTCTAAGGGCCAGAGGAAGTGGGATATGTGTTGACACATATGGGAGAAATACAGGTAGTCCTCGATTTACAACAGTTCATTTAGTGACTGTTCAAAATGACGACAGCACTGAAAAAAGTGACTTATTTTTCATGCTTACAACCATTGCAGCTTCCCACTGCCACATGACAGGGGCAACCGACTCATATTTACAATGGTTGTAAAATGGGGCAAACTTCATTTAACAAATGTCTCACTTAGCAACATAAATATTAGGCTCAATTGTGGTCATAAGTTGAGGATTACTTGTATTTAGCTCAGGACTATTTACATTCACTGTATGGGGCCTACCAGTGGTGGGATTCAAACGTTTTTGCTACTGGTTCTGTGGGCATGGCTTGGTAGACGTGGCATGGCTTGGTGGGTGTGGCTTGGTAGGCATGGCAGGGGAAAGGTTGCTGTAAAATCTCCATTCCCTCCATGCTCCAAGGGAAGATTACTGCAAAATCCCCATTTTGTCCCAATCAGCTGGGATTTAGGAGGCAGATAATAGATGGGGCTAGTCAGAGGTGGTATTTACCGGTTCTCTGAGCTACTCAAAATTTCCGCTGGCCACCCCCCCCCCCTTGGTGATAGGTCATTTGATGACAATGTGACACCACAATTTTGACACCCCTGATTTAGAGCAAAAAGTTGCAATTTGCTGCTATGGTTCTTGCCTCCCAAACTAATAGAAGCAATGTGCATGTGTCCCAAATATGGCTATTTATGCCAGATAGGTACGTTAAAAAAAAATTACCCAGAAAAACAGCAGTTAGAGGGCTGGATTTTCTCAGAGCATGACTCTCACTAATGTGCAGATGTTCATTAAAGGCATAAAAAGTTGGAGAAAATTGCTGGATTTAAATTGCAGTGGATATTTAAGAGGAAACAGTACTCTCACACTGAGAACCAATAATCAACAGCTCAGTGCGGTTTCATTCCGGTATGCAATAAAAATTCTTATGTAATTATGTCATAGAGAGTGTAAGGGAGTGTCTTTGGAGTTCAGGCTAGGGATCCAGATACGGTGTTGGGCATATACAAGCACACAATAGAGTCAAGCTTAAAGTGAACTGCTCCAATCTTGATTGTAGAAAATATGACTTCAGTAACAGAGTTGTTAATGCCTGGAATGTACTACCTGACTCTGTGGTCTCTTCCCAAAATCCCCAAAGCTTTAACCAAAGACTGTCTACTGTTGACCTCGCCCCATCCCTAAGAGGTCTGTAAGGGGTGTGCATAAGAGCACCAACATGCCTAGCATTCCTGTCCTAATGTTCCCTTTGCTTGTATTCAATTTGTGTGGTTATTTCATGCTTATACTTATATATATTGTTGTGTTTGACAAAATAAATAAATATAAATAAATAAAATAAAATAAAATATGAGTTTAAATAATTTGTACAGAATGATAGAATAAGTGAATGCATGCAATAGATGACTGAACTTGGAACATTGCATCCAGTTTTGGTCACCATAACATAAAAAAAGTTGCTGAGGCTCTAGAAAGAATGCAAAGAAGAGTGCAGAGAATAGCAGATGGTTAGGGGACTGGATCCTGAAGATGAAACTGAAATATTTTGGTCACCTAATGAGAAGGAAAGACTCACTGGAGAAGAGCCTAATGCTGGGAAAGATTGAGGGCAAAAGAAGAAGGGGACGAGAGAGAATGAGGTGGCTGGCTGGAGTCACTGAAGCAGTAGGCGTGAGCTTAAATGGTCTCCAGATGATGGTAGGGGATAGGATGGCCTGGAGGAACATTGTCCATGGGGTTGCAATGGGTCAGACACGACTTCACAACTAACAAAAAAAACAAGGGGACTGGAGGCTAAAACATACGAAGAACGGTTGCAGGAATTGGATATTGCCTAATTCAATGAAAAGAAGGGTAACATGATAGCAGTGTTCCAATATCTAAAAGGCTGCCACAAATGAGTGGGTCACTCTATTCTCCAAAGCACCCCAAGACAGGACAAGAAGCAATGGATGGAAACTAGTCAAGGAGAGAAGCAACCTAGAACTCAGGAGAAATTATCCTGACAGTGACAACAATTAATCAGTGGAACAACCTGTCTCCAGAAGTTGTGGATGCTCCATCACTGGAAGTTTGTAAAAAGAGATTGGACAACCATTTGTCTGAAATGGTGTATGGTTTCTTAAGTGAATGGGGGTGGGGGTGGTGGACTAGAAGTCCTGTAAGTTTCTTTCCAACTCTGTTGTTCTGTTTTGTTTTGTTCTGTTCTGTTCTGATCTGTTCTGTTCTGTTCTATATGTATTGAATTTAGATGAGTCTAAAGTCACACTGCACACTAAAAGTAAACACAATGGATGGAAACCTCTTTTCATAGATGGATCACTAATCAGTAAGATCATACTTCTTCTCTTCCTCTCCTATTCCCCTTCAGCTAACTTTTTAGCACAGGGGTGTCAAACTCAAGGCTTGTGAGCTGGAAACACTAAACACAGATCTAAACACTAAAGGGTGTTTAGATGTGGCCCACGGGGCCACCCTGGAAACAGTGGAGGATCGGTCAGTGGTGCCTCTGCCAGAGAAAACAAAGTTCAGGAGGGCCATGTGTGGCCCTCTTGAACTCCATTTTTTTCTGGCAGAGAGTTGCAGGAGGCCTTTGCAGCTGAAAACTGAGCTTAGGACCCCGTTTTCGCTGGCAGAGCACTCAGGCCACCACAGGCGTCCCCTCCCTGACACAAGTGTCATTGAGCTGGCTACACCCCCCCGCCCCCCCTAAAGTCAAACACAACCCTGATGCGGCCCTCAATAAAATCAAGTTTGACACACCTGTTCTAGAAGAAGACAAAGGGGCTCATAAAGTTTTTCCCCTTAATAAAACCTCTTGTCCATCCATTCTATCATCATCATTGTCATCTTGCGTACAATCCAGTTCCCTCATCAGAAGGAAAAACTGAGCTTCAAGGTCCATTCTGGAAGTAGCCATACTATCTCTGCTAAATTATCCTAAATTGATGCCTCAGTGTCACTTTTTTGAGGCTATGAAGGCAAAAAAGGGGGCTAACCGAAAGCCTGGCCCAAAAAGCACAGGCGTTCCTGAAATTTGCACACTGCCTTGATCCCTTCAGTTGGACATTATTGCTTTCCTGTCAGAATACTTTGAGAAGATGCATTGTTTATTTGGGGAAGACTGATGCAATTTGACCTTGAGCTAGTTTGAAGTCAGTCCTGACTGCAGAGCCGCCCCCCACACACAAAAAAAAGTCTCTGCCAGCACTGAGTTCTAAAATCTAATTGACAGCTGCTTTCACTCCTCTTCTCCCTCCCTTTCTCCATAAAAGGAGCTCATTTTGAAAACAAACAAACAAATGCAACCCCAAAGGACATTGGCAGAATCTAGATTTAATTTAGTCAGAAATTCGCAGGCTTATTAATAAGCAATAAAATGAAAAGACTGTCCCTGTTCTATGGAGAGACTAAAGAGGAGGTGGAGAGGCACAAACAGATGGGGGAAAGAAAGAAAAGATGGATCGATATATGTGGCAGAGCTAATAAAGAGATATGAACTAAAACATCCCTGGGTATTTCTGTTTTCATTCAAGAATTAAGACAGAGCATCATTTGAATGATCTTGTCACGCAGTGGCAGTCTATACATCAATTAATCCAAGTTTTCAGGAAAAGGGCAGCATAATGTGAGTTTCTTGCTTTGGTTGTCTTTTTCAAGCACATTGGTTGCCTGGGTTTATCCACCTTCATGAACTGCCTTTCTGTCTTTAATGTCTCCCATGGACAGCTGATTCAGAATGTGTCAAGAGGAATAGAAAGGAAAGAGAAGATGGAGACGAGAGTTAGAAAATAAAAGAATGAAAACAAAAGAGAAACGGGATGTAAATTTCTTTAAATGATCAGAAACTTCCAAGTAGGTTGAGTGCTAGGTTCCAAAGACTGATATATTCTCTTTTAAGTTGAAAAATAGTTTGATTTCTTTTCACATTCAAGACTGAATCAGAATGCGTCCAATTAAGAATAATCATGCCATTTCTAAAATCCCTTTATTTTTCCCCCTCTGCTATAAACTTGTTCTGTTTGTCTACCATTTTCCTGTGATCACCATAAATCTGGCCTGTTTTTTTCCCCCAGAGTATTGAGATAAAAGCAGAAAAAAGAGTTGTGTGTATGTGTCTCTCTCTCTGTCAGGCTACCTCCGACGGTAAATAGGAAAGAATTCACCTTGACTCCATTTGGAATGAAAACAAGTACTTATACTTTTACAGTCTTGATAGCAGCCAAGCAAAGCTGGAACTGAGACAAAATATGGCAAACATATCATATCCCCCCAATTGTCCCTCCTCCTTCAGGAGGTCAGGCTGGTCTGGTCCAATGCCAACTCCTTCACGGCCCCTCGTGGTAATCTTCTTCCACAGGTCTCTGGATGTCAGTCAACTCAGGAACGCAGTGTCGGTTAGAAAAGCGCGCGCTGATAACACTCAATCATTAATCATCCCTCCTCCCTGTTATGTCAGCCGACACACTTAATAAGCTCCTTTCCCTTACCCCGGACGGTGGTATGATACATCTCATGATCTTAAGAGTTTATAATACAGAAATAAACATTTTACATTCTATCTACTGATATAATCATTTAAAAGTAAATGAAGAGTGGAGTGGAGGCTGACATTCGCCCTCCTGCAACAAGGACGTCAGTCCTAGAAAGAAAAAGAGAAGTTAGGGTTTGTCAGGATATTTTTATAGAATTGTGCTAATTTTTCCGATGCATGAACATCTACTTTGTTCACCCATTCAGCTTGGGATAATGGGAAGTGTTTCCAGGAAATAAGATATTGAATTTTATTTCTATGTTTTCTTGAGTCTAAAATTTCTTTTATTTCAAAGTGTTGTTCTCCCTCTATGAGAATTGGTATAGGAGGGGGTGTATGGTTAGGACGAAAACTAGACGTGTGTCCAGGTTTCAGCAAACTCACAAGGAAAACGGGCTGGATTCTCCTAAGACATTTTGGTAAATCTAGTTGTACCGTCACGGGTTGATGATTTTACTATGGGGAAAGGTCCCACATATTTGGGTCCAAGTTTCTTAGATTTCTGAGTGGTTTGAAGATATTTGGTGGAAAGATAAACCTTATCGCCCACTTGATATTTGTTCTCAGGGGACCTTTTTTTATCTGCTTGTTTTTATGCGCACGGTGGCGTCGTCGATCGCCTTAAGTCATTTTCCATGTGCTTTGTATTTGATCTATCCATTCTGATAAAGAGGAAACAGTAGTTTCTTCCTGTGGGAGTTCGAGATAGGAACAAAATCTTGGCCTGAAGCTATTTTAAAGGGAGTAAATCCTGCTACTATGAATTGAGTTGTTGTAGGCAACTTCAGCAAAAGGTAAGAGATCAGCCCAATTATCTTGCTGGTAGTTAACATAACATCGGAGATATTGTTCTAGTACAGAGTTCGAACGGTCACAGCTTCCATTAGTTTGAGGATGATGGGAGGAGCTTAATCCTTGGCGGAACCAATGAGTCGTAAAATTCTTTCCAAAATTTAGAAGTGAATTGAACTCCTCGATCTGAAATGATGCGATCAGGCACTCCGTGAAGTCTATAAATGTGTTGTACAAACAACTTTGCTAGAGTCTTTGAGGAGGGTATTTTGAACATGGAATAAAATGGACTTGTTTGGAGAAAAGGTCAGTCACTACCCATATAACAGTATTGCCTGAACTTTCAGGTAATTCCACTATGAAATCCATGGATATTTCTTTCCATGGGGTTCCTGGTCTGGCTACCGTTTGAAGTAGTCCAGGAGGTTTTCCGGAGGCCTTTTGGATGATGCACAGACCGGGCAACTTGCTACATAAGCTTGAATGTCTTTTTTAAGACTTGGCCACCAAAATTGTCTTTTAAGAAGATGCAAAGTTTTCACAAATCCAAAATGCCCTGCCATTTTGGCATCATGGCATCGTTGTAGGATGGTTTCTCTGAGTGATAGAGGAACATATAGTTTTGTTCCAATCCAAGCTAGTCCATTTCGGAGTGTGCATTCATGGGAATGCATTAAGTACCAGTCATCGGTGTTTAAAGCTTCTTTAAACGATTTGGTTAGTTCATCTGGGAGTGAGGGGTCAGCTTTGGAGTGGCTTCTAGTTATTGCTGGGGCCGCCAATTGTTGCACGGGAAGTATTGGTTGAACCATCTCAGAATGAGTGCAATTGTATTGGGGTAAACGTGAAAGAGCATCTGCTAAGAAGTTTTTCCCTCCAGGAATATAATGTAAAGTAAAATTAAAGCGGTTAAAATATTGAGCCCAACGGGCTTGTTTAGGCGAAAGTTTTCTAGGAGTCTTTAGTGCTTCTAGATTTTTGTGATCAGTCCAAACTTCAAAAGGATGATTTGAACCTTCTAAGAATTGTCTCCATGTCCGTAGAGCCCAATGAACTGCAAACGCTTCTTTTTCCCAAATAGCCCATCGTCTTTCGGTTTCAGTCAATTTTCGAGAAGTGAAAGCACAGGGTTGTAAATTACCATCAGTATTGTTTTGGAGCAAGACGGCTCCGACTGCTACATCACTTGCATCAGCTTGTATTACAAAAGGAACATCCATGTCAGGGTGCTTTAAAATAGGTTCGCGGCAAAGAGTCGTTTCAACTGGCGCACCAGGCGAACCTGGTAGAACGCTCTCCTGGAGACGGCCACAAATGATCTTCTAGAGACAGCCGCTCATCCAGGAGGACGCTGTTGCGCACCTTCCATCGGGGCCAGTGACTCGCCACCGATGGACAGCCGCGGATTTAGCTGACTGTACCGGGATGCCGGCATCCACAGCCACTCTGTCTTGGAGGGATTGAGCTTGAGCCTGTTTCTCCCCATCCAGACCCGTGACGGCCTCCAGACACCGGGACAGCACTCGATAGCTTCGTTGGGGTGGTCCGTGTGAAAAGTACAGCTGGGTGTCATCCGCATACAGCTGGTACTCACACCGAAACCACTGATGATCTCACCCAGCGGCTTCATGTAGATGTTGAACAGAAGGGCGAGAGAATCGACCCCGCGGCACCCCACAAGTGAGGCGCCCGGGCCGACCTCTGCCCCTGTCAACACCGACTGCATGCCGGAGAGATAGGAGGAGAACCACCGATAAACGGTGCCTCCCACTCCCAATCCTCCAACCGGCGCAGCAGGATACCATGGTCGATGGTATCGAAAGCCGCTGAGAGGTCTAATAGGACCAGGGCAGAGGAACAACCCCATCCCTGGCCCTCCAGAGATCATCCACCAACGCGACCAAAGCCGCTCTGCTGTAACCGGGTCGGAAACCGGACTGGAACGGGTCTAGATAGACAGTTTCATCCAGGTGCAAGGGAAACTGATATGCCACCATATTTCTACAACCTTCGCCAAGCGGTTGGAGACCGGACGATAATTACCTAAAACAGCCGGGTCCAGGGAAGGCTTTTGAGGAGGGGCCTCACCACCGCCTCTTTCAAGGCGGCCGGAAAGACACCTCCACCAAAGAAGCGCCAGAATCGCCTGAGCCAGCCTCGTGTCACCTCCTGCGTGGCCAGCACCAACCAGGAGGGGCACGGGTCCAGTAAACATGTGGTGGCATTCAGCCTCCCAACAACCTGTCCATGTCCTCGGAGCGACAGGGTCAAACTCATCCCATACAATGTCACCAAGACCACCCTCAGCCGCCTCACCAGATTACCGCAATCTTGGTCCAAACCATCCCGGTTGAACGATTTTATCGTATAGATAACCGTTAAACTCCTCAGCACGCCCCTGCGGGTCATCCCGCCCCTGGTGTAGGAGGGAGCGGGTCACCCAAACAGGGCGGCTGGGCGGTTATCTGCCGATGCAATGAGGGAGGAGGCGAGGTACCGCTTCCTCATTGCCACTAGGTAAGCCCTAGTATAGGACTTCACTAGTGTCCGATCAGCTTCTGAACGGCTAGACCTCCAGGAACTCTCTAGGCGCCTTCTCCGCGCTCATCCTCTCAGCTCCTCGGAGAACCAAGGAGCTGGTTGGGACCCGCGCCGGGTCAGAGGTCGCAGGCACGACCGGTCTAAGGCCCCGCCGCGCCCGCTCCCAGGCCGCAACAAGTTCCTCAGCCGAGCCGTGAGCCAGACCTCAGGAAATGGCCCAAGCTCCGTCCGAACCCTCCGGTCCATCAGGCGCCTGGGACGGAACCAACGTGTCGGCTCCGCCTCCCGCGGTGGTGAATGGCGGTCAGAAAGTCCAGGCGAAGGAGAGAGTGATCTGACCATGACAAAGGTTCAATGACTATTTCCTTTAAGTCCAGATCTCTCAACCACTGACCAGAGACAAAATCAGGTCCAGAGTGCCACCCCAACGTGAGTAGGGCCATCAACTACTTGGGTCAGGTCCAAGGCCGTCATGGAAGCCATGAACTCCCGAGCTACCGTCGATGACGAGCCGGACGATGGCAGTTAAAGTCCCCACGACTAAAAGTCTGGGGTCTCAACTGCCACCCCAGCAAGCACCTCCAGGAGCTCGGGCAGGGCAGCTGTCACGTAGCAAGGAGCCAGGTACGCGACCAGCAAGCCCATCTGACATCTATGACCCCATCTCACAAAGAGGGATTCGCACCCGGCAATCTGAGGTACAGTGGTCTCCTCGGCTCTAGACTCTCTAATCACAACCGCCACCCCACCACCCCTACCCTGGCCTCGGCTGATGAAATGCTCGAAACCCGTGGGCACATCTGAACAAGGGGCACGCCCCCTTCTGGGCCCAACCAGGTCTCCGTAATGCCCATAAGGTCCGCGGCACCCCCCTGAATAAGATCGTGAATTAGGGGGGCCTTATTGGCCACGGACCGAGCATTGCATAACATCAGCCGAAGGCGGAGACGACTTCCGGTATCCAGCGGCAACGGACGTCTGGAAGGCTTCTCCTGCCTCCAGCGCGCGAATCCGGCCGCCGCCGAGGCCCTTAGGGGCCAGGTGTTCCGAAAAGGACACCTGCCGCACGGACGGCTCGCCAGGGTCTCCCAGCCGACATACAGGACTGTGGGGACCGATGCTGGCGCTGGCCCTAGGCTCGGCGGGGTTCGAGGCCACAGGCCGCGCCATTATTTTGGTCGCCGCTTGCCGCTGTGCCCGTGACACCGGGCATTGATTTATAACTGCAGCAGCCTGGTGGTGAACAGGGCACGGAGAAGAATTGAGGAGGAGAAGGAAGGAATATCGGTAAACGTGAGTGGAGTGCCCGGAGTGCGGGGGTTTTCTCCCCTGCGGTTGGAAGGAGCACGAGTTATTCTGGAGAGAGGAGAACTTAAAATAAGAAGATTACCGGTTTTGTGGAGCTCTGGAGAGAAGAGGTGATGGAGAAATTTAGGAGGGAAGGTTTGAGGCCCCTCCTTCTGGGGAACAGTGGTGGCGCCCAGCTTCCGCCTTCACTATGAGAATTTTGATGACATCACTTCCTTCGGCTTCCTGGTTGACTAACTGTACTCTGGACTCGTTGCTCCAGTTAATATGGGGTTCCATTTCGCAACCATGACAAGCCTAACAACAGGGGTTGGTCCATTCCTGGGGCTACTATGAAGTTCAGAATTTCGCGGTGGTCTCCTATTATCATTTCTATGGGTTCTGTTACAAATGGGCGGGCCCTCCCCCTGCCACAGAGCCATCTAACTGGGCAAACGCTATGGGCCTACTTAAGGTTCTCAACCTTAGTTCCATTTTTTCTACTAGTTCGGGACTGACCATACATCTAGTGCATCCAGAATCGAGTAGTGCTAGCAGTTCCCCCTTATTACCCGAAGAGGGTACATGTAGATTAACTGGAATGTCCAAGGGGCCCCGTGCCCAACTCACCAGAAGGTCTTCATCGGACTCTGACGTGGTTTTGCTGTCGTCAGTATCAGTCGACACTTCGCCATCCTCCTTGATGGGCGTGCCCTTCTTGGCAACGCCCTCCCCCACTTTTGCTGGTTTACACGCCTTTAGCCGCTGGCTTCACTGGTTCCTTTTCACCACCAGAGGTCGCGCTTGGTATCAACTTAACCCTACAGTCAGCTGCTCGGTGGCCTTCTTTTCCACATCTGTAGCATGATCAGTGAACGTGGTCTTCCTCCTCCAATCTAGGGACGTCCCTATAGGTGCCTTCTGGATAACGGCTGAGGGATGGCCTCCAATGCGCTGTCTTCTGCCACGGTCCTTCACTAACTCGATTTCCATCTCTGCTGCCAGGGTGTACCAGCCATACAGCGTAGTTGGAGAGGCTCGTGCTCGACACAGTTCATAGAGATCTCCATTCAGACCATCTTTGAAAATGTCTACAAGGGTCACCTCGACCACCCTCTCATCAAGGGAACTAAATCACTGAACTCCTGGTTATAATCAGCCACCGGTCTCCTCCCTTGCCTGATGGTTTCATCCGACCTTTGGCCTTTTGCTCTGCCAGGGGTCCTCAAACCTCCTCCTCAGTGCAGTCATAAAATGCTCGTAGTTTTGCAGTAAGGGGAGTGGTTTGTATATAACGACACATACCACGCAGCTGCTCTTCCGGTCAAATTATGAGTCACAGCTCTCACTTGTGCTGCCTGTGACCAATAATCTTCCCCCAGTCTATCATGTGGTCATTCACTTTCGCCAGGAACAGTCCCAACTCCTTAGCATTTCCATCAAATTTCTCTGATATGGGGGAATTTTGGCTTTTCCTTCCTCTGCGGCCTTGCTTGGTCAGCAGGTGGCGACCCCCATCCAATTCAGCCTCCTCTGGGAGAGAGTTTCCAGCCCTGGCTCTTCCGAAATCTCACCACCCTGGAAATCACCTCTAACTGGCCCTTTGTATTCTCTTCCTCCTCTTCTCCTCCCACCTGGAGGACTGAACAGGGATTCATACCTTTGGCGAACAGCTAGCCTTTCACCTCTCGGAAAAGGCGAAAGGCTTCCTCCAACTGGAGCTTGTCTCTTATCTCTCTCTCTCCTGCCAATCCGAAAGTCTCACCGTCCCTTTTTCTCTTTTTGTTACTCCAGGCTGAAACTCTTCGGCTTGGTTTCCACCTTCCTCTTCCAGCTTTAATTGCTCAATCCACCGAGCTCTGCATTCTTCCAGCTCAGGGTCGAAAGTGTCAGCAGAAATTCCTCCGGACGCCTCCCCCAGCTCAGCCGGCAGTAGGCCTTCCATCTCATTTGGGTTTTCTCCCCCCCCGGTATTGCGATTGCAATCCTGGTTGGTAGACATGAGTGAGTTCCAGCTTAATGTCAGGCTACCTCCGACGGTAAATAGGAAAGAATTCACCTTGACTCCATTTGGAATGAAAACAAGTACTTTTACTTTTACAGTCTTGATTGCAGCCAAGCAAAGCTGGAACTGAGACAAAATATGGCAAACGTATCATATCCCCCCAATTGTCCCTCCTCCTCCAGGAGGTCAGGCTGGTCTGGTCCAATGCCAACTCCTTCACGGCCCCTCGTGGTAATCTTCTTCCACAGGTCTCTGGATGTCAGTCAACTCAGGAATGCAGTGTCGGTTAGAAAAGCGCGCGCTGATAACACTCAATCATTAATCATCCCTCCTCCCTGTTATGTCAGCCGACACTGTTAATAAGCTCCTTTCCCTTACCCCGGACGGTGGTATGATACATCTCATGATCTTAAGAATTTATAATACAGAAATAAACATTTTACATTCTATCTACTGATATAATCATTTAAAAGTAAATGAAGAGTGGAGTGGAGGCTGACACTCTCCTTCTTTGGTTTGCTATTCCAATACTTAAATGAAATGACTGAATAATAGAACAGAATAACAGGGTTGGAAGGGACCTTGAAGGTTTTCCAGTCCAAGCAGGAAGTCCCATACCATTTCAGACAAATAGTTGTCCAATCTCTTCTTAAAATCTCTTCTTAAAAACTTCCAGTGTTGGAGCATCCACAACTTCTGGAGACAATTTGTTCCACTGATTAATTGTTCTCACTGTCATGAAATTTCTCCTTAGTTCTACATTGGATCTCTCCTTGGTTAGTTCCTATTGCTTCTTGTCCTGCCTTTAGGTGCTTTGGAGAATAGGCTGACCCGTTCTTTCATGATGGATCAAGTGAAAGCAAATTTCATTTCATGAAAGCAACTGTCCTAGAGCAGGGGTGTCAAACTCACGGCCTGCAGGCCGGATGCGTCACATGCCTATCCTCAGTTTAGCGATGGGTGGGAGGTATGATGTGACATGTGATGACAACGTGTCATCATGAGTTGGACACCCCTGTCCTAGAAAGTAAACTGTTCTCTTAGGTACCCAGGACTCAGACCATTAGACACTAAAGGTAGCAACCAAGGCTTAAAACAAGGGTTTCTGGAGGGCATTGGACCATGATAGTATTGTTGTGACCCAGGTCCCAGTACGAAGTAGTAAACTCAGTCAGTGTAAAAACAAACAAACTTTATTCAAACAGCTGAGAATTATTTCATTCTCAGCGTAGTTCAACTAAATTAAAGCAAATTCCTCAGTCCTATCACCAACCTTGGTCCAATTAGGCAAACTGCCAAAGGCCTTTCTTGCTGGTCTTTTAAGCTTTAAGGGAGGGGTCAATCATCTCTTGGCCCTACTCCCGAGTCATCTTCTTTGCTTGAGATGCTCTTGCCTTCTGGCAGTTCTTCTCATGCGTGGATTAGGAACAGGCTCCTCCTGTTCCTCTGCCTCACTACTGTCAGTCTCTGGAGTCTGCACCTTACTCCCTGATGACCCTGGCCCCAACTCAACCTCTGACGCAGAGCCCTCATTTGGGCCTTCCCCAGCCTCCAGGACTGGCCCACACTCTTCCTCAGCCTCATCGCTGTCCGATTCCGTTGCTAGCTCCGCAAGCTGCTGGCAGACCACAAGTATCTTGGCTGAGTTATGGTTTGACTTTGCTATTTAACTCCTTTTTTATGTTTGTTAATTGGTTTGCAAACTTTTAATTTGGATGTTTTTAAATACTTGTATGTGTTTATTATATATTTTGTGTTGCAAACCATGGAGAACTCTTTGGGATTGCAGTGGTCTGTAAATGTGGTTAAATAAATAATTAAACCACTTGATTGACTCAGTTGGTAGCCAGGAGGTCGAGCCACAATATGCTATTCCTGAACCCCCATTTCATTCTAATAATAATTCTTCCAGGTAGATTGAAATGGAAGATTTGAACTTGAAGTTCCCACTGTATTCCAACAATTCAGCACAAATCTCGGTAGAGTTTACATACATACTATATATACATAGAATATAGATGAAATTGCATACTAGCTCATACAATGAAACCAAAACTTAATTGTTCCGTTTCAGCTATTGTAATTGTTCCTATTAAATGCTCATGGTGCAAGTTATCTGACATTCTGCAGCAGTGAACTTTTGAATTAACATTTTTATTTTTACATATAGAACGATCGCATCACATGCATATTTGGCTAGCTTTCTTTCTGTCTATAAATCTCCATAATCTGATGTTTTTAAAAGTGGTTAACCACAGATTTCAGAAATATCTATCCATCCAGAGATGAGCTGACTTTGTTTATCTTCACACTGTATGTGGCTCAGTAGATTTAATATGATAAAACAACAGCAAAATGTCAGGTGCCCCCTGAGATCTACCAAGATCATTCAATTGTACGAAGAGATGAGAGGGGGAGATAGAGATTTTCAGCAGCAGCATTTGAAAATCCAAAAGCTTCAAAAGCTTGCTGTTATCAGTTTAAACATTTAACTGTTTCATTTTTATATATAACTTAATTTTGTTTGTAAAGCAGATCAGGCAGTAAATATTCTGGTTCTCCCCTTTATAATCATTTTAAGTTAAGGAGGCACCTTTTATGCATCTATTATTATCTTCCACTGTGGAACTCAAGGTGAAATGCAGGGAAGAGCTGTGGGGCTGCAGTGGTTAGAATGCAGTATCGCAGGCTGCCCACTACCAGCAGTTCGATTCTCACTGGCTCAAGCTTGACTCAGCCTTGCATCCTTCCAAGGTTGGTAAAATGAGGATGCAGATTGTTGGGGGCAATATGCTCACTCTGTAAACCACTTAGCATTGTGAAGCGCTATTTAGGTCTAAGCACTATTGCTAATATTGTGCTTATTTTTGAATATTGTTGAAATCCAGATCTGTTTAGCTTTGGCAAAGCAACATTATCAATGGCTCATCGTCTCAGACCTGTGTATGGAAAATTAAACAGTGCATTTACAGGCAGTTTCCATGTTGAATATTGAATATTCTGAGAATATTAAAGTCCATGCATGTGGATTTGCCTATATACTCCATACTATAACTTGTGTGACCCAGGTTTTATGCCAGGCATATGACAATGAATTACAACTCACTTTTGGAGACATCAAGTAGATTTCCAGGTCAAAATAAAATGAGAAATTTTGCTTGATGATAAAATATAGTCTTGGTTGCTATAGTGTTACCATGTTAATCGCACTACTTCTATTCAGACATAGCTACTTTTATCTGGTTAATTACTCATTTTAGGGAAGAGATGTGAGAGCTTAAATATATCCTAGATATATTTAACCTTTAACCTGCGGGCTGAGAGGCTCAGTGGCTTAATGACGATGGGGATGGTTTCTGCTTCAAGACTTGGTTCGAGCCCAAGCCCTGAATAACAGGGTGAATTCTTGTTACTCAGCTCAACTTCTGTCTACCTAACATGTCCTATGCAAGTATTTATTTTTATTTATTTGTTTGTTTGTTTGTTTGTTAAACATGTACAAGATAGCAGGTATGAATATGAACATGGACATGAATGAGGGAAATAAATACAAATAAATGGACAGGGATGGTAGGCATGCTGGTCCACTTATGCACGCCCCCTTTATGGACCTCTATGCAAATAGATAGATAGATAGATAGGTACACTATGGTGGGGAGATGAGTTGGTGCTCAGTGCAGGCAGTCAGATTCCTGACAGCTCTGAACCTTCCTTGTTGCACTGCCCATCTACAAGGCAGGTCTGGGAAGGGAGGGGGCCTAGGGTGATGCTTGCAGGAAATGCTGTTCATCTTTCTTTCTAGTGCAAAGCTAGCTCACCTTCCTATGGTGCACCTTGGGGAGTGCTCAGATGTGTCCTATAACAGGACTGGTAGCTTGGCAAGCCAAACTACTTCTCTGCAATAAGCGTTGTGGTCTCCTTGCTACTGTAACCACAACTCTATATGCTAAAAATACTAATGACCTGTAGGGTTTTTTAAAAAAAATCATCTTCCCAAGTTACAAAGAGACCTGACTTTCTCTTAAGGATGTTGAGATATGTTTTGCATAATAGCCCTCTAGTTGAGGATTATTGGCTTCTACCTTACCCATTTTCATTCATGCGTTACAAGAGTGCTTCCCAAATTTCATCCTTCAATATCCAAAACCGCTTATCAGAAATTCCTCTTTGCCCAATGTAAATAAAACACTGTAGGTCAGTTTAAATATTCATGTTGTGATTTTGGTCATGGGTTCATTACCCAAAGAAAAACCACTATTACCCAATTTTGAGTAATTTACCCAGGTTTGGGAAGCACTGAATTACTCTGCGTGTAATTTAATTTTCTAATTAATTAAATGACATGATATCAGCACAAACTGTGAACCTTTTTCAGAATCAACCAAGCTTTGTAGCGATATTGTCCTCCCCTTCAATTCCTGTCTAGCAGCCTGTCTAGCAGGAATTATAGACCGATTTCACTCTTGAATAATGATTATAAGATTTTTGTGAAAATAATGGCAAATAGGCTAATGGAAATTGTACAACAAAGGATTCATACTGACCAGTCTGGTTTTATAAAAGGGAGACAAATGAGGAATAATGTTAGGCAGATAGTGAATTTATTGGAATATTGGGAAAAGAAAAATCAGATTCTGGCAGCGTTTATATTTTTGGATGCAGAGAAAGCTTTTGATCGTTTGCATTGGGAATTTTTATTTAAATTAACAGACAAAATGCAATTTGGAAATGGTTTTATACGAATACTTAGGGCAATTTATGGAGAGCAAACAGCTCAGATAATAATTAATGGTAGTTTGACAGATAGTTTTAAAATTGCGAAAGGAACAAGGCAGGGGTGTCCTTTATCACCTTTATTGTTTATTCTGTCTTTGGAACCTTTATTGGATAAGATAAGAGAGTTAAGGGAGATAGAGAGTATTAGAATTAGAAGACATGAATACAAAGTCAGAGCATTTGCAGATGATTTGGTTGTTATGTTGACTCAGCCTATAAATTCAAGTGTATATTTGTTGGAAGTAATTAATCAATATGGAAGGGTCTCAGGGTTTAAAGTGAATCAAAATAAAACAAAAGTGTTAACCAAAAATATGATTAAGAACCAGAAAGAAAAACTAGAGGAAATAACAGGATTTGAAATTGTAAAAAAGGTTAAATATTTAGGAGTCTTTCTTACTTCATCAAATATAAAATTGTATAAGAATAATTATGATGTGTTATGGAAAAAAATTCAGAAGGAAATGAATACTTGGAAAAAATTACAATTATCTTTGTTAGGGAGAATAGCAGCTATAAAATGAATGTTTTGCCTAAATTCTTGTTCTTGTTTCAGATGATACCAATAATTAAGAAAGACAAAAATTTGGAAGAATGGCAGATTGGAATTAATAAATTTATATGGGAAGGGAAAAAAGCGAGAGTCAAAATGAAAATAATGCAAGATACACAGGAAAGAGAAGGATTAAAAATGCCTAATTTAAAACTGTATTATGAAGCAGTTGTTCTTTCGGTAATAAGTGATTGGTTTAATTTGACGGAGGAAAGGATTTTGAATATAGAAGGTTATGATTTATTATATGGTTGGCATGCATATTTATTGTATGATAAGAAAGTAGATAAAGCTTTTAAGAATCATGTGTTGAGAATTTCTCTTCTGCGTGTCTGGAAAAAATATTATTATATTATTATAATATATTATAATAAGTTAAATTATTATAAGTTAAATTATCAAATTCCTATATGGGCAAGTCCTCGGCACGCAGTAGAGAATATAAATATAGAACAGCAACAAGAAATGATTACTTATAAAGATCTTTTATATAACGAGAGGGGAAATTTACAACTAATGTATTCAATCTTTGGATACATTAAAAGAAGAAGGGAGGAATTATACTTGGTTTCAATATGGACAGTTAAAGGCTAGATGGAAAGAAGATCAGAAAATTGGTATTATTCAAAATGAAGAAAATTTGGTTAAACAAATTAGAAATCAAACCCAGGGGCATATAAAGAGATTGTATAATGTGTTGATAGAAATAGATTCTGAAAGAGCTTTAATAAAGGATTGTATGATAAAATGGGCGCAGAATATTCAGGAACCAATAATGTTGGAAACATGGGAAAAAATTTGGGTTAGAAATGTTAAATTTACGCAAGTGCAGAATTTAAGGGAAAATTTTTATAAGATGTTTTATAGATGGCATTTAGATCCTAAGAAATTATCATGTATGTATCCAGATATGCAAGCGAAATGTTGGAGATGTAATTGTGATGATGCTACATATTTTCATGTATGGTGGACTTGTAAGAAAATTAAGTCTTTCTGGATAAGAATTTGGTGGATTATGCAGAATGTTCTGAAGAAGAAGATAAAGTTCCTACCACAATTTTTCCTTTTGGGAATAACAACAGACTGTACAGTGATTGAGACTAAGTTGATTTTGAACTTAATAACAGCAGCAAGACTGTTGATTGGACAATATTGGAAGAAAAAAGAATTACCCACAATAGAAGAATGGATATTGAAAGTTTCCAATTTGGCTGAGATGGCTAAAATCTCAGCCTTCTTGAAAGACAGTACTCAAGAAAAATATCTAAACGAATGGAAGAATTGGATTGATTATATTCAAAATAGATATCAGATTAAGAAATTTCAGATTGCCTTTGAATGAAGGACGTTGTTTTTGATTTTAATGGAAGAAGTCAGGTTATGTGAGAAAGAAGGATTATAATTGTGTTAGATTTTAAAAATTTAATGTATGACTGTTTGTTTATTGAACTATACCTTGTGGTTGCTCCGGGAAGTCGGAGGGGGGGGAAGGGCGGTTTTGGAGGGAGGGGGGAAGGAGGGGGAGGGGGGAGGGGAGGGGAAAAATTTAATTGTTGTTGTAAAACATTTTCAATTAAAAAAAAAAATCCTGTCTAGCAAAGGGGCATCCCATAGGGAAAGTCAATTGTATAAGCATATTCTATTGCGTGTTCCAAATTACTCCTTTACGTTGAAACATTTGCAATCAAGAAACAGCAAGTTCAAACAGTGGTGGGATTCAACATTTTTTACTACCAGTTCAGTGGGCGTTGCTTTGTGGGCGTGGCTTTGTGGGCATGGCTTTGTGGGTGTGGCAGGAGAAGGATACTATAAAGTCTCCATTTCCTCCCGATCAGCTGGGACCCGGGAGGCAGAGAATAGATGGGGGCGGGGCCAGCCAGAGGTGGTATTTATCGGTTCTCCAAACTACTCAAAATTTCCGCTACTGATTCTCCAGAACTGGTCAGAAGCTGCTGAACACCACCACTGAGTTCAAGAACCTAAATGAAAATGTTTTAAACATTTGTCTGACACCCAGTCTTAAACATTAAAAAGAATACCTGGGCTTGGGCATATGGATTAGCCATCTCTGCCCATTTTGTGAGAATGCATTTCTATCTTTGGATGGCACAGATCTCCATTGATGAACATTTAGTTATATATGATGTTTTGTAAAGAAAGAAGGGAACCTCTGCTCTCTATGGAGGAGTTGTGTGCAATCATCAGCAGAGAAGGTATTTATCACATCATTCAAATGTACTTTTTCCCAGTGAGACCAGTCTATCAGGGCAACTTGGTCTACCCAGTTATGGTATGGAACATACTGCTTCCACTTTCGCCTTTCAGGCCCAATTCAGGAGCCTTCGCAGGCAGTCTCAACGAACTATTTTTGTGTTGAATTTATGTTTACTGTCAAAGAAATAAAGGGAGACTAGTACAGATCTATTTCAAGCTATTTAGTTCTCATCAGCTAGCCATACCCTTCTGGGATTCTAACCTGGGCTCTTTATATTAGGTAGTTGTATTAACCTCTAAGCCATGGGTGTCCTCGCTTTGTCGGCTATACCAGGGGAGAGATTAAGTGTTGTTTTTTTTCCAGTGAGACTGGTCTAAAGTGAGGCGAGCCTGTGGTTTAGAGGTTAGTACATCTACCTAATAAGCAAGCAGCCTGGGTTCAAATCTCAGAAGGGTATGGCTAGCTGATGAGAACTAAATAGCTTGAAATAGATCTATACTAGTCTCCCTTTATTTCCTTGTTGGTAAAACATAAATTCAACACATTCAAATGTATGTCCACTGGTAAAGTCTTTCCACGCTAGGGTAACCTGTGTTATGTACAATTTATGTCACGTGCTTTTGTGGGTCATTTTGTGAATATTATCTCTTCTCACTAAAGATATAGCAGTGACAGCAAACACACCTAGATACAATTAGGTACAAACACGATCTAGTGATTGAACTATATAATGATTGTATCCACACAGTAGTACAGTCATAAGTCTCTCTGTGTGCATTAAAGCTTACCTGCAAAGACATATTCAAACAAGACAAGCCTTTCTCTCTTATTTACATCCTGATTTTTCTGTATAACAGAAGAGCTTATATAAAAAATGGAACAGACAATGTAAAACCTTCGGCACCATGATAAAGCACCCAATTATTCAATATTAACTAAACAGCAGCATTACAATTAGTGGTAAAACTCTTTTAGAAATAAATAAGCAATCAATGCACTAGTGAGTATAACCCTCAATAATTGAACATAATGGGAGCAATTTTACAATAACAGAGTTGGAAGGGACCTTGGAGGTCATCTAGTCCACCACCACCACCCCTGCTCATGCAAGCATTTATAGTGTCTAGCCAGCACCCTAAAAGTTTTTGCAGAAAGGCTGTGCATGCCTTCAATATGTTAGGGAGGTAATTGGCTTAATATTGCTATGTGCATAGTTGCATAAAGAGTATATCCATTGAACACCATGCTTCTTGTAGGCATCAATTGCAATATTTAATCCACTAAAACAAAGACTAGGGAAGTTGTTAAAAATGCCCAGAGGCACTTCAATAGTGAACATAATAAAATAGCAGAGTTGGAAGCAGGGGTGAAATGCTCTGGTTTGGACTGGATCGGCCAATCCAGTACTGATGGCGGTGGGTGGTTCGAAGAACCGGTAGCAAAAATCCCTGGAGTCCCCCTGCCCATGCCACCCAATCGCCTGGTCCCGCTTGCCTGCTTGCCGCTGCTTTTAAAAATGCTTTTAAAAGGTTAAAAAAAAGCCTCTGACAATCACAGCTGAGCTGTCTGATCAGCAGAGTCTTTTTTTTACCTTTAAAAGCATTTTTTACAACCTATTCAGCCAAATAGGTTGTAAAAAAATACTTTTAAAAGTAAAAAAAAAAGATCATGCACCACAACTGATTCCCCCCCCGTGTACACTGTTCTACTTACCCCATCCCTCTTTTTGGAGTGCACTCTTTGTGCGCGCACACATTGCATTTGGTGCATGTTGCACACTGCGCATGCAGTTGCAGCGTGCATGTGCAGTCAGAGAACCAGTAGTAAACCGGTTCAGATTTCACCACTGGTTGGAAGGGACCTTGGAGGCCTTCTAGTTCAACTCCCTGCTCGATTTATACCATTTCAGACAAATAGTTGTCCTATCTCTTCTTAAAAACTTCAAGTGTTGGAGTATTTACAACTTCTGGAGGCAAGTGGTTCCACTGATTAATTGTACTAACTGTCAGGAAATTTCTCCTTAGTTCTAAGTTGCTTCTCTCCTTGATTATTTTTCACCCATTGCTTCTTGTCCTCCCCTCAGGTAATTTAGAGAATAGGTTGACCCTCTCTTCTTTGTGGCAGCCCCTTTGGAAGACTGCTGTCATATCATCCTTAGTCCTTCTTTTGATTAAACTAGACATACCCAATTCCTGCAACCGTTCTTCACATGTTTTGGCCTCCAGTCCCCTAATAAGGTTTAGATTTTCTCTGCATTCTTTTTAGAGTCTCAAAGTCTTTTTTATATATATCATGGTGACCAAAACGGGGTGCAGTATTCCAAGTGTCGCCTTACCCAGGCATTATAAAGTGGTATTAACACTTCACATGATCTTGATTCTATCCCTCTGTTAATGCAGCCTAGGACTGCGTTGGCTTTTTTTTGGCAGCTGTGTATAAATAAATAAATAAATAAATAAATAAATAAATAAATAAATAAATAAATAAATAAATAAATAAATAAATAAATAAATAAATAAATAAATAAATAAATAAATAAATAAATAAATAAATAAATAAGCAAGCAAGCAAGCTTTGGTATATTGAGGTTTAGCAAGTGATTCTGAGCAGGGGAACATAAGAAGATCTGGTGCCTGAGGTAGGTGGACAATCTGCTACAGCCTTCTCCACTCCTGCTGTGGTTTCCACCCATCATGAACCTCTCTGTGCATTGTTTTTAGCCAGTTGGAAAGTTATGTGTTATTCTGAGAAGTCCACAAAGAAACGGGAATCTCAGGTGGCCAAAACAGCTGCCTCTGAAGTCACGTGTCAAAACCACCTCCTAATGCATCACGTTGAAGATCTTTTCAGTTTGGTTCTTGTAGCAGAGATTAAGAGAAAGCGAGTTATCCTGGGGAATTGAATGCCTTCTATGCAATGAAGCAGCTGGTTTGGTAGCAGGCCAGCAGGTAGAAGTTTTTTACCTGGCACTTTGCAGCTTTTTCAATATGTTTGCTAATAGGTCCACTGTGGTATTTTAGCGAACTGCCAAATATAGCTGGCAGGTAGAATTTGGCTTGATTAAAATAGTACACTTTAGGGCTAATCTCAAAAGGCTGAGATATTCAGAAGTAGAAACTCTTCTGATCTGATCATTTGTTTAATGTAGTCAATTTAATTTAACTAACTTGGCCAGACTGCATCTGTGTTCAGGTAGGTGGAGAGAGAGAGAGAGGGGGAAGGACAAGGGCAAAAAGAGGAGGGATGTAAGAAAAATTCTCGTTCTCACCTCTATGGGTGGTATGTGTCTTCCTCCATCTTAAATCTTGGGAATTGTGAAGGTTCTGTTCAATATCTTAGCTGCTGTGCTCTTCTAGACAGAGAGCTTTGATGTCATTCCTGGGATCTGTTGGAGCCAGTCTCCCTGCCTAGGAGTCATTGCCCCAAGCGCTCCTACCATCACTGGGGCAATGTTGGCTTTTACTTTCCACACTCTCTCTAGTTCCTCCTTCAGGCCCTCCAGCTTCTTATACTTCTTCTTCTTGATTTTGCTGTCACTTGTCATCACTACCTCTATCATCATCTCTGTCTTTGTCTACTATCACAATGTTTGTAGATCAGTCAATGCTTGCCTATCAGTCTAGATCTTGGCTTTCTTATTTTTCACAGGAGATCTACGTGATCTCCTATATGGACTTGGAGGGTCTAGTTCAGGGGTCAGCAACCCGCAGCTCTGGAGGCTTTGGCTCTGCTTTGGCTCCCTGTCGCTCAAAATATGCATCACAACTGCCAAATTGCGACACCCACCGACGCACAACTTATTAAGCTTTTCGACCCCCTGTAGGCCAATCATGGATAAATTCAAGAAAAGAAAAGTTTCAGAAGACAACAGAATCTTTAATTCAACTATATATGCTAGTTTTGTAGCCGCTCAGGAAATAGTCAGGCATGGAAAGAGTTTTGTGGCTCCTGGTGTTTTCTTTTCTGTGGGAAATGGGTCCAAATGGCTCTCTGATTGTTTAAGGTTGCCGACCCCTGGTCTATTCATACACTATGCAGAATGTGTTTCAATACACAATACCAGCTGCTTGATTGCAGCGTTCAATGTACGCTGTTGCTGCATGTATTTTACATGTTGCTACTATGTATTGGACTGTCTCTGAGGCCTCTTTCCCAGATTCCATCTTGGGTCCTATCAAGACTACTTCAGCTTTAATTGCAATAATACAAGGGCAACCAATAGATTTAAACTTAATGTTAACCGCTTTAATCTAGATTGCAGAAAATATGACTTCTGTAACAGAATCATCAGTGCTTGGAATACTTTACCTGACTCTGTGGTCTCTTCCCATAATCCTAAAAGCTTTATCCAAAAACTTTCAACTATGGACCTCACCCCATTCCTAAGAGGACCATAAGGAGCGTGCATAAGCGCACAAACATACCTACCGTTCCTGTCCTATTGTTTTTCTTTTCTTCTTCCTATATATATATATGCTTATACCTCCTAACATTTACTCATATATATGTTTATATACTATATAATCTTTTTGTATGATGTTGTGACAAAATAAATAAATAAAATAAATAAAGCTTGGTAGACCCCTGCTTCTATAATCTGGTTCTCAGTGCCTGTTTTTGTGCTATCCCAAAGGTGCTTTTTCAAGAGGCAACTGGACTTTCTGGTTTTTTCCTGAAGACGTTTCGCTACTGATCCAAGAAGCTTCTTCAGCTCTGACTGGATGGTGGGGAATGGAAGGATTTATACTCCTTGCAGACAGCTGGACATTTGCATCCGTTTAGAGAGTCGTTAAGGTCACCTGGAGGTTTATCTGTGTCCTCAGGGTCACCTGAGTGGTGCAAATGGGTGTGAAGCCTTCTTGGAACTGTTGAAAGGACTATGTTGGAGATTGGAGATAGATGATGTCATATCCCTCTCTCTCTGTTGAGAGTGGGCTGTTCAATTTTGATATAAATGGCCTCTTTGACCCTTCTTTCAAACCAGTGATCCTCTCTGTCCAAAATATGGACTTTGCTGTCTTCAGAAGAGTGGCCTGTGTCTTTTACATGCAGATGGACTGCTGAGTCTAGTCCTAATGTGTTTGTTCTCCTATATTGTGCCATGCTTTTATGAAGTGGTTGTTTTGTTTCCCCAATGTACAGATCTGCACATGGCTCTGTGTCATCAGGGGCACTCAGGTGACCCTGACAACACAGATAAACCTTCAGGTGACCTTAACAACCTGCTAAAAGAATACCAATGGCCAGCTGTCTGCAAGGGTTGTAAATCCTTCCATTCTCCAATCCATCCAGTCAGACCTGAAGAAGCTTCTTGGATGAGAAGCGAAACATCTTCAAAGAAAAATCAGAAAGTCCAGTTGCCTCTTGAAAAAAGCACCTTCGGGACAACCATGACTTGGATGACTGAGAATCTCTACGGACTGTTCTTGTCGCTGTTCTGATCAGTGCCTCAGTGCTGTCTTTAAGGCCAATCTTTTCCAGACTCTGATAAGATTTCCCAGTATCTGCCATTTTAGCTATCTGTCGATAGTGTAAGTCTATGCAGAGTCTTGTCTTACCTTGACACTTTGTCTGCTTGAACTTTCCTCCCATGCTCTGGGTTTCATTCGGATCATGTCTTTGAAACTCATCAAAAAGGAAAACAAACCAACATGACTGAATTCTCCAGCAATAGAAGTGTTCTGTAGATTACTCTTATTTGCCTCACAAAACAATCAGATTCCATGAGGTTACAATAATAAATAAAGAACGAGATTTCCTAAACTAGAGGATTTTCATCTTAAATAATATAATATGCATATTTCAGCAATGGAAATTATTTTTTAAGAATATCTACTTGAGCAACCATGGGAGAATATTATTACAAATCCCTTTTCCAAAGTTCTTTGCTATGAATTTTAGCTTAAGTGATGATGAATAATGCTTTGCTAAAACTTTATTAAATTTTGCATTTTTGTTTTATACAGACTTATGAATATTACTTTACTGCAATGCAGTGCTCCAGGCTTACTCTTTTTTCTAGCCATGATTTGGAAAGGCTTGCAAAATGATTCCACAGACAGCTGTTAGATTGGCAGATTATTGTATACACAAACTCAGATCTCTGTTCCTAAATATCCAACTTGAAAGGAATGCATTAAAAATAATTAGAAACAATTATATTTGTAGAGTGCTGTCTAAGTAATTTTTCAAACTTTCTTTCTTGATACGGACTCAAGCTTCATTCATTCGATCACTGCCTTGGTACCTGATCTTCAAGACCAGGGGTGTTGTGGCTCCAGCCCCCCCCCCGGGCCTGGCCCCCTGCCAGAAAGTATCTCAGAGAGTGAGGGGGAAGGGCCATCAAGGCTTCCCTCTGCAGGGCCGGCCTCTCTGGCTCAGCTCCAGGAGCCAGAGGCAGGCCAGGTGGAGGAGGTGACGAGGCCTCTGTCTCCTGTATCTCCCCCCGCCCAGGCAACGCTTCCAGACTCAGCTGTGGACAATCAGTCCTGGTTAGATCCCCAGTTTCGTAGAAAAGAGAGGCAGGAACAATAAAAGAAGAGGTGGAGCAGGCCTAGAAAGTGCTGAGTCATGGAGCCACACCCCACAGGGTATAAAAGCAGGAGGGGCTGCTCTACTACTTCGTGATGGACAAACCAAACTGACTGGAGAAAACTTGAGCTGAACTATTTGACTGAGCATTTGGCTTGGATTGCTGTGTTGTTCCTGACTTCCTGGTTGCTCCGGTAATGAGCTTCTGACACACCGGCATCAAGGAAGATAAAGAAAACCTTGGCAAATGCTTGCTGGTTTGCTGCCAGAGCTGATAGCTGCCGTGGACTAAATTGCCGGCTAATTGAGTCAGTTCACATGCCTCCTGGACTGAGGTGGGGGGACAGAACAAGGGGTGTCAAACTCAAGGCCCACGGGTGCTTAAATCCGGCCCACAGGGCCGGCCTGGAAATAGCAATGACTGGTCTGTGGTGTTAGCAGGCCAGTCATTTGCTATTTCTGCTAGCAATAGCAAACCCCCCATGCTCGATTTTCAGCCTGGACAGCCTCCTGCATTACTCTGCCAGGCAAACTGGGGTCAGGGGGTTACAGGAAGGGTGCTATAGGAGGCATCCATCCCATCTCCTACCCCATCCATCCTGCTGACTGGCCCGCGGAGAACTAAAATGCTGATCTGGCCCTCGAACAAATCCAGTTTGACACCCCTGTTAAAAAACATTGTCTATTCAGGTAGTCCTCAACCTATGACCATAATTGAGCCTCAAATTTTTGTTGCTAAGCGAGAAAGTTGTTAAATGAGCTTTACAACCCTTGCTTTTGTTTTGTTTTTTGGCCACAGATGACGGTATTAACATTACTGAAAGCTATTCTAGTTATCTAGAAACCCACACCAAACTTTTGTAGATAATTAAAGTTTGTCACTAAGGTGACTATCAGTTATTCTCCGGCATGTTAGAATAAGGAGCGAGAACATTCAACATTAGTAGCCAAATAAATAAATAATTAAACAGAACTCCTGTGATTTTAAGGTATGGATTACATCAACAAAAATCTCCTTTTCCAAATCTGTTGGACTTCAATGTATATGAATATATCCCATTTCATACATTTGTGTGTCGGTATAACACACATAATAGGGTAGGAGCTGACAGCACACAGGTGACTTTATGAGCTGTCCTCCACCTGCCCTTCCGCCTTTCATATGCCTCTGGTTTATGGGCTTGTTCAATTGTTCTTCCATTTTTATTTAGGAATATTCTCAATCATCCAGGCAGAGTTGTCTGAAGTTGTCTGATTGGTGCAGCAGGAATGTGGTACATTCCAGTGACTGTCTGCCTTCTGCCTTGACTGAGGAAGCTGCCTGGTGGGCAATAAGAGCAATAAATAACAGCAAAAAAAAAATTAGTCCAGTTATTGTCAACTGGGCCTCTGTGGCTCAGACTGCTAATGTAGTCTGTTATTAACAGCAGCTGCCTGCAATTACTGCAGGTTCTATTCCCACCAGGCCCAAGGTTATTTCAGCCTTCCATTCTTTATAAGGTAGGTAAAATGAGGACCCAGATTGTTGGGGGCAATAAGTTCACTTTGTATATAATATACAAATAGAATGAAGACTATTGCTAAAATAGTGTAAGCCACCCTGAGTCTTCGGAGAAGGGTGGGATATAAATGCAAATAAAAACAAAACTCTCAAAACAACTCTAGCTGAAGCCATATTTTTCTTGTTTTGTTTCTTTGTTGTCATACTTATGGAGGAGAGGGGGACTTAAGGAATGTAGAATGTTTTCCTTCAATATGCCAGACATAACAACAATAAGGCTCCTGAGAATCAAGGCCAAATCAGCATGCCCTAGCAGCAACGGGAAGGAGTGCTGAGAAGTTCATCACCTGCTTGGTTGGCTAACATGACCTGTGACATAAGGGAGGTGGCCAGTATCTATACTTTAATTATACCAAAAACAGGGAAATATTAAGTGTTGGCTTCACCTTTGACTGTGTCGATATGATGTACCCAATAAACCGGATTTTTGAGGAAGCCAAGACCTCAGAGTCTTCAATTGGTTGGGAGCATTACTTGGGATGCAGTGGCTCAGTGGCTTAGACGCTGAGCTTGTCGATAGAAAAGTCGGCAGTTCAGTGGTTCAAATCCCTAGTGCCGCGTAATGGGGTGAGCTCCCGTTACTTGTCCCAGTTTTTGCCAACCTAGCAGTTCGAAAGCATGTAAAAAATGCAAGTAGAAAAATAGGGACCACTTTGGTGGGAAAGTAAAAGCATTCTGTGCGTCTTTGGTGTTTAGTCATGCCGACCACGGAGATATCTTCGGCCAGCGCTGGCTCTTCGGCTTTGAAACGGAGATAAGCACCGCCCCTTAGAGTCAGGAACGATTAGCACATATGTGCAAGGGGAACCTTTACTTTCACCTTATTACTGAGAACCATGACAGTTGCAATGACTCAATCTTCAGACAATTTCCATTTTGATTTGATTTTCACACAGTTTTTAACATAGACTTACAAATGTGCTTGTTATTTAAGTATGTGGATTTACCTTTGAATTATTTATCAACATTTTGGAATCTATGAAGAATTATGGATTCTTAGTGCACAAGGGGACTGAAAAGGTTGAAAACAAGGTAATTATTCAATTTTGATGTGGGAGATTGTTGTAGACACCAATAATCAAGAGTCAGTGGGTTTAAAATTAGAGAACAAGAGTATAAGCAATACTACAAAATATGGGATTTATTTTATTACTGGTTAGAAGGAAAGATATGTTAGAAAAGACCTAGATTGAATAAGAGACCTAGATAATATAAGATATATGTACGAAAGAGATGTCTATTTTGAGATTGCACAAGAAGATATGTAAACACCCCACCAGCACATTGTAACTGGTTTGATGAGTTATTTATGTTTGTTGTTAAAAAATAAAAATCTTTTTAAAAAAAGTCAGTGGGCAAGTCAGTTGACAGCATACCTCATAAATTGCAATGTAGCCAAGGTGCAGAGAAAACTTCAAAGAAACATTTCAAGCCATTTAAAAAAAGACTCTGTTGTAATTAATTTACTATAAATAAGGGTGAGAAATTCCTCTTACAGTTTCCAAGGTGCTGTTCTTGTAGCTTTTGCTTTTTTTGTCTCTGGGGCTTGACAGGAAGAGAGAAAGTTAGCCTAGATGTAGCCAGTTTCAGATTATAGAGAACTCATTTTGTTTATTTATTTATTTGTATTCCACTGTTATTATTTTTACAAATAATTCAAAGAGGCAAACATATCCAACAAACCTCCCTCCTCCTATTTTCCTCACAACAACCATTTTCTGTGGTAGGTTGGGTTGAGAGTGAGTGATTGGCCCAAGTCCTCCAAGCTGGGACTTGAACTCATGGTCTCCTGCTTTCTAGCCTGCTGCCTTAACCACTAAACCAAACTGACTATGAACTGGTATTGTAAGTGAAAGACTAATGAGTCTTACTTTGGGTGCTCAAAATTGAATGGTTTATGTCTATGGAGATTCTCAGTCATCCATGGTTGTCCCAAAAATGTTTTTCAAAAGGCAACTGAACTTTCTTGGTTTTTTCCCCCCTTGAAAACATTTCACTTCTCATTCAAGAACATTTCTGGCTGAATGGTGGGGATGGAAGGACGTATACTCTGTTGAGCTACTTGGGGGTGGGGTGTAGTTGGAGTTTATCTTGAGATAACCTCCCAGTGATCTTAATGACCCTCAGAGAGAAAAAGATGGGATTTTCAGTGTATTAACAACTATATGACTACTAAGGAATATAAATCCTTCCATTCCCCACCATTTAGTCACAATTGAAGAAGCTTCTTGGATGATAAGCTAAACATTTTCAAGAGGAAAAAACCCAAGAAAGTTCAGTTGAATGATTTAGTTTGAAATTAGGTATAATTTCTGATATACCTAAATGCCCGGTATTACTTTGTACACAACATGTATTTTTATCTCTTTTTTCTTTCTTTTTTCACTCATCTCTCCCACACACACTGCAAAAAAGGAATAACTTAACAAGAATGGACAAAAATTGAAATCAGAGAGTATATTGTTCAGTTTTTTTTAAAGATAAAATTTGACATAAATC